>NC_140655.1:34235571-34945917 GCF_978046115.1 Saccoglossus kowalevskii | reverse complement strand
TCATGTAGGTAGAGCAATACAAATCAAAATATTTTTTCACTGTGTAGAGAATCGTGATGTGACAATATTGGTACAAGCTGCAGATACAGATGTCTTAATAAAGCTTTTGTCGAACGTCCATTGAATGAGGTGCACAAAATTATAGATGAAAGCTCGAACTACAAAGAAAAGATGGTGCATTCCATTCCACACTCTTCTGAAGTTTTGGACTTTTTTTTTTTTTTCCATAAATTCATGAACTGAGACTGATTTTTTTTTTCAAAAACCGATCATATCTTCATTCATCGATTTTGAAACAAAAACAAGTCTTTATCCCAATATGTGAACAGTGCTCCCTAAGCTGTAATTATATTGTAAAATGTGTTTAATTCGGTTGTAGACCTGTTGTACCAAACATAACACGCACCAAGATACATTGTATGAAATAGTATATTCCTTTGATGTTTACACATGTTGTGTACTCCCTGATAATAGCGACGATATAGTTTGATCAATGACATCACGTGTTCACATTTGATTTACTAATTTTATTTGGTATTGGCAACTTTGCAAGGCTTTAACCGCGAGAGACGTCCCTGGTAATCACGCGAGTTTATGAGAGAGCTTGTAAGTCTTTGTAAGAGAAGTGGCTCGCTAAGGCTTTACCTCGGATGAATAAAGCTGCGCTATCTGCAATGAAATAATGTGTATTCCTAGAAATACAGTATATTCAAATTGGAAATAATTGCTGGCCAACTAAAAGATGTGTAACTTCGACGGATCTTTGTATATTTTGTTTTTGTCATGCTGGGCATAATCTCCAAAACAGAACTTGTCGAGATTCAGTCTCAATCACGAAGAGAACTTGTCCACAATTATCTACCGATGATGGATGAACTGAACATGAAATATCATCCGCATACATTACTGGCTTGATAAAATCATTATAGAAAGTAATGCCTTCAATAGCAGAATTACGTTACGGATCATAATTTCAAGCAGGTCAATGGCTGAAACGAATAGGTAGAGAGATAAAGGCAGGCACTGTGCCAGGCTGTGAAACATTTTGTATGGCCGTAGTAAGAAGACGGTAAAGTGGGTTTCCAAACAAATGTATTTGTAAATTATTGGCGTTGGTGAAATTACAGAGAGAGCTATAAAAAATGTTTATTTGTAAATTGTACACTGTCCCAAATGTGTCTAACATTGATGAAGTAAAACTGTTGTTCATTATGTCACACGAGTCTTTACCACCTACACGTGACTCACTACCCATTCAAACGAGCACACTATCTGGCATCCGTGTGGAGGCAATCTCGGCTGAATTCCCCTTCTGTCAAATTACCTGCCTTGGAATCAATGGGATGGAAAATACAAGTAGATGTATCGTTATCAATCTTCAGGTTTTTCCCACCGGTTCCATAGTTCTGTACTGAATTGGTATCTTGCACTAGCAAAACCGGATACAGAAACTTGCACTATAAATGCAGAAAGTCCAACCTTCCATGCACAGGAGCATGTAATTGGTCTGATAGAGGTTGTTAGACTATTCTAGAAAAAACACATCTGATACAAAAACAGCGTTCACGGATTTGACCAACATGCAATACTACAGCTTACAAATGTATTGAAAAATTACAGAACAAGAAACCATACTTTGCCACAAGGCAATTCTTTATTACACGTTCTCTTTTGATTTGTTCAAATATTGCAATAGATTGAGACTCTGCAGTGCAATTGCTCTGCCAATGTGATAGTATTACTCCTTCAGTACCTTCAGTCCCCACTTCCAAAACATCCAAAATGCGGAATAGATACCCTTTATAGAGAAGATTTCTGTGATTCGGACCATTTGAACATTACCTTTTTGGTTTTAAGGGAGTATTGCCAGCTGCACGTGTATAATGTAAACCCTATTGACACTGAAGCCTGAAAACAGATTCAAGACTCAATGGCTAAAAAAACGAACACTATTTAGTGACACATCCCTACGTGAGGTAACCCACCGACCCCATCCACTGGAACCATGGAATGATTCCCTGTCAATTTCCTGACATCTGAGTGTCAACGTTTGACAATTTTTACATTTTGATTTTAAATTATTTTTCGAAACAGTGTGCCAGGATATTTTATATGTTCCAGATATTTATAGTATATCAGTATAATGTACTATTTTTGTCAGTTTCAATGCTCTATACTGCTGCGTTTGCTTGACAACCTGCATCAGAAATGCTTTGCTATTTTACACGTAGTCACATGTACCGTATGTGACACTATTATCAAATATGTTTATTTCGTGACAACAAATTTAGATTTAATTTTAGTGAATATTGTTATTTATTAACAAATTCTGTAGTATTGTGATAGAACATTGCCACCACAGCGCTCTGGATTCTTTCAGATTTGTTTTAGTGAATAAATTTGTTCATTCATTCATTCAAACAAAAATAAATGTTTAATATTAATATGATATTCTGGTTTCAAAGAAACATGTCACAAACCGATAATACCAGTAAATATAATTCACTCTCATGCATTAGCATATTTTAAAAGAAATTTGAAGGTGACCCTGGTCTAAATCTAAAAAAAAATATACTCCAATTTTACTGACATTTTACCACGTTTGAATACGATTTTCAATTCTTTTTTCGGATATCTTTATTATCCAACTTTAGTATTTTCAAGCAGTTTAGTTCAAGCTGCTGAATTAATACTTAGAGTGCCCGTGAAATGGCTGCCATTTCCATGCCTAAAATCATTCATTGGTACATTAATATTATTAATTTTTATGTTTCTAATCATAAACTATTTTGTAAAGTGAAAAACTGCGTTTCAAACTCAGTCTAGGGCAACTTTATTTTTGTGTATTTTAAAACGAGACTCCTCCTTAACTTTCATTTGCATACAGAAATTCACAAGGGGAACTTGTTAGGCAGCATGCATTGCTGATACGTGTATATAACGCACATTTCTTGTACAGTTTTCTCATCTTTAACTGAATTGTCACTTATGTACTTGTTCGTCGAAGACGACTGGACCATAATGAATGCATAGTATCAAGTTTGTCGCATAGGGTTGAGTTAGATGCGAACTATGTTCTTTCTGGCGTAGCTGGTCACCGTGATCGTCACCGTCATCGGCGCTCGTTTATACACTAGTACCACAGGAAGCCCAGGGGGGTTATCGGCTGGTATCTTACACTAGATACCAGCCGATACCCCCGCCCCGCTCATAGGGACTGCGTACAGTTGATTATAGTCCCTGGGCTCCCTGTGGTTAGATTGGATAACAAAAATAATGGAGAACGACACATAATAACTTTATTGACATTATTCATTTTGAATAGAACATAGTCAAATACTATTCTAAGAAAAAAAAAGAGATGAAAATAAATATACTGTTGACACTGGTTTAGAAAATGTCACTTTCGTTAATATAAACTGTCATTTCTATATGTATGTTGCCCATAATATATATATATATATATATATATATACTTTGCTTCGTTATCTAACATATTGAAATGATGATTTGAGGTTTGTGCTAATTGAAATAATCTCATTCTCATATTAAAAATTTATTTGGTGGAAACACATTGACATCCTATACCCGTATTCTTATTCCATAAATTTACGCAGATCAAGCTACAAGTAAAGTAACAGAGGTGTGAATTCAACAACAATCACTAAACAATTCAGAAAATTCTAGCCTGCGAAATTGAAAACAATCAGCTTTATTACCAAACGCTTCAGCGTGGTATTAAGAGTTTGTTTTCAGAGGTGGGTGATACCAAGGTGGGAAATGGATGCACATATGGGGTTAATTCCTTGAATTGCAATATAGAGGGTTCAGGCTGAAATACAATATATAGTGTTTTCATGTTTCGTCTGATATTTCTGTGGTATTCGGCTGCTGTAAGTAATGCACGATTTGTTCCGAAATTCAGTATATTGTGTGTATTCCAGGGTTATTCGTTTTTTGCTGAAAACACCCCTATTTTTTAGTGGCAGAGTTTGAATAGTCTCACTCCCACTGGGAAATCTGCATTGTTGCTTGAATGTGAGTTAATTAAACACATTTTCCAGACCGGCGAAAGAGTATGCAACAGCCAATTTTAACAGCCTGTCACGTGATTTTAGTCTGAATGTCAACATGAAGAGGCTAGTCCATTTTACGCAGGAGTAATTGGGAGTAGAATATGTGAGGGATAGTATCAACAGAGATGTGTATAGTGAAAAGTAATATCTATCCTTCATTTACATCTCTGAGCATTTCTGTTTTAGTATATTGGTTTGAAAATGTTGAACTTGCATGATTTGCAATGTGTTTTTTTAATGGGACTCCCCTATTGATCGAATCCCGGGTTTGAACGAGAACGGCACACCACGTGATTCGTTTGAATACAATGCTGATGGCAAACATGCCGTGTTACTGCGGTACTCCACTGACGGGATGACTGCATGCTACAACTTCGCTTGTGATGTTGCTTGTTAGCCATGGATTACATGAATCTTGATTACCAGTCAAATGTTGCTCATTTGACGTTGGTAATCTTTATTTGGAACTGAGTAACTTCCTGGTACTTCGTACTATGATAAAAATCAGTCAACATACATCAAGTTCTCTCAATCGTAGTATTCCATGTGATGTACACCTAATATGCCAAAAATGTTGCTGAACGATTTGAACTGAATAAAAATAGCAGACGAAAATTTGTTTACAAAATAAAAATACTTCGGTTGCCAATGAAAACCGGTAAAAAACAAGCAATATGTTTTCGACTGTTATCATGGAAGGGACATGAACGTGAAGCTAACGTCTGTTTATAACTAAAACCGGGCACCTTATACGAGGTTTGCAAAATAACATGGCAGTCATTAGAAGTCACTTTATTTTATTGTTAGGACGTATTCAACCGTTAAATGTATAATTTCCAATCGTTTTGCGATAGTATTTTCTAGATTGGAAGCAGCATTTACATTTTATTCAAAGTTCAAAGCTGCGTTGGGATTCCGTTGACAGTGGTAACAATGTCGGCGCCGGTGATCTCTTACCAGTGCGCAACGTAGCCAAAATAAAAGGCATGATCATTTGGGCATTGCTATTACAAGACTTTGGCTGTTGCCATGGTAGCGGTGGGTCAGGATTGTTTTTCCAATTAGTGATGGTACGACCTGCCTGTCAAGTATGAACCGTGACAAAATCAGCCAAGCCAAAAAAAAAAATCACAGAAGAGTTAAAAAGCCATTCCTGCTGAACAGTTACTCTAACTTCGGGGTCAACTTTCTCATTAATGAAAAAAGATATCAAAAATTCAAATAGTAACTTTTTGCCCACACTCCAGCCGAGTACAATGAGCTATGTCTGAGGTGTTGTATCACAGGGAGTTGGACAAACTTGTGTATTTTAATAAATTATTGAATAATAAAATGTTATATAACTTTTCTTTTACCCCCCCCCCTTCCTGGTATCTATTTCAAGTATTTTTGTCAGGTTCAAATCGTTCACCAGCATTTTTGGCATGTTAGATGTACATCACATAGAATACTAGGATTGGGAGAACTTAATGTTTGTTGACCACCTGGAATCTGAGTTTTATAAATCTTGAAGGGCTCTCGGAAGAAATCACCCGCTGCCTGGACCCGCAGTAAAATCTCCGATTAATATGGAGCCGCAACCATCAACATCGATATACCCACAGGGAGCCCAGGAACTATAATCAACTGTATACGCAGTCTCTATGAGCGGGGGGGGGGGGGTATCGGCTGGTATCTAGTGTAAGAAATAGACAAGGGATGAAGGCTCCAGCCAGCTCACATTTTATAAACTCAAAAAAACAGACGAAAAGAATGAAAAATAAAATCTAAAAAAAATACCAGGTTGAAGAATATTAGTTGCTTCTTTAAATTTCGCCAAAGCCATACCTATATTTTACCGATATCTGCAGAATAAATCAAGAAAACTACACAAATTTACTCCATTTAGGAATTCCTAACGGTTTGCCCGAACGCACGGCACAGTTGGAGGCGTGGCCTGTTCAGCATTTGTCAACAACCAATCACAAGACTGGTTACGAACCACATCGAGGTCACGACTCGGTTAGCCTTGCTCAACTGGTTCGTAACCAGTCTTGTGATTGGTTGTTGACAAATGCTGAACAGGCCACGCCTCCAACGGTGTCGTGCGTTCGGACTAACCGTTAGGAATTCCTAATTGGAGTCAATTTGTGTAGTTTTCTTGATTTATTCTGCAGATATCGGTAAAATGTAGGTAAGGCTTTGGCGAAATTCGAAGGAGCAACTAATATTCCATCGTCCGCCTGCACGGTGTTGCTCCGTTCGGACATTCCTCCCTCTACAACACCGTGCGGTAATTCTATTCATAACCGTGTATGTCACGTGGTTGCGCAATAGAAAGTTTACCGACCAATAGAAAGCTTTGTTACAATGACTACCAGTAAGCCCTTGAAGCTTTGCGTACCCGATGTCTTTGGCTTCATTTCTGCCAATATATGTTTGCAGTGACATCATGGGCTTTGAGATATAACACCTACTCTTCTATATTACTCAGCAGTGACAACAACACTATTACCACGCTCGATGGTCGAAAGACCGGTAAACCATAATAACATAAGGATTTACTATTTCCAGTGCGACAAAAAACGAACACATCAGACTCGGCACTAAGTATAGTTTGAATAGCTTTGGTCTGAATATCTGTGAGTTGCATGATGTATGGACGTCGTCGCTGTATTGCCTCGACATCCAAGCCAAAAAAGCTTCCACTGTGCGCAGCGACATTCATTCTCAGGTCAGGCATTTTCACCGCTGGCAGAAAACGGTATTTTGGGACGGTTGTTGACACCCCCTGAACAGTGTAACAAGATTATCCCTACATATGCAACATATTTAAATTTGGTTGTTTAGGATTTCTTCAAATTTATGTTTGTGCTGTTTCCTCGATTTTAGCTATTTTCACCGGCTCGCACAGAGCTAGCCCTGAGTACAGTCCTGTAGGTTGGCCTCCTTCCGCTGATCATTCGGCCCCCACAGTCCTGAGAAGTCGCATAGATTCGACACTATTGTGAAGGAATGTATTGGGCGATTTAAGAGGCATTCAGCTTTGCAGTTAAAAAATAAGCAGGTCGTCACGTCTAGCTATTCTGAATGCCTTAACTGGAAGTGAAATTACATAAGATTTCCCACTCTAGTCGATCAAATCGACATTTTCCAACGTCAACCGAAAGTATACGCCGCCATCTTGTTCTTGACGTATTTATAAACAAAACGTTGTTTCGTTGCGTAAAACTAGTTTTTGCCAACGTTCCAGTGCTGTAGGTTCGTTTTTCGGCCACAAAAAGGGTATTTGTGATCGCTGGATTTGATCGATAGATGTTTTAGCTGGTTACAATCATGTAAACTGCAGAACGGTTCTCCGCCATAAATTTGTAGGCGGGTGTCGAATCCCTGGTCTATGCGACTTCTCAGGACTGTGGGGGCCGAATGATCAGCAGAAGGAGGCCAACCTACAGGACTGTACTCAGGGCTAGCACAGAGCCCATAGAAATACACGGTAGAGTGGTGCGCGTCTCGTGACTTTGCTCCGCCTTGAAGATTTTGAGAGCTTTCTAAGCGCGTTGTAGAAAGGAGCAATATGATTGGCTGTTGGTAAACTGATTCTAAACTGTGAGGGCATTGTCACATACACATAGTTCTAATGAAATACTTCAAGGTGATAGTGGAGTGCTTCGCCGGAACATTCACCTTGAAAATTCAAGATGCTTATAACACATTTTATCAACTCTATTTTAAAATAAACAAAAACTAAGCAATATAACTATTTAACCATCTTGTATGAATCCAGTGCCCGCCTACCTGTACTCTACTTGGAATCGCGGTAAAGGACGTGAATGACTACATAGTGTACAAGTGATTTCTTTCAAGGATATTACTAAGTGATCTGACTTTCAATGCGTCACCTGCTCCTGGAGATTGTATTGGCCAATCATGTTCAATTGGTTCTGTTGGTGTACACGTGTTTGGCTTAGTTTCCAATGTTAACACAAGATTCATATATCAAATATCGTAAGTGGATGACGATGTATTACAAACGTGGAATTTGAATTTGTGTTCATTTTGTAACCAAGTGGAGTGCGAGAAAAGAGATACTATCCATCACCTGGAAAATCTCAAGAGAATGTCCGTGCACTATTAAAGCAGAGAGTTTCTATTTTGCTTTGAAGCAAACTACAATGTTAATAACAGAGAAAGACATGGCCAAAAAAAATGTGCCAAATAAAACTGTTAATGCTACGTGATGAACAACTACCGAAATATACATAGATTTCGAAATAGAATCCAGAAGTAAAACTTGAGTGTAATCACATAAGTGACATTCAATGCAAGAAACTTACTTTATTACAAATATTTATCATACGTATAGGCAGAGCCAATACAATTGTACTTTATTACAAATATTTATCATGTAGGTAGAGCAATACAAATCAAAATATTTTTTCACTGTGTAGAGAATCGTGATGTGACAATATTGGTACAAGCTGCAGATACAGATGTCTTAATAAAGCTTTTGTCGAACGTCCATTGAATGAGGTGCACAAAATTATAGATGAAAGCTCGAACTACAAAGAAAAGATGGTGCATTCCATTCCACACTCTTCTGAAGTTTTGGACTTTTTTTTTTTTTTTTTCCATAAATTCATGAACTGAGACTGATTTTTTTTTTCAAAAACCGATCATATCTTCATTCATCGATTTTGAAACAAAAACAAGTCTTTATCCCAATATGTGAACAGTGCTCCCTAAGCTGTAATTATATTGTAAAATGTGTTTAATTCGGTTGTAGACCTGTTGTACCAAACATAACACGCACCAAGATACATTGTATGAAATAGTATATTCCTTTGATGTTTACACATGTTGTGTACTCCCTGATAATAGCGACGATATAGTTTGATCAATGACATCACGTGTTCACATTTGATTTACTAATTTTATTTGGTATTGGCAACTTTGCAAGGCTTTAACCGCGAGAGACGTCCCTGGTAATCACGCGAGTTTATGAGAGAGCTTGTAAGTCTTTGTAAGAGAAGTGGCTCGCTAAGGCTTTACCTCGGCTGACCGTTTGGATGAATAAAGCTGCGCTATCTGCAATGAAATAATGTGTATTCCTAGAAATACAGTATATTCAAATTGGAAATAATTGCTGGCCAACTAAAAGATGTGTAACTTCGACGGATCTTTGTATATTTTGTTTTTGTCATGCTGGGCATAATCTCCAAAACAGAACTTGTCGAGATTCAGTCTCAATCACGAAGAGAACTTGTCCACAATTATCTACCGATGATGGATGAACTGAACATGAAATATCATCCGCATACATTACTGGCTTGATAAAATCATTATAGAAAGTAATGCCTTCAATAGCAGAATTACGTTACGGATCATAATTTCAAGCAGGTCAATGGCTGAAACGAATAGGTAGAGAGATAAAGGCAGGCACTGTGCCAGGCTGTGAAACATTTTGTATGGCCGTAGTAAGAAGACGGTAAAGTGGGTTTCCAAACAAATGTATTTGTAAATTATTGGCGTTGGTGAAATTACAGAGAGAGCTATAAAAAATGTTTATTTGTAAATTGTACACTGTCCCAAATGTGTCTAACATTGATGAAGTAAAACTGTTGTTCATTATGTCACACGAGTCTTTACCACCTACACGTGACTCACTACCCATTCAAACGAGCACACTATCTGGCATCCGTGTGGAGGCAATCTCGGCTGAATTCCCCTTCTGTCAAATTACCTGTCTTGGAATCAATGGGATGGAAAATACAAGTAGATGTATCGTTATCAATCTTCAGGTTTTTCCCACCGGTTCCATAGTTCTGTACTGAATTGGTATCTTGCACTAGCAAAACCGGATACAGAAACTTGCACTATAAATGCAGAAAGTACAACCTTCCATGCACAGGAGCATGTAATTGGTCTGATAGAGGTTGTTAGACTATTCTAGAAAAAACACATCTGATACAAAAACAGCGTTCACGGATTTGACCAACATGCAATACTACAGCTTACAAATGTATTGAAAAATTACAGAACAAGAAACCATACTTTGCCACAAGGCAATTCTTTATTACACGTTCTCTTTTGATTTGTTCAAATATTGCAATAGATTGAGACTCTGCAGTGCAATTGCTCTGCCAATGTGATAGTATTACTCCTTCAGTACCTTCAGTCCCCACTTCCAAAACATCCAAAATGCGGAATAGATACCCTTTATAGAGAAGATTTCTGTGATTCGGACCATTTGAACATTACCTTTTTGGTTTTAAGGGAGTATTGCCAGCTGCACGTGTATAATGTAAACCCTATTGACACTGAAGCCTGAAAACAGATTCAAGACTCAATGGCTAAAAAAACGAACACTATTTAGTGACACATCCCTACGTGAGGTAACCCACCGACCCCATCCACTGGAACCATGGAATGATTCCCTGTCAATTTCCTGACATCTGAGTGTCAACGTTTGACAATTTTTACATTTTGATTTTAAATTATTTTTCGAAACAGTGTGCCAGGATATTTTATATGTTCCAGATATTTATAGTATATCAGTATAATGTACTATTTTTGTCAGTTTCAATGCTCTTTACTTCTGCGTTTGCTTGACAACCTGCATCAGAAATGCTTTGCTATTTTACACGTAGTCACATGTACCGTATGTGACACTATTATCAAATATGTTTATTTCGTGACAACAAATTTAGATTTAATTTTATTGAATATTGTTATTTATTAACAAATTCTGTAGTATTGTGATAGAACATTGCCACCACAGCGCTCTGGATTCTTTCAGATTTTTTTTAGTGAATAAATTTGTTCATTCATTCATTCAAACAAAAATAAATGTTTAATATTAATATGATATTCTGGTTTCAAAGAAACATGTCACAAACCGATAATACCAGTAAATATAATTCACTCTCATGCATTAGCATATTTTAAAAGAAATTTGAAGGTGACCCTGGTCTAAATCTAAAAAAAAAATATACTCCAATTTTACTGACATTTTACCACGTTTGAATACGATTTTCAATTCTTTTTTCGGATATCTTTATTATCCAACCTTAGTATTTTCAAGCAGTTTAGTTCAAGCTGCTGAATCAATACTTAGAGTGCCCGTGAAATGGCTGCCATTTCCATGCCTAAAATCATTCATTGGTACATTAATATTATTAATTTTTATGTTTCTAATCATAAACTATTTTGTAAAGTGAAAAACTGCGTTTCAAACTCAGTCTAGGGCAACTTTATTTTTGTGTATTTTAAAACGAGACTCCTACTTAACTTTCATTTGCATACAGAAATTCACAAGGGGAACTTGTAAGGCAGCATGCATTGCTGATACGTGTATATAACGCACATTTCTTGTACAGTTTTCTCATCTTTAACTGAATTGTCACTTATGTACTTGTTCGTCGAAGACGACTGGACCATAATGAATGCATAGTATCAAGTTTGTCGCATAGGGTTGAGTTAGATGCGAACTATGTTCTTTCTGGCGTAGCTGGTCACCGTGATTGTCACCGTCATCGGCGCTCGTTTATACACTAGTACCACAGGAAGCCCAGGGGGGTTATCGGCTGGTATCTTACACTAGATACCAGCCGATACCCCCGCCCCGCTCATAGGGACTGCGTACAGTTGATTATAGTCCCTGGGCTCCCTGTGGTTAGATTGGATAACAAAAATAATGGAGAACGACACATAATAACTTTATTGACATTATTCATTTTGAATAGAACATAGTCAAATACTATTCTAAGAAAAAAAAAGAGATGAAAATAAATATACTGTTGACACTGGTTTAGAAAATGTCACTTTCGTTAATATAAACTGTCATTTCTATATGTATGTTGCCCATAATATATATATATATATATATATATATATATACTTTGCTTCGTTATCTAACATATTGAAATGATGATTTGAGGTTTGTGCTAATTGAAATAATCTCATTCTCATATTAAAAATTTATTTGGTGGAAACACATTGACATCCTATACCCGTATTCTTATTCCATAAATTTACGCAGATCAAGCTACAAGTAAAGTAACAGAGGTGTGAATTCAACAACAATCACTAAACAATTCAGAAAATTCTAGCCTGCGAAATTGAAAACAATCAGCTTTATTACCAAACGCTTCAGCGTGGTATTAAGAGTTTGTTTTCAGAGGTGGGTGATACCAAGGTGGGAAATGGATGCACATATGGGGTTAATTCCTTGAATTGCAATATAGAGGGTTCAGGCTGAAATACAATATATAGTGTTTTCATGTTTCGTCTGATATTTCTGTGGTATTCGGCTGCTGTAAGTAATGCACGATTTGTTCCGAAATTCAGTATATTGTGTGTATTCCAGGGTTATTCGTTTTTTGCTGAAAACACCCCTATTTTTTAGTGGCAGAGTTTGAATAGTCTCACTCCCACTGGGAAATCTGCATTGTTGCTTGAATGTGAGTTAATTAAACACATTTTCCAGACCGGCGAAAGAGTATGCAACAGCCAATTTTAACAGCCTGTCACGTGATTTTAGTCTGAACGTCAACATGAAGAGGCTAGTCCATTTTACGCAGGAGTAATTGGGAGTAGAATATGTGAGGGATAGTATCAACAGAGATGTGTATAGTGAAAAGTAATATCTATCCTTCATTTACATCTCTGAGCATTTCTGTTTTAGTATATTGGTTTGAAAATGTTGAACTTGCATGATTTGCAATGTGTTTTTTTAATAGGACTCCCCTATTGATCGAATCCCGGGTTTGAACGAGAACGGCACACCACGTGATTCGTTTGAATACAATGCTGATGGCAAACATGCCGTGTTACTGCGGTACTCCACTGACGGGATGACTGCATGCTACAACTTCGCTTGTGATGTTGCTTGTTAGCCATGGATTACACGAATCTTGATTACCAGTCAAATGTTGCTCATTTGACGTTGGTAATCTTTATTTGGAACTGAGTAACTTCCTGGTACTTCGTACTATGATAAAAATCAGTCAACATACATCAAGTTCTCTCAATCGTAGTATTCCATGTGATGTACACCTAATATGCCAAAAATGTTGCTGAACGATTTGAACTGAATAAAAATAGCAGACGAAAATTTGTTTACAAAATAAAAATACTTCGGTTGCCAATGAAAACCGGTAAAAAACAAGCAATATGTTTTCGACTGTTATCATGGAAGGGACATGAACGTGAAGCTAACGTCTGTTTATAACTAAAACCGGGCACCTTATACGAGGTTTGCAAAATAACATGGCAGTCATTAGAAGTCACTTTATTTTATTGTTAGGACGTATTCAACCGTTAAATGTATAATTTCCAATCGTTTTGCGATAGTATTTTCTAGATTGGAAGCAGCATTTACATTTTATTCAAAGTTCAAAGCTGCGTTGGGATTCCGTTGACAGTGGTAACAATGTCGGCGCCGGTGATCTCTTACCAGTGCGCAACGTAGCCAAAATAAAAGGCATGATCATTTGGGCACTGCTATTACAAGACTTTGGCTGTTGCCATGGTAGCGGTGGGTCAGGATTGTTTTTCCAATTAGTGATGGTACGACCTGCCTGTCAAGTATGAACCGTGACAAAATCAGCCAAGCCAAAAAAAAAATCACAGAAGAGTTAAAAAGCCATTCCTGCTGAACAGTTACTCTAACTTCGGGGTCAACTTTCTCATTAATGAAAAAAGATATCAAAAATTCAAATAGTAACTTTTTGCCCACACTCCAGCCGAGTACAATGAGCTATGTCTGAGGTGTTGTATCACAGGGAGTTGGACAAACTTGTGTATTTTAATAAATTATTGAATAATAAAATGTTATATAACTTTTCTTTTACCCCCCCCCCCCCTCCTTCCTGGTATCTATTTCAAGTATTTTTGTCAGGTTCAAATCGTTCACCAGCATTTTTGGCATGTTAGATGTACATCACATAGAATACTAGGATTGGGAGAACTTAATGTTTGTTGACCACCTGGAATCTGAGTTTTATAAATCTTGAAGGGCTCTCGGAAGAAATCACCCGCTGCCTGGACCCGCAGTAAAATCTCCGATTAATATGGAGCCGCAACCATCAACATCGATATACCCACAGGGAGCCCAGGAACTATAATCAACTGTATACGCAGTCTCTATGAGCGGGGGGGGGGGTATCGGCTGGTATCTGGTGTAAGAAATAGACTATTTCTTACACTAGATACCAGCCTATACCCCCCCCCGCCCCCGCTCATAGAGACTGCGTAATAATAATAATAATAATAATAATAATAATAATCTTTATTGAAACCGTATCCCGGAGTGGGATCTTAGTTGAAAATATAATAAAGTAATACAAAAAAGATAGCAAACAAAAAAAAACAAAAAAACACAAGACATTCAAAGACAATAGAAAATAAAAAAAAAAAAAAAATTATTTGGCGGTTGGTTGAGGCAACTGGCATTTTAAGATTTTTTCTTGTCGTATTACAGTTGATTATAGTTCCTGGGCTCCCTGTGATATACCATGAGGTTTCTGCTGGCGACGTTGCGGCGTTACTCAGTTCCAAATAAAGATTACCAACGCCAAATTAGCAAAATTTAACCGGTAACCAAGACTCAGTCTATCCACGACAAGCAAGCAACATCACAAACGAGGTTGTAGTGTGCAGCTCACGAGTCAGCGACGACCGATTTCAACGAAAGTCATTCCGTCAGTGGAGTACCGCAGTTGCACGGCATGTTTGCCAATGTACAGATCTGTGGAGGAACTTTTAACTTCAACATCAACCGTGTATCGTAGTCGCCCAGTTTAAGTTCTGGTTCTGTCGTGGTCCCAACTAAAGGGCGACAGTCGTCGTGTCGCGTCCTGTTCGATATGGGACTCACAGCGACGTATACAACGCGTGTAAAATACATTGTTTATTTACATGAAATTCGAACACGCGCTGTGCTCTGACCACCGCGCTTTAACATCCACGAGTTATTTATTCGGACAATGACTTAAATTAGACGTCTGGTTATTTTATTTTCACACGCACAGCGACACGCGTTCTACACTGACAAGCGTTGCTAGGTCGCAGCACTGTCTTGGAGCATATTAATGGGCAATTGGGTTCCCCGATCTAAATTTCTATCCCGGTTTGTTGCACGTTCTTTTTTTAATATGAAATAATCAAATATGGGACATGTGTATAATAACAGAACCCCACACCCTCCCCGTGGCTTCGCTCGTGAAAGTACGGCAGCAGGATACACCGCATCACTCGTGAAAATAACTTCCATACGCAATGAAAGCCACGGGGAGGGTATCTGTTATAATACTTCATTATCACTGAAAACATTTTTCCCCTGAAATAAATTCCAGTGAATATGCCATTTCCCTCATACTATATTGAGACACAGCGCAGTGAAAATTAGATTCACATGTAATGCTTGAAAACATGTCAGCAAAAATAAATTAAGTGAAATTCTACCTGACTTCATAATAGTTGGAAATGAACACATTACACCCGACCCTACCACTCCATATACAATGTAAACTACACCCCAAAACATCCTTTCACCCACAGTCACTACCGTCTTTCACCAGTGTATTCTATTTGACGTCAGGAGAAATTGAAATAAACAAATTAATTATAATTTCAGCCTCTAGTTGACCACTGATTAAATAAACTACCTCGTCTTTATGTCAACTTGCAGTCATTCGTTGCCTACATCAGTGACTTCAAAATATATGTTTCAATCCCAGGAATTTCACTCGCTGTTAATTGCATGGGAGTGGCAGTCTTTAATGAATTTCTATTGTCATGTCAATTTCTTGCGATTACTCGAACATTAAGCTGTAACCACATACCGCCTAGGTGCTGTAATTAAATCCTGGTGTAAGCACCATATGAACTATGAACAATGCATGTGAAGCCAGCTGTGGGGTATATTCAATCCTATAGATTTCTCATTGTTTGGTAACTATTTGCTGCAAATGCAACAAAAATCAATATAAAAAAATATTACCCACACAGTATTCTACAGGTTACTTGTACTTACTAAGTATTTGCTAATCCCGCGACAGCGCCACCAATGGCTGCCTTGATCAATGCACAAGAGAATGCATTTCAAAAGTTTCAATCTTCGAAGCAAGTTATTTTGGGGATTTGAGTATAATTTTCTTATTTGTATTTACCATACAAATTGTCTACGTTTTAAAAGTGAACATAAAATCGCGAGCTTCGAACTTGGTCTCGTCACTGTAAGCAAACGTATTCAAGATTACTTCACAAAGTACTATGACAATTATTCGCCAGCACAGATTAATTTTATCGGCCCACGTGTATGATTAACAGCAGCCAGCAGTGAGTAACTCCACTTATGTATCTTTGGGTGTAAACGAGTGGTTATCTGCTTCCCAACCAATCATTGCGCTCATGTGCGAAACTTAAGTTACAACTAACACTTGGACATTTTAAGGTCGTACAAAATGACTAAGTTAGATGAAAACAGTTGAACAAATTAAAACAAAATCAGAGCAAAAAGGAATTGGATTTTAAATTATGCAATATCTTCTCGATATCATGATTTGTAGTAGCCAGACACTTCCATGCAGGTCTGCAGTAGCCTGTCACTTCTATGCAGGTCTGCCGTAGGCAGTTACATCCAAGTAGGTCTGACGTATCCAGTCACTTCCATGTAGGGGTGCAGCAGCCAGCCATTCCTATGCAGGGCTGTCGTAGCCAGTTACTTCCAAGTACGTCTGCAGTAGCCAGACACTTCCATGCAGGTCTGCAGTAGCCATTCACTTCCACACAGGTCTGCAGAAGCCTGACACGTCCATGCAGGTCTGCAGTACCCAGTCACTCCAATGCAGGTATGTAGTAGTCAGTCACTTCCATGCAGTACTCAGTCACTTCCATGCAGGTCTTCAGTAGCCATCCACTTCGATGTAGGTCTGTCGTAGTTGGTCACATACATGCTAGTCTGCAGCAGCCAACCACTTCCATGCAGGTCTGTCGTAGCCAGTCACTTCCATGCAAGTCTGTAGCAGCCAACCACTTCCATGAAGGTCTGCATATCTAGTCGCTTCCATGTAGCTCTGTAGTACCCATTCACTTCCATACAGATCTGCAGTAGCCATTCACTTCCATGCAGGTCTGTCGTAGCCAGTCACTTCCATGCAGGTCTGTAGTATCTAATCACTTCCATGTGGCTCTGTAGTACCCATTCACTTCCATACAGATCTGCAGTAGCCATTCACTTCCATGCAGGTCTGCAGTACCCAGTCACTTCCATGCAGGTCTGCAGTACCCAGTCACTTCCATGCAGGTCTGTAGTAGTCAGTCACTTCCAAGCAGGTCTGCAGTAGCCAGACACTTCCACACAGGTCTTCAGGAGCCATCCACTTTCATGTAGGTCTGTCGTAGCTAGTCACATCCATGCAGGACTGCAGTAGCCATCCACTTCCGTGCAGGTCTGTCGTAGCCAGTCACTTCCATGCAAGTCTGCAGTATCTAGTCACTTCCATGTAGCTCTGTAGTACCCATTCACTTCCATGTAGCTCTGTAGTACCCATTCACTTCCATGCAGGTCTGTAGTACCCATTCAATTCCATGCATGTCTGCAATAGTCAGTCACGTTTATGCAGGTCTGCAGTAGCCAGACACTTCCATGCAGGTCTGCAGTAGCCTGTCACTTCCATGCAGGTCTGCAGTAGCCTGTCACTTCCACACAGGTCTGCAGTAGCCAGTCACTTCCATGCAGGTCTGCAGTAGCCTGTCACTTCCATGCAGGTCTGCAGTAGCCATCCACTTCCATGCAGAACTGCAGTAGCCAGTCACTTCCATGCAGGTCTGCAGTAGCCAGTCACTTCCATGCAGGTCTGCAGTAGCCAGTCACTTCCATGCAGGTCTGCAGTAGCCTGTCACTTCCATGCAGGTCTGCAGTAGCCTGTCACTTCCATGCAGGTCTGCAGTACCCAGTCACTTCCATGCAGGTCTGCAGTAGCCATCCACTTCCATGCAGAACTGCAGTACCCAGTCACTTCCATGCAGGTCTGCAGTAGCCAGTCACTTCCATGCAGGTCTGCAGTAGCCAGTCACTTCCATGCAGGTCTGCAGTAGCAAGACACTTCCATGCAGGTCTGCAGTAGTCAGCCACTTCAATGCGGGTCTGCAGTAGCCAGTCACTTACATGATGGTCTGCAGCAGCCAGTCACTTCCATACAGGTCTGCAGTACCCAGTCACTTCCATGCAGGTCTGCAGTAGCCAGTCACTTCCATGCAGGTCTGCAGTAGTCAGCCACTTCAATGCGGGTCTGCAGTAGCCAGTCACTTACATGATGGTCTGCAGCAGCCAGTCACTTCCATACAGGTCTGCAGTAGCCAGTCATTTGCACGCAGGTCTGCAGTATACAATCACTTCCATGCAGGTCTGCTGTAGCCTGTCACTTCATGCAGGTCTGCAGCAGCCAGCCACTTCTATGCAGGTCTGCAGTAGCAAGACACTTCCATGCAGGTCTGCAGTTGCTAGTCATTTGCACGCAGGACTGCAGTACCCAGTCACTTCCATGCAGGTCTGCAGTAGCCAGACACTTCCATGCAGGTCTGCAGTAGCCATTCACTTACATGATGGTCTGCAGCAGCCAGTCACTTCCATACAGGTCTGCAGTAGCCAACCACTTCCACGCAGGTCTGTCGTAACCAGTCACTTCATGCAGGTTTGCAGTATCTAGTCACTTCCATGTAGCTCTGTAGTACCCATTTACTTCCATGCAGGTCTGCAGTACCCAGTCACTTCCATGCCTGTAGTAGTCAGTCAGTATTTTCTGTAGAAGCTGGTTTAAGCAATTCACAATTAATTGAATGTTCTCGTATATTAAAGGAATTATAAATGTGTTTCGCCATATCATACATGAACAAACTGCTTCTTTCCTCGGTGTATAATTGACAGCACGAAATGTTGCTCGTTCTGAATTTCTTTGATTTACCAACCTGAACATTTTCTATCAAAGATTGGTACAATACTGTACCTTATCTGTAAGTGATGGGCACTTATCCTCAGTTTGGGCATTATTTGCATGTATTTTTCTAATGAAAAATATGTTTTTAATTCTCTGTAAGTTCTCAGTTTATTTTTATGATTTGTGCCTTAGTCGCAATCGTACATAAATTCTTTACATCTTACCTTGTATTGAGCTTCAAGTTTTCAAAAAATATCTTTTATTAAAGCTTCACTGTATTTATAACAATCTGTTTTTTTTTCTTCAAATATTCAGTTTTTTCAAACCATCCAAACGTAACGAGAACAGAACTGACTGGTAACTTTGTAGTTTCTCTCGTCCACTGAAAATATGCTAATAACCGCAATCCCCTTGAGATTCAATAAAATAATAAAACATCCCAAAATGAAAATAAGATTTTGATTTTTACCGTTAATGAAAACAAAATGTCGCCACCGCAAGTATAACTTCAAAAATAAATTTAAATTACTTGCCGCCAATTCATCAATTGGAATTATTATTAATTCATTAGCCACGAACCTTTAAACAGTATCACTGGAATTATTATTAAGTTATCAGCCACGAACCGTTAAACGGTATCACTGGAATTATTATTAAGTTATTTATAGCCACGAACCGTTAAACGGTATCGCACAATACAGGACGACTGGTTTAATTACTGCATCAAACATCTCCGGGTGTTTTCGGAATGTGATACGTTATTCCGAAAAAAAAGTACTTGGTGCTATTTGAAGCATGTCTTATCTATCTGTTATATTCAATTTTATGAAATCTGAAATATAATTTTGAAAGGACGTTTCCATTCTATATTATTACTTTTGATTTGTTACAGTGTGATTACGGGGCGCTTAAAGCATAGTATTCTGTAGACAAGGTTTTGTCTTCGAGAGTAAAAACAAGTACATACAATAGAAATGAATGTCGATGGGTCATTGTGCGAGGAATTTATTTGTTCTGTAATGTCATTTATGTATATATTTTAAAAAATCACCCTGTTTAATAATGCATTTCTCAATATGGAAAGTATTAGCCAAACCATTTTAACTTTCCCAATCCCACAGAATTAGTATAAATACCTTTTATAGTGTTATAAAATTGTTTATTGACTCCATCTTTGTTTGCTGGTTAATTGTTTCCGTTAATTGAGATATGTACACTGTATATAGTATTTTTCATGTCCACCATCCATGTTCCTGACACCTTTGTCGTTGGGATGCACTCTGTCCTCGTATAAACACTTCTTTATGTTCCTACCTATTTCATGGTAGTTATTGTGCATTTTTTGAACTCGTAATAGTAGTTTATAAATAAATAAACGCTGCTCGGACTGATAAATATGATATTTAGAAGATAATATTTGGTAATCGTAATCCTAAATATCTATTAAAAATAGCTAGACGTTTCGAGCAATGGCTCTTTATCGATAGCATGGAAGAAAATGTCTACATATATTATCTTCTATATATCGTTTTTTGAACTCATTCAGTGGACCGTGAGTTTTGATTTTGATTTAGACAATGCCCTTGCTATATATAAATAAATAAATAAATAAATAAATAAATAAATAAATAAATAAATAAATAAATAAATAAATAAATAAATAAATAAATTAATTAATTAATTAATTAATTAATTAATTAATTGAAATGTCACGATGACACTGCAGTCGTCGTTGTGTCGTCACCGGAAGCGCTGTCCCAGCACAAACGTAGAAGACCCGACCTGCAGCGTCAATGTGCAGTCGTGGGATGTCAACAGCGCCACCACATGACTGTTACGTTACAATGAAAAAATAACGTTCGCATTTTCCTGAAAAAAATGAGTCATTCGTAGACAAATGTTAAAACATTTTACAAAGCAAAATTGTTTCCGAATTATTCAATAAGCTATCGAAGGTACCAGTCAGGTTGCGAAGATCATCGCTAAAGAGTATTTAAACACCAAACAAACTAACAATTGTATGAATCCGGAAGTGAATCGAACACGTTTTTAAATAATTGGCACGAGTAAGTTGTATAAACGTTGTTTCTTTTCCTCATAATTATCATCATGAAACTTACTGTAACAATGCTGACGGGAGAAATTTTCCCTTTGGAAGTGTCAAGCGATCTAGAAGTCGAAAATTTCAAAGCTTTGTGTGAATTTGAGTGCGGCTTTCCAAGTAGTGAAATGGTGGTGATGTTCAACGGGATTCCGTTACTCGAAGACAAGAAAACATTGCAAAGTTACGGTGTTAAGGACGGTGACGTTGTACTTTTACAACACATGGTTAACCCTCCACATTCCCCATCGTCAGTGACGTCACCACAACCCACTACAGGTAAGAATACTCTAAGCTCTACTGATCGTTTATATACCGGCAGTGACGTAGCTGCATGGTTACCTTTCTATTATTTTGTGTATCCTCGTCTTGGAGGACGGACGAAACAGTAGGAGGGTAACCAGGCTAACACTTGCCACATCATGCCTTGGTACAATTAATAGAAGAGTAACCAGGCTAACACTGACCACATCATACCTTGGTACAATGAGAACAATAGAAGAGTAACCAGGCTAACACTGACCACATCATGCCTTGATACAATGAGAACAATAGAAGAGTAACCAGGCTAACACTGACCACATCATGCCTTGGTACAATGAGAACAATAGAAGAGTAACCAGGCTAACACTGACCACATCATACCTTGGTACAATGAGAACAATAGAAGAGTAACCAGGCTAACACTGACCACATCATACCTTGATTTCCAGTTTCTAGTTCTGTATTCTTCAGCATTAATATTGGATTATTTGTAAGCTTAAGATTGTATTGTGAATTTCGTTCATTAATGGTATACTGTCTTCAGGGCCTACCTGTGGTTCAGAGTCCCATATTGACTACCGGTATGTCCTGGATCGTTTACTAGTACTTGTCGGTGTCTGACTGGTACTTGTACATGTATATACAAAATGTGACCAAGAACACAGAATAGTCAAAGTAGTAAAAAAATAGTAAAAATATGGTATACATGAACATGAACCCTAACATAATTATCAAGAGTGATTTTGAATTAGTTAAAATTTTGCAAACATGCTGTGACATTATATATAATTGGTGGTAGGAATTGCCAAGTCAGTTTATAAAATTGTGAACAAATATTATCGTAATCCACACTAACCAGGAAATACACCCATCATTGTCGCTGTCGACTTTGTCGAGCGGAGCTTATCATATGAGTGATTGTCCGTCGTCGTCCGTGTCAATGTTTTACTTTTTTGACTTCTTCTTGAAAACTACAAGCCTGAATGCTTTGATACTTGGTGTATATGTACCTTGGGCAGACCTCTCTTAGGTTTGTTCATTTCATGTTGATATCTTCAATTCTCTAATTTTGGTGAATATTTTTGTCATTTTTGGTAAAAAGTGATATTTTCGACTTCTTGTTAAAAACCGCAAGTGCAATTGCTTTGATATTACATATATAGGTACTACATGTGGACCTCTCTCAGATTTGTTCATTTTGTAATGATATCTTTAATTCTCTAATTTTGGTGAATATTTTTATCATTTTTGGTA
Source organism: Saccoglossus kowalevskii (assembly GCF_978046115.1). Classification (NCBI taxonomy): domain Eukaryota; kingdom Metazoa; phylum Hemichordata; class Enteropneusta; family Harrimaniidae; genus Saccoglossus; species Saccoglossus kowalevskii. Next base: position 34,923,301 of record NC_140655.1, on the reverse strand, counting down.
AAAAGTGATATTTTCAACTTCTTGTTAAAAACCGCAAGTCCAATTGCTTTGATACTACATATATAGGTACTACATGTGAACCTCTCTCAGATTTGTTCATTTCGTGATGATATCTTCAATTCTCTAATTTTGGTGAATATTTTTGTAATTTTTGGTAAAAAGTGATATTTTCGACTTCTTGTTAAAAACCACAAGTCTGATTGCTTTGATATTACATATATAGGTACTACATGTGCACCTCTCTCAGATTTGTTCATTTTGTGATGATGTCTTCAATTCTCTAATTTTGGTGAATATTTTTGTAATTTTTGGTAAAAAGTGATATTTTCGACTTCTTGTTAAAAACCAATAGTTCAATTGCTTTGATATTACATATTTAGATACTACATGTAGACCTTTCTCAGATTTGTTCGTTTCGTGATGATATCTTCGATTCTATAATTTTGGTGAATATTTTTGTCATTTTTGGTAAAAAGTGATATTTTCGACTTCTTGTAGAAAACCAATAGTCTGATTGCTTTGATATTACATATATAGGTACTACATGTGGACCTCTCTCAGATTTGTTCATTTTGTGATGGTATCTTCAATTCTCTAATTTTGGTGAATATTTTTGTAATTTTTGGTAAAAAGTGATATTTTCGACTTCTTGTTAAAAACCACAAGTCTGATTGCTTTGATATTACATATATAGGTACTACATGTGCACCTCTCTCAGATTTGTTCATTTTGTGATGATGTCTTCAATTCTCTAATTTTGGTGAATATTTTTGTAATTTTTGGTAAAAAGTGATATTTTCGACTTCTTGTTAAAAACCAATAGTTCAATTGCTTTGATATTACATATTTAGATACTACATGTAGACCTTTCTCAGATTTGTTCGTTTCGTGATGATATCTTCGATTCTATAATTTTGGTGAATATTTTTGTCATTTTTGGTAAAAAGTGATATTTTCGACTTCTTGTAAAAAACCAATAGTCTGATTGCTTTGATATTACATATATAGGTACTACATGTGGACCTCTCTCAGATTTGTTCATTTTGTGATGATATCTTTAATTCTCTAATTTTGGTGAATATTTTTATCATTTTTGGTAAAAAGTGATATTTTCAACTTCTTGTTAAAAACCGCAAGTCCAATTGCTTTGATACTACATATATAGGTACTACATGTGAACCTCTCTCAGATTTGTTCATTTCGTGATGATATCTTCAATTCTCTAATTTTGGTGAATATTTTTGTAATTTTTGGTAAAAAGTGATATTTTCGACTTCTTGTTAAAAACCACAAGTCTGATTGCTTTGATATTACATATATAGGTACTACATGTGCACCTCTCTCAGATTTGTTCATTTTGTGATGATGTCTTCAATTCTCTAATTTTGGTGAATATTTTTGTAATTTTTGGTAAAAAGTGATATTTTCGACTTCTTGTTAAAAACCAATAGTTCAATTGCTTTGATATTACATATTTAGATACTACATGTAGACCTTTCTCAGATTTGTTCGTTTCGTGATGATATCTTCGATTCTATAATTTTGGTGAATATTTTTGTCATTTTTGGTAAAAAGTGATATTTTCGACTTCTTGTAGAAAACCAATAGTCTGATTGCTTTGATATTACATATATAGGTACTACATGTGGACCTCTCTCAGATTTGTTCATTTTGTGATGGTATCTTCAATTCTCTAATTTTGGTGAATATTTTTGTCATTTTTGGTAAAAAGTGATATTTTCGACTTCTTGTTAAAAACTGTAAGTTCGATTGCTTTGATACTATACATATTGTTCATTTTCTAATGATGTCTTCAGTTCTTTAATTGAAATGTGCACTGCTAACAGCGGAGCTATCTCAGCCGATAGGCTGCTTGTTTTATTTTGTTGTATTGCAACACATTAGTGATACAGTGACCCCTTGCGGGTGTCGGGATCCAAAAACTGAGACTTATCGGGGTTCGTGACTTACTGGTGGGGCCTTGTGAAGTGAAGTGGGAGTCATGTGTTGAAAACGGATAAAAAGCAAATATACACACATAGGTTTGTAGTAAGTTTTCTTTATTGAAAAACATCACAGCTTCCATCATGTTCGCATAGATTCAACTAATTGTAGTGAATTTTATAGAGCTACATCAAAGGCGGAGCATCAACAAAATATATAAAGTCGCGTCGTCAACACCTCGAGTCAGACGGGTGTCACCCTTTGTATCTCAGTATGTGTTTGACGAACAATGAGTGTTAAGTTGTCTCCTCTAGCCAATTAAATAATATATATATTATATATGTATGGTACATGTATGTCACTAAGCAGTTGAACAAAAATGCTATAAATGGTTAAATATTTCTCTGTCTAAGTAAGGGGACAATATTAGAGCATGGGTCTTATTTAGGAACTCCTGGCAAAGCAACTGCACAAATTACAGTATAAGGACAAATTAACAGCTCCTAAGGATGGTATTTGCAGATTAACACCAGTTGTTAATGACACAATAAACATTAATTAATTCTCCTAAGGATGGTATTTGCAGATTAACACTAGTTGTTAATGGCACAATAAACATTAATTAATTCTCCTAAGGATGGTATTTGCAAATTAACACCAGTTGTTAATGACACAATAAACATTAATTAATTCTCCTAAGGATGGTATTTGCAGATTAACACTAGTTGTTAATGGCACAATAAACATTAATTAATTCTCCTAAGGATGGTATTTGCAAATTAACACCAGTTGTTAATGACACAATAAACATTAATTAATTCTCCTAAGGATGGTATTTGCAGATTAACACTAGTTGTTAATGACACAATAAACATTAATTAATTCTCCTAAGGATGGTATTTGCAGATTAACACCAGATGTTAATGGCACAATAAACATTAATTAATTCTCCTAAGGATGGTATTTGCAGATTAACACCAGTTGTTAATGGCACAATAAACATTAATTAATTCTCCTAAGGATGGTATTTGCAGATTAACACCAGTTGTTAATGACACAATAAACATTAATTAATTCTCCTAAGGATGGTATTTGCAGATTAACACCAGTTGTTAATGACACAATAAACATTAATTAATTCTCCTAAGGATGGTATTTGCAGATTAACACCAGTTGTTAATGACACAATAAACATTAATTAATTCTCCTAAGGATGGTATTTGCAGATTAACACCAGTTGTTAATGACACAATAAACATTAATTAATTCTCCTAAGGATGGTATTTGCAGATTAACACCAGTTGTTAATGACACAATAAACATTAATTAATTCTCAACTCAGATGATTTAGCCACCATCTCCCATCTACACTTTCCTCCTTCATTTACAGGCATGCCACAGATAGACTTTAGTGGTATCCAGGTTCCTGGTCCTTCTAGTGGAGCATCAAGACCACAAGAACCTCAGAGAAACGATGATCCAGTTAAGCTACGTGAGATGCTGTTAGCGAACCCACATCAGTTGGCGCTATTAAAAGAAAGGAACCCACCTCTTGCTGAAGCATTACTGACAGGAGATATAAGTATGTCTTTCATTATATTTTGACAGATCTCTCTGAGTTACAGTTATTCCTTTTGGTATGTTTGTTCAACAGCAGCTATATTTATCTTCAAATATGAATGATAAAGACAATTGATTTCCAGTGTTGTCACAAAACATTTACCATATTTATCCGGGTAAGCGCCCAGGGTTCTGAACATGTAAAATTGACAAAAAAATAGGGCTGGGCCTATGCCTAGATATCCCCTGCAAAAAATAAAATTCAACAGTGAGGAATCATTTGAATTAGGATTTCCCCGCCGACGAACACACCCAATATGCGTCAACTCAAAATGAACTAAAATGTCAGGCGTTAAACTGCGTAAAATGATTAAAAAAAATTCGTCAAGGAAGGGGTTCGAATCCACATCAATGAATGGAGGTACAAGGCCGAAAAACTCACTCAAAGGTGTAGGTTTCAAGATTATAAATCCACAGTTTTATAATTGCTCTTGGGCTGGTTCAAAACAGTGGGTTTATTACTGTAAGCTGGTACTTTCTCGTGGTGTTTCTAATACATATTCTGAGTAGGGCTTCTGTTTGATATAAGGGGTTTCCATTTTCACATTTTGGTGTGTCAGAAAAAGTTTTTATTTTGTGAATACTACCTTCTTTGCTTAGTTTCTTTTCATATATTATTATATTATAGAGAAATTTACTGATGTGTTAAAGAAACAACAAAATGAGAGGGCAGAGCGTGAGATGGAGAGAATACGACTTATGAATGCAGATCCTTTTGATGCTGAGGCACAACAGAATATTGCTGAAGAAATTAGGTGAGCTATAAATGCACATTTTTGGTTAAATCTTTATAAATGACACTTTGTCTTAAATTAGGTGAGTTATAAATGCACATTTTTGGTTAAATTCTTATAAATGACACTTTGTCTTAAATTAGGTGAGTTATAAATGCACTTTTTTGGTTAAATTCTTATAAATGACACTTTGTCTTAAATTAGGTGAGTTATAAATGCACATTTTTGGTTAAATTCTTATAAATGACACTTTGTCTTAAATTAGGTGAGTTATAAATGCACTTTTTTGGTTAAATCTTTATAAATGACACTTTGTCTTAAATTAGGTGAGCTATAAATGCACATTTTTGGTTAAATTCTTATAAATGACACTTTGTCTTAAATTAGGTGAGTTATAAATGCACATTTTTGGTTAAATCTTTATAAATGACACTTTGTCTTAAATTAGGTGAGCTATAAATGCACATTTTTGGTTAAATCTTTATAAATGACACTTTGTCTTAAATTAGGTGAGCTATAAATGCACATTTTTGGTTAAATCTTTATAAATGACACTTGGTCTTAAATTAGGTGAGTTATAAATGCACATTTTTGGTTAAATTCTTATAAATGACACTTTGTCTTAAATTAGGTGAGTTATAAATGCACATTTTTGGTTAAATTCTTATAAATGACACTTTGTCTTAAATTAGGTGAGTTATAAATGCACATTTTTGGTTAAATTCTTATAAATGACACTTTGTCTTAAATTAGGTGAGTTATAAATGCACATTTTTGGTTAAATCTTTATAAATGACACTTTGTCTTAAATTAGGTAAGCTATAAAGACACATTTTTGGTTAAATCTTTATAAATGACACTTTGTCTTAAATTAGGTGAGCTATAAATGCACATTTTTGGTTAAATCTTTATAAATGACACTTTGTCTTAAATTAGGTGAGCTATAAATGCACATTTTTGGTTAAATCTTTATAAATGACACTTTGTCTTAAATTAGGTGAGCTATAAATGCACATTTTTGGTTAAATCTTTATAAATGACACTTGGTCTTAAATTAGGTGAGTTATAAATGCACATTTTTGGTTAAATTCTTATAAATGACACTTTGTCTTAAATTAGGTGAGTTATAAATGCACATTTTTGGTTAAATTCTTATAAATGACACTTTGTCTTAAATTAGGTGAGTTATAAATGCACTTTTTTGGTTAAATCTTTATAAATGACACTTTGTCTTAAATTAGGTGAGCTATAAATGCACATTTTTGGTTAAATCTTTATAAATGACACTTTGTCTTAAATTAGGTGAGCTATAAATGCACATTTTTGGTTAAATCTTTATAAATGACACTTTGTCTTAAATTAGGTGAGCTATAAATGCACATTTTTAGTTAAATCTTTATAAATGACACTTTGTCTTAAATTAGGTGAGTTATAAATGCACAATTTTGGTTAAATCTTTATAAATGACACTTTGTCTTAAATTAGGTGAGCTATAAATGCACATTTTTGGTTAAATCTTTATAAATGACACTTTGTCTTAAATTAGGTGAGCTATAAATGCACATTTTTGGTTAAATCTTTATAAATGACACTTGGTCTTAAATTAGGTGAGCTATAAATGCACATTTTTGGTTAAATCTTTATAAATGACACTTTGTCTTAAATTTGATCATCTCAACATTCTACCAATGTGTGTTCATTTAGTACAACATATGTTATTCTGGATAGTATTACGTTGATTATAAAATTAACTTGTATGTTTATTATTTATCAGACTTAGAAATGTTGAAGCCAATATGGAATCTGCCATGGAATATAATCCGGAAAGTTTTGGTCAAGTAATTATGTTGTATATAGATTGCCGAGTGAATGGACATCCTGTGAAGGCATTTGTTGATTCAGGTTAGTCATTTCATTGAGGTTAATTCAGATTAGTTATTCTGGTTAGTTAGAGGATTAAACAGCCAGTACCACTAACTGCATTCCTTGATAGGTTTCCTCTACACTACATCAGATGATTGTTGCCACAGCAATGTAAGCACAGCTGGCTCATTATTTCTGACATTGAAACTAGCAAACTAATATCAGCTTTACCAGATGCTGTGGAGAGGTTGAATCAGCAGAACACAAGTCATGTACACAGGCTATATGAACTAGCATTCCCTGTATTAAAGATAACTGGTATATGTGTACTTGAACTAAATTTTCTAGACATACCGTATTACCCCAGGCACGCGCCCAGGGGCCTAAACATACAAAATCAGGAAAAATTGGGGGTGGGCGCTTACCCAAGGACCACCCCAAAAAATATTTTAAAAAGTTGTTTTTGTGATCGTATGATAAGGTCAAATAAAGGAATGCTTTCGTACACTTTGTACACGTACTTATTTTTTGATTTATGCGAGGTTTCAATAAACGTGAGAACTGTGGGAACACTAAAACACAGGGTCGAATTTCAAGAATAAAACTTGTTTTATGTCAGCAAATGAAGTTGTATGTATTACTCACTGAAATTGGCTACAATTATGGTAAGTATTGTAATCACTGCACGGTTACTTTCTTAATAACCGTGATCAGTGCAAGTCGAAACGGCCGGGAAAAACTACCACTTGTAATCCAAGATGGCGATGACCTCAGTAGCATAATTTTGTTCACGCACGTATTGATACATCGCATCGTAATTACTGAAGAATAGCAGACAGTGTTATGAAACAAATAAACCTTTTATTACTGAACAGATGTGAAATATTTACAAACTATTGTGAATACATAAACATATCCAAATGGCGATACATAAAAAACAGACTGAAAATAAACTCTGGTCGACCTCATTAACATGATTTATTCACGCACCCACACACACGCTAAAATTATAATTGCAACAAGTTCCCACCGTCGGCATGCCTCATTATGGTTATCATAATGGACTTGAGGTCGGCAAAATGTTTTTTCTTCAACGACAGAAAAATAATCCACATGACCGTAATGCCATAGCTGTGATGAAGGATGGAAAGAAAGTAGCAAGTATACGACGTGATGGCTCAAAAGTGCTAGCTCCCGTTCACAGTCAGCTGGCATCGGTGTCGCTGGGTGTAGATGATGAAGGGAAGTTGTGCAACCAAATTTGCCAAGTTCACAGTTTTTCGCCAATAAAAAAATAACTAAGGCTTTTTGCCAGGTTTTCAGCATTTTTGTAATGAAGAAATTATTCTCTATCAATAATCCCAAAACAGGAACATTTCCACTAATTCTTGTGTTTTTTCGACGTTTTTTGAAAAACCTGTGATTAGGCTGCAAAAGTAGAACATTCCGGAGGGGGTGAAATGGAAGAGCCAAACTTAACGCGTAAAAATAGAACGCGTATTTTGACCTCTACGTGGCCAAGCAATGGCTGGACACGGATACGTTTGCGGTCATTGCCAAAAAGCCCAGCGTCCATCGCCTGACGATGCTCTTTCGTTATGGATTCAGTCAGCGAAGTGCTACGTTTTGAAACCAAAGCTAAGTGCTTCAAACCACTCACCAAAGTATGGATTATTGCAATATTGGATTCATCGTGAATGAAGAGAAAGCGGAACGTGTGCGCCAACATGCTGTGTGGTTCATCTTACGTCGTTAAGTTCCAATGAGTTTTACGTAAAAACATAAACAAAACGGCCCTTTTCAGGGCCACCACACACTCCAAAAAGAGAACTACCGTAACAAACACACTATTTAAATAAATCAAACGCGTTCGTTTTTGACAAATAAAACTTTATTGTTGACCCCATTCTTGGCTAAAAATCACCCTGGGCGTTTAACCGAGGATGTCCCCAACATGTAACTTTTGTGAAAACAGGGGGGTGGGCGCTTGCCCAGGGAGGGGCGCGTGCCCGGGGTAATACGGTAGTTGCACGTTTCATGTAAATAGGCCTGATACACCAAGAATGCAGAAATTTCTATAATTTGGGTTCAGTGTTTCTGTCCAGTAAGTTAGTGTATATCAGCTAATTTACATAACAATAGAATATTTCAATTACCTCTATTGTTTATCCAGAATTAGGGAAGGATGTATTTTTGACAAACATTGTAATATTTGATTATTCTGAAATTGTACATCCATGAGAATACTTTCACGTCCTGCTCCTCATCTGGGTGACCTCTCCTCCATCTGAGTTACCTCTCCTCCATCTGAGTGACCTCTCCTCCATCTGAGTGACCTCTCCTCCATCTGAGTGACCTCTCCTCCATCTGAGTGACCTCTCCTCCATCTGAGTTACCTCTCCTCCATCTGAGTTACCTCTCCTCCATCTAGGTGACCTCTCCTCCATCTGAGTGACCTCTCCTCCATCTGAATGATCTATCCTCCATCTGAGTTACCTCTCCTCCATCTAGGTGACCTCTCTTCCATCTGAGTGATCTCTCCTCCATCTGAGTGACCTCTCCTCCATCTGAGTTACCTCTCCTCCATCTGAGTGACCTCTCCTCCATCTGAGTGATCCCTCCTCTATCTGAGTGACCCTCCTCCATCTGAATGACCTCTCCTCCATCTGAGTGATCTCTCCTCCATCTGAGTGACCTCTCCTCCATCTCAGTGACCTCCCCTCCATCTGAGTGACGTCTTCTCCATCTGAATGATCTCTCCTCCATCTGAATGACCTCTCCTCCATCTGAATGACCTCTCCTCCATCTGAGTGACCTCTCCTCCATCTAGGTGACCTCTCCTCCATCTAGGTGACCTCTCCTCCATCTAGGTGACCTCTCCTCCATCTCAGTGACCTCTCCTCCATCTCAGTGACCTCTCCTCCATCTCAGTGACCTCTCCTCCATCTCAGTGACCTCTCCTCCATCTCAGTGACCTCCTCCATCTGAATGACCTCTCCTCCATCTGAGTTATCTCTCCTCCATCTGAGTTACCTGTCCTCCATCTAGGTGACCTCTCCTCTATCTCAGTGACCTCTCCTCCATTTCAGTGACCTCTCCTCCATCTGAGTGACCTCTCCTCCATCTGAATGACCTCTCCTCCATCTGAGTTATCTCTCCTCCATCTGAGTTATCTCTCCTCCATCTGAGTTACCTCTCCTCCATCTAGGTGACCTCTCCTCTATCTCAGTGACCTCTTCTCCATCTGATTGACCTTTCCTTCATCACAGTGACCTCATCTCCATCTCAGTGACCTCTCCCAACATCAATAAACCGCATGACAACCGCAGACTGACTGTTTAAAATAGAATTGTTTGTGAAATAAGAAGTATATTTTTTAAAATTTTAAATTTAAAGAGGTGATTACTCACATTAGTTTTTCCTAAATATTGAACATATTTTCAAATTCAAGTTGATATTAGGTTGGCTGAATAAATAAATGTTATCACTAGATTTCATACTAGTATCTCCTGGTACAGTTTCTTTGTGGTGAGTGACAGTAACGGGCAAAAATAGAGGATGTGACATCCACATAAACAGTTAGTGTATTATATGTATGTAGGAGACGTGGGGAGGGCATCAACAATCCAGTTTGTCCCATCCCCCTTCCTAAAGAATTATATATTTTTACTATAAATAACTTTGCCTAGAAAATATGGCGCAACTACATATACCATATCTGTTCTATTAATAGCGCAATGTGCTTATGTATGTCTATGGTCAAAATAAGTCATATTTTAAGTCATGTGTACTTGTATTGAAAATGTGCTTCTAATAGAGCAAATACAGTATGTGGTATTTGGTGCAAAACTTGTTATCTCAAACTCTGTGTAAATCATTATTATTAATGTACTCACCTTGTACAGTGTTTGATTTCATCTTATACACAACCTTAACAACATTTAATGATTTCAGGCATGTAGTGCTACAGTCTGATTGGTGAATCTAATCACCTGACTGTCACAAGGTAAATCTGTCAGCTGCCCTCTATAGGCCTCAATAGTAGATATATAACCAATACATGCAAAAGAAAATTGAATCAACAGGGCCCGCAGCTTTCGTAATATTGAACTGTTGGGTAGTATAAGATTCATACAGTTTTTTATAACAGATTTATGTTTTTTTCTTGACTTGGCCATATCATTGTAGTTGTCATGGTGATTAATGTGCTCCAGTATGAATCATTTGTTAGTTTTGATATGTTATAAAGTTTTGATCAAATATGCTATGTGTGTTCATTCAGTAACATTTAAATCAAACACTATCGACTGTGGGTTTACTTGGTATTTAAAGTTTAAAGCATGGTCTTTTATATCGTGTTGCAATTCAAGTCAAGAAGTTTCAAAATTTCCAACATATGGGATTGATCTGTATAATTTTTTGACAAGACAACCTACAATCATATCAACAAATTTTGCTTCTGGTGTCTGCTAAATGCATTCTAGAAAAGGTTTGTATTTTTTTTTAAATGAAGTGCCAAAATGAGTTGAACTATTTTATAAATTTTTAAAAAGAGCTTCACTTTGTATCAATTAATAAGGTTTTCCAATATGTGCATATTTGTCTTAATGAGCTCAGTTGATAGCCTTGGATGTTAATAATTATTCTAGTTTAAAAATAGAAGTGATAGTTTACAGTATTAACATTCATCATGCAATCTGGCAAATTGTTTTACATGTACATGTAATGTAAACTAATATTTTGTACATTGAGATGACAACCATGCTTATATTAGGCTCTATGAGTCTGAGAAAGTTCCAATGAGACACTGCATTAATTAAGTACATTTAGGATTTAAAAAATCTGAATAATATCACCTTGAATCAGCAGTTTTCAATGGTTATCAGTTAAGATGGTTCTATCTTTCTTCATGAGAAACTTCCTAATACCAGGTAGTAGGTCTCTTCCAGCTGCAAAATATCTTGTTGTAACCAAGGTTACCATGACTGCACTGCATATTCTAAAAGTCTGTTGAGAAATTTGTATAAAGGTGTGATGATTTTAGGCTATGAGTAAGTTTAGTCATTGATAAATTGTATGCAACATTTCATGAGGATTTTGACTCAGTTCCAGGCATAGCAGTTGAGTAATAAACATCTTAGTTTCATGTGCTCCTCTCTAGTGTGTTATTCTCCTTCCGGATTTGGTGACCAATGCTCACTTGGTTAACTCTGCTATAAGAAGTCAGCTCTCGATCTGTTTACAAATGGCAACACAATATCTTCATTATGACCTTAAGATACTAAAACTTGATCACAAATGAATAAAAAGAAATGCTTGGCTGCTATTTGCAAGAAACTTCTGATCCAAAGATCTTGTGAATACCATATTGCTTACACTTTGGTATTTAACACAATTACTTGTATTAATGGCTTCAAGGATGATGACTTTACTTATTTGTTCAAAATAAAGTATTGAATTGTTGACCTGTTCCAGGAGCTCAGATGACTATCATGAGTGCAGCGTGTGCAGAAAGGTGTAATATTAGGAGATTAGTTGATAGGAGATGGGCTGGTATTGCTAAAGGAGTCGGAACACAGAAAATAATAGGACGTGTACATCTAGGTGAGTAAGTAAGTAAGTAAGTCAGCTTAGAGTCTATCTTTAATAGTGTAGTTATTGCTACACCACATTATTACTCGATAGATCCAGAGTTTAAATCCTAACTGCAATGAACACCAAAATATAGTTGACTCTAACCTGGGTGAGTATGCCACAGACCCTATGGGTAGGTCAATTTAATGTGTTTCATTCACACACACACTCACTCACTCACTCACTCAGTCATCCCCAAATGCACACTTGTCATGTGGGGCGGCAACAAGGGTTCGCCACTTCTGCCTGTCCCAGGCTGGCTTCTGCATAGTTTATGTTTGAAGCTCCTCAACTCTGCTTCAGTAGTTCATCGCCAGGTGTTCTTGGGTTGTCCCCGATTAAGTCTTCCTTCTGGTGTCCAATGCCTTCTGATGATGTGACCAGGCCATCTACATCACCTTCACAAGATGATGGATTTCACACTGTCCTGGTTGCAGTGAGCGAGCAGTTGTTGGTTATAGATTATTTCAGGCCAAAATATCCGCAAGATTCTACTGAGGTTCTTGGTGAGGAAGGTGGACAGTTTGTTGAGGTTCCTTTACTTCATCCTCCAGCATTCCAATCCACAAAGCAAGGTGGAGATTATGCAACTCTGGTACAGTCTTAGTTTGGTCTTGGTGCTGTACTGGAATAACTTCCACACATTGTTCAGCATTCTGAAGGCATTTTGTCTCTAGCTGAGGCTGTTTTTGATGTCGCTGCCTGCAATAGGTGAACTTATCTGTCGTCGGTAGATCTTCTTCGTTCACTGTGAGAGGTGAGGGGTTCTTAATGTGGAGCAACAACACCTGTTTTCTTCCTGTTGATTTTCAGAGCCGCGTCGTCTTCTCCTGCATGTGTTGATACGTATGCCAGACCAATTCTAGATCGTCAACGAAGTCCAGTTCTTCAAGTGTTGAGAAAAGGGTCCATCTGATGCTTCTTGGTAGGTTCTCTGTCTTTCTTCTCATTACCCAGTCAGTTGATATGTTGAAGAGCATCACCAACATCCTTGTCTGATGCCAATCTTCACTTCAAAGCTTGATTCACTATTTCCAACTTTGAAGTTCCTGTAAAACTTTTAATGACCAGTACAATCTGCTGTACATGTGGAATTCCATATGCCTTGAGGATACACCATAGATTTTCTTGGTGTATGTTGTCAAAAGCCTTTCCAAAATCCACAAATTTGATGTACAACTGTCTCTGCCACTCTGTACACTGCTATGTTCTGTAAGGTGAAGATCTGGTCTATACACCCTTTTCTTCTTGAATATCTGCTTTTTCTTTCCTGAGCTTCTGGTTCTTTGCTAAGAAAGATCCTGGTCTTACTTGGAATTGACAGTAGTGTTGTTCCTCTCCAGTTGTTACAGTTGTTTAGTGATACTTTGGGATCTTCACAACTCCTTCTGTCCAGTCTTCTATTATTTGTTTCTCGTTCCATATGGCTGTGAGTAGTGGCTGAAGAACTTGTACAGCAAACTTTGGACCTACTTTTGAACAGCTCTGCATTGAGGCTGTCCTGACCTGGTGCTTTAGGAAATAGGAAACATAAATGTTAAAATACTGAGTAATCACAACTGTCTGGTGGCAGATATTATACATTCAGTTACCGTTTATTAAATGTTCTATGTCCACACTGAATGTTACACACAAAAAAAGCCCCAGTATGTCTTATTAGTCCCCGTTCGGACGAAGTCCGAAAACGGGGACTTATAATTCGGTCTCCGTGTGTCCGTCCGGAGTCATATCTCAGAATCCCTTGGACCGATTCCGTTCATTCTTTGCATGTGCCTAGTACTTTATGTGGGACATATGCACATGCAATGGTTTAGCGATTCGATTCAAAATGGCCGACTGGCAGCCATCTTGTTTTTTGAAAATGTTGTATTTTGGACATGCTTTGTCAGTTTTCATTCAAACTTGGTACATAGATTATACATGTTAGGATACATGTCCATGATGATTTATTTCACAATTGGATCAAACATGGCCGACTGGCAGCCATCTTGTTTTTTGAAAATGTCGTATTTTGGACATGCTTTGTCAGTTTTCATTCAAATTTAGTACATAGATCATACATGTTAGGATACATGTCCCCGACCATCCGTGAGTTCCTGAGGAAGTCCGTTCGACCGTCCGTGTGTCTGTCTGTCCATGCGTCAGTCTGTCCAACGTCATATTTCAGTATCCTGTGGACCGATTCCGTTTATTCTTTGCATGTGCCCAGTACCTTATGTGGGACATATGCACTTGCAGTGATTTCGCAATTGGATCAAAGATGGTCGACTGGCAGGCATCTTGTTTTTGTTTTTTTATGCGGTATCTTGGATGTGCTCTGTCAGTTTTCATTCAAATTTGGCACATACATGTACTTTATACATGTTAGGATGCATTGCCATGACAATTTGTTTCAAAATCTGGTCAAGGATGGTCGTTTGACAGCCATCTGACTTTTTGGCCTTACTACTATATTTCCACAATTTATGTACCATTTTCATTTGTATTTGGCACATACATCATACATATCTCTGTGTTTCATAATCAGATCAAAGATGGCTGAATAACGACTGTTTTTATTTTGGCCATATTACTATGACACGAAACACGTGTTTTCATGTAAATAAACAATCTGTTGTATACGCCACTTGGAACTCAAGTTTCAAGGACACGCTTGCGACAACCCCTCCGCTTTAATATGACAAGCACAAAGAGAACTTAACGAGGACTGTGTCATTTTCAATGACTTATTTATACATATAATGTCTTTATATAAAATTTAAATATTATTAAATACTAAAATTTATGTTTGAAGTTTTATGTTCTGTACCGTAAACTTATGTGTACACCACAGTAAAACTTATGTGTACACCACAGTAAAACTTATGTGTACACCACAGTAAAACTTATGTGTACACCACAGTAAAACTTATGTGTACACCACAGTAAAACTTATGTGTACACCACAGTAAAACTTATGTGTACACCACAGTAAAACTTATGTGTACACCACAGTAAAACTTATGTGTACACCACAGTAAAACTTATGTGTACACCACAGTAAAACTTATGTGTACACCACAGTAAAACTTATGTGTACACCACAGTAAAACTGGAGCTTTAAATTTATAAGTAGAGTCCTTTGTATTTTGTTTTTTTTAATATGTAATGTACAAATTTTTCTACTTTATATCCTGCAATAAAAAATTAATAATAATAACTTATGAATAGTAGATTTTGATGTAAAGCAAAATTGCATAGAATGGAATGCGCCAAACAAGCCACTAATGGCATAGAATGGAATGCGCCAAACAAGCCACTAATGGCATAGAATGGAATGCGCCAAACAAGCCACTAATGGCATAGAATGGAATGCGCCAAACAAGCCACTAATGGCATAGAATGGAATGCGCCAAACAAGCCACTAATGGTATAGAATGGAATGCGCCAAACAAGCCACTAATGGCATAGAATGGAATGCCCCAAACAAGCCACTAATGGCATAGAATGGAATGCGCCAAACAAGCCACTAATGGCATAGAATGGAATGCGCCAAACAAGCCACTAATGGTATAGAATGGAATGCGCCAAACAAGCCACTAATGGCATAGAATGGAATGCGCCAAACAAGCCACTAATGGCATAGAATGGAATGCGCCAAACAAGCCACTAATGGCATAGAATGGAATGCGCCAAACAAGCCACTAATGGTATAGAATGGAATGCGCCAAACAAGCCACTAATGGCATAGAATGGAATGCGCCAAACAAGCCACTAATGGCATAGAATGGAATGCGCCAAACAAGCCACTAATGGCATAGAATGGAATGCGCCAAACAAGCCACTAATGGCATAGAATGGAATGCGCCAAACAAGCCACTAATGGCATAGAATGGAATGCGCCAAACAAGCCACTAATGGCATAGAATGGAATGCGCCAAACAAGCCACTAATGGCATAGAATGGAATGCGCCAAACAAGCCACTAATGGCATAGAATGGAATGCGCCAAACAAGCCACTAATGGCATAGAATGGAATGCGCCAAACAAGCCACTAATGGCTCATTTATACAATACTGTCTAAAGATCATATGGAGAACTTGTAGTTGAACTCTGACCCATAGTAAGTGTTTTAATTTTATTGTTTCCTAGGTCAAATTCAGATTGGTCCTGACTACTTGCAGTCTTCATTCTCCATCTTAGAAGATCAACCAATGGATATGTTGTTGGGTTTGGATATGTTAAAGAGACATCAGGTATGGTATAAAAAACATACTCCAGTGCCATCTGTGTTGGTGGCAATCAATTACTGGTAAAACCTATATAAACTATTTTCTCTATTAATGTCAACAGTCTTCAAAGCATACTATTGGTAATGTCATGCACTTTTACAAGTTTACATGCTCTTCCACAGTCTATGTATTGTTCTCTGCATGTAGGCATAATAATAGGGGTACATTTCCTAGTTTTTAATTATTCTGATCTGTAAATAACTTGAATTCATTGAACACAAAAAAAGCATATCCCTTCATCAATTGTATATGATATATGTAAAATGGTTGGATATATATACATATACATATGACGCCTTACTAAACGATTTTGGCTAAAAATCCGTTCCGCCGCCTCTTTACAACAGTGTTTATACGCGGAACTTGATATTGCTTTTTACAATTTGGGTTGCCTTTGAATCACATATTTTAGTGAAATATTGTTTATAGAGTGAAATATTATTGTCATACATAATTCAATCTTTGAAACAACAGAAACTAACACATAATAACGATAATCAAATTTGTGTTTGAAGTTCGAAAGTAGTTGCGTTATTTCCAGTTTCAACTAGTTCGAAAATAGAACGTCCTTGAGCGCAATAAAATCACGCGTAGAACTCCATCGGAACCAGCGTAAACTTATTGCAATTTGCGCGATTTGGGCCCAGTTTGTTCTTACAAGCTTTCTAAGTTTCATTTATCATTATTTAGTAAACAGGTCTCTGAAACGATTTAATATATCCGTAAATCACGTGGCAATCGACAATTGGCTTCGAAACGTTCGAAATTTCGAACAAACTCCCAGCACACCAAGCGCGATATGCAGCGTCAATGATTGTTGGAGTTCTTCATCTCGTGATCAGTCAAGCCACATAGAAATATGGCGTTGAGTTCGATCGTCAGCATTTTCTCCGCATTCGTATTCGCACAGAGATCGATGTAAATTTTATTATAACAGGAGATAAGTAATTTCAAAGATAAATGCAACAAGTTTTCAACCCCAAATAGTTATTTAGAACGCCGTTAGAGACGTTTTCATTACAGCTACCGGGCCTTTAATGATTTCAAGCATGTAGTGATACAGTCTGATTGGTGAATCTAATCACTGTCACAAGGTAAATCTGTCTGCTGCCCTCTATAGGCCTCAATAGTAGATATATAACCAATACATGCAAGAGTAAATTGAATCAACAGGGCCCGCAGCTTTCGTAAAATTGAACTGTTGGGTAGTATAAGATTCATACATTGTTCTTTGCAAGTTACACATGTATCCCACAGAAAATGGTTTTGCTTAATGTTAGGGACGACGTCAAAAGATCGATGTTGGATAAAAAACTTATTTCCTTTAGTTTGGGGGTGGGGGGTTTTAACCTCAAAAAGTTTCCATCCTACAAAAACAATTTTATTTTTTAATGAAGTCAAAAAAATCTTATAGTATTTGTCGTTCGTTTTTTTTTTTCTATCCAATCATGGACAGAAATAACCGAAAAGGGAAAAAAACAGAAAAATGGTTTGGTTCGAGTGTAAATCTGTGCGTCAAATGAGGTGCATTTGTAAAATCTTTTTACACCCACCCGAAAACCAACGTCTATGCAATACTACTGTCCGTTTATCAATTTGTATTTAATGGTGAATGTAGTCCGACGCCATGACCAATATTTATCAATTAAGTTTCAGTGGGGGTAGGGGGGTTTGGAAAAAAACTAAAGGAATTAAGTTTTTTATCCGACATCGATCTTTTGACGTCGTCCCTTAAGAAAATTGAAAAATTATACAGTGAATTTTTTACCTTGTCTGTATCATTATAGATGCAAGGTATATAAGAGGGGAAATAATTTTCATTTGTACTCTGAAAAGTCAATATTGGATCGTCTAACATATTTATTTACTTGTTAGTGTACTATAGATTTAAAAAGAAATGTCCTGTCAATAGGAACAACTGGGAAAGAGACTCCTTTCCTTAGTGAGAGTGAGCTGCCGGAGTGTGCTCGATTAAACCGGAGTTTATCAGTGAGTGAAGAGGATGACAAAGCACTAGCAGAAGCAATGCAACAATCAGCTGAAGAAGCAGGTATGTATCCATGGCAACAAGACATATGCAACATCCATTGTAAAATGGTTATTTTATTTGTTTTTGAGATCTAGTGGATATATTTAAAAAGTAAATAGTTGAAATCTGAATAAAAAAACCTCAACTAATTTATTGAGGTAATAGTGTCTGTAATCATTTTATATGTTTTTAGGAATGTCTTAATAGGAACTGCAATGGTAAGACATGGATTGTGAAGTTAGCTGAAAAGATTGTGAAGTTAGGCATGAAGATTACAAAGTTAGATAAAGTGATTGTGAAGTTAGGTGAAAAGATTGTGAAGTTAGGCGAAAAGATTGTGAAGTTAGGCGAAAAGATTGTGAAGTTAGGCATGAAGATTACAAAGTTAGATAAAGTGATTGTGAAGTTAGGGGAAAAGATTGTGAAGTTGGGCATGAAGATTACAAAGTTAGATAAAGTGATTGTGAAGTTAGGGGAAAAGATTGTGAAGTTGGGCATGAAGATTACAAAGTTAGATGAAAAGATTGTGAAGTTGGGCATGAAGATTACAAAGTTAGATAAAGTGATTGTGAAGTTAGGTGAAAAGATTGTGAAGTTAGGCATGAAGATTACAAAGTTAGATAAAGTGATTGTGAAGTTAGGTGAAAAGATTGTGAAGTTAGGCATGAAGATTACAAAGTTAGATAAAGTGATTGTGAAGTTAGGTGAAAAGATTGTGAAGTTAGGGGAAAAGATTGTGAAGTTAGGCATGAAGCTTATTTTAGTCTATGCACCTAGGTTTAGCTGGCCTCAAACCATCAATTGTGTGACACCCATAAATTAAATTAAGTACTATTATTGAATTATTAGTAAACTTGTTATTTTAATGTCGTTTAAGGTAGAGATGCAGTTTACCTGACAGATATGTTAATTAGTTATTTAGAGAACCAAGATGACCTCCCTTGTCCACAAAACTATATATTTTCGAAGAGCTTATTGTATGAATTATAAAATTTTGTTAGTATTTTTTTTATGAACACTGTAGTTTGAAATATGCACAAAAATATGCTTTTTTGGTCAAAAGTGATTGAAAAAAAAATAGCTTCTAAACCATGCTTCTGTTCCCTGTCAAAATTGGTTTATGGGTACATCTGTTTGCTATGAAGAAAGTGGTGTCTTGAAAAAAAGTCAAAGCATCTAGGAGCTATTTTTTTAAAGTTCTGGGATGTGCACTAAAAAGAAGCTGAGATAATTGCTAATTTGCATAACAATACTCTCGGTAAAAAGTTTGCTAATGCTCATAATTAAAATGGCTGTAACAGTTCCACATTTGAATGTATTATCGTTTTGTTAAATAATAAATATTGTGCATAATATGGAGATCTCGTCATTTCTTTTTTTCAACATGTTTCTTTTTTATTATTTATGTACAGCCTTGCTAAATCTTGCTAAGCATTCAAAAGAGATAATGTTTGCACCTGTTATCTATATTTTAAAATTGTTTTTTGAGTATGTTCCTCTATTCACAATTCTACAAAATTGTAACAGTCTATAGCCAAGACTGTTTGGATAATAAAAAGCAAAAAAAAAAAAACTCACTCCCAAGTGCCCACGAACATGCATCTCTACCTTAAGTAAATTCTTGAATAAAAATATTTGATATAGGCAAAATTTAGTTAGTTAATTAGTTTTCATTATGCTCATTTCTCATGCTTCAATTTCCCATCTTGTACTATTAATTTGAAATTACCTTTTTGAAGTACTAGTATCTTAGTTTACTGATTTCAAAATTCAAATATTGCAGAAGTTTATTAGAATGAGGGTGATTGATTTGAGTAGCCTGCTGTAGCAATACTACTGTATGTAGACATAACAAATTATGTCACTGTACTTGTCATAATAGTAAATAAATCTGTATAAGTGTTAGTTAGGACACCTACAGTGGTAGCTAATAAAGAAGTTATTACTGCAAAGTACATGTGAAGACAGAACAGTGATTGTATTGACTAAAACAGATCAGAGGTTGATCCCATACTTCAATATATCGTTTGCAGTCAGTGATGTGATTATGTGCTACATTGTTGCTGTGTTTGATATAAACAAAGGAATACATTTGAATTTGATGCAAATATAGTTCAAAATAATGTATCAAACACGTCCATACATTATTTTACAGACAAATGAATTCCATTGTTTTTGCTGCCAGTTGTATGCATTGTCCTTCATTCCTGATTACCAACTTCATCTCTAGTAGCTTTGAAAACAGAATGCATTGTCCTTCATTCCTGATTACCAACTTCATCTCTAGTAGCTTTGAAAACAGAATGCATTGTCCTTCATTCCTGATTACCAACTTCATCTCTAGTAGCTTTGAAAACAGAATGCATTGTTCTTCATTCCTGATTACCAACTTCATCTCTAGTAGCTTTGAAAACAGAACAAAGATAACTTTATGAATTGTACCAAAATTTTATATTATGCATAATTGTTCCTGATGTTCCTAATTTTATTTAAGTGGAAAATGTTTTTAAATAACAATTTTCTGAAATTAGTCTTTTTCTGTGTGTAAAGTAATGAACAAGCCGATAATTCCTTTCAACAGCCGGGCCTAGTTCCAGTGACTCTCAAGAAGCTGACATCAAAAAATTAACAGACATGGGTTTTTCAAGACAAAATGTTTTAGAGGAGCTAAGACTATGTGGAGGAGATGTGAACAAAGCATCAGTCTCATTACTTGCAAAGACTTTACATGGACCTTGATGGTGTGGACTTTTATAACTAGTTTATATGTGAAATAATTGACATCACTTGAATGCTTGCATCCAGATGAATTTTGGAAACTTATTTCCATGTTTGTTCAAATTTTTATTAAAATTTACTGTCAATTTAGAAGTGACTAAATATAATATTGTGTGAAGAATCATTATCAAAGGTCACATTTATCAGTATTTTTTGCAGAAACAAGCAAGACAATTCTTTGCACAACACAATGTTACCATTTTGTCAGATAATATAAAACACTGCGACTCAAACACACTTGACTACACAAATTCATTTTGCCTGTTTTGGGGCTTAGTGTAATCTTACGTACATAGGTATTGTTTTGTCTGTCAAAATTGTACATGAAAAAGAAATAACCTTTACACAGTAGGGTGCCATATATGGTCAAGCATTATATTTAAACCTGTCTTAACTGAATGGGTTGTACACAAAGTCCTTGGTGTTCAGTATAGACAGGTTGCACTTGATGTATTTGCTCTTAGTTTGTGTCTCCAAGGACTGGTATAATTTTAATACTTTTGTCACCTTTAACAAAATAAAAATCACATATTTTTCTTTATCAATTTTTTTTCTGTAGCCAGTAAATAAGACGCATCATACTGGAAAATTGTCAATGATTTTGTAAAACTGTATCAATAATCTTTTGTTATAAATTAAAAAAAACAAAAATAGATGAAGAAAATGATGGTCCTCATAAGGGTTAAGTATACACAGAAATGATACAGCTATATAGGCCGCTGTACTATGTTAATTTTTTTTACATTTTGCCAATCAGCATGGTCAATGTCTGAATATATATCACTCATTGATCACTTGTGATCTGATGTGATGATATACGTGGAACGTAAACTAATGCAGCGGCCTATAGCAGCTGGTTGTTCGCCATACTGCTATTGAACATAATCTCATAGTATGTATGCATTACTGTGTTTTTCATGGAAAGTGGGAATGTCATTTTGCTAGGAACAAATCTACTCACAATGAAGTTGCACATAAAGTTGTCTCAGGCATCAAAAGGTTCATTTCTTAAGTAAATTTCACCAAAATGGTTTTGTTTTGCCAGCTTATGCAATTATTAATGGATGTCAGAAATATACAAGGTAATTGCATTAAAGGGTAGTGGTTGCACCATGTGTATGCATGTGTGAAATATTGGTCCCATATTAACAAAGAAGTCAACTTTGATTGCACACAAAAAACTGAAGGTTTAACTTCTATGATTGGAACTAACACCACCCTTTAAGTCCTTCATGCACTGCCATTTGTTTAGATTATATTTACACAAAACTCCAGAAAATTGTGAAGTGAAAATTAAGACATTTGAATGGAATTCACAGAACCAATTTCTCCATTCTGATCATTCTTGAGTGAACCATCTAGCTTGTTCTAATATAAACTGTGATATTTTTTCTTGTTAAGTGTTCTCATTTTATTTTTATGTTGCACATTATAAATCTATCTTGAGTTAATGTAGTCATTTATGGCACCCAGCAATTAGGATATTGTCGTACAGATTGGGCAGCAATGGTAGATTTAGTAAATATATACCGGTAAATAACATTTATCTCACAGGAACTGTGGTGGATTTGGTAGCAATGCAGGTGTTGACTAAAGTTAAATACAATGTTTGGATTATGTGTCGGCAAAATGTGTTTATACTGATACACCAACAAAAATTTAGCATTGTTCTTTCTCCCTTAAATTGCGAACAACAAACAATCGTGATGTAGAAACTATCAATTATCTTAAAAACAATGCTACCAATAGTAATAGGATGCACCATTATAACTGGGGGAGGGGGGTGTCAAAATATTTACTTGCTCCCTCCATTTTTAATGGTTGAATCCATATTGTCTGGCTTGATTGTTAATTCTAATCACAAATGCTTGCTACTCTTATGCATTGTTAAATATATTGTTCAAAGATGTATATCTGTTTTTTGAAAATAAATTTTTATTAAAATCATACAATGTAATGCTGACTTTATTAGTCCTCATTCGGAAGCAGTCAGGGACTTGTGGATTGGTGTTTGTGCATCCATGCGTCCAGACCTATATCTTGGACATGCCTGGACCAATTACATTCAAACTTCACACATACATCTGTCATTGTAACGTAATTTTGTGGTATTGCACTGGGCGTTTTCGCAAATTTCACATATGGAATGATTAAGTGCATAAGCGTCCTCTAATAAACACAAACATGGCTGACCCCACACAAAGAAGTTCGCTAAATCTGTTCTATACTTTTTGGATTTCGGCATTCCTATTATGTATTCCTGGTAGGCACATATGTTTCACTATCTAATTCATGATGGCCGAATAGTGGCCATTTTGTTTTAACAAATGCTGTTCTAGAGATATACAGATGTATTGGGTTGACTGTCGACTGGTGGCCATTTTGTTTAAAGTAATGCCATTCCAGAACAATATCTCTCAATATGGACTTGTTTGACGATCAGATACAAGATAACTGAATGTCATTTTAATGTTGAAAAAGCATCATAATCAAACATCAGCTTCTGGATCCACATTTCTATTACTATAAAAAAAACTATACATCTTAAATTTGATATCTGGGACTGTGCGATGCATGGCTTCTTTATCTATGTTTATATATTAAAAACATAGTATTACTTGGAAATCGGGGACAACACAAGCCTGACAAGTGAGCAGAATTTATTATTTTAACCGCTCACCAGTCTGATCTTGAAGACACTAGGAATACTAATCATTTGAGAATACATATGTACAGAGACCAATAGATTATCAGAAGATATTTTTATTTAAATGCTGAAGTTTAAAATAAAAATTAACTGCTAGGTTTTCAGTTTTATACTTTTGATGACACCAGCTCGAATTCCGGATATTTCACCGCCATATCGATCAACCTCCTTACGAACCTCTCTAACCTGTAATACAAGAATAGTATAAAAAGTTTGAACAAAGTTACACATTCAATTTAATTGCCATTTTTTATTGGAAAATTCTGATTTCCTAGTGTAGAAAGAAGAGATGCTGAAATGTTTGAGTTACGGATATCAAGTTACACAAATTACCATGCTTATATTTCAGAAACCACACCCAAATTTTAATTTATGTTCAGTTAACCGAACTTTGAGTTACAGGCAACATACATTTTTTGTTTTGTTTAACATTCAAATTTTAATTATCAGTTAACCGAACTATGTATATACAACTCTATATTCGTAACTTGAACACAGCATCTTGATTTGAATAATGTGTACCTGTCCTTTTCGTCTTATTTTGGCTTTCCTGTACTTTTCCCTGTGCTTTACTCTTGGGTTACGCAGAGACTTCTTTCTTTTTGGCGTCAAGCCTTTATTTTTTGCCATCTGGAAATGATAATATGAAATTAAAATTTGGCACCCATGTCCAGTCTCGGACCACACCGTCTCTGACCATGTCCAGTCTCAGACCACACCGTCTCTGACCATACCATGTCTCAGACCACACCGTCTCTGACCATACCATGTTTCAGACCACACTGTCTCATGAATCACTGTTTTCTGCTGTCTGGAAATCCACTAATTCGACAAATGTAAGTGGAATTGTTTAATGGACACTGAAGACGGGTACAGCATACAAACCATCAGTTTTATCATCACCATTGGATATGACGCCATGGTTTTAAATCTATGCACACATTACAGCGAGCACAAGATATTTACATACACTTAACTGCCGCACCTGGTGGGCAATTCCCGCTCATGTGACAGTTAATCAAAACACCGGATTCCCGATCACGTGACGCTTTTGATGTGTGGTCACAAGGGACGAGGGGTAGTTGGACTATTCCATTGCTTTGTAGGAACAAAAGTCATTGCTGTGTAACTCTCTATATAAAATATATGCAATAATACAAACATAAAACTGTGAATGATTAATAACATGAAATGATAAATGTAAATTCCTTTGATTGGTAGTTTGTTGAGATGTTGTAAATGGATTTATATTAATAATATTGGCATTGTCAGTGTCGCGTTCAATTTCTCGCATAATGGCATGTCTCATTGTCAGTTTGCCAGAACACTCATCACCCAGAGTCCATCTTTCCTGGAATATTCTACTTACCGTATTACCCCGGGCACGCGCCCCTCCCTGGGCAAGCGCCCTCCCCCTGTTTTCACAAAAGTTACATGTTGGGGACATCCTCGGTTAAACGCCCAGGATGATTTTTAGCCAAGAACGGGGTCAACAATAAAGTTTTATTAGTCAAAAACGAACGCGTTCTATTTATTTAAATAGTGTGTTTGATACGGTAGTTCTCTTTTTGGAGTGTGTGGTGGGCCTGAAAAGGGCCGCTTTGTTTGTGTTTTTACGTAAAAACTCATTGGAACTTAACAATGTAAGATGAACCACACAGCATGTGGCGCACACGTTCTGCTTTCTCTTCATTCACGATGAATCCAATATTGCAATATTGCAACGATCCATACCTTGGTGAGTGGTTTGAAGCACTTAGCTTTGGTTTCAAAACGTAGCATTTCACTGACTGTGAATCCATAACAAGAGCTAGCACTTTTGAGACATCACACCGTAAACTTGCTACTTTCTTTCCATCCTTCATCACAGCATGTGGATTATTTTTCTGTCGTTGAAGAAAAAAACATTTTGCCGACCTCAAGTCCATTACGATAACCATAATGAGGCATGCCGACGATGGGAACTTGTTGCATCATCGTTATTTTTGTAATTTTGTCACGTGTGTGAGTGCGTGAATAAATCATGTTAATGAGGTCGACCAGAGTTTATTTTCAGTCTGTTTTTTATGTATCGCCATTTGGATATGTTTATGTATTCACAATAGTTTGTAAACATTTCCCATCAGTAATAAAAGGTTTATTTGTTTCATAACCCTGTCTGCTATTCTTCAGTAATTACGATACGATGTATCAATACATGCGTGAACAAAATTATGCTAATGAGGTCATCGCCATCTTGGATTACAAGCGGTAGTTTTTTCCGGTCGTTTCGACTTGCACTGATCACGGTTACCGATACTAAAAAAGTAACCGTGCATTGATTACAATACTTACCATAATTGTAGCCAATTTCAGTGAGTAATACAACTTCATTTGCTGACATAAAACAAGTTTTATTCTTGAAATTCGACCCTGTGTTTTAGTGTTCCCACAGTTCTTGACCAAGTGCTCACGTTATTGAAACCTCGCATGAATCAAGAAATAAGTTTGTGTACAAAGTGTACGAAAGCATTCCTTTATTTGACCTTATCATACGATCACAAAAACAACTTTTTAAAATCTTTTTTGGGGTGGTCCTCGGGTAAGCGCCCACCCCCAATTTTTCCCGATTTTGTATGTTCAGGCCCCTGGGCGCGTGCCCGGGGTAATACGGTAGTTTCACCTCCACACCGTCACTGTACAGGCCTAATCACCATATACCATTTTCTAATATCCTTCAGATCTGAGACAAAATTCGATAAACTCATGATTTATTGTGTAACCTGTCAGAACGTATCCAACCGATGCGACAGAATTGCCGCACAATCCCTTGAACTGTTGCTCTCGCCTCACAGGAAGCGAATAATCTCCATCTCAGTGTCTTCGTCTACACGCTTTGACATAATAGCAATAATTGTTCAAAATCAGAAACTGCATTCAAGACTAAACTGTTCTCATGAAGTTAATTTAGGTAATTTCATTATATATTACGGGCATTTTTAAATATTTGTGTCAACTAGGTTTATTATTTGCGTGAAACGTTCAAAATAGAATTTATTAAATGAACGAGCCTATGTATGCATGAAATAATAGAATGTCCGATATCAACAATGAGTAAAACATAATTGTTTGATGAATATTTGACTGAACGCTTACGCATTGTAACAGTTGAACCCATCTGAAACCCTGGACCATTGTTTTGATTAACTGTCGCATAGGCAGGTACACAATGTATGTAACTTTATTGCGTCTACAACGGTCACTGGATCGTCTAGGAAAGTGTCTGGGGATGTTGCAAAGTCCCTCGGTAATTGCCTACCAGGTGTGGGATTTAGGTGTATGTAAATATCTTGCACCTGCTGTAACAAAATTACTTAGTACATGAACTTTATTAACTCTATAGATCCTAGATGACAGAGTGGAGGTGTTCATATTGGTGATTGTCTGTCATCAACAATTTCATTTTCATCTATTTGAAAACTCCAATTTGATACTTGATATATGTGTATCTTGGATGGACCTCTATTAGATTAGTTTCTTCTATGCATTAAGGGGACACTCACAACTTTGCTGAAACTATGGAACTATTTTCAACCACTGTCTCATTAGGTGCTGACAGACAGACCGACAAACCTGATCACCATGGTTACCCGGTACTATCAGCCTTAGTGGGTTCTTTAAAAAAGACTATTCCATCCAAATGTTTGTACTGACCTCGTATGTAATGGCTCTTTTTGTCTCTGGATCCATTTTTTCTAACTCTTCTGGATCAATTCCTGTTGCTGCGGTGATACTAGAAGTAAACAAAGAATGACATCTCAAACTTCAAACTGTTAGCTTGGGACATTGGGTGAAACCATTACAGTCAGCTATAAAGCTGTTCCACAGAAGTGTAACACACAACAAAATACTGTTTTTCATATTACAATGAAACTGAAGTTAATGGAATAGTCATACACCAATTTTCTCAAAAATTATTCGTAGGCTTTTTCTACCAGACATATAAAGACTTACTTCAAGTCAGTCACTTCAATTTTCTTCTTTTTTGCGGATTCTCTCATACTTTCATAAAACCGTAGAGCTTCCAGTTCCTCCGAGGTGAACATATTCTTACTTGCTTTACGTTTCTTGGTTTTCTGGTAAAAAAAATAAATGTAAGTCATTGTATGACCTAGGTTTGACATTTTACACTCAATAGCAAAATATGTGTATGATCAGTTCACAAGCCTTGCCTTAATTTAACATAGTGAAACTTTGAAAGCCTTGCCTCAGTTCAACATTGGGAAACAATTCAAGCCTTAAACTATCCAAGCCATGTCTCAACTGAACATAGAGAAACTATGCAAGCCTTGTCACAGTTGAGCAGGAACTATGCAAGCCATTGCTCAGATAATCAAAGAAATTATTCAAGCCATCCCTTTGTTGAAGAAATATGTTGGCCTTATCTCAGTTGAACATAAACTATGTAACCCATGCCTTAGTTGAACAGAAAGTATACAAGTCGTGCCTCAATTGAACATACTATAATACAGTTTGAAAGTCTACCTTTTCCTTTATGACTGAAGTATCCACATTTTCCTCATCACCATGGTAACCAGGTTTGTCTTCATCACTTTCATCTAGCAAAGATGATAACTTCTTTGCCTTAATCTTCTTGTGTGTTTTATCTTCTCGACTGCTGGTATCCTTTTTAACTGAACCTCTTTTTTTGGTTTTCATTACCATCTTTTCTCCAGCTAAAAGTGTTGTTATTTCCGGTTCTAGCTTCTTGTCCAGAGGTTCAAGTTGTTTAATGAGCTGTGCGGTACAATGTAACAATAAATTAGCCGTGGTCATCATGACATGTCGTGTTTAATACGAGTCACAAACAAAGTATAATTACATTTCTAATGGGTGATACACAATGAATGAAAATCTTGTCATAATTTTTATATTACTAATTTTTTCATATGATAATTATCATGGTGACTTGATAAGAAGAGAAGAAGTGTACTTACATTTCGGTATGCAACTAATCTTCCAATCACAGGGTGATTATGTATTGGTGTATGACGTGACTTCAATATCATGTAAAAACTTATATTTATACAATAACTTGAAAAAAATTAAATGTTCAATTAATTTCTATGAGTAAACAATATAGAAATATGCAAATATTACTATGGTTACACAAGGCAAGCTTTCTTCATTTTATCTGGAGTTTGTTTTCGTCATGTACCTGTCACTATTATATATGTAAACATCTAGTGAGAACACTGATTGTATGCATGGCAATACTTTTACATACACATAAAGTTACACCCCCATTATTGTAATATAAAACACTTACTTTAAATAAAGTTTATATTTAGTTTTTATGTACATTGCACCTTTATCTGTAATCTGATCATTCTGCAGGAGGTTCATAAGTGGCTGCAGTTTATCTATCACTTCTCTAAGCTGTAAATAATGTGAATACATGTAAGACGGGCTAGGGAATGTAAGCCAGTTCAGCAATCTAGTAATTTAAAACAAGTCATTGTCAATGACACGTCCCCGTTCCGTTCATATTTGAGTGACATATACATTCAAAGCAGATCATGACCGAAATGCACCTGCATATGTACAACACATTGTACTAAATTTGAACAAAATTCATCCATGCATGACTGAGATCCGGTTCCGGAATTGTGAAAATACGTGATTTTAATGCATTTTCGGCCTTAAAATGGCCATCATTCAGCTATTGTTAAGCGGATAATGAAACAAATGCACATATCTATTTGTGACATGATGCACCATGTGTGTGTGAAGTTTGAACTTGATCAATCCAGACATGTCTCGGATACGGATCCAGAACTGAATTCTTTAAAACAAAATGGCCGCCAGTCGGCCATTTCGAACTTGATCCGAAAAAAAAAAATGAGGTGCATCAAGGTCCTATGATGTTTAATGTATGTACCAAATTTGAACAAAATCCGTCCATGCATAACTGAGATCCAGGTCCGGAATGGTTAAAATGTGCGATTTCAATGCATTTTTGGCCTTAAAGCGGCCGCCATTTGGCTATCATTAATGAGATCATGAAACAAATGCACATACATATTTATGACATGATGTACCTTGTGTGTGTGAAGTTTGAACTTGATCAATCCTGACATGTCTTGGATACGGATCCAGAACTGAATTCTTTAAAACAAAATGGCCGCCAGTCGGCCATTTCAAACCCGATCCAAAAACAAAAAAATGACGTGCATCAAGGTCCTATAATGTTTAATGTATGTACCAAATTTGAACAAAATCCGTCCATGCATAACTGAGATCCGGGTCCGGAATGGTGAAAAAATGCGATTTTGATGCATTTTTGGCCTTAAAATGGCCGCTATTCGGCTATCGTTAATCGGATCATGAAAATCAAAGAAAGCTTAGAAAGAACTCCCATGTGCTGAGAGTATTGGAGACACATTAAATATAATTCGAAATTACTTAGCTGAAAACTAATT
Organism: Saccoglossus kowalevskii; assembly: GCF_978046115.1. Lineage (NCBI taxonomy): Eukaryota > Metazoa > Hemichordata > Enteropneusta > Harrimaniidae > Saccoglossus > Saccoglossus kowalevskii. The sequence goes on along the minus strand of NC_140655.1, from coordinate 34,893,260 downwards.
ATGCAAATCAGAAAATTAATATGACCAGATTTGAGTGTAAAACTAATGAGGTCTGCGCAATGTAACAGAAAATCTATGTCTCCAAGTTTAATTGAAATGTGATTAGAACCAAAAAATTATGAATTATTATGCTTATTAGGGAATTAATATGAACAGATTTTTACCCCAAACTAATTAGGTTTGTACATTGTCCTAGAGCATCTTTGTACTAAGTTTCATTGAAATGGAATAATTAGTACCGTGAAAACTCCAAAATTTCGACCCCTCTAAAAATTCGGCCGCCTATTTATTTGCCGGGGTTCGGTGTTTTATTTACCTCCAAATTTTCGACTCCACTAAGAATTGCCGACTCATTCTTATTCGAAAATTGCGACCAGTTTTAGTTTTCCCCCAAACGAAAAAAAAACCGATGTGAGCGTTCAAACGGGACCTTCCTCGAAGGCATGAATCCGGGTTTCTGATTGACTGAGAGATTTTTATTTTATTGGTAACGAAAATATATTCTAAATAAACGAAGTTTCAAATAAAAACGAACACAAAAATCTCGGCATGCTGTGTTTCTGAATTGTTGATTATTACTGTACTCAGTAGTTAATATAATAATGTACACAAAATAAATTTGTTGAATGGTTATGAAATACAAATAAAAGTCAACTTAGTTTCATCGTAAGCGAATGATTCCGGTCTCGTATAAACGTTTGATGCTGTAGGATATCCGCCATGTTCTCTTAGGTCAAATAGGTCAAATCGCTAATTAACCAATCAAAAAGCTGGATGATGCCAACGTGTTCAAATTACCATAGCTTATTTAAATATGTTAATGTTATTGAACGCAATGCGGAAGAGATTGGTGTTGTAGTACGATATTTTGGCTTGGATTTTGATGCGAAAACGGCATGATTTTTTTTAAATAAAAAAATTAGTTGTTTTTAAAAAATAAACTGGTCATCTGAAGAATAATTTAACATTGTTCACAGTGATAACAGCTCATTCTCGAAAGGAAGCTTACCCGCTCACGCTAGTCACGATAAAAATCATACACGTGTACTCTTGAATAGACAGACGTCAATGACTACGGTAAAACTTACTCTATTTTAGCCGGCAGGATTGATTGAAATGTCCAAAAAATGATGCCAAAATACACCTTAATAGTCCCATTTTATTTTCTTAAATCCCATTTTATTTTTTAATCCAAGGGCGAATTTACGGCAGAATTTGGTCCCTCAAATAAGGGACACGTGAGCTTTGATTCTAACCGGATACATTGCACTGGGTCGGGGAGATAGTTTGCTAAACTTCCATGTATCTTTTGTCCAATGGGTACCTGTACTTCGAACATTCGCAAGTTTTCCTAGGTAGTGCGAGACAGCTTTGTCTTTTGACCTATTAGTTTTGTGCTGACCTCTTCTCCGCGTCTTGATGTTTTGTTTTGCTTGTCATAATACTCACTGATTGATGACTTTGTTTAGATTTTGAGTTACAACTCGGCCACGACCTTTGCTTTTACCGTGAAACACGAGGAAGTTTACGTCAATTGACGGACATTGCATTTTTTAAAAACTAATGAAGCACACTGTCTATCATCCCCATTTTTTCATTTGCTGATTTCTATTCTGAAAAATTCGACCGTCCGAAAATGCACCTTAATTTTGACTCTAAAAACACGTCACATTTCTAACACCAATTATTTAAAACCGGTCGAAATTTTGGAGTTTTTACGGTGCTTTAGATATCAGTGTGAAAGCTTAAAATTGGTTAATTATGCAAATTAGGTAATTAATATGTACAGATTTTAACCCACAATTATTCAGGTCTGTCTATTGTCCTACAGCATCCATGTACATTCATTGATATGTGATGTATAGTACCTGAGATATCAGTGTGAAAGTTGGTTAATTATGCAAATTAGGTGATTAATATGCACAAATATTTACCGGAAACTAATTGGGTCTGCATAATTCTAGATTCATTGAAATGTGATGATTAGTACTTTAGATATCAGTAGAAAAGCTGAAAATTAATTATGCAAATTAGGTAATTAATATGCACAATTATTTACCCTAAAACTAATCAGGTCTCTGCATAGTCCTAAAGGATCTATGTACCAAGTTTCATTGAAATGCGATGATTAGTACTTGAGATACCCGTGGAAAAGCTGAAAATTAACTAATTATGCAAATTAGGTGATTAATATGCACAAATATTTATCGAAAACAATCAATCTCTGCATAGTCCTTGAGTATGTAAGTACCAAGTTTCATTGAAATGTAATGCTAACTACTTATATCAAATGCTGAAAATTAATTAATTATGCAAATTAGGTAATTAATATGTACTGATATTACCATAAAAACTATCAGGTCTGTGCAGTGTCGTATGACATCTATGTACCAAGTTTCATTGAAATGTGATGATTAGTACTTGAGATATCAGTGGAAAAACCGAAAATTGACTAATCATTATGCAAATTAGGTAATTAGTATCCACGGATTATTACCAAAAACTAATCAAAACCTAGCATTAGTTCAGAGCATCTATGTACCAAGTTTCATCAAAATCCAATGAGTGGTTGTTTAGATATCAGTGGAACAGTCATGGAACCACTAAAAAATAGCTAATTATCATGCAAATTAGGTAATTAATATGCACGGATTTTTACCAAAAATTAATCAAATCTGCGCATATGTTCAGAGCATCTATGTACCAAGTTTCATCAAAATCCAATGAGTGGTTCTTTAGATATCAGTGGAACAGTCATAGAACAGCTAAAAAATAGCTAATTGTCATGCAAATTAGGTAATTAACGAGCATGGATTTTTACCAAAACCTAATCAAATCTGCGCATTGGCCCAGAGCATCTATGCACCAAGTTTCATCAAAAACCTATGTATGGTTCTTGAGATATCAGTGGAACAGTCGGACACACATACACACACACATACACACATACACACATACAGACACACTAACTGCAAAGACTCCCATTTTGTGCTTCGCACATGGGAGTCAAAAATGCATGTGCATATGTCCCATATAATGTGTGATGTATGAGTGAAGTTTGAACTTAATCGGTCCATGCATGTTCGAGATACAGGTGATCACGGACGCACGGATGCACACAGGGCAAAACATAAGTCCCCATTTTCGGACTACGTCCGAACGGGGACAAACAATTGTTAATATTTTGTTTTGTGCTTCGTTATAATTAAACGTTATTTTTGATGATATAGTAATATAGTACAGCCGTGAGCAAGGTTAAAGCACATCACGCATGTGATGCAAGAACTAATCAGAGAACAGAAGAACAATTATTATACGCCAAGCTCTGTAACCTCTGCTGCTGAGCAATATAATAATGTTCGTTATTGTACTGGTTGACCCTTGACCCCTCCACCTGATCAATGAAAACACAAACAAAATATTTGTGGAGCATAAATGCTGAATCGTACAATATACAAGAACCTAAATCCTGGTATTTTGTTAATAACCTTACTATTGTACAAAACGTTTTAAAGATTCTGAAACTAATGGCTAAAATATCAATTTTGCTTTTAGAAATATTTTGCCACAGGTGCTGTCAGTTACATATTCAAAATTTGTATAATCAAACGTACCACCAGCACTCCACTGATGCAATTCTGTGTGTTCTTTCTTACTTGATCAAACAATAAGAAGGTTCATAACCAATCTTAGACTTTCATAAAAGCTATAAAAACTATCTAGCCATTGTATTTGTGCTGTCAAGTTACAAACATCTCCAGAAAGCATTATAACATGTAATAACAACCAGAAGATGTAGTCAACTTTGAAAATCAGCAGCTGAGATACTGCAACCTTGATTCACGATATTTACTCATATATTGTACCAGATCGCGTTAGTGCCCATGCCAGGTCAAGCGCCCACCCCCCACTTTTGTGAAATTTTCATATTCGGGGTCACATTCAGCAAAGTGCCCGCCCCTTCAAAATGCCACTAATTTAAAACTTGGTCTATGATCATTGCTTAACAAATTTGATACAGCGTTGATATCGACTGCCGTGAATAAGTTGTGAATGCGTAGACCACGGTAACCGTGCATAAACTACGCTTCGACAATGACCTTTTAATAAAAGTAAAATGCGGTAAATATTTCATGCCATATTCAGTTCACCTATTAAAATTGCTAGTTACCAGTTTTTTGAAAAAATCATGCCATTTATTCGCCGAAATCAATTCCAACAGATTGCACTTCAACATTGATACCCGGTAATTCACTTTCGCATTGCGTTACCAGAATATCTTTGGGAATTTCCGAAGAAATGCATCAGTACAACACGGCATTCTCATTGGTTAATGACATACTTGACCCATTAAATCAAAGGACATTGTTGCAGGTCAGATCTTGTAGGAATACATCATGGCGGAAGATGCTTTTCATCGAGTGTACAATCCAACACACTTATCAGTAGAGATAATGATGAAGATTTTGACTGTAACTGTGTTCCAACAGACACTAATATTTTTGACCTTGTAAATTCAGGTGGTATGCAATTAATATTGTAATAAAATGTGGATATTTTTTGTGACCATTTCTGTTTCTTCATTGTAAAACACAATGACGACGCAACTAATTTTGTAATTTTATTTCGCCTCAAAGAAGTACGGTACTATCCCCCACAATCTGTCACATGGTGAATTAGAATTGTCATTTGCACTCGGGTAAGCGCTAACCCCCAAAAAAATCATGATTTTCTGAGTTGAGGACACTGGGAGTTAATGAGGCCCAGTACAGTAAATATGTATCTGTAGTCCTGGCAAATCATGTCCCAGTACACTGAAGCTCAGACTGATATTGAAACAGCAGAATAGCAGTGTGGGGATGGTGAAGCTGACGAGGCATTCCAGACATTATGAAAAGAAGTGTTGTCAGGCCCTAACTCAACACTGTACAAACATAACTTTAGACTGCTCAGTTTCATTTTTTTTTTATCATTTTAGTTCAAAAAATGCATATGATAATAGGTTATACACAAAATACTGGATTTTATGTCTTCATACATCGTACGCTACATTATTATTCGAATGACGTCTCTGGATAAAACTTCTGTGTACGATGCACTCAGACATAAATTCAGGTTTTTTGTGAATAACCTATTATTACAGAACATTAGAAAGTGCATATAGAGAATTTTAACTATAGTGCTGCTTTACTCTGTCACAGTGTACTCATCTCTAGGTTGTCACTATATTGGTAGCCATGGCAACCACATTTTATCATTGTCCACTAACAACTATAAGATGGTAGCTAGTCAGTTTTTTATTCACAATATTGCTACTTATATAAGGTTTACCTTTATCTTGAAGTCATCAATGAGCTCCAAAAGTTCAGGCGATTCTTTTTTCAGCAACTGTAATGATGGAAAATAATTTGTAGCTGGTTATCATGGAAAATATACAGGATGTTGCATACATTAACCATCATAATATTTCTCACCTCAAGTTTCTCTCTCTTTGCAAGTTTTGTCAGGTCCTTGATAACTTTTTCTTGTTCATTTTTATCTGTTTTTTTTACTTCCAGTTTGACTGTTGGTACCTGTATAAGACAATACAGTAAAAATTACATAACTCATTGATATTTCTATAAATTACTTTACACAAAGATTTCTCTTACCATACTTCCCTGATCATAAGCCCTTCCCTGGCTAAAACCTACCCCTTAGTTTTTAGAAATTTAACGAGTTGAGGGGTTTTGAAAATAGGTTTAATCTAAAATTAAAGATGTTGTCCATCAATATATGGGTGTAGAGAGTGTGTTTCATTGCACGAAACTTGTGAATTGTACTGTTCTTCTCTTTTTGGAGTGTGGGGTGGCCCTAAAAAGAGCTGTTTGATTTGCGAGTAAAACTTGCATACCGTAAATTATGTATGGCAAGCAACACCACAACTTTTACACTCTTTTTGTTCTGTTATTACTCAAGATGAATCCAGTGCTATACAATACTAGAAATCCAAAGTGAATGGAAAGAGGTGGCTTCCGAAACACAAAACATGTGGTCATAGGACATAGTTTCATTTTTCTCAATAATTACAGTGCATGACTATTGTAAATGCTTATTGACTAGAGGAAAAGGTGTTTAATACTGTTTTTACACTTTTCAAAATGGTTCACCTCTCAAAAAGTGTTAATCATGTTGGAGAACATTGCTTTCTGTTCAGAAAAAAATGGCTGAAATTGTATTGCATTGAAAATATTCAACAACAAAGATCTTGACTTGCACTGGAAATATTGATGGTACATGTTATGTAAGTAAATAATTTTGCTTGTGAACATTTTTTTCTCTACAAAAGTGTTGTGAAACTAATTTTTTCAATTTTATTTTGCCCGAAAGGACGTAATTTCCTCTAATCTGGCACATGGTGAACGATGGATAATTTTTTAAGAGGAGGGCATGGCTAAAATGATAATTAGGAATTCTTCATCTTTTCTGAGGTGGTCCTTAGGTGTATGCCTCCTTACAATTCCTCCAATTTTATATGTTGAAGCCTCAAGGCTTATGACCCAGTCAAGTATGGTACTTGTATACAGGTTTAGTCTCAGACCACTAATTTAAAACTCCTTTATACAAGGTACATTTATGCAATGGTATATCTGAATAAGCTTTAACAAACATACAAAAAATACTTCTTACTACTATGTTTTTTACATTACCATAGGCATACTAACTTTGAGTGTAAAAAGTTTTTGGGGAGATTGCCAAAGAAATCAGGAAATAAACACTGTTGACAGGAAATAAACACTGTTGATATAAAGACAAAAACAAATCTTCCATATAAAAAGCATTCAACATAAAAACTGGATTAACCCTTTACATAACAAAGGCTACCAGGCAACTCTATCTTATATTCAAATGTGTACCAACCTTGAATAGCTCCATCCCAAAATCTTCTTCTTGTAGGGTCTCTGCCATTCGTTGCTGCAATGCCAACGCTTCTTGCTCTTCTTCGTCTCGAGCAGCTTCCTCGTCTGACTCGCTCAAACCTGACAACCAAACATACTACATTTGAAATATTATCAAACTGTAGGTCAAGACAGATCTCTGACAGACAAGAACATGTTCCGATTAGTGGTACCCACAACATACATAATACATTATAATTGTGTGTTTGTTGGCGGGAAATTCAAATGATTTCTTACTGTCGATTTTTATTATTGGTTTATTTGTCACATTATAAGCAATAAATTATTTTTGTTATACTTCTAATGTTGCATATTGTTCATTTATTTCCGTTGTATGTTTTCATTTGCCATTCTATTCCCTGCCGCAGTTCGATCTATGCGTTGTCAATTTTCACGAATTTTCGTTTTTTTTGCAGGGGATGTCCGGGCATACGCCCACCCCTATTATTTTAAATTTTCCAAGTTCAGGACCCTGGGCTCTTACCCGGATAAATACAGTACTGTAAAATGACTAATTTTCACTAGGTTTAAATTTCACTGATTTAGCATTTCAGGCATATTCAGTGGGTTTTAAATTCACGGTTTTATCATTGAGATAATGTGTTCTATGCTAAATTTTACATAATCACTGGGTTTTAATTTAGCACATTTTCCATTCAGTGAAATAAGCAAAATTAAAACCCAGTGAATAATTAACCCCTTTACAGTAATATGCATAGGATTTCAATCCAAACTAATGAGTACTGCGCATTATCCCAGAGCATATACCAGTAAGTACCAAGTTACATTGAAATCTTTTAATACATTTTGTACTACATAAGGAACGGGTGAAAATGCTTAACATCGGTTAATTAATATGCAAATTAGGTAATTAATATGCAAATATTTCAACCTAAAACTAAGCAGGTCTAAGCATTATCCCAGAACATCTAGGTATTAAGTTTCATTAAAACACACACACACAGATACAATAACTGCAAATACTCCCATTGTGTGCTTTGCATACCTGGTAAATCATCATCTACATAGTCTGTATGGTAGAATATATTCTTTTTTTTCCCCCATGCCTTGGAGTCTGGAATATTATCTTTATTTTGATCCTCCAATTCATCACTTGATATGTCCGCATCATCTTCTCCAAAATCTTCATCATCTTCAGATAGTTCCAAATTAAGAACCTCCTAATTTTGATATTAAAAAAACATCATTTTATTTAATACAGTAATACAATTGAAGACAAAGCAACTACAACAAAAAAATGTCACATGGGTGTGGGTAATAAATCACCATGACAACATTCACAAATCATATAGTGGTATACTATAAGAAGTGCTAAAGAATCACACATGACCAAAAACTTAGTTTATTGTATATTGGAATATTATAATATGGTTTGATTATAGCTATATCATTTACATCATGGGGGAAGAGTTCCTTTCGTACCCCCCATCCCTAATTTTAATACTCCCTGTTACCCAATTCATTTGTATATGCCCCCTCTAGATAACTATAGATGTCCTTAGGAGGGCATGTACAATTAAATGGGGAGTGCTGGAGGGTAGGGGTAGGGGTAGGGGCAGGGATAGGAGGGTACAAAAGGAACTCTTTCCCATCATGGTTACTTAAAGACGGTTAGGAAATGCTTTTGTTAAATAGTGTGAATTTGCCTAACGATGTTGTATCTCCCACAAATTTAAAAAAAAAAACAGAATGTTTTTGATAGAGTATTCACGTTTTAGTGCCACAGTTCAACCAAGAAATGAACGACTCGGCTAAGTACTCTTTGTAATTGTGATAATCTTCAGAATCGAGAATCACTGGTAATCATTTTCACTGTTCCACTGCCGTGTGAGGCCAAGTACCGGGGGGTACCGGTAGAAAAAAATGACGAAAATTCCAATCCAAAAATCTTTTTCAGAATGTTTCACATATGAATATTATTGGTCCGATGAATTTATAGTACTCTTTTTGTATATTTTATGAAAGTTTTAGGTGATTTGGGAACTAATTGGAAACAGTTGTGTGCTTTTCCTTTCTCAGCATGGTGTTTTGTGTTAAGTCGCTACAATTTTTTTTTAGATGCCAAAAAATTCGCTATTGAATTTTTAATAATTTTTGTGTTCCAAGGTCCCATTTTTGTGTTCCATGGTCCTATTTTTGTGTTCCATGGTCCCATTTTTGTGACAACTTAATTATGTTGCAATATTTGAAGCCGTAAACTGTAACTTTAGTTGACGTGATGATTCTTGAACACAAAATTCCTTTGATTTGAATCTCTTTTTTTCTTTCCAACAAGATGTATGTGGTGTGATATCAACATTTCTATAATTCCTGTGATATCTTCTTTTCTGATCATGTGTTTTTTTTTATTTCAGTTTTCTGCTGATCTTGTTCTTAAAAGAATGCGATTTGTTCCTAAATGGTGTTTTTTAGTACCAGTAACAATGTTTAAATAAAGTACATGTGCTATTCATATCACAAATACTTTCATGGAACATGAATTAAGATAAAGGAGCACCAGGTTATTTTAGCATTCAAGTGAAGCTTGTATAATACTGTAAAATACTTTATTTTAGCTGGAATAAATTTTCGCTGAAAAGGCTTTTTGGGTGATGGAATCTATTTTCACTAATTTTTGATGAGTTGAATGTGAAATATAAGAAAAAAGTTATATTAGCTAGATTTTATTATCACTGAATCATCCCTTCAACAAAAATTAATTCAAAGCAAAAATAAAGTATTTTACAGTAGGCAACATCAACAGATCGATGTAGGAAAAAAAACTCTTTATTTTCTGTCAGCAATCCCCAAAAAATATATGCCCATAAATATTGATCATGAACATAAATTTTACCTAATTTTCAGGAATGGTGCTGAAACTATGTTTTTCATCATTTTATCATTTCAGGACTGGTTTATCATTTAATGTGTGTGTGTCAGATATTGAAATAAACAATATTTCAAAATATAAACAAGATTTTTTTTATAGATATTTTTATGGGCAACTCTCCCACCCAAACCCCAAACTGAAGGATTTAAAGTTTTTTTTTTTTATCTTACATGTCAATCAATCCTGAACAGTTATTCAACACATTACAGCAATCATAGAATTAGGCAAAATTTTGTTGATTGTTAATGTTCATTATTCTCATGGAATTAAAAAAATATTACATGCCGAGTAAGGTCATTTTTACCCACACGTAAGGAGAACATTTGCCTTCTTTACATCAGGTAACTCATGAGATGAGTAAAACTACAAACACCTGACTAATAAATGATTTTTTTTTTAAAGTTCAATATCAAAATGCTGCGCTTTCAGAAAGGAATATGACATTGAGATATACTTACTCCAGCAAAATTTACCATCTTCAATTGTTTTGTTCTGTTTTACATTCAATTTTATGAATTGAATGTGAATTCGCAGTGAATGGAAATATATATTTTTAATGAAGTTTTTACAACCCCCCCCCCCCCCATAATTTAAAACATAATACTCACATTCGAGATTACACAAAGATATTGTGTATGGTTATTCTTTGAGGTTAACAATTAGAAACCCAAAACATTAGTTAAAAAACATTTTATCAATTACAGCAACAACATTTTTTGTCATTGGTATAATAAAAAACAAATTTGAATGACCTTGGTGTTGTTCAATCAGCAATCAAGCTTGTGCATGAACGATACACAAAAACAATAGTGAATTACAATTTGAATCTACATACAATGTATATGTATATAAATATTTACAAACAAATTTGAGTTAACAACATCCATGGACAATACAAAATGAGAGATCAAATTGCTAAAAATAACTACATTGTATTAAGAAAGCCAAAAATTTTATATTTTTGTTTTAGAATATGATGCAATACCTCATCCTCAGAATCACTTGTGTCTGCAGGCTGTATTCCACTAGGATGATCTAACAATATTTTTTCTTTATCAGCATGAAATTCATCAACTTCATCATACATAAATTCTCTGGATTGTGGATCAGGATCTTCTATGTTCTCATAGGCCCTCTCATCATCACTGTCATACTCTTGTTTTTTGGGCTTTGCAAAACGCCCTTGGCTTCTAACAGGAAAATATAATATTCATAGAACAAGTTTTTGTATCACAGATGTCTTGAAATGGATTAATTGTTATTTTAATGATTGTTATTTTTTAAAAGCTTAAACATAAAGAAAAAAAAGACATGTCATTGTCTTTTAATGTAAATCAGAAAAAAAAAAGTTTTTTTAGTTTTTTTTTTATAAATTTGGCTATTTCATTAGCGTCAGCCAGTATCTAAGTATGGCTGTTTGGAACTAGCAGAAAATGAATAATTGTTTACAGCTTGGTAAATCATAAAAAAACACCCAAAATGTGGAAATATCTATTTTTGTATTGTTTCTTCTAGCCAAACAAAGATCGTTATGCTCCTGTGGTGTCAGATACACAATTCTTACAAGTAATAATGGGCCAGTTGTAAGGATAGAATAGGATAGGATATTTTATTTGGCACTTAAACAATACAGAGCTAGTGTAAAGTCCAAAATAACACAAACAAAATAAGCTAAAACAATTCTAAAACATGAAAAACAAATTTTGCTAGACAACTACAAATGATCAGAACTTGAAAAAATCAAAACAAAAATATCCTCTCTAGCTAATAGTTGTAGATGGCAGAATCTGTCTTCTCTTTTAATGCCTCTATGTCGACCTTTATGTGTTGTTATGTGTTTTGAAGATGTGTAACATAACACTCGGTACAACAAACACGATTGCTCGAATTGAAGAGGGTGATAGTACTTTGAATAAAAATTTGTCTGAGGGGGAAATAAATTTACTACCATTTCGTAATATCCTCAGTTTTGCATTGATAGTAAATTTCAACCCCCTTCAACAATAGTTACACGCAAAGAACAGTTCATGTCACCAAAACAAAACAGAAGTTCAGTTCATCCGTGTCCAAAGGAAGATAGTCATGCGTAGCTGTACCGTCTATTGCTTGGCAATCTTTTCAATTCATAAAGTTGCTCACCTTCTTTTCGGCATATTTTTCTATTAGTAAAGAGCTCGTAGGAATCGAAAATTGTTCTACGCACGTTTTTCTCTCGAAAGGTCAGAGTTCAGAGGTTAGTCACACGCCCTACAAAATCTCGTGTTTAACGAGACTTTGTGAAACTTAGCAACTATCAACAAACCTTCGGTTTTCGGAAATATACGCGAATTTTGAACAGGTAAGAACATCGTTTGAAGTACTTGTTATATTTTTAGGTCAAGCATACTAAGATGAGTATACAATGTGGTTGCCAGAATGTAATAACTGGTTGTCTTCCTGTAATCAGCCCAGTCGTACATCATGTTATTTAGACAAAACGTAACTCCAACAGTTAGGTTGTTCTCAAGACCATTCTCAGCTGGTGATGTGCTGTGGTGGCAGATCTCGGTCAGTTTGTTGGATATTCAGGTCAACAAACCTTACTTTTGTAACTTGAGCTGGAACACTAACTTACTTCACGTTATGTGTTGTGTGGCGTTACGTTGTGATTTGTTTCGTGTTGTTCATCGGTTATTAACAGTACTACATGCTACATTCAAGTTCAGTTTATTGCAAATTTTAGGTGGCTTCTAGTTAAAAATGTGTGTTCTACTGTATACTCTGATCCGCAGAATATTATTTTTGACTCCTGTGAGCACAAATTATTTTCGGAATTTAAAACAGTTATTCAACTATGCAAATTATTGTATTTTTATTTTAGTTTATGCATAGACCTTTTAGAGGGTCTATGGTTTATGCAAATTAGCTATGTTTCACTGATGGAGATGAATTTGTTCACTTGCTCTTCTTGTGTCGTTTTTTTGTCTTTTTATTGGTATTTTAGACATTTTTAATACATTTGGTGTCCTTAATAAATCCATTATACAGTAAATGTAGTTTTTGGTTTATATTCACTTTTAATATTGAAGATTCACTTCTCATATAGCAAATGCTGTAGTTGATATTTAATTTCTTTTTTTAAACAAAAAAAATTAAAATTGACTTTTTTTGACAAAGACGAGATTAGCTGAAACAAAAAGTGGCCATAACTAGTTTATCTGTTTTTTTTTAGTTTTATTCTGCGTCAAGATGTCTGATCCATCCAGTGTGCTTGATCGTTACACTGAAGTGTGTGAGGAGCTCGGTCAAGAGCCATCACCCTTCATTCTCAAGGTCATTGACATGGAAAGGGAAGACCAAATTTTGTAAGTCCACTTGACATATTTGTTATACACATTTTCTGACTGTAAAATACAAATGTCTGTTTATACATTCTGTTCCACTGACTTGCAGGTATATTTAATATGCCGATAATTTTCAACAAGGATGTGACAAAATATGATATATATCTGTTCTAGTCATTGTATATTTTATCTAATAATTAAAATAGTGATTTTATCTTTGAAGATTGTCTTTCCTTTGAGTAACTTTATATTACAAATCATCATGTTTTTCCATTGCTTCACCAATGCAGCGTTAGTAAGAGAATTTGCTAGTCAGTTTAAAATTGTCAAACGTGTCAGGGGAGATACCATTATTTTGAGGTCTAGACCACTATATCCTTTTAAAAAACATTTATAACATAAATATTTGTGTTTGTGTTATGCAATAAAATAAAACAGTTGTTTGAAACATGTTCCCTGTTTTATTTTTGGTCTCACAATTTTATTCTGTTATAACTGTTTCCTTTATATATATAGTGTATGCACCTGCATTTGCCCCTGGAGCTAGTCATTCTGTAGAAAAGATATCAGATATAGATTATATTGTAAAGTCCACTGTATTTAACGACACATTATGGACACACTGGTTTATCGTGTTCATACAAAATTTTGTCGGTGCCATTAGTAAAAGTACTGGACACTTGTCCGAAAGCAACATTGCTAACTGACTAGCAAATTTGTTCATGAATGTGCTGCATTGGTATTTGAATGCTGCGCTGTGTGAGGTAAATATCGATTGATTGATATGAAGCTAAATGATATGATGAATTGTAAACAATGTTAATGATAGAACGACAGTCTTGTCATAATCAATTAATTATTGCACTAACATAATATGTTTATTGTTATAATCAATTATATCTGTTTTTGTACTTTATTACTTATACTAATGACATCACCAGGAGAGTCAGAAAAGGGAAGTAAGTAAACCAGTATGTTTTATGGTGTACAGTATTTACTAACATATGGTATATTACACAAGTATTTGATAGATTAAGGTATGCATTTGTAATGTACATATGTGTGATATGCAGTGAAGATCCCATTCAATATGAGTTCAATGTACATTTATGTGTCAATCAAACTTATTCTGACCAATGGCATCACAGATTTTACACAGAAATAGAAATGTGCAAGGTTATCACAATTCTTTATGAATACATGCAAAACATTTTAAACTGACTCACACATTTTTATTTAGTATTTATAGAAATTATCATCTGACAATTCATGTGACTTCAAATTTGGATCTTCATTTCACAGCACACAAATTGCATATCCTTATCTAATAAATCCTTGATGCATATAAATATATACCACCTGTGGATTTATTGGTTGGGTTACTTACCTCATGTTTTTACCTCATGATAAGAGAGCTCTTCTAAAAGCTATGATACATAGGTCATCAAGATGCAACTTTTATTGACATGCAGTGTTGCAAATTGACCTGCAACTTGTTGCCATGACACACACATCAACTTTCAATTCATCTAAGGAATTTAAAGTATTAGTCATATAATTGGGTACTTTCATTCATCAATCATTCAAACCCTATGCATGCTGTAGATAACTATAGTTAATTTCACAGTGTTTGCCAAAAGTGAAAATAAATTTATGGTTTTCAGTTGAAATACAATTTAGATAAAGAAAATGTCCAACAGTATGCAAAGTTTTAGAATTGAGAAGACACCCATTTCTGAAGCCTAAATTTATAAAATGGTCGTAGCATATAATTATGTAATTGAAAATCAGATACAGTGTATGTAGTGGTTAAAAAACATATCAATATACATGGCTAGCTGAATCATAATGAAGGATATAGTGTCTTTTAAAAATAAGACGCATGGCGAACAAAATATAACTTTTATTGTATATCAATAAACAAGGCCTTGGAAATTACACTTGTGTATGAGGCAAGTGAAAACAAAATTAAACTCTACAGAGCAGAAGAGTTACTGTTTATGTTTTTATTTGCATTAATATTTTCGCATTTTCATAAATGTGAGAGAATTTGTGAAGACGAGATTTAATGAAAGACTCACTATATTATAGCATTAAAATAAATCAACTTGAAAAGTCCCAATTTTGAAATAATCACCAAAACACAACTTTTTTGATTAAAAGGACATCACATCCAATCATAAATTAACCCAGCCTTAAATGTTGATTAAACAGTTGCCATTGCATTCCTGTAAGTTGAGAGAAACGCATCATTAATTACCATAGAATTCACAATTAGAGATTAACCCTCCAAAAAACAAAACTATCTTTTGGTTTAATTATGTGTCACTCCTGAAATAAATAAAGTTTCTAAAAAAAAACTGATTGAATCATCGATTTGCTAAATAAAAAAAAAAAATTTGTTTGGTCAGTTTTCCCAAAAAATTCGAGAGTTTATAAAGTAACAACATGTGCTGCTATAGAGAATGCCTGGATGACATTAACATGAAACTGCACCAGAAAAGTTGTTTTTTCAGCCTTTCTAGCAGATTTGATGCCCCAAAGATCTCAAACAAAATGTTCACTACAAACTGGTTTCTCTGAAAGAATTTGTGAACGTTTGTATCGTACAAATTGAAATCAGCCTTATATGGGCAAGAGAACTATTAGGTGCCTTATATGGGCAAGAGAACTATAGGTGCCTTATATGGGCAAGAGAACTATTAGGTGCCTTATATGGGCAAGAGAACTATTAGGTGCCTTATATGGGCAAGAGAACTATTAGGTGCCTTATATGGGCAAGAGAACTATTAGGTGCCTTATATGGGCAAGAGAACTATTAGGTGCCTTATATGGGCAAGAGAACTATTAGGTGCCTTATATGGGCAAGAGAACTATTAGGTGCCTTATATGGGCAAGAGAACTATTAGGTGCCTTATATGGGAAAGCGTATTTTCTAGGCCTAATTGCATGTATGCTGCTTGTCAATTGCATGTGCTGACGTAAGGCTTATAACATTCATTTGTAAAAACAATTCATAGTAACTTGTGTGATTATAGATAATTTTTTTTAAAGATTTATATAGTGTTAATTTTATGTTTATGTTTAGTGTGTAAACTATAACATGGGTGTTTGCTGTGGAGTGTATTTTATGGCAGGGGTTTGTGTTTTTTTGGACAGTAACTTTTCTATTTCAGCTCTTGTACGGACATTATGCTTTCTATATTTGTTTCTGTATACTGTATACATCCAAACTATTTTTTATTTTAATATTCTCTAAAAAACAGAAAAGTACAATAATCAACACATCAGAATGGGACAGATGCTGCAACCAAAAATAAAAAAATTGTCATATTTACAACTGTATGTACAAAACTTGAAATTGAAGTATACTTTTTAAAAAATGTGCATAATTTGGATTAATATGCTGGTAAATCGATTGATTATTAAAGGAGGCTGGTTTTTGTGATTTATTTTACGATCTCAGTATTACAGCACAATTATACATACAGCCTGAATCTTTGGTATTTTGGACCCGATTACGGTAGCAAAGCCTATACTTATTAACAACTGTACATACAGCATGAATCTTTGGTATTTTAGACCTGATTACGGTAGCAAAGCCTATACTCATTAACAACTGTACATACAGCATGAATCTTTGGTATTTTGGACTCGATTACGATAACAAAGCCTATACTCATTAACAACTGTACATACAGCATGAATCTTTGGTATTTTGGACCTGATTACGATAACAAAGCCTATACTCATTAACAACTGTACATACAGCATGAATCTTTGGTATTTTGGACCTGATTACGGTAGCAAAGCCTATACTCATTAACAACTGTACATACAGCATGAATCTTTGGTAATTTAGACCTGATTACGGTAGCGAAGCCTATACTCATTAACAACTGTACATACAGCATGAATCTTTGGTTATTTAGACCTGATTACGGTAGCGAAGCCTATACTCATTAACAACTGTACATACAGCATGAATCTTTGGTATTTTAGACCTGATTACGGTAACAAAGCCTATACTCATTAACAACTGTACATACAGCATGAATCTTTGGTATTTTAGACCTGATTACGGTAGCAAAGCCTATACTCATTAACAACTGTACATACAGCATGAATCTTTGGTATTTTGGACCAGATTGCGGTAGCAAAGCCTATACTCATTAACAACTGTACATACAGCATGAATCTTTGGTATTTTAGACCTGATTACGGTAGCAAAGCCTATACTCATTAAAAACTGTACATACAGCATGAATCTTTGGTATTTTGGACCTGATTACGGTAGCAAAGCCTATACTCATTAACAACTGTACATACAGCATGAATCTTTGGTATTTTGGACCTGATTACGGTAGCAAAGCCTATACTCATTAACAACTGTACATACAGCATGAATCTTTGGTATTTTAGACCTGATTACGGTAGCAAAGCCTATACTCATTAAAAACTGTACATACAGCATGAATCTTTGGTATTTTGGACCTGATTACGGTAGCAAAGCCTATACTCATTAACAACTGTACATACAACATGAATCTTTGGTATTTTAGACCTGATTACGGTAGCAAAGCCTATACTCATTAACAACTGTACATACAGCATGAATCTTTGGTATTTTGGACCCGATTACGGTAGCAAAGCCTATACTCATTAACAACTGTACATACAGCATGAATCTTTGGTATTTTGGACCTGATTACGGTAGCAAAGCCTATACTCATTAACAACTGTACATACAGCATGAATCTTTGGTATTTTGGACCTGATTACGGTAGCAAAGCCTATACTCATTAACAACTGTACATACAGCATGAATCTTTGGTATTTTGGACCTGATTACGGTAGCAAAGCCTATACTCATTAACAACTGTACATACAGCATGAATCTTTGGTATTTTAGACCTCATTACGGTAACAAAGCCTATACTCATTAACAACTGTACATACAGCATGAATCTTTAGTATTTTAGACCTGATTACGGTAACAAAGCCTATACTCATTAACAACTGTACATACAGCATGAATCTTTGGTATTTTAGACCCGATTACGGTAGCAAAGCCTATACACATTAACAACTGTACATACAGCATGAATCTTTGGTATTTTGGACCTCATTAACAACTGTACATACAGCATGAATCTTTAGTATTTTGGACTCGATTACGGTAGCAAAGCCTATACTCATTAACAACTGTACATACAACATGGATCTTTGGTATTTTGGACCTGATTACGGTAGCAAAGCCTATACTCATTAACAACTGTACATACAGCATGAATCTTTGGTATTTTAGACCCGATTACGGTAGCAAAGCCTATACTCATTAACAACTGTACATACAGCATGAATCTTTGGTATTTTAGACCCGATTACGGTAGCAAAGCCTATACTCATTAACAACTGTACATACAGCATGAATCTTTGGTATTTTAGACCTGATTACGGAAGCAAAGCCTATACTCATTAACAAATGTACATACAGCATGAATCTTTGGTATTTTAGACCTGATTACGGTAGCAAAGCCTATACTCATTAACAACTGTACATACAGCATGAATCTTTGGTATTTTAGACCTGATTACGGTAGCAAAGCCTATACTCATTAACAACTGTACATACAGCATGAATCTTTGGTATTTTAGACCTGATTATGGTAGCAAAGCCTATACTCATTAACAACTGTACATACTGCATGAATCTTTGGTATTTTAGACCTGATTACGGTAGCAAAGCCTATACTCATTAACAACTGTACATACAGCATGAATCTTTGGTATTTTAGACCTGATTACGGTAGCATAGCCTATACTCATTAACAACTGTACAATATAAAAGAAAGTATCATTCAACTCAAAGAGTAAGAATGAAATAGAACAAAAAGATGCAAAAATTATTGCTTCTAAAAATAATTCTGTACAAACAGTGCATGCTATTGTAACTCTAAATGTAAATCACTTTTCATTGGGTAACTGTGCAAGCAATATCATCAATGATTGGCACATTCACTCTCACTGTTAGATCTCCTTGGGAATTATATGAGGTATAATAGGACATTCCAAGAATATACATGTATAAATTTGGATTTAAACATGGTCTAGTTCACACATGTAATTGTATGATATATGAATTTTAGTATGAAAACTAATCAGGTTTAGTTCTTAACATGGATCCTATAACTCACACAAAGTTCAGAATCCTAAGGTTAAATCAGAAATAGTACCTACTGGTACTACTACAGTAGTATAGCTGTCCACAACACAGATATACACAGACTACAAATGTGTTAATTCATTTATCTTGGATTTTATAGGGAACCTAAAGACTACATGGATTTAGTGTTGCCAGGTAACAATCACCTTATAACAAATATCAGACTGACTGATGATGATATGCGTCCATTATACGAGACATTAAAAAACAATGCATACATCCATTCCATGGATTTGAGATATAATAATATTGGAGATACAGGTGCAGAGTATATTGCAAAGCTTTTAGAGGTGAGAAAATATTCTGTGTTTATTGTAAATACTGTTATTTTGTTGTTTGGATGGCTGACTTTTAAACAATGTAGAAATAGTGTATGTTACAAATAACATCAAGTTAGTTTAATTTTGAAACATTATGTCATATATATTGTACATTGTTTTTACATTTTACATCTTTACTCTTTTTGTTATACAAGTATGGGTATATCAGTGAGTATAAAATCTATTGACAATTTATTCTCCCAGTGTATTTTTACACTTTTTGTAATATTATTGAATCAATAGTCATTATATTTAGTTGGATTGTATTCTTTTACTAAGCACTATTGCTTGGTTCACCATATTGTATGAAGCTTATGCTGACCACTAAATGATTTCTTGTTATTCATGTATTACAGGAAACTGTGGTGTTAAGATCTGTAAATCTCATGTGTAATGACATTGGAGAAGCCGGGGCTAAAGTCATTGCCAAAGCATTTCAGGTAGCGTAGAACTGATGTAGGAAAGTTTATTCAGTTAATGGCCACACAAACTCACTCATTTGAAGAGCAGTGGTTTTGTCATGCAGTGCGGGTTCAAATTTGGTGTAAACAAACAATATACATGTATTCCATGTTTTATATATGTTGTTATGGGGGATCAATGAAATTATTTACATGCATGGTGGTCTGGTCAAATTTCCTGGTCTGCTTGCAATTGATGGCTGTACAGAGATCATGAAACAAAGAACGCAATTTTTCATAATGTGTGTGTCAGCAGAATATGAGATTTGTCTGCTGCTTACTCATGGGAATGTTAGTAATTTAAAATGATTTTTAATGCAGGGCTGGTAACTTTCTGACAGGGCTAGTAAAATTTAAAACTTACTTGTCCTGATGTCGGCACACAGAAATTTCAAAAACTGTATGGGACCCATATATGACACAATGCGATGACCAACTTTTAAAGTTATGATGATTGTACTGCATGCAATGTAAAAATAATCTTCTTGTAATCCTTGTCAGTTGAATACACATACAGTTAATAAAACATCCTTCATCTTCTCGGGGGGGGGGGGTGTATGATTACAAATAATATTGTCTCGTGAAAAAAATGAAATAACATGTGACAGAATGATCTCAACTCCTGAATATATTTATTTCTCTTTATTTTCAGACCAATGAGACATTGGTATCTCTGAAACTAAATGGTAATAAGATTGGTAATAAAGGTGGAATGGCTTTTGCTGGTGTTTTACAAGTCAACAATACATTAGAAGAACTTGATTTAGGAGATACAGACCAGGTATGGTACATATACATATCTTTTTACTAGTAATATGTAATAATTCATATGCCATTTGAAAAGAATGATCACTCCACTCACCTATCACACTCCAAATACCAGAGCATGCCATTTGAAAAGACTGATCACTCCACTCACTTTTTACTCTACAAATACCAGGGTATGCCATTTAAAATACTTTTAACTAATCTTGATAAGTTATATAATTCCTTTGTCAACTTTAGGGTACAGAGAGTGTCATAGCATTAGCAACAGTTTTGAATCAAAATAAATCCATCAGAGCTCTTAACGTGAATAGACCACTATTGTTCAGTCACCAAGAAGAAACTACAGTACATATGGCAAGAATGTTAAAAGTCACCAGCACACTCCAAGAGTTACATCTTCAGAAGTGTGACATCAGAGATTTTGGAGCTGAACGACTATCTGATGCACTCATTGACAATTCATCACTTAAGTATCTTGATGTAAGCTGGTGAGTTACTACATTGTGCTCGCATCTTGGTAGTAGGCCCCTCACGTATGTTACATTTCATGTGCAAACCGGCATGCATGTGAGCCATATCAGTGTGCCTCATCATCTGACACCTGGAACACTGAAAAATACAATATGATAGTGGTTTATGAGAAACTTTTTATGACAATGAAGCTTTTGTATGGTTTCAGTAAGCAAATGCATCTTTTAATTTCCAATTCTTATCAACTCATATTTATTTATAGCAATCATGTGATTTATTTTATGTAGATCTGCATATACATGTAGAATTCTTGGGGTGTAAGGGAAAAGTCTACACTGGTGTGTGTATGTAATTGGACTCTTGAATTTATGTGTACTTGTTAAGGATGTTAGATTTTTTTTCTAATTTAGCAATCGTATTACAAGAGATGGTGCCAAACACTTATCAAAACTATTAAAACACAACACACCACTACAGATCCTAGACTTAGGATTTAACAGAATAGAAGATGATGGTGCCAAGCATCTTGCTGATGCCCTGGGACAATTTAACACATGTCTAACTCAGTAAGTTAATGTCTGTCACCCTAACAATACATGTAACTGTAATGCTTTACATTGGTTTTAACAAAATTATTGATGCCTGGATGACTGAGACTTTATATGGCTAGGAAGAAAATTCAATTTTTGTACAGCTTAATAAGACTATAAATTTATAAAATTGTTTTAAAGAAAAACAAAAGATATTAAATTATGTAGTGTGGGGGCACAATGGCTCTGCATGGTGCACTTGTTTTTCTGTTTTAATAGAAATCTCTGGTATGTTATATTACAAAGCTGGTCTTACTGAGAATTCAAATAGGTTGAGATTAGAGTATATATTAAGGTGGGAAAAGTCTTGCTTTGAGATATATGTTGTAACTGTTTCAATCTAAAATATAGATATAATTTATATCTTCTATTTGCTGTAGTTTGGTGATTACCACTAATCAAATAAAAGGACCTGGAGTGTGTGCGATTGCTAAGGCCATGAAGCTAAATATATCATTAAATAATGTATATATATGGGGAAATAATTTAGAGACACCAGCATGTGTGGTAAGTACACTAGCATAGATAAATATATCATTAAATAATGTATATATATATATGGGGAAATAATTTAGAGACACCAGCATGTGTGGTAAGTACACTAGCACAGATAAATATATCATTAAATAATGTATATATATGGGGAAATAATTTAGAGACACCAGCATGTGTGGTAAGTACACTAGCACAGATAAATATATCATTAAATAATGTATATATATATATGGGGAAATAATTTAGAGACACCAGCATGTGTGGTAAGTACACTAGCACAGAAAAATATATCATTAAATAATGTATATATATGGGGAAATAATTTAGAGACACCAGCATGTGTGGTAAGTACACTAGCACAGATAAATATATCATTAAATAATGTATATATATATGGGGAAATAATTTAGAGACACCAGCATGTGTGGTAAGTACACTAGCACAGATAAATATATCATTAAATAATGTATATATATGGGGAAATAATTTAGAGACACCAGCATGTGTGGTAAGTACACTAGCACAGATAAATATATCATTAAATAATGTATATATATGGGGAAATAATTTAGAGACACCAGCATGTGTGGTAAGTACACTAGCACAGATAAATATATCATTAAAAAATGTGATAATACTGTGATCTTGCAGTGAACATGTAAAACTTGAATTATTGTCACAACTAAGTCATTTACACACTTTCAGGCACTGTTTTACATCTCTTACATCCAGATGAAGAAAGATATCTTTGTTCTTATAGGCGTTCAATGAGTTGATAGAAACAGAGAGACTTGATCAGCGTAATACAGATGTGAAACCATACGTAGTGGATGGAGTTGTCTACTTATCTGAAATATCACATGGTATTCGCAGACACTACTATTGGACACCATTTTATGGGCCAGATGTTGAAAACAGTAAAGCTCGAGATCAATTGGATTTTTAAATTTAGATAACTGCCATCCCATTTGCCTTCAAACAGGAACTAAAATTTTCTATTTTGTGATTCCTTAGAAACCTGGAAGGAATTAGTGAAATATTACATTCAACACAAAACTTGTTTTGTGGAATTTCTGCATCCATTCATGTTACAATGTCCTTGATGGTATGAAAGATTCTCAATAATCAGTAAGTTGTAACATATTTATGAGTATTCAACACGGCCATTCTCTAGTTCTACTGTTAGCCCATATGTACTGAAAAGTATTAAGTTATTTATCAATATCTTTCAAACATGCAAATACTAAGAGGCATAATAGAGAATTTCATTATCTTGAAGTGATGAATACACCCTGCCACTTTGCTATTTGTATACAATTCTGATGTACAACCTAAAAGTCGAGAAAAAACAGGAGCAACAATATTAAACTCCATTGCTCTGTGAAACTTTTACAATATGGGGGTAATGGCGATACAGCGTCCTCAAACAGTGAAACCTTCCAAAGCTGGTTTATACAAATAGGTCCATCTAGAATGGTCTAAAATGATGTTCCCTCTAGATAGGTTTACCCAAGACTCAGTTTAGACAGATTTTGATCTGTTTGAACCTTATGTAAATACAATTACTGTCTATTTGTTGTTCTTTGTTAATTTTAATTTTTTGTTCATTGTGTAATTATATTTAAACTTATTTGTGCTATAAAATAAAAGGTACAGTTATTGATTATTATTATTAACAGATGTAATATTTTCTATTCTATTTCTACATTTGTCATTGAAGTGTTATATAGTGATAATGAATACCATCATTGTACAAACTAATATTGTCTTGAAATCACTTTATCACTGGTTATATAATGCTCTTTGCAAACTTGTATTCCATTCCACTTTAAATACTTTTATATTCTGTGTTTTCAATTTTAAACCAATTTGACTTATGCAGCTTCTAATATTTAAGCCTGATCAGTAATGGCTGAAGCGAAAACAAGAACATTACAATTTTGAAAGCAATTAAACTGAAAGTTGTAGCAATATTTTACAATGTCCAGTTTTAAGTTCTTTGGTTATTACGCCACTATGTGTGCACCAGTGTCGATTCTTATGAAGGAAATGGCTGTTTTCCCAGGTGTATGGATACCAAGTTGGCCTAGATTTTATTTGCCTTGCTTCTATTGTGTGCATGAATAAAGGAAGACACTTTTATTTTTGATGAACATAGGTTTACCTATGATAAAGCCAAGCCTTATGTCTTTGCTAGTTAACTGAAGGTGATATAGTGGTAGTACAAGTTTTGCATAAATATGTTTTTTTTTTGTAAACAAAGACAATAGACATCTGCTTTTCATATGTGCATTGTAGTCAAACTCTCTAAGAACCTGAAACTTCTGTTCTGAAAATGTTTCACCTCATCAGGTTTTGGTACAAGTTACTATTTTTTCTGCAATTTTCCCCGATTTCAATGTTAATTCACATCAAAGATATACATTTTCTTCTCATGTTAAGGTAACTCTTTTATGACCATATTTGTTGTACCCTTCAAATTGTAAGATTTTTTCCACATACTGTACTTGGTTTATGAGTGTATTTCACACAAGAACCTCAAATTTTTAGTCTTCATATGCTGGATCATTAAAATATTTGTTAGTTGCCATAGCTACACATGCAAACGTAGATCACTAATTATAAACAGTGTTATGAAAGGTGACAATGGTAATGATGAAAGAGTACCTATGGACTAAACAGTAGAATTAGACGTTACTTATATTATGTTACTTTATCAAATATCTGCTATTTGGTAGAAATACGAATGGGAAGTGAAATTTCTCAACTTGTTTCCATCATAAATATAATTAGAAACCAGTCTGTTTAGCTAAAAAAGATAAACACTGATGAAATAATTACACTAATATTTCCAGCCAAGGAGAAATCAGATGCTAGAGATAAAAATACTGTTCAATACATTGTATATTTAAAATTGAAATTTTTTATTAGAGTCACTATAATATAAATGTTGTTACAGTTTGGCAGATTATATTAATACTTTGTAAATAAATTATCTTGAGTAATTTGCATAGAAAGTAGAGATCACCTGATACTATTTTCTCTGGTAGACATATCTCTAATAGAAGGGCTATATCATTGACACTGTTCTTTTCCATAGTGCATGCTCTACTAAAATTACAAATACATGTGTGTTAATCACTTAACCACATATAGTGTAAGCAGTTAACTGTTGATGTCAAAAATCACAACAATTTGAGAGTTTAGCTGGGATTAGTCACTGAAACCAGAAAAATTTACACTACTCAAGTTATCCAGGATCAGATTTCCTAGCAAACATTTGTGGCTTGCAAAATTTGCAGTGGGGGTGTAGTGAAGATTTTTTCAATTTCTAAAAACGATAATTAGGGCTAGAGTTGAGAAGCAGTATGATTTGCTACTGTAACAATGAATGTTACCAAGGCGATTTTAAGATGAAAATTCTCTGAATCAAGTTCAAGGCTATTCTATTTTTTTTTTGAGGTATCACTCTTCAGGGAAATTAATCACAGGCTCATCAAGATTATGTTGAATAAAATTATGCAAATAATTCTTAGGCATCTTGTTCCTCAGCAGGAGCATTCAGTTGACCTTTGACCTGACTGGGTTCAATCGTGTCCATACTGTTTGGTTCATTTGGAATGGTAGAATCTACATTATTAATGTAATCCATGGTTTTCATTTTACCATCAACTTGGATAACATGATTGGTTTGATTTTTAACTTCAGCACATGGTGAACTTTGACTGTTGATCTCTACTCCTGGTTGATGTTGGTCTGTGTCACCATTTGGCATCAGCTTGTTGACCTCTGGAGAGACTTGAGTACTTGTTTGTAGTGCACTGCCAGACACATTTTCACACTGAGTATCAATTTCGGGTTGATTTTTGTCAGCTTCCACTCCCTTCATGCCATCATTGTCTATATCTAGTGCTATGTCAGCACTTGTATCTAGCACATTCTCTGTCACATTAATCCCATCTTGACTTTTGATCTCTGAACTTTGACTTTCAACAGTTAACACTGATTCTGCTTGACCACTCCCAGTATTCAATAATCCAGATACTTTAGTTTCATCTGCAGAGACATCATCTTGAGTTTCTGACGTCTTGGCCGAGGCAGTATCTACTCTCTGCCAAGCTGGGATAGGACTTGGGGTAGGAGCTGATGGAAATTGGTGCCTAATGAAAAAACAAAAAAAAAAACATTTATATGAGCAGAAATACTTTCCAAAAAAAATTCCATCCAGAAACTCAGCATCACTTGTATCATCAGTGCTTGATTGAAAGTGTTATTCTGTTGGATACAGAATTCAAAGCAGAAAATATAGAATAATTTGATTTTTATGCATATTATAAATATTGTTTTCAATATATGCCAACAGAATCTATTTCAGTTTGCACTAAAAAAGGATTACTGTATTTGCATCTGTATGTTTGTTATCCCTAAGATGGGTTGACAAAAATGCTTTCAAGATATGTCATAATATGCACGGCAGTCAGTCAGAAAATTCCAATACCAATAGGATATGTGGGAGAAAGTACTGTAAATTGGTGGAATTCCAACCACAATAACATTGTCATGCACGGAATTGTACATGTATATACATCATCAATTAACCAACACACATTGGCCAAACACAATCATCTCTACCACATTGAGAAAACAAGTTAACACTGAGGGCGCTGTCACCAAATACGACATCATCAGTGAACCATCACACTAGCTGCACAGCATCTCTATCATATTGAATAAACAATTTAATACCGAGGGCACTGTCCTTGAATATGACATTACCAGAGAACCATCACACTAGCTGCACAGCATCTCTATCATGTTGAATAAACAATTTAACATGGAGGGCACTGTCCTTGAATATGACATTACCAGAGAACCATCACACTGTCCCACAGCATCTCTACCATATTAAAAACAAAACAATTCAACACTGGGGGCGCTGTCCCTAAATATGATATTGTCAGTGAAAAAAAAACTTACCTGTTCAGTATAAGTCCTTTCAAGGATAATACTTCTGATTTAATTTCATTTATCGATTGCTGATCAATACTCCTGCCAATAATCTTTCCAGCAGATGCATCTTGTAATTTGTCATTGTTTTGTGTAAGGGCCTCTTGTAAGTTGACTAGAGTGCCACGTAACTCACTCACTGAAATACAAACAAATTACAGTTAGTCACAAGTAACATTACTAGCAATTTACAGTACTCACAAGTAACATTACTAGCAATTTACAGTACTAACATTACTGGCAATTTACAGTACTAACAAGTAACAATACTAGCAGTTTACAGTACTAACATTACTAGTAGTTTACAGTACCCACAAGTAACAATACTAGCAGTTTACAGTACTCACAAGTAACATTACTAGCAATTTACAGTACTAACATTACTAGCAGTTTACAGTACTCACAAGTAACAATACTAGCAGTTTACAGTACTCACAAGTAACATTACTAGCAGTTTACAGTACTAACATTACTAGCAGTTTACAGTACTCACAAGTAACATTACTAGCAGTTTATAGTACTAACATTACTAGCAGTTCACACAACTCACAAGAAACATTACTAGCAGTTTACAGTACTCACAAGTAACATTACTAGCAATTTACAGTACTAACATTACTAGCAGTTCACAAAACTCACAAGTAACATTACTAGCAGTTTACAGTACTAACATTACTAGCAGTTCACACAACTCACAAGTAACATTACTAGCAGTTTACAGTACTCACAAGTAACATTACTAGCAGTTTACAGTACTAACATTACTAGCAGTTTACAGTACTCACAAGTAACATTACTAGCAGTTTACAGTACTAACATTACTAGCAGTTTACAGTACTCACATTACTAGCAGTTTACAGTACTCACAAGTAACATTACTAGCAGTTTACGGCACTCACAAGTAACATTACTAGCAGTTTACGGCACTCACAAGTAACATTACTAGCAGTTTACAGTACTCACATTACTAGCAGTTTACAGTACTCACAAGTAACAATACTAGCAGTTTACAGTACTCACAAGTAACATTACTAGCAATTTACAGTACTAACATTACTAGCAGTTTACAGTACTAACATTACTAGCAGTTTACAGTACTCACAAGTAACATTACTAGCAGTTTACAGTACTAACATTACTAGCAGTTTACAGTACTCACATTACTAGCAGTTTACAGTACTCACAAGTAACATTACTAGCAGTTTACAGTACTCACATTACTAGCAGTTTACAGTACTCACAAGTAACATTACTAGCAGTTTACAGTACTCACATTACTAGCAGTTTACAGTACTCACAAGTAACAATACTAGCAGTTTACAGTACTCACAAGTAACATTACTAGCAGTTTACAGTACTAACATTACTAGCAGTTTACAGTACTCACATTACTAGCAGTTTACAGTACTCACAAGTAACATTACTAGCAGTTTACGGCACTCACAAGTAACATTACTAGCAGTTTACAGTACTAACATTAATAGCAGTTTACAGTACTTACAAGTAACATTACTAGCAGTTCTCAATACTAACAAGTAACAATACTAGAAGGTTACAGTAGTTTTGACAAGACCATAAAACAGTCAGTGTTTTTATAGCGATATTGTCACATTCTGTACACTTATGACTGACAGAACTGTTTCCAGAACCACAGACATACCCAGCAATTTGAGTCTTGCAAAATTAAAACTGTTGATAGTATAAACCAAGGCATGTACTTACATGCTTGGGTTACATTAGTGTTGAGTTCTTGAATGGAACGTTCCATTCTCTCCAGTCTTTCTATTTCTTCTTTTCTTGACTGAAGCAATGGTGCAAAATAAGCCTACAATCAAATAATAAAAATTGATTTTGATGATAACTGGTTGGAATATGGTAAATATTTAGGTTTTAAATATATACGGGTAATTTCCAAAATACTTATAGTATAAATAAACATTTTAAATGAATCTTTATTTTTTATTGAACAATTGGTGTTTCATTTTAATTTCAGAAAATACTATCGAGAACAATGCAATTTATTTTTCCACAATTCAATTCAATTCACTGATTTGTAGAGTTGAAAAAAGTAAATCATAAAACATGCTACAGGCAACAAACATCCTACATTGCTACATTTTAATTAACAAGTGAAACAAATTACTCAGTATAACTTTTGTTTTTGCTTCAGCATTTTAAAACTTCAACAGCAGTTTTAATGCTGTCTTCCCACGACACACTACAAATTGAAAAGAACTGGTTGCTATGAGGGCAACGTTTTCTGAGTGAGATAGCTGTTGGCACTCAGGGCCCTGAAAAGGTTCAGTGCCATTGAATCAACAATTTCTGAGTCCATAACAGGCTGAATAACACGCTAAAGATCCATACAATAATATAAAATACATTGACCAGGCGACGAGACAAGTACATGTACTATGCCATAAAGTCCGAAGACGAATGTTACAAGAAATAGTAACGCTACTTCACACAGGAATTATCATAACAATAGAGCGTATATAAAAAAACAAAAAAAACAGCCCACAATTAGTTTTTTCTTTTTTTATTTAGAAACAAGTGAAAACAATCAAATATATTTTGCCTCCTGCAAATCTTCAATCTATCTAGATGTTGGTAATTTTTGGAAACACCAGCAAACAAATACATATATATTTTTTTATTTTCACTTGGAAACGACCAAATATATTTCGTCTACTGTCGTTTTCACTTTAGATGTTTGCTTTTCTCTGAAACATGTACAAAACAAAGCAGAAACAAAATCAAGTACAGACACAAAATCAAGTACAGACACAAAATCAAGTAGACACAAAATCAAGTAGACACAAAAAACACCAAGTTTTTTTATTTTAATGTGAACAATTTAAATTTATTTTGACCGATATAATCTACGATCTGTGGACGTTGACAAAAAGAGTAAAATGACGAACAAAAGACAATAGGGTCATGTTTTGCCGTACATCAAGCTTCCCACTAGGTACTCGGCATGTCCCAGCATTCATAGTACAAGCTAGATCGATCAATACACAACAGAATAGATGTACAATCTGTCTAGACCACGACATAGTAAAATGTGTCAACTGACAAGTATGAGATCGTGTCTGTTTTGCAATACATTCGGTGAATATATTTCGATGAACGTAAACTCTGTCTGTCTGGACATCAACAAGTCAGAAAATCCATAAATGGAAATTTGAAACTTGACAAAACGGACATAATATATAAACAACAGCAAGGTCAATGATAATATTCAGCAAAATGATAAAAATAAATAAATAAAACAAAAAAACAGCTTGCAGTACCGCGGTATTCCTAGCATGTTAATTTTTAATGAATATTTAATCACGCTGTAATTTGCATTAGAATGGGGTCGGCGGGAACTGGCCCAAATACAGGCAAGGTGATTTTGATCTGCTCCCTAAGTCTGTATGATATTGAATCAATCATTGGTATGTGTCAATACAATCATACATGTACTGCTTTCACTTTGCTGTGTTCTTGTAATAACTTCATAAACCTGCATAATTTGTTCCATATTTTTTTCAACAATTTTCAACTACCGAGTAAGTCAATTATGTCCAAAATTGAAATTAAAAGAAATTATGGAAAAATATGTTTTGTCTGCAGAATATAAAACCTCACCTTAATTAATTTCATAATACCATACGTAGCACCACCAACAATAACTGCCACAGCTAAAAAATCTCTTGTCTTGGCCCAAGTGGACTTTGGAGAAGGTGATGGCAATGAGGCAGTAGCAGATGACATTGGAATTACAGCACCAGATTGAACAGGTGGTTGAGGTGGAGCATGTTCATCTGCTGCTGTTCCAGAACGCTGAATAGCGATCTCTATCTCAGCTGATGTTAAACCTGAATAGAAGATATTAAAACAGACAAGTCATTGAAAATGACACAGTCCCCGTTAAATTTTTGAAAGTTCTCTTTGTGCTAGTCATATTAAAACGGAGGAGTTGCCGCGAGCATGTCCTTGAAACGTGAGTCCCTAGTGGCGTATACAACAGAGTGTTTATTTAAATCAAATTCGAACATGTGTTGCGCGACGACCTCCCCAGTTTTAGACATAGCAAAGAAAAAACAGATCACAAGTGAAAGCATGTCCAAGTTATCACATTTTAAACAAACAAGATGGCTGCCAGTCGGCCATATTTGATCAAATTGCAAATTGAATTGACATGTACATGTATCCTCTTATGACATGCTAAATATCAATGAAAATTATACATGAGTGACAGATATATGGCAATATGGTCAAAAATAATCTGATCTGATTAGGAAACAAACTGACATGTATGATGTATGTGCCAAATACGAATGAAAATGGTACATAAATTTTGGAAATATAGTAGTAACAAGGGTTTTTCTAAACTGGGAGAACAGGGGCGCCTGGTACTCTCGGCTGGCGCCCTCTTACCGAATTGAACTTTAAAGGCATAAATATATTTCTTGAGCCATTCACTTCAGTGCTGTCGTACAACATTACCCCGGTAAATCTTTCTCAAATATTTTTTTCTCCATGAAAACTTCCCAGCAACACAAGCTGACAATATGTCTGGACACCAAATACACTGAAATTACTCCAACAATATTTCAACAGATAAAGAACAGAAGATATCATTAGAAAATGAACAATATGTATAGTATCAAAACGATCAGACTTGCGGTTTTCAACAAGAAGTGAAAAAGTTACAAAAATATTCATCAAAATTAGAGAATTGAAGATATCATCATGAAATGAACAAATCTGAGTTAGAACCACATGTAGTACCTATATATGTAATATCAAAGCAATTGGACTTGAGGTTTTTAACAAGAAGTCGAAAATATCACTTTTTACCAAAAATGACAAAAATATTCACCAAAATTAGAAAATTAAAGATATCATTACAAAATGAACAAATCTGAGAGAGATCCACATGTAGTACATGTATATGTAATATCAAAGCAATTGGACTTGCGGCTTTCAACAAGAAGTCAAAAATATCACTTTTTACCAAAAATGACAAAAAAATTCAACAAAATTAGAGAATTAAAGATATCATTACAAAATGAACAAATCTGAGAGAGGTCAACATGTATTACCTATATATGTAATATCAAAGCAAATGGATTTGCGGTTTTTAACAAGAAGTTGAAAATATAACTTTTTACCAAAAATGACGAAAATATTCACCAAAATTAGAGAATTGAAGATATCATCATGAAATGAACAAATCTAAGAGAGGTCTACCCAAGGTACATATATACCAAGTATCAAAGCATTCAGGCTTGTAGTTTTTAAGAAGAAGTCGAAAAAGTAAAACATTGACACGGACGACGACTGACGACGACGGACAATCACATAAGTAAGCTCCGCTCGACAAAGTCGACAGCGGAGCTAAAAAAACAAACAAGATGCCTGCTAGTCGGCCATCTTTGATCCAATTGCCAAAGAAACTGTCATGGACATGTATCCTAACATGTATAATCTATGTACCAAGTTTGAATGAAAACTGACAAAGCATGTCAAAAATACAACATTTTCAAAAAACAAGATGGCTGCCAGTCGGCCATTTTGAATGGAATCGCTAAATCACTGCATGTGCATATGTCCCACATAAAGTACTAGGCACATGTACAGAATGAACGGAATCTGTCCAAAGGATTCTGAAATATGACTCTGAACGGACGGACGGAGACCAAATTATAAGTCCCCGTTTTCGGACTTCATCCGAATGGAGACTAAAACATGCTTTTCTAGAATGAGATGCGGTTTAGATTGATGGAATACAGGACACATTCCATCTCACTGAATGAGGATGTCCTTATGTACATGCTCCATGGTGTACTATTGAAGTAATGTTTAAAAACTTCCAAAAATAACCATATTTATAAGTTTGCTAGTGATTGGCCAAATATTGTTGGAGTTGTCACATCCATAAGTAAACAAAATTTCGCCACTACTGTGACTTTTCCTACACTTCACTGGGGGCAAGTCAAAAACTAAAACCATTTTGAGTCAGATTTTGATCTTATGTACAATGTTACTGTGTAAAGTTTGATTTGACCCAGCTACAGAATCACTGAAACGATGGCTCTGATGCATTTTTAGTTTAAAAAGGATAGCATCTTGAATTGGATCATGAAATAAACTGAATGTGTGACACAATATATGATGCAAGTGTTGAGTTTATATATGACCAGTCAACGCTGGTCAATATTCAGTATAATAACCTACCTGTAATGAGTGAGGTGAATAATGAGTATAATGACCTACAAGTTATGAGTAAGGTGGATATTGAATATAATGACCTACCTGTAACGGGTGATGTGAATATTGAGTATAATAACCTACTTGTAATGGGTGAGCTGAATATTGAGTATAAAGACCAACCAGTGACAGAAAAAACAATAAAGCTTACCTTTTTTCTGAAGAAATGCCCTTCTTGTTGAAAATTGACTTTGTCTGACCTTTGGATTTTGCAAAAATTTAATAGCTGTGTTGATCTGAAATGAATACAACAAATATTAATTTAATATACCAATAATCTAGTTAATTTTTATAACTCAGACAAGATCAAAAAGTGTTTCTCCATTACAGATCCGAAAATAACATAATAATAAATAAATAAATAAATAAATAAATAAATAAATAAATAAATAAATAAATAAATAAATAAATAAATAAATAAATAAATAAATAAATAAATAAATAAAATAAATGAACATGTTGATGAGCATGCTTAAAGAATCTGAACTAAAAAGCACTGTATTTTTCACATATTTTGGATATTTTGTATAAACAATGTACCTTATTTGCTTGAAGAACATTTTCAAGAGAAGTGAATATAAACCAAAAAATGCATTTCAGTTGATGCTAAATAATTAAAATATTAATCTCTTAAGTGTTCATATAGGACATTATGTGTTTACCACAAACGTTTATTTCAAAGTATCACATGCATGTTATTAATAATATATAATGAAGATGTTTGATTCAAATATACAAATAGTAATTTTTGATGAAAAGACATTTTGTGTCTTTTGTATGAAATTTATTTTCACTGATTTTTGTCAAGTTGAATGTGAAATATAGGAAAAAGGTATATTCACTGGATTTTATTTTCACTGAATCATTCCTTCAGCGAAAATTAATTCTAAGCGAAACTAAAGTATTTTACAGTAAACAAAAATAGTGACAGATGCATTATAACTGTTGCAAGGGCTTTGTTCAAACTTTGGGGTTGAAAATGTCTTTATCATCTGCACAAGTCTGCATTTGATCAGTTCCATCATTTTGTAATCAGTATAAATGCTACTTATGTAGAGTTTCATTAATAAACTGGCAATAGCCTCAAATCCAGATATCATTTTGTAAGTTTGATTGACGTTGATATACATTGTACTTTCAGTAGGATACAATTATTAAGATATCAGATTTGTACTGAGATGACGATTTTGTATAACAGGCATCCAAGTTTGCAAAATGTTTGCAAAATATACTTTTTTAATTCATATACACATGTACACACAGAATGAAGCAGGAACAAATTTTAATTCAAGACATCTTACTGTAAAAACTCTAAAATTTTGATCGGTTTTATATAATTGGAGTTGGGAATCTGACATGTTTTTAGAGTACAAAATTAAGGTGCATTTTCGAGCGGTCAAATTTTTCAGAATAGAAATCAGCAAAATGGAAAAAAATAGGGCTGATAGACAGTGTGCTTCGTTAGTTTTTAAAAAATGGAATGTCCATCAAGTTGATGTAAACTTCCCCATGTTTCGCAGTAAAAACAAAGGTCGTAGCCGAGTTGTAGGGTAAAAAACTAATAATCATAACAAAGTGATCAATCAGTAAGTATTATGACAAGGAAAACAAAACATCAGATGCAGAGAAGAGGTCAGCACAAAACTAATAGGTCAAACGAGTTAATGCATCAATTTACCTCTCTCTGTGATTTATTTTTCATGGAAATTATTTGCTTGTTTTCAATTAATTTTAGCCACCTCTGCAATTTATTTTAGCATTGAGAGTTGTTTGCCTCATTGAACAAAGCTTTCTCACACCACCTAGCAAAACTTGTGAATGTTCGAAGTACAGATACCTATTGGACAAAAGATGCATGAAAGTTTGTATCTCCTCGACCCAGTGCAATATATCTGGTTAGAATCAAAGCTTACGTGTCCCTTATTTGAGGGAACAGATTCTGCCGTAAATTCGCCCTGGGCCATTAAACAGCAGTTTGGATTAAAAAAATAAAATGGGATTTAAAATAAAATAAAATGGTATTTTCAAGGTGTATTTTGGCGTCATTTTTCGAACATTTCAATCATTCCTGACGCCTAAAATAGAGTCTAAGTTTTACCATAATCATTGACACCTATTCAAGATGAGTATGATGTTTATTGTGACTAGCGTGAATGGGTAAGCTTCGATTCGACAATGAGCTGTTATCACTGTAAACAATGTTAAATTATTCTTCAAATGCTCAGTTTATTTTAAAAATATATACTCTGTATATTTAATGTAATATGCATTTTTTTTATTTTCTTCGTAACGAAAAGTATATTCTGACAGGAGTTTCAAATAAAACAAACATTAATGCATTGCTTAGTAGAAAATGATCATGGTACGGCACTAAAAAAGTACGGTACCGTGGCTACGGTAACGCAATCCGGCCATGCTACGGCTCACAAGTGAATACATTTTTGTAACTTACTTGTTTTCGAACTGTTAAAATTGTTGATCATTACTCAGTAGTGATTATTACAACGCACAAAAATTAAATTCGTTGAATTGTTATCAAATGCAAGTAAAATTTAACGTAAGCGAATTATTTCGGTCACATGTAAACGATCGATGCGACATCCGCCAAGTAGTTTGAATACACACGAGACATTACTTGACCGGGTAGGTCAAGTCGCTAATTAATCAATCAAAATGCTGGATGGTGCCCACGTGTTCAAATTACCTTAGTTCATTTAAATATGTTAATGACAGGTCATCGACTTCATGGTGAACGAAACCCGGAAGCGATTTACCGATAATGTAGTGCCATCTTTTGGCTTTGATTTCCATGGGAAAACGACATGACTTTTTTTTTTAAATCAAGAAATTAGTTGTTTTCGAAAGATAAACTGAGCATTGAAAAAGAATTTAACAGTTTTTTGGTGAGAACAGCTCATTGTCGAAAACTTGCGACACACGGACGTATTCATAAAGAGTATTGACACAAGTTGTCACAAGACAAAAGCAGTTCCACTGCGTGTTTGACATCTTAACACTACTGAACAATAAAGAGGTGTGAATATTTTTAGGCACGTTGTCGAAACAAATGAATAGGATTAGGGACAATGTACCAGCTCGTTGAAACAAAGTCGGTCACGGTCTTGTTGAATTGGGGGTGCGGTTAGTAATAGGTACTTTTCATGTTTTCAATTTTTGTTGAGAACTCTTTAACACTGAAGCCAAAATCAGGGGTGCGGTTACTATTAGATATGCGGTTTATAATAGGATTTTAACAGTACATGTGTTGTATAAGAAATATTTATTTCCCCAATAGAAACACACCTGTAATGTAATCAAATATATGCGCTTCTAATACACCAAATATGGTAAATAAATAAATTCAATTTGTGACAAACTAAGAAACAGTTTCACAAACGACTCAGACCAACCCCCTATTCTGTCATAGATGTATACTACAAACTCAAAACTTGTACTTAGCAGTATCCCAATCTTACCATGTTTTCACGAGGTGCTGTACTGACAATACTGGAATCTGTGTTGCCTGGAGAAGACTAATTCAAAGTAGACTAAATAAATAGGAATAAATACACAGTGCATGCAACAATTAATATTCTCTTTCCAAAATTGTTTATTGATAAATTAAGATTCACAATGTAAAATTGGTCAGCTCTTGTTGAAAGCAATCACATAAATAAATAAATTTCTTAAACACAGGGGGCTGGGTGACTAATAATCAACCAATGACCATTGGTAGCCCGTTCAATTTAAATGCCTTGCAAGAATCAATGACATTTTTGAAATACTTTTTTCTCAGGTTTGCCCTATTTGAGGGCGTGTTGTTTATCATTTTCATATAGCAATCTCCTCATAGGTTAACATTGTCGTCTATGGAGTTTCAATTAGTGGTATGAGCCCTACTGACTGCATCATCATCATGCCTAGTCCTGCGTACAGTGCTGTGTGTACAGGGACGCATTCGGTTGATAGATGACCCCCACCACAGCCCTGCGTACCTCCAGAGACAATGTCCAGGACTTTGAAAAATATAATTAACAGCACTCCCAGTTTGGTGTCCAATTGTGGATGATATCGGCTACTTTGTCCTAAAAACAAACGCATTCTCTTGCATGAATTAAATTAAAAATTGCAGCGTTTGATAGATGATTCCTTGGTACCTACGTCTTTACAATTTTTCCATCTTTATTAGTCGTTTTTTTTAAAGACATTTCAGTTTCAGATAATTTTGTAATAGTTGTTACGAATAACCATATCGTCATTTCAACTGATTGAAAACTACTGCTGGGAATACTGCTTATTTTTAACTTGCTTACCAACTCCGCGCAACCAGACTTTGTCTATGGAGGTACGCAGGGCCGTTGTTGGGTGACATTTATCAATCGAACGCGTCCCTGTACACACAGCACTGTATGGGGTGAGATACATGTAAGTGCCAAAAACATTTCTCTTAGTATTTTACCATTATGTTCATATTTTTTTTCCTTTTGTTAGCATTTTTACATTATTCCATCATTACATGTATCGGGTATGTTCATATTATTATGTGCACATTATGTTTTAATTTTGTTAGCATTTTTACAATATATGTCATCATTATGTTCACATTTTTATATTGTTTTTATATAGGTAGTAGAATTGGTAGTAGAATGGAAATTGGACGACTACCATTACTAGCAAAAATACAACTGAATGCAATCATATACTACCAAAATATTATTAAGAATGGCCCAATCAGTCTAGTATATGATGCAATAAAAGATCAACAACAAAACAAATATAATGACACATGGTTAATGAATCTGCATAAAATAAAACAGCTGTATGATATTAAGAATTTAGAAACAATTAAAAAAGACCAGTTTAAACAAAAAGTGAATGAATATTACAATTATAAATGGAACCAAGATAATCAAAGACCAGATTCAAAACTAAGAACTTATACATTACTGAAGAAAAATATAAATACTGAACCATACATTAAAATCCTTGATAATAAAGAAAACATTGGTCTATTAGCAAAATTGAGACTAAGTGCCCATAAACTAAACATCGAGATGGGAAGGCACAAAAGACCAAAAATAAAAACAGAAGACAGAAAATGTACTAAATGCAACCTACTTGAGGATGAAATTCATTACATCACAAAATGTGAACTTTACACAGATGAAAGAGAGTTGTTATATTCACATTTTTCAAAGAAAATTAACAATTTTCAACACTGTACAAACAAAGAAAAATTCATTCATATATTGAATACAAACAACAAATATTTACTAACAGAGCTTATCAAATTTATAAAAACAGCAAATACCATTAGAGAAAACCACCTAATGGGTCATTAATATTTTTTTTTTAACATTATTTCATGTAACTGTATTGTAGTAGATTTTAGATATCTAACTTGTTATGTTTATTTTAACACCTTTATTGCATTTCATAAACCAAAATAGATATGTAATTCATTCTATAAGGTTGTAATAAAGAATTATCTTATCTTATCTTATCTTATAGGACAACTACGGCATGTACTCGCGCCTAATCTAGGAAGTTTGTTCACCTTGCATAAATTATCATAATTAGACAGATAAATGTTAAATAATGCTAACATAATGAAAACATAATAACAAAATAATATATAAATGTGAACAAAACGATGAAATAATGTAAAAATGCGAACAAAACGAAAACATACAATAAGGATAAAATAATGATAAAAATGTGAACATAATAAT
Organism: Saccoglossus kowalevskii; assembly: GCF_978046115.1. Lineage (NCBI taxonomy): Eukaryota > Metazoa > Hemichordata > Enteropneusta > Harrimaniidae > Saccoglossus > Saccoglossus kowalevskii. The sequence continues at coordinate 34,853,775 of NC_140655.1, read as the reverse complement.
AATAACTTTATTGCATCCTTAGAAGTACAAATGTTCTATTGGTTTACAGCAATAAATGAAATCAAAGAAAGCTTAGAAAGAACTCCCATGTGCTGAGAGTATTGGAGACACATTAAATATAATTCGAAATTACTTAGCTGAAAACTAATTATGCAAATCAGAAAATTAATATGACCAGATTTGAGTGTAAAGCTAATGAGGTCTGCGCAATGTAACAGAAAATCTATGTCTCCAAGTTTAATTGAAATGTGATTAGAACCAAAAAATTATGAATTATTATGCTTATTAGGGAATTAATATGAACAGATTTTTACCCCAAACTAATTAGGTTTGTACATTGTCCTAGAGCATCTTTGTACTAAGTTTCATTGAAATGGAATAACTAGTACCGTGAAAACTCCAAAATTTCGACCCCTCTAAAAATTCGGCCGCCTATTTATTTGCTGGGTTTCGGTGCTTTATTTACCTCAAAATTTTCGACTCCACTAAAAATTGCCGACTCATTCTTATTCGAAAATTGCGACCAGTTTTAGTTTTCCCTCAAACGAAAAAAAAAAACGATGTGAGCGTTCAAACGGAACCTTCCTCGAAGGCATGAATCCGGGTTTCTGATTGACTGAGAGATTTTTATTTTATTGGTAATGAAAATATATTCTAAATAAACGAAGTTTCAAATAAAAACGAACACAAAAATCTCGGCATGCTGCGTTTCTGAATTGTTGATTATTACTGTACTCAGTAGTGATTATAATAATGTACACAAAAAAAAATTTGTTGAATGGTTATGAAATACAAATAAAAGTCAACTTAGTTTCATCGTAAGCGAATGATTCCGGTCTCGTATAAACGTTTGATGCTGTAGGATATCCGCCATGTTCTCTTAGGTCAAATAGGTCAAATCGCTAATTAACCAATCAAAAAGCTGGATGATGCCAACGTGTTCAAATTACCATAGCTTATTTAAATATGTTAATGTTATTGAACGCAATGCGGAAGAGATTGATGTTGTAGTACGATATTTTGGCTTGGATTTTGATGCGAAAACGGCATGATTTTTTTTAAATAAAAAAATTAGTTGTTTTTAAAAAATAAACTGGTCATCTGAAGAATAATTTAACATTGTTCACAGTGATAACAGCTCATTCTCGAAAGGAAGCTTACCCGCTCACGCTAGTCACGATAAAAATCATACACGTGTACTCTTGAATAGACAGACGTCAATGACTACGGTAAAACTTAGACTCTATTTTAGCCAGCAGGATTGATTGAAATGTCCGAAAAATGACGCCAAAATACACCTTAAAAGTCCCATTTTATTTTCTTAAATCCCATTTTATTTTTTAATCCAGGGGCGAATTTACGGCAGAATTTGGTCCCTCAAATAAGGGACACGTGAGCTTTGATTCTAACCGGATACATTGCACTGGGTCGGGGAGATCGTTTGCTAAACTTCCATGTATCTTTTGTCCAATGGGTACCTGTACTTCGAACATTCGCAAGTTTTCCTAGGTAGTGCGAGACAGCTTTGTCTTTTGACCTATTAGTTTTGTGCTGACCTCTTCTCCGCGTCTTGATGTTTTGTTTTGCTTGTCATAATACTGATTGATGACTTTATTTAGATTTTGAGTTACAACTCGGCCACGATCTTTGCTTTTACCGTGAAACATGAGGAAGTTTACGTCAATTGACGGACATTGCATTTTTTAAAAACTAATGAAGCACACTGTCTATCATCCCCATTTTTTCATTTGCTGATTTCTATTCTGAAAAATTCGACCGTCCGAAAATGCACCTTAATTTTGACTCTAAAAACACGTCACATTTCTAACACCAATTATTTAAAACCGGTCGAAATTTCGGAGTTTTTACGGTACTTTAGATATCAGTGTGAAAGCTTAAAATTGGTTAATTATGCAAATTAGGTAATTAATATGTACAGATTTTAACCCATAATTATTCAGGTCTGTCTATTGTCCTACAGCATCCATGTACATTCATTGATATGTGATGTATAGTACCTGAGATATCAGTGTGAAAGTTGGTTAATTATGCAAATTAGGTGATTAATATGCACAAATATTTACTGGAAACTAATTGGGTCTGCATAATTCTAGATTCATTGAAATGTGATGATTAGTACATGTACTTTAGATATCAGTAGAAAAGCTGAAAATTAATTATGCAAATTAGGTAATTAATATGCACAATTATTTACCCTAAAAACTAATCAGGTCTCTGCATAGTCCTAAAGGATCTATGTACCAAGTTTCATTGAAATGCGATGATTAGTACTTGAGATACCCGTGGAAAAGCTGAAAATTAACTAATTATGCAAATTAGGTGATTAATATGCACAAATATTTATCGAAAACAATCAATCTCTGCATAGTCCTTGAGTATGTAAGTACCAAGTTTCATTGAAATGTAATGCTAACTACTTATATCAAATGCTGAAAATTAATTAATTATGCAAATTAGGTAATTAATATGTACTGATATTACCATAAAAACTATCAGGACTGTGCAGTGTCGTATGACATCTATGTACCAAGTTTCATTGAAATGTGATGATTAGTACTTGAGATATCAGTGGAAAAACCGAAAATTGACTAATCATTATGCAAATTAGGTAATTAGTATCCACGGATTATTACCAAAAACTAATCAAAACCTAGCATTAGTTCAGAGCATCTATGTACCAAGTTTCATCAAAATCCAATGAGTGGTTGTTTAGATATCAGTGGAACAGTCATGGAACCACTAAAAAATAGCTAATTATCATGCAAATTAGGTAATTAATATGCACGAATTTTTACCAAAAATTAATCAAATCTGCGCATATGTTCAGAGCATCTATGTACCAAGTTTCATCAAAATCCAATGAGTGGTTCTTTAGATATCAGTGGAACAGTCATAGAACAGCTAAAAATTAGCTAATTATCATGCAAATTAGGTAATTAACGAGCATGGATTTTTACCAAAACCTAATCAAATCTGTGCATATGTTCAGAGCATCTATGCACCAAGTTTCATCAAAATCCAATGAGTGGTTCTTTAGATATCAGTGGAACAGTCATAGAACAGCTAAAAATTAGCTAATTATCATGCAAATTAGGTAATTAACGAGGATGGATTTTTACCAAAACCTAATCAAATCTGCGCATTGGCCCAGAGCATCTATGCACCAAGTTTCATCAAAAACTGATGTATGGTTCTTGAGATAGCAGTGGAACAGTCGGACACACATACACACACACATACACACATACACACATACAGACACACTAACTGCAAAGACTCCCATTTTGTGCTTCGCACATGGGAGTCAAAAAGAATGTGAACGTAACGGTAAAATACTAAGAGAAATGTTTTTGGCACTTATCTCACCCCATAGCAGTGTACGCAGGGCTATGTCATGTTAATGTCCCAGGCCTCAGTACACTAGTACTGGGTTTTGTACAGTACGGTGTACTTTGACCCCGACCGCACACAAACGCATTGTCACGACCACCAATGCATTAGACTGTGTGTATTACGTTTGAGTGGCAAAGCATTTGGTTTTCAAAACAAAATGTTGCAATTGTTGTTGAAAAAATCCTGCGCAGATGAAGAAATACAAAAAGAAACAGATAAATGTAAACAAATCACTATTGTGTAACCTTCTTCAGTCCATCTTTTACCAGGTCAAAAACGTACAATACATATTTTAAAAAGAACACCAATATATTAATAATCTGAAATCTATATCCAAATAAACGAAACTCGACTAAATTGAAGACTTACCTCGCCAAGCTCGGATTCAACTTTCGACGACGCCATGTTGACTGGGGATGTCCTTTGCTATGACGTCGTATCAGATGATTAAAGTTGTGTATGAGACACGAAATGTGATTAGTCAAAATGCTGTACAAGTTTTTATTTTCTCCAATCAGAATACATCTAACATGAGAGCGTTTACATTGAACTGTACTTCCGGGTTTCCAATAAATCCCTTGCAAACACTTTCAATCGTGGTGCTACTTTGGTATACTGCCTTAGAAAACTTCAGGTAGTTCCTTTCTGTTCGGCTTGGGTAGCATTCAGGTGTGAGTTTGTAGAATAGAATATAATAATTTGTTTGCATTCTCTGCAATTCAACTGTTTTATCTTTTGATCTTAAAGGTTGTTTCCGTTATATAATCTTTCAAGTACTTTCTCTGATTAAATTATTCTAATTTTTGAATTCCTGCAGATTACCATGGCAACATCTCCCAAACCGTACAAAATATGGAATTCGTCGCGCACAGTTAAAAAATCTCTTGTTGCTAGAAGTCTAGAAGAACTAATAGAGAAAGGAAAGTTAAAATTAAACGTGGTCACCTCTGAAGCTACTGTTGTACTTGAAGATGATGGAACTGAAGTAGATGAAGATGAATATTTTCAACTGTTGCCTAGCAACACAGTCTTTATCCTGTTAAACAGAGGAGAGAGATGGACTCATTCAGGTATGTTGGATAAGGTGTAATATTCTCTACCCAGTGGATAACTTTGTGATAGCTATAGTGTAGAGTCCAAGTGTAATTTAACCCCCTAGCTGGTACAAAGTGTGTATGATTGTCTTTTGAACCGTATTTGACACTACAAAACATTAACCATAGAAATGCATTACTAAAATTGAGAACAAGCACACACAAACTTGAAATTGAAAAGGGCAGGTATACACACCCTAAAACACCAGTAAATGAAAGAAAATGCAAACAGTGCAACATGAATGTGATTGAGGATGAATTTCACTTTCTCATGATCTGTCCAAAATATGGAAACTTGCGCCAACAACTTATATCTGAATTTAATTTTCTATCACATGATGCACACAATACATTCATTCGATTGCTCAGTGCAGATGATTGTAAAATTAAAAAAAAGGTTTCACAGTTTATTTACAAAGCCTTTCAAGAAAGAATAGATAATTGATAGCTTTGAATTTTATTATTATTAGTCTTAGTTTTATTATTATTAAACTTATTAGTATTAGTAAAAAAAAAAAATTTAACACATTATATTTTACTTTTATACTTAACATTATAATATTTTCTCTTTCTTTATTATTTCATTATTATTATTATACTTTGTTATACTTTTATTGCTACTGTACTGATAGAAATACTGTATTTCTAAAGATGCAATAAATAAATATTATATATATATTATATTATAAACAATTTCAAACTAAGTGAATAACTATTTAAGCACATTACATTAGATACATGATGGTTTTGAGAACAAGCTAATAATACAAAATCAAAACAAATCCATTATCCAATAACATACAAGATGGCAAAAATCATCAGGTTCATTTTACGCACAATTCACCAACAGTGTAAGTTTGGACCATCTTGAACCACTCTACGTCTCTGTACAAGTGGTGGTACCAGGTGTCCGGAATGGGTACGCGTAGCCTGCTAGCATGCTACCCCCATCAAGATGATACCAATAACTCTGTATCTATCTGGGCAAGTTGTAAAATAGTTTATAAGTTAGCCTCAAGCCATCTTAAGGGAGAAGCCTACTCATAAATGAAAATACCCAGAAATTATTCATTTTGCAATAAATTGTATTCCAGGGTAATAAAAGGATATTGACTTGAAAAAAGTTAGGCGTGACAGGGCTCATTTTCGGGAAAACGTTGGTTATATTTTAGTGGATTGTGGTCACTTAATAATACATGTAGTAGTAATAATAATAATAATACCAAATTTTATTGCATCCTTGAAATAAATTTTCACTTTGTCAGTATTGTAACTGCATAGATTTCTATGGAAATGGTATTATGCCATAATTGCCCTGAATTATATCAAAAATCTGGGTTTAAATAGTGTTAAAAAATGCAATTTTTCTTCAACATTGCGTTGAATAATACTAAAAATAGTACAAGTTTCTCAAAATACATCAATGTAAAACACAAAAGAATCATGGTACCACAGGACAATAGCTCTAAGACTGTACATAATCAATCAATGAACAGTGATTTATGACTGTACATAATCAATCAATGAACAGTGATTTATGACTGTACATAATCAATGAACAGTGATTTATGACTGTACATAATCAATCAATGAACAGTGATTTATGACTGTACATAATCAATCAATGAACAGTGATTTATGACTGTACATAATCAATCAATGAACAGTGATTTATGACTGTACATAATCAATCAATGAACAGTGATTTATGACTGTACATAATCAATCAATGAACAGTGATTTATGACTGTACATAATCAATCAATGAACAGTGATTTATGACTGTACATAATCAATCAATGAACAGTGATTTATGACTGTACATAATCAATCAATGAACAGTGATTTATGACTGTACATAATCAATCAATGAACAGTGATTTATGACTGTACATAATCAATCAATGAACAGTGATTTATGACTGTACATAATCAATCAATGAACAGTGATTTATGACTGTACATAATCAATCAATGAACAGTGATTTATGACAACTTTCTCAAAAATTATTACTGGGTTTTGACCTTCAAGATTTTGATTTCAATAAAAGTACAAGAGTATTCCGGTGAAAATATTGTATAAATATTTTATAAATCTCTATATAAACAACTGGTCTTCCCTTCATTTAAATTCACTGTATGGCCATTTGGAGCATATATTTCAATCATTATGGTTGATGATAAAATTGAATAGTTATACAATGATTTCAAGTATCCAGGGATGTTGTTTACGAATAATTTTAAGGTATGTTTAATAAAAAAGCATTTACAAAAATCACAGTGGTGATTGAAATCCATCTGACAGTTAAAGATTGGTTGAATTCAGATTAAATAATTTTGCATTCTAGGGTGAAAACATTATAACTTCATGAATGGGGAACCTGAAACTGTTATACCATTAGAGGCATTGCATTACACCTATGATGCATTGCACATTATGTGAAGTTTTATTTCATAGAAGAAAGTGAAATTGATTTTATGTCCTTGAATAATATATTGAGTGGCCAGTCTAAGGCCTAGTGACGCTTTTGAAATAATCATTACATTCAAATTTATATGTTATTACATATAGTGGCAGTTTCATTAGCTGATGTTTTGGGTTGTTTTTTGAGTGTGTCTGACATTTCCTTAAAAAATCTACTACACAGTGTACTGGCATAATGTTTTCGATATATGCTCGCAATTATTTTTTGGTGAAATTTAATACAGCGATTACACTGTTCCCATATATTCCTCTTATTATTACAAAGATTTAAGTTTTTGAAGCTAAATGTTCAGATACATTCTTACAAACTTGTTTCCTTCATTTCTCTAATAAATATAACTTTCAATTTCTGTTGCATTTCACCAGTTGATATTCATATGGTGCATAGTGCTTTAAAATATAAATTGGTAACAAATTTTTCAATTGATTTCCAGATGCACAAAATACTAGTACTTCCATGGATGAAGTTGACTACTTAAAAGCGCCCTCCCAGTCCACTAGGACTGTAGAAGTTGATGGAGGTGGTGGGAGTATAAATCAGTCTGTGGTTTCCATAGCAACTCGTCTGAAAAATGACATTGCATCAGTGATCACGTTGTCCAATGAAGAATTACAGGTGTGTACTTACACCTCTGAAGAGAAATCTGCATATTTGATCAAATTACAAATATTCAAGCACAGATTGTATTTTAAATTTCTAATTATTTGTGTTTTCATTGGAAAAAAAAGTGAAGATCAATAATTAAATAAATGCTGCTCGGACTGATAAATATGATATATAGAAGATAGTATTTGGTAATCGTAGTCCTAAATAACTATTAAAAATAGCTAGACGTTTCGAGCAATGGCTCTTTATCGATAGCATAGAAGAAAGTATTATAACATACAGGTAGAACATAGGAACGTGAGAACGCGCATGAACTATAAGTTAGAATTGTTTAATGTTTAAGATTGTGATATCAATTGTGATATCAATTTTTTGTGATTCTAACTTATAGTTCATGCGCGTTCATACGTTCCTATGTTCTACCTGTACGTTATAACACTTTCTTCTATGCTATCGATAAAGAGCCATTGCTCGAAACGTCTAGCTATTTTTAATAGTTATTTAGGACTACGATTACCAAATATTATCTTCTATAAGATCAATAATTGTTGTATATAACAGTGACCAAAAAGGCCAAATAATCTATTGGCATTTAGTCTGAAGTTGTTTATGGCGTTGCAATTTATCAATCCAAGTATTATTTATGTTTAATATTTACAGGTGATGGTTGACTGTGATATCAAAACACTTGCAAGGTTATTGAATAATACAGAAGAGTTTGCGTCTGCATTGAGTAATGCATGTCAGAGATACATGGATGATAGACAGTCCTCAATAGAAGCTGTGGAAATATTACGGCTGTATCACAAAGCAAGGAAGAATCAAGAACTCAGTGAAAACATGCAATCTTAATACGATCATTAAACAATGTCAAAGTTTCATCACAACTTCTACTTGAGCAGCCTCAGATGCCCCGGGGAGTTCTCTTAATAAAATATGGTACACAAGCTGAAGTAAAAAACGTGAAAAAGGGTGTCATTTAGTTATTTCACGCATATACGTGTGTACCGTGTTTAGGGTCGAATATTTTAACATATATAAATAAAGTGTGAAAAAAAGGAATCTCATGAATTCATGTTACCTCAACTTGGAAACAATATAATTTTAGTATGTATATATGGTATCTATTTTAAGTTTCTGCACTTGAAAAGGGATATAAGTACGTGTTTAGAGGCTTTTTTGGAAAGCTATACTTCAGCATAGGTACCAGGTCTGACTTGGAGTACCCTCCCCCCTCCCCTGGCTTAGATGTCAGAGCGCCCTCATAATTTGTACTAGTGCACCCTCTGGTGTCAGAGCGCCCTCATAAGTTGTGAATCATACTTAATTTCATAGTGAAATATCAACATTTTCGGAGTTGAGATAAGATGCCTAAATTCCATATTCAATGCATTGGATTGTTGGTTAAATATGAAGACCACTTTCTCAGAAATGAAATGAGGAGCAAACAAGACATTGGCTTTTGTCATGACTGCGAATACAAACATGTCAGTCTGCATGCATGCATGTTTACATTGCACCCCATATATCTGGTATGTATGCATATATGTAGCGCTGTATCTTCAACTTCCAGGAAAGTAGTCTATTAGACCCAGACTGTTTGACATTTTGCAATGGGTTTACTCTACTATGTGACATTTTTTTCTCATTTTTAGCTCCACTGTCGACAGAGCAGAGCTGTTCATATTCCTGATTGTTGGTCAGCGTCAACTTTACATTTTGACTTCTTGAAAACACCAAGTGCACTTGCTTTGTTACTTGGTATATATATGTACCTTGGGTGAACCACTTTCAGATTTGTATATTTCATGAAGATATTTTCAAATCTCTAATTTAAGTGATATTTTGGATGACTTCTTAAAAATGGTTAGCCTGATTTCTTTGATATTACATATGTAGACACCTCAAGTTGACCTTAGTTAGATTTATTCAATTTGTGACAATATCTTCAATTCTCAAATTTTAGTGAATATTTTTGTCATTTTTGATAAAAAATTATGTTTTTGACTTCTTCTTTAAAATAGTTAGCCAGACTGCTTCAATATTTTATATGTAGACACCTTGTAGTGGACCTTGGTCAGATTTGTTCATTTTATGATACCTTCAGTTCTCCAATTTTATAGAATATTTTTGCCGAGAGACTGATTGATTTTAACATCTGATATATTTTTCTCTGTACTCTTCAAATAATTTGAAATGGTCCACTAACACCATGGCAATGATTATTCCAGGACATGTAAATAGTTTAAGTCTTTCATTCTAAGATTATTATTACAATCTGTTATATTTAGACTTGTGTATAATTGTAAATAAATATTTTTTAAGAATATGATTTTTAATAATTTATTATTTCTGGAATGTGTCCCAATTTGTAATGTTATTGTGGTGCAAATACAGATGGGGTTTGTTATTGATACAAGCAGGATAAAACTAAATCCTGGGTCTACTTTTGCATAAATTGTATCATACATTGACCACTACCAATATTTTTACCACATTTTTCCCACCAATATTGGCTGGTTTAAAAATCAAGAAGTACAAAACAGATATTTTATAATGTTTCATCGATCATGAATGGGTAAAAACATTGTACAACAATGTAGACATAAAAAATAACTTAAAACATAAATTAGTTAATAAAAAAAAAAGTATACAACATTTCAATCTTTCAATTTGTTTCAGACAGTGCTGTTATTAGTTATGATGATTATCGTACCTTTCTTGTCTGTTTGATAATTCAAAGAAACCATGTACATAGCGCAGAGGCATGAAATTATCACAACTGGGGGTAATTCTGAGACGTATTTATTGCTATTAATTCTTCATGATATGCAGTGAAATTATGGAACTTGTAGTGGAACAAATCCAAAGGAGGAAAGTAGACATGCACCTTGCATAAAGGATTCTATACGCCACGACATGAGTGCACTACAGTTGTGAAGAACAGGTTGGCAGCTTACAAGTCATGCTACTCAATAATATATTCATCAAAAACACTTTTCATACAAGGTAATAAAATTGTCAAAACTGGGTCAGTCTAGGGTTAGGATAGACTAGGATTGTAACATTACATACGGTACACGGGAAAGACACGTGTTAAATATCATGTATTGATATGGTGAATGCTGTATTGGAAAGTAATACAATAAAGGTGATACAACTTTGCAAACTTATATAAATACAACTTTTAATGAGCACATTTGATGTGTGATATATCACAGCACAAATTCATCAGAGGTTATATACCATTCTTAATTCATTTTCAGACATAGCTTGTTGTTAAACTCAAAAGAATGAGCAGTATTTATTTATAAACAAGTAGTCTTTGGGTGACAATGACTCTAGATTTAAATTTGTTTTATGTTACATACATTTTATTAACACAGAAAGATGGGATAGTACTCAAACTAGAGTCAGTGTCATTAACAGTAAAACACTGAGATGACAAATGTGACAAAACAGCATCTGTGATTTGCAAGTGAAAATACGACCATAGGATACACTTCATCACTCATGAAAATACCTTCCATTCCCCACACATTTTCAATGAAACATAAAATGGTAACTATGGTATATGTAATCACACTATTATAACCCACTACATACCAACCAATAAAATATGGCATGAATGCTTGTTTTACCAGTCTGTATTTTCCATGAAACATAAAATGGTAACTATGGTATATGTAATCACACTATTATAACCTACCACATACCAACCAATAAAATATGGCATGAATGCTTGTTTTACCAGTCTGTATTTTCCATGAAACATAAAATGGTAACTATGGTATATGTAATCACACTATTATAACCTACCACATACCAACCAATAAAATATGGCATGAATGCTTGTTTTACCAGTCTGTATTTTCCATAAAACATAAAATGGTAACTATGATATATGTAATCACACTATTATAACCTACCACATACCAACCAATAAAATATGGCATGAATGCTTGTTTTACCAGTCTGTATTTTCAATGAAACATAAAATGGTAACTATGGTATATGTAATCACACTATTATAACCCACCACATACCAACCAATAAAATATGGCATGAATGCTTGTTTTACCAGTCTGTATTTTCCATGAAACATAAAATGGTAACTATGGTATATGTAATGACACTATTATAACCCACCACATACCAACCAATAAAATATGGTATGAATGCTTGTTTTACCAGTCTGTAGTTTCCATAAAACATAAAATTGTAACTATGGTATATGTAATCACACTATTATAACCCACCACATACCAACCAATAAAATATGGCATGAATGTTTGTTTTACCAGTCTGTATTTTCAATGAAACATAAAATGGTAACTATGGTATATGTAATCACACTATTATAACCCACCTCATAACAACCAATAAAATATGGCATGAATGCTTGTTTTACCAGTCTGTATTTTCCATAAAACATAAAATGGTAACTATGGTATATGTGATGACACTATTATAACCCACCACATACCAAGAAATAAAATATGGCATGAATGCTTGTTTTACCAGTCTGTATTTTCCATAAAACATAAAATGGTAACTATGGTATATGTAATCACACTATTATAACCTACCACATACCAACCAATAAAATATGGCATGAATGCTTGTTTTACCAGTCTGTATTTTCAATGAAACATAAAATGGTAACTATGGTATATGTAATCACACTATTATAACCCACCACATACCAACCAAAAAAATATGCCATGAATGCTTGTTTTACCAGTCTGTATTTTCAATGAAACATAAAATGGTAACTATGGTATATATAATCACACTATTATAACCCACCACATACCAACCAAAAAAATATGGCATGAATGCTTGTTTACCAGTCTGTATTTTCCATAAAACATAAAATGGTAACTATGGTATATGTAATTACACTATTATAACCCACCACATACCAACCAATAAAATATGGCATGAATGCTTGTTTTACCAGTCTGTATTTTCAATGAAACATAAAATGGTAACTATGGTATATGTAATCACACTATTATAACCTACCACATACCAACCATTAAAATATGGCATGAATGCTTGTTTTACCAGTCTGTATTTTCCATGAAACATAAAATGGTAACTATGGTATATGTAATGACACTATTATAACCCACCACATACCAACCAATAAAATATGGTATGAATGCTTGTTTTACCAGTCTGTATTTTCCATAAAACATAAAATTGTAACTATGGTATATGTAATCACACTATTATAACCCACCACATACCAACCAATAAAATATGGCATGAATGTTTGTTTTACCAGTCTGTATTTTCAATGAAACATAAAATGGTAACTATGGTATATGTAATCACACTATTATAACCCACCTCATAACAACCAATAAAATATGGCATGAATGCTTGTTTTACCAGTCTGTATTTTCCATAAAACATAAAATGGTAACTATGGTATATGTGATGACACTATTATAACCCACCACATACCAAGAAATAAAATATGGCATGAATGCTTGTTTTACCAGTCTGTATTTTCCATAACACATAAAATGGTAACTATGGTATATGTAATCACACTATTATAACCCACCACATACCAACCAAAAAAATATGCCATGAATGCTTGTTTTACCAGTCTGTATTTTCAATGAAACATAAAATGGTAACTATGGTATATATAATCACACTATTATAACCCACCACATACCAACCAAAAAAATATGGCATGAATGCTTGTTTACCAGTCTGTATTTTCCATAAAACATAAAATGGTAACTATGGTATATGTAATTACACTATTATAACCCACCACATACCAACCAATAAAATATGGCATGAATGCTTGTTTTACCAGTCTGTATTTTCAATGAAACATAAAATGGTAACTATGGTATATGTAATCACACTATTATAACCTACCACATACCAACCATTAAAATATGGCATGAATGCTTGTTTTACCAGTCTGTATTTTCCATGAAACATAAAATGGTAACTATGGTATATATAATCACACTATTATAACCCACCACATACCAACCATTAAAATATGGCATGAATGCTTGTTTTACCAGTCTGTATTTTCAATGAAACATAAAATGGTAACTATGGTATATGTAATAACACTATTATAACCCACCACATACCAACCAATAAAATATGGCATGAATGCTTGTTTTACCAGTCTGTATTTTCCATGAAACATAAAATGGTAACTATGGTATATGTAATGACACTATTATAACCCACCACATACCAACCAATAAAATATGGTATGAATGCTTGTTTTACCAGTCTGTATTTTCCATAAAACATAAAATTGTAACTATGGTATATGTAATCACACTATTATAACCCACCACATACCAACCAATAAAATATGGCATGAATGTTTGTTTTACCAGTCTGTATTTTCAATGAAACATAAAATGGTAACTATGGTATATGTAATCACACTATTATAACCCACCTCATAACAACCAATAAAATATGGCATGAATGCTTGTTTTACCAGTCTGTATTTTCCATAAAACATAAAATGGTAACTATGGTATATGTAATCACACTATTATAAGCCACTACATACCAACCAATAAAATATGGCATGAATGCTCGTTTTACCAGTCTGTATTTTCCATAAAACATAAAATAGTAACTATGGCATATGTAATCACACTATTATAACCCACCACATACCAACCAATAAAATATGGCATGAATGCTTGTTTTACCAGTCTGTATTTTCCATAAAACATAAAATAGTAACTATGGCATATGTAATCACACTATTATAACCCACCACATACCAACCAATAAAATATGGCATGAATGCTTGTTTTACCAGTCTGTATTTTCCATAAAACATAAAATAGTAACTATGGCATATGTAATCACACTATTATAACCCACCACATACCAACCAATAAAATATGGCATGAATGCTTGTTTTACCAGTCTGTATTTTCCATGAAACATAAAATGGTAACTATGGTATATGTAATCACACTATTATAACCCACCACATACCAACCCAAAAAATATGCCATGAATGCTTGTTTTACCAGTCTGTATTTTCAATCAAACATAAAATGGTAACTATGGTATATGTAATCACACTATTATAACCCACCACATACCAACCAAAAAAATATGGCATGAATGCTTGTTTACCAGTCTGTATTTTCCATAAAACATTAAATGGTAACTATGGTATATGTAATCACACTATTATAACCCACCACATACCACACAATAAAATATGGCATGAATGCTTGTTTTACCAGTCTGTATTTTCCATAACACATAAAATGGTAACTATGGTATATGTAATCACACAATTATAACCCACCACATACCAACCAATAAAATATGGCATGAATGCTTGTTTTACCAGTCTGTATTTTCAATGAAACATAAAATGGTAACTATGGTATATGTAATCACAATATTATAACTAACCACATACCAACCAAAAAAATATGGCATGAATGCTTGTTTACCAGTCTGTATTTTCCATAAAACATAAAATGGTAACTATGGTATATATAATCACACTATTATAACCCACCACATACCAACCATTAAAATATGGCATGAATGCTTGTTTTACCAGTCTGTATTTTCAATGAAACATAAAATGGTAACTATGGTATATGTAATAACACTATTATAACCCACCACATACCAACCAATAAAATATGGCATGAATGCTTGTTTTACCAGTCTGTATTTTCCATGAAACATAAAATGGTAACTATGGTATATGTAATGACACTATTATAACCCACCACATACCAACCAATAAAATATGGTATGAATGCTTGTTTTACCAGTCTGTATTTTCCATAAAACATAAAATTGTAACTATGGTATATGTAATCACACTATTATAACCCACCACATACCAACCAATAAAATATGGCATGAATGTTTGTTTTACCAGTCTGTATTTTCAATGAAACATAAAATGGTAACTATGGTATATGTAATCACACTATTATAACCCACCTCATAACAACCAATAAAATATGGCATGAATGCTTGTTTTACCAGTCTGTATTTTCCATAAAACATAAAATGGTAACTATGGTATATGTAATCACACTATTATAAGCCACTACATACCAACCAATAAAATATGGCATGAATGCTCGTTTTACCAGTCTGTATTTTCCATAAAACATAAAATAGTAACTATGGCATATGTAATCACACTATTATAACCCACCACATACCAACCAATAAAATATGGCATGAATGCTTGTTTTACCAGTCTGTATTTTCCATAAAACATAAAATAGTAACTATGGCATATGTAATCACACTATTATAACCCACCACATACCAACCAATAAAATATGGCATGAATGCTTGTTTTACCAGTCTGTATTTTCCATAAAACATAAAATAGTAACTATGGCATATGTAATCACACTATTATAACCCACCACATACCAACCAATAAAATATGGCATGAATGCTTGTTTTACCAGTCTGTATTTTCCATGAAACATAAAATGGTAACTATGGTATATGTAATCACACTATTATAACCCACCACATACCAACCCAAAAAATATGCCATGAATGCTTGTTTTACCAGTCTGTATTTTCAATCAAACATAAAATGGTAACTATGGTATATGTAATCACACTATTATAACCCACCACATACCAACCAAAAAAATATGGCATGAATGCTTGTTTACCAGTCTGTATTTTCCATAAAACATTAAATGGTAACTATGGTATATGTAATCACACTATTATAACCCACCACATACCACACAATAAAATATGGCATGAATGCTTGTTTTACCAGTCTGTATTTTCCATAACACATAAAATGGTAACTATGGTATATGTAATCACACAATTATAACCCACCACATACCAACCAATAAAATATGGCATGAATGCTTGTTTTACCAGTCTGTATTTTCAATGAAACATAAAATGGTAACTATGGTATATGTAATCACAATATTATAACTAACCACATACCAACCAAAAAAATATGGCATGAATGCTTGTTTACCAGTCTGTATTTTCCATAAAACATAAAATGGTAACTATGGTATATGTGATGACACTATTATAACCCACCACATACCAAGAAATAAAATATGGCATGAATGCTTGTTTTACCAGTCTGTATTTTCCATAAAACATAAAATGGTAACTATGGTATATGTAATCACACTATTATAACCTACCACATACCAACCAATAAAATATGGCATGAATGCTTGTTTTACCAGTCTGTATTTTCAATGAAACATAAAATGGTAACTATGGTATATGTAATCACACTATTATAACCCACCACATACCAACCATTAAAATATGGCATGAATTCTTGTTTTACCAGTCTGTATTTTCCATGAAACATAAAATGGTAACTATGGTATATGTAATCACACTATTATAACCTACCACATACCAACCATTAAAATATGGCATGAATGCTTGTTTTACCAGTCTGTATTTTCAATGAAACATAAAATGGTAACTATGGTATATGTAATCACACTATTATAACCTACCACATACCAACCAAACAAATATGCCATGAATGCTTGTTTTACCAGTCTGTATTTTCAATGAAACATAAAATGGTAACTATGGTATATGTAATCACACTATTATAACCCACCACATACCATCCAAAAAAATATGGCATGAATGCTTGTTTACCAGTCTGTATATTCCATAAAACATAAAATGGTAACTATGGTATATGTAATCACACTATTATAACCCACCACATACCAACCAATAAAATATGGCATGAATGCTCGTTTTACCAGTCTGTATTTTCCATAAAACATAAAATAGTAACTATGGCATATGTAATCACACTATTATAACCCACCACATACCAACCAATAAAATATGGCATGAATGCTTGTTTTACCAGTCTGTATTTTCCATAAAACATAAAATAGTAACTATGGCATATGTAATCACACTATTATAACCCACCACATACCAACCAATAAAATATGGCATGAATGCTTGTTTTACCAGTCTGTATTTTCCATAAAACATAAAATAGTAACTATGGCATATGTAATCACACTATTATAACCCACCACATACCAACCAATAAAATATGGCATGAATGCTTGTTTTACCAGTCTGTATTTTCCATAAAACATAAAATGGTAACTATGGTATATATAATCACACTATTATAACCCACCACATACCAACCATTAAAATATGGCATGAATGCTTGTTTTACCAGTCTGTATTTTCAATGAAACATAAAATGGTAACTATGGTATATGTAATAACACTATTATAACCCACCACATACCAACCAATAAAATATGGCATGAATGCTTGTTTTACCAGTCTGTATTTTCCATGAAACATAAAATGGTAACTATGGTATATGTAATGACACTATTATAACCCACCACATACCAACCAATAAAATATGGTATGAATGCTTGTTTTACCAGTCTGTATTTTCCATAAAACATAAAATTGTAACTATGGTATATGTAATCACACTATTATAACCCACCACATACCAACCAATAAAATATGGCATGAATGTTTGTTTTACCAGTCTGTATTTTCAATGAAACATAAAATGGTAACTATGGTATATGTAATCACACTATTATAACCCACCTCATAACAACCAATAAAATATGGCATGAATGCTTGTTTTACCAGTCTGTATTTTCCATAAAACATAAAATGGTAACTATGGTATATGTAATCACACTATTATAAGCCACTACATACCAACCAATAAAATATGGCATGAATGCTCGTTTTACCAGTCTGTATTTTCCATAAAACATAAAATAGTAACTATGGCATATGTAATCACACTATTATAACCCACCACATACCAACCAATAAAATATGGCATGAATGCTTGTTTTACCAGTCTGTATTTTCCATAAAACATAAAATAGTAACTATGGCATATGTAATCACACTATTATAACCCACCACATACCAACCAATAAAATATGGCATGAATGCTTGTTTTACCAGTCTGTATTTTCCATAAAACATAAAATAGTAACTATGGCATATGTAATCACACTATTATAACCCACCACATACCAACCAATAAAATATGGCATGAATGCTTGTTTTACCAGTCTGTATTTTCCATGAAACATAAAATGGTAACTATGGTATATGTAATCACACTATTATAACCCACCACATACCAACCCAAAAAATATGCCATGAATGCTTGTTTTACCAGTCTGTATTTTCAATCAAACATAAAATGGTAACTATGGTATATGTAATCACACTATTATAACCCACCACATACCAACCAAAAAAATATGGCATGAATGCTTGTTTACCAGTCTGTATTTTCCATAAAACATTAAATGGTAACTATGGTATATGTAATCACACTATTATAACCCACCACATACCACACAATAAAATATGGCATGAATGCTTGTTTTACCAGTCTGTATTTTCCATAACACATAAAATGGTAACTATGGTATATGTAATCACACAATTATAACCCACCACATACCAACCAATAAAATATGGCATGAATGCTTGTTTTACCAGTCTGTATTTTCAATGAAACATAAAATGGTAACTATGGTATATGTAATCACAATATTATAACTAACCACATACCAACCAAAAAAATATGGCATGAATGCTTGTTTACCAGTCTGTATTTTCCATAAAACATAAAATGGTAACTATGGTATATGTGATGACACTATTATAACCCACCACATACCAAGAAATAAAATATGGCATGAATGCTTGTTTTACCAGTCTGTATTTTCCATAAAACATAAAATGGTAACTATGGTATATGTAATCACACTATTATAACCTACCACATACCAACCAATAAAATATGGCATGAATGCTTGTTTTACCAGTCTGTATTTTCAATGAAACATAAAATGGTAACTATGGTATATGTAATCACACTATTATAACCCACCACATACCAACCATTAAAATATGGCACGAATTCTTGTTTTACCAGTCTGTATTTTCCATGAAACATAAAATGGTAACTATGGTATATGTAATCACACTATTATAACCTACCACATACCAACCATTAAAATATGGCATGAATGCTTGTTTTACCAGTCTGTATTTTCAATGAAACATAAAATGGTAACTATGGTATATGTAATCACACTATTATAACCTACCACATACCAACCAAAAAAATATGCCATGAATGCTTGTTTTACCAGTCTGTATTTTCAATGAAACATAAAATGGTAACTATGGTATATGTAATCACACTATTATAACCCACCACATACCATCCAAAAAAATATGGCATGAATGCTTGTTTACCAGTCTGTATATTCCATAAAACATAAAATGGTAACTATGGTATATGTAATCACACTATTATAACCCACCACATACCAACTAATAAAATATGGCATGAATGCTTGTTTTACCAGTCTGTATTTTCAATGAAACATAAAATGGTAACTATGGTATATGTAATCACACTATTACAACCCACCACATACCAACCAATAAAATATGGCATGAATGTTTGTTTTACCAGTCTGTATTTTCAATGAAACATAAAATGGTAACTATAGTATATGTAATCACACTATTATAACCCACCTCATAACAACCAATAAAATATGGCATGAATGCTTGTTTTACCAGTCTGTATTTTCAATGAAACATAAAATGGTAACTATAGTATATGTAATCACACTATTATAACCCATCTCATAACAACCAATAAAATATGGCATGAATGCTTGTTTTACCAGTCTCTATTTTCCATAAAACATAAAATGGTAACTATGGTATATGTGATGACACTATTATAACCCACCACATACCAAGAAATAAAATATGGCATGAATGCTTGTTTTACCAGTCTGTATTTTCCATAAAACAAAAAATGGTAACTATGGTATATGTAATCACACTATTATAACCTACCACATACCAACCATTAAAATATGGCATGAATGCTTGTTTTACCAGTCTTTATTTTCAATGAAACATAAAATGGTAACTATGGTATATGTAATGACACTATTATAACCCACCACATACCAACCAAAAAAATATGCCATGAATGCTTGTTTTACCAGTCTGTATTTTCAATGAAACATAAAATGGCAACTATGGTATATGTAATCACACTAATATAACCCACCACATACAAACCAATAAAATATGGCAAGAATGCTTGTTTTACCAGTCTGTATTTTCCATGAAACATAAAATGGTAACTATGATACAGTAACTGTATATGTAATCACCCTATTATAACCCACCACATACCAACCAATAAAATATGGCATGAATGCTTGTTTTACCAGTCTGTATTTTCCATAAAACATAAAATAGTAACTATGGCATATGTAATCACACTATTATAACCCACCACATACCAACCAATAAAATATGGCATGAATGCTTGTTTTACCAGTCTGTATTTTCCATAAAACATAAAATAGTAACTATGGCATATGTAATCACACTATTATAACCCACCACATACCAACCAATAAAATATGGCATGAATGCTTGTTTTACCAGTCTGTATTTTCCATGAAACATAAAATGGTAACTATGGTATATGTAATCACACTATTATAACCCACCACATACAAACCAATAAAATATGGCATGAATGCTTGCTTTACCAGTCTGCATTTTCCATGAAACATAAAATGGTAACTATGATATATGTAATCACACTATTATAATCCACCACATACCAACCAATAAAATATGGCATGAATGCTTGTTTTACCAGTCTGTATTTTCCATGAAACATAAAATGGTAACTATGGTATATGTAATGACACTATTATAACCCACCACATACCAACCAATAAAATATGGTATGAATGCTTGTTTTACCAGTCTGTATTTTCCATAAAACACAAAATTGTAACTATGGTATATGTAATCACACTATTATAACCCACCACATACAAACCAATAAAATATGGCATGAATGCTTGTTTTACCAGTCTGTATTTTCCATGAAACATAAAATGGTAACTATGATATATGTAATCACCCTATTATAACCCACCACATACCAACCAATAAAATATGGCATGAATGCTTGTTTTACCAGTCTGTATTTTCCATAAAACATAAAATAGTAACTATGGCATATGTAATCACACTATTATAACCCACCACATACCAAGCAATAAAATATGGCATGAATGCTTGTTTTACCAGTCTGTATTTTCCATAAAACATAAAATAGTAACTATGGCATATGTAATCACACTATTATAACCCACCACATACCAACAAATAAAATATGGCATGAATGCTTGTTTTACCAGTCTGTATTTTCCATGAAACATAAAATGGTAACTATGGTATATGTAATGACACTATTATAACCCACCACATACCAACCAATAAAATATGGTATGAATGCTTGCTTTACCAGTCTGTATTTTCCATGAAACATAAAATGGTAACTATGGTATATGTAATGACACTATTATAACCCACCACATACCAACCAATAAAATATGGCATGAATGCTTGTTTTACCAGTCTGTATTTTCCATGAAACATAAAATGGTAACTATGGTATATGTAATCACACTATTATAACCCACCACATACAAACCAATAAAATATGGCATGAATGCTTGCTTTACCAGTCTGCATTTTCCATGAAACACAAAATGGTAACTATGATATATGTAATCACACTATTATAACCCACCACATACCAACCAATAAAATATGGCATGAATGCTTGTTTTACCAGTCTGTATTTTCCATGAAACATAGAATGGTAACTATGGTATATGTAATGACACTATTATAACCCACCACATACCAACCAATAAAATATGGTATGAATGCTTGTTTTACCAGTCTGTATTTTCCATAAAACATAAAATAGTAACTATGGCATATGTAATCACACTATTATAACCCACCACATACCAACCAATAAAATATGGCATGAATGCTTGTTTTACCAGTCTGTATTTTCCATGAAACATAAAATGGTAACTATGGTATATGTAATCACACTATTATAACCTACCACATACAAACCAATAAAATATGGCATGAATGCTTGCTTTACCAGTCTGCATTTTCCATGAAACAGAAAATGGTAACTATGATATATGTAATCACACTATTATAACCCACCACATACCAACCAATAAAATATGGCATGAATGCTTGTTTTACCAGTCTGTATTTTCCATGAAACATAAAATGGTAACTATGGTATATGTAATGACACTATTATAACCCACCACATACCAACCATTAAAATATGGCATGAATGCTTGTTTTACCAGTCTGTATTTTCCATGAAACATAAAATGGTAACTATGGTATATGTAATCACACTATTATAACCCACCACATACCAACCAATAAAATATGGCATGAATGCTTGTTTTACCAGTCTGTATTTTCAATGAAACATAAAATGGTAACTATCGTATATGTAATCACACTATTATAACCCACCTCATAACAGCCAATAAAATATGGCATGAATGCTTGTTTTACCAGTCTGTATTTTCCATAAAACATAAAATGGTAACTATGGTATATGTAATCACACTATTATAACCCACCACATACCAACCAAAAAAATATGGCATGAATGCTTGTTTACCAGTCTGTATTTTCCATAAAACATTAAATGGTAACTATGGTATATGTAATCACACTATTATAACCCACCACATACCAACCAATAAAATATGGCATGAATGCTTGTTTTACCAGTCTGTATTTTCCATAACACATAAAATGGTAACTATGGTATATGTAATCACACAATTATAACCCACCACATACCAACCAATAAAATATGGCATGAATGCTTGTTTTACCACTCTGTATTTTCAATGAAACATAAAATGGTAACTATGGTATATGTAATCACAATATTATAACTAACCACATACCAACCAAAAAAATATGGCATGAATGCTTGTTTACCAGTCTGTATTTTCCATAAAACATAAAATGGTAACTATGGTATATGTGATGACACTATTATAACCCACCACATACCAAGAAATAAAATATGGCATGAATGCTTGTTTTACCAGTCTGTATTTTCCATAAAACATAAAATGGTAACTATGGTATATGTAATCACACTATTATAACCTACCACATACCAACCAATAAAATATGGCATGAATGCTTGTTTTACCAGTCTGTATTTTCAATGAAACATAAAATGGTAACTATGGTATATGTAATCACACTATTATAACCCACCACATACCATCCAAAAAAATATGGCATGAATGCTTGTTTACCAGTCTGTATTTTCCATAAAACATAAAATGGTAACTATGGTATATGTAATCACACTATTATAACCCAACACATACCAACCAATAAAATATGGCATGAATGCTTGTTTTACCAGTCTGTATTTTCAATGAAACATAAAATGGTAACTATGGTATATGTAATCACACTATTACAACCCACCACATACCAACCAATAAAATATGGCATGAATGTTTGTTTTACCAGTCTGTATTTTCAATGAAACATAAAATGGTAACTATAGTATATGTAATCACACTATTATAACCCACCTCATAACAACCAATAAAATATGGCATGAATGCTTGTTTTACCAGTCTGTATTTTCAATGAAACATAAAATGGTAACTATAGTATATGTAATCACACTATTATAACCCACCTCATAACAACCAATAAAATATGGCATGAATGCTTGTTTTACCAGTCTCTATTTTCCATAAAACATAAAATGGTAACTATGGTATATGTGATGACACTATTATAACCCACCACATACCAAGAAATAAAATATGGCATGAATGCTTGTTTTACCAGTCTGTATTTTCCATAAAACATAAAATGGTAACTATGGTATATGTAATCACACTATTATAACCTACCACATACCAACCATTAAAATATGGCATGAATGCTTGTTTTACCAGTCTGTATTTTCAATGAAACATAAAATGGTAACTATGGTATATGTAATGACACTATTATAACCCACCACATACCAACCAAAAAAATATGCCATGAATGCTTGTTTTACCAGTCTGTATTTTCAATGAAACATAAAATGGCAACTATGGTATATGTAATCACACTATTATAACCCACCACATACAAACCAATACAATATGGCATGAATGCTTGTTTTACCAGTCTGTATTTTCCATGAAACATAAAATGGTAACTATGATACAGTAACTGTATATGTAATCACCCTATTATAACCCACCACATACCAACCAATAAAATATGGCATGAATGCTTGTTTTACCAGTCTGTATTTTCCATAAAACATAAAATAGTAACTATGGCATATGTAATCACACTATTATAACCCACCACATACCAACCAATAAAATATGGCATGAATGCTTGTTTTACCAGTCTGTATTTTCCATAAAACATAAAATAGTAACTATGGCATATGTAATCACACTATTATAACCCACCACATACCAACCAATAAAATATGGCATGAATGCTTGTTTTACCAGTCTGTATTTTCCATGAAACATAAAATGGTAACTATGGTATATGTAATCACACTATTATAACCCACCACATACAAACCAATAAAATATGGCATGAATGCTTGCTTTACCAGTCTGCATTTTCCATGAAACATAAAATGGTAACTATGATATATGTAATCACACTATTATAACCCACCACATACCAACCAATAAAATATGGCATGAATGCTTGTTTTACCAGTCTGTATTTTCCATGAAACATAAAATGGTAACTATGGTATATGTAATGACACTATTATAACCCACCACATACCAACCAATAAAATATGGTATGAATGCTTGTTTTACCAGTCTGTATTTTCCATAAAACATAAAATTGTAACTATGGTATATGTAATCACACTATTATAACCCACCACATACAAACCAATAAAATATGGCATGAATGCTTGTTTTACCAGTCTGTATTTTCCATGAAACATAAAATGGTAACTATGATATATGTAATCACCCTATTATAACCCACCACATACCAACCAATAAAATATGGCATGAATGCTTGTTTTACCAGTCTGTATTTTCCATAAAATATAAAATAGTAACTATGGCATATGTAATCACACTATTATAACCCACCACATACCAACCAATAAAATATGGCATGAATGCTTGTTTTACCAGTCTGTATTTTCCATAAAACATAAAATAGTAACTATGGCATATGTAATCACACTGTTATAACCCACCACATACCAACCAATAAAATATGGCATGAATGCTTGTTTTACCAGTCTGTATTTTCCATGAAACATAAAATGGTAACTATGGTATATGTAATCACACTATTATAACCTACCACATACAAACCAATAAAATATGGCATGAATGCTTGCTTTACCAGTCTGCATTTTCCATGAAACATAAAATGGTAACTATGATATATGTAATCACACTATTATAACCCACCACATACCAACCAATAAAATATGGCATGAATGCTTGTTTTACCAGTCTGTATTTTCCATGAAACATAAAATGGTAACTATGGTATATGTAATGACACTATTATAACCCACCACATACCAACCAATAAAATATGGTATGAATGCTTGTTTTACCAGTCTGTATTTTCCATAAAACATAAAATTGTAACTATGGTATATGTAATCACACTATTATAACCCACCACATACCAACCAATAAAATATGGCATGAATGCTTGTTTTACCAGTCTGTATTTTCCATGAAACATAAAATGGTAACTATGGTATATGTAATCACACTATTATAACCCACCACATACAAACCAATAAAATATGGCATGAATGCTTGCTTTACCAGTCTGCATTTTCCATGAAACATAAAATGGTAACTATGATATATGTAATCACACTATTATAACCCACCACATACCAACCAATAAAATATGGCATGAATGCTTGTTTTACCAGTCTGTATTTTCCATGAAACATAAAATGGTAACTATGGTATATGTAATGACACTATTATAACCCACCACATACCAACCAATAAAATATGGTATGAATGCTTGTTTTACCAGTCTGTATTTTCCATAAAACATAAAATTGTAACTATGGTATATGTAATCACACTATTATAACCCACCACATACAAACCAATAAAATATGGCATGAATGCTTGTTTTACCAGTCTGTATTTTCCATGAAACATAAAATGGTAACTATGATATATGTAATCACCCTATTATAACCCACCACATACCAACCAATAAAATATGGCATGAATGCTTGTTTTACCAGTCTGTATTTTCCATAAAATATAAAATAGTAACTATGGCATATGTAATCACACTATTATAACCCACCACATACCAACCAATAAAATATGGCATGAATGCTTGTTTTACCAGTCTGTATTTTCCATAAAACATAAAATAGTAACTATGGCATATGTAATCACACTATTATAACCCACCACATACCAACCAATAAAATATGGCATGAATGCTTGTTTTACCAGTCTGTATTTTCCATGAAACATAAAATGGTAACTATGGTATATGTAATCACACTATTATAACCTACCACATACAAACCAATAAAATATGGCATGAATGCTTGCTTTACCAGTCTGCATTTTCCATGAAACATAAAATGGTAACTATGATATATGTAATCACACTATTATAACCCACCACATACCAACCAATAAAATATGGCATGAATGCTTGTTTTACCAGTCTGTATTTTCCATGAAACATAAAATGGTAACTATGGTATATGTAATGACACTATTATAACCCACCACATACCAACCAATAAAATATGGTATGAATGCTTGTTTTACCAGTCTGTATTTTCCATAAACATAAAATTGTAACTATGGTATATGTAATCACACTATTATAACCCACCACATACCAACCAATAAAATATGGCATGAATGCTTGTTTTACCAGTCTGTATTTTCCATGAAACATAAAATGGTAACTATGGTATATGTAATCACACTATTATAACCCACCTCATAACAACCAATAAAATATGGCATGAATGCTTGTTTTACCAGTCTGTATTTTCCATAAAACATAAAATGGTAACTATGGTATATGTAATCACACTATTATAACCTACCACATACCAACCATTAAAATATGGCATGAATGCTTGTTTTACCAGTCTGTATTTTCAATGAAACATAAAATGGTAACTATGGTATATGTAATCACACTATTATAACCCACCACATACCAACCAAAAAAATATGCCATGAATGCTTGTTTTACCAGTCTGTATTTTCAATGAAACATAAAATGGTAACTATGGTATATGTAATCACACTATTATAACCCACCACATACCAACCAAAAAAATATGGCATGAATGCTTGTTTACCAGTCTGTATTTTCCATAAAACATAAAATGGTAACTATGGTATATGTAATCACACTATTATAACCCACCACATACCAACCAATAAAATATGGCATGAATGCTTGTTTTACCAGTCTGTATTTTCAATGAAACATAAAATGGTAACTATGGTATATGTAATCACAATATTATAACTAACCACATACCAACCAAAAAAATATGGCATGAATGCTTGTTTACCAGTCTGTATTTTCCATAAAACATAAAATGGTAACTATGGTATATGTAATCACACTATTATAACCCACCTCATAACAACCAATAAAATATGGCATGAATGCTTGTTTTACCAGTCTCTATTTTCCATAAAACATAAAATGGTAACTATGGTATATGTGATGACACTATTATAACCCACCACATACCAAGAAATAAAATATGGCATGAATGCTTGTTTTACCAGTCTGTATTTTCCATAAAACATAAAATGGTAACTATGGTATATGTAATCACACTATTATAACCTACCACATACCAACCATTAAAATATGGCATGAATTCTTGTTTTACCAGTCTGTATTTTCCATGAAACATAAAATTGTAACTATGGTATATGTAATCACACTATTATAACCTACCACATACCAACCATTAAAATATGGCATGAATGCATGTTTTACCAGTCTGTATTTTCAATGAAACATAAAATGGTAACTATGGTATATGTAATCACACTATTATAACCCACCACATACCAACCAAAAAAATATGCCCTGAATGCTTGTTTTACCAGTCTGTATTTTCAATGAAACATAAAATGGTAACTATGGTATATGTAATCACACTATTATAACCCACCACATACCAACCAAAAAAATACGGCATGAATGCTTGTTTACCAGTCTGTATTTTCCATAAAACATAAAATGGTAACTATGGTATATGTAATCACACTATTATAACCCACCACATACCAACCAATAAAATATGGCATGAATGCTTGTTTTACCAGTCTGTATTTTCCATGAAACATAAAATGGTAACTATGGTATATGTAATCACACTATTATAACCCACCACATACCAACCAATAAAATATGGCATGAATGCTTGTTTTACCAGTCTGTATTTTCAATGAAACATAAAATGGTAACTATGGTATATGTAATCACACTATTATAACCCACCACATACCAACCAATAAAATATGGCATGAATGTTTGTTTTACCAGTCTGTATTTTCAATGAAACATAAAATGGTAACTATAGTATATGTAATCACACTATTATAACCCACCTCATAACAACCAATAAAATATGGCATGAATGCTTGTTTTACCAGTCTGTATTTTCCATAAAACATAAAATGGTAACTATGGTATATGTGATGACACTATTATAACCCACCACATACCAAGAAATAAAATATGGCATGAATGCTTGTTTTACCAGTCTGTATTTTCCATAAAACATAAAATGGTAACTATGGTATATGTAATCACACTATTATAACCCACCTCACAACCAATAAAATATGGCATGAATGCTTGTTTTACCAGTCTGTATTTTCCATGAAACATAAAATGGTAACTATGGTATATGTAATCACACTATTATAACCCACCTCACAACCAATAAAATATGGCATGAATGCTTGTTTTACCAGTCTGTATTTTCCATAAAACATAAAATGGTAACTATGGTATATGTAATCACACTATTATAACCTACCACATACCAACCAATAAAATATGGCATGAATGCTTGTTTTACCAGTCTGTATTTTCAATGAAACATAAAATGGTAACTATGGTATATGTAATCACACTATTATAACCCACCACATACCAACCAAAAAAATATGCCATGAATGCTTGTTTTACCAGTCTTTATTTTCAATGAAACATAAAATGGTAACTATGGTATATGTAATCACACTATTATAACCCACCACATACCAACCAATAAAATATGGCATGAATGCTTGTTTTACCAGTCTGTATTTTCAATGCAACATAAAATGGTAACTACGGTATATGTAATCACACTATTATAACCCACCACATACCAACCAATAAAATATGGCATGAATGCTTGTTTTACCCGTCTGTATTTTCCATAAAACATAAAATGGTAACTGTGGTATATGTAATCACACTATTATAACCTACCACATACCAACCATTAAAATATAGCATGAATGCTTGTTTTACCAGTCTGTATTTTCCATGAAACATAAAATGGTAACTATGGTATATGTAATCACACTATTATAACCTACCACATACCAACCATTAAAATATAGCATGAATGCTTGTTTTACCAGTCTGTATTTTCCATGAAACATAAAATGGTAACTATGGTATATGTAATCACACTATTATAACCCAACACATACCAACCAATAAAATATGACATGAATGCTTGTTTTACTAGTCTGTATTTTCCATAAAACATAAAATGGTAACTATGGTATAAGTAATCACATTATTATAAAAAACCACATACCAACCAATAAAATATGGCATGAATGCTTGTTTTAGCAGTCTGTATTTTCCATGAAACATAAAATGGTAACTATGGTATATGTAATCACACTATTATAACCCACCACATACAAACCAATAAAATATGGCATGATTGCTTGCTTTACCAGTCTGCATTTTCCATGAAATATAAAATGGTAACTATGATATATGTAATCACACTATTATAACCCACCACATACCAACCAATAAAATATGGCATGAATGCTTGTTTTACCAGTCTGTATTTTCCATAAAACATAAAATAGTAACTATGGCATATGTAATCACACTATTATAACCCACCACATACCAACCAATAAAATATGGCATGAATGCTTGTTTTACCAGTCTGTATTTTCCATGAAACATAAAATGGTAACTATGGTATAAGTAATCACACTATTATAACCCACCACATACAAACCAATAAAATATGGCATGAATGCTTGCTTTACCAGTCTGCATTTTCCATGAAACATAAAATGGTAACTATGATATATGTAATCACACTATTATAACCCACCACATACCAACCAATAAAATATGGCATGAATGCTTGTTTTACCAGTCTGTATTTTCCATGAAACATAAAATGGTAACTATGGTATATGTAATGACACTATTATAACCCACCACATACCAACCAATAAAATATGGTATGAATGCTTGTTTTACCAGTCTGTATTTTCCATAAAACATAAAATAGTAACTATGGCATATGTAATCACACTATTATAACCCACCACATACCAACCAATAAAATATGGCATGAATGCTTGTTTTACCAGTCTGTATTTTCCATAAAACATAAAATAGTAACTATGGCATATGTAATCACACTATTATAACCCACCACATACCAACCAATAAAATATGGCATGAATGCTTGTTTTACCAGTCTGTATTTTCCATGAAACATAAAATGGTAACTATGGTATATGTAATCACACTATTATAACCTACCACATACAAACCAATAAAATATGGCATGAATGCTTGCTTTACCAGTCTGCATTTTCCATGAAACATAAAATGGTAACTATGATATATGTAATCACACTATTATAACCCACCACATACCAACCAATAAAATATGGCATGAATGCTTGTTTTACCAGTCTGTATTTTCCATGAAACATAAAATGGTAACTATGGTATATGTAATGACACTATTATAACCCACCACATACCAACCAATAAAATATGGTATGAATGCTTGTTTTACCAGTCTGTATTTTCCATAAAACATAAAATTGTAACTATGGTATATGTAATCACACTATTATAACCCACCACATACCAACCAATAAAATATGGCATGAATGTTTGTTTTACCAGTCTGTATTTTCAATGAAACATAAAATGGTAACTATGGTATATGTAATCACACTATTATAACCCACCTCATAACAACCAATAAAATATGGCATGAATGCTTGTTTTACCAGTCTGTATTTTCCATAAAACATAAAATGGTAACTATGGTATATGTAATCACACTATTATAACCCACCACATACCAACCAAAAAAATATGGCATGAATGCTTGTTTACCAGTCTGTATTTTCCATAAAACATTAAATGGTAACTATGGTATATGTAATCACACTATTATAACCCACCACATACCAACCAATAAAATGTGGCATGAATGCTTGTTTTACCAGTCTGTATTTTCCATAACACATAAAATGGTAACTATGGTATATGTAATCACACAATTATAACCCACCACATACCAACCAATAAAATATGGCATGAATGCTTGTTTTACCAGTCTGTATTTTCAATAAAACATAAAATGGTAACTATGGTATATGTAATCACAATATTATAACTAACCACATACCAACCAAAAAAATATGGCATGAATGCTTGTTTACCAGTCTGTATTTTCCATAAAACATAAAATGGTAACTATGGTATATGTGATGACACTATTATAACCCACCACATACCAAGAAATAAAATATGGCATGAATGCTTGTTTTACCAGTCTGTATTTTCCATAAAACATAAAATGGTAACTATGGTATATGTAATCACACTATTATAACCTACCACATACCAACCAATAAAATATGGCATGAATGCTTGTTTTACCAGTCTGTATTTTCAATGAAACATAAAATGGTAACTATGGTATATGTAATCACACTATTATAACCCACCACATACCAACCAAAAAAATATGCCATGAATGCTTGTTTTACCAGTCTTTATTTTCCATGAAACATAAAATGGTAACTATGGTATATGTAATCACACTATTATAACCCACCTCACAACCAATAAAATATGGCATGAATGCTTGTTTTACCAGTCTGTATTTTCCATAAAACATAAAATGGTAACTATGGTATATGTAATCACACTATTATATCCTACCACATACCAACCAATAAAATATGGCATGAATGCTTGTTTTACCAGTCTGTATTTTCAATGAAACATAAAATGGTAACTATGGTATATGTAATCACACTATTATAACCCACCACATACCAACCAAAAAAATATGCCATGAATGCTTGTTTTACCAGTCTTTATTTTCAATGAAACATAAAATGGTAACTACGGTATATGTAATCACACTATTATAACCTACCACATACCAACCAATAAAATATGGCATGAATGCTTGATTTACCAGTCTGTATTTTCCATAAAACATAAAATGGTAACTGTGGTATATGTAATCACACTATTATAACCTACCACATACCAACCATTAAAATATAGCATGAATGCTTGTTTTACCAGTCTGTATTTTCCATCAAACATAAAATGGTAACTATGGTATATGTAATCACACTATTATAACCTACCACATACCAACCATTAAAATATAGCATGAATGCTTGTTTTACCAGTCTGTATTTTCCATGAAACATAAAATGGTAACTATGGTATATGTAATCACACTATTATAACCCAACACATACCAACCAATAAAATATGACATGAATGCTTGTTTTACTAGTCTGTATTTTCCATAAAACATAAAATGGTAACTATGGTATATGTAATCACATTATTATAAAAAACCACATACCAACCAATAAAATATGGCATGAATGCTTGTTTTAGCAGTCTGTATTTTCCATGAAACATAAAATGGTAACTATGGTATATGTAATCACACTATTATAACCCACCACATACAAACCAATAAAATATGGCATGATTGCTTGCTTTACCAGTCTGCATTTTGCATGAAACATAAAATGGTAACTATGATATATGTAATCACACTATTATAACCCACCACATACCAACCAATAAAATATGGCATGAATGCTTGTTTTACCAGTCTGTATTTTCCATAAAACATAAAATAGTAACTATGGCATATGTAATCACACTATTATAACCCACCACATACCAACCAATAAAATATGGCATGAATGCTTGTTTTACCAGTCTGTATTTTCCATGAAACATAAAATGGTAACTATGGTATATGTAATCACACTATTATAACCTACCACATACAAACCAATAAAATATGGCATGAATGCTTGCTTTACCAGTCTGCATTTTCCATGAAACATAAAATGGTAACTATGATATATGTAATCACACTATTATAACCCACCACATACCAACCAATAAAATATGGCATGAATGCTTGTTTTACCAGTCTGTATTTTCCATGAAACATAAAATGGTAACTATGGTATATGTAATGACACTATTATAACCCACCACATACCAACCAATAAAATATGGTATGAATGCTTGTTTTACCAGTCTGTATTTTCCATAAAACATAAAATAGTAACTATGGCATATGTAATCACACTATTATAACCCACCACATACCAACCAATAAAATATGGCATGAATGCTTGTTTTACCAGTCTGTATTTTCCATGAAACATAAAATGGTAACTATGGTATAAGTAATCACACTATTATAACCCACCACATACAAACCAATAAAATATGGCATGAATGCTTGCTTTACCAGTCTGCATTTTCCATGAAACATAAAATGGTAACTATGATATATGTAATCACACTATTATAACCCACCACATACCAACCAATAAAATATGGCATGAATGTTTGTTTTACCAGTCTGTATTTTCAATGAAACATAAAATGGTAACTATGGTATATGTAATCACACTATTATAACCCACCTCATAACAACCAATAAAATATGGCATGAATGCTTGTTTTACCAGTCTGTATTTTCCATAAAACATAAAATAGTAACTATGGCATATGTAATCACACTATTATAACCCACCACATACCAACCAATAAAATATGGCATGAATGCTTGTTTTACCAGTCTGTATTTTCCATGAAACATAAAATGGTAACTATGGTATATGTAATCACACTATTATAACCTACCACATACAAACCAATAAAATATGGCATGAATGCTTGTTTTACCAGTCTGTATTTTCAATGAAACATAAAATGGTAACTATGGTATATGTAATCACACTATTATAACCCACCACATACCAACCAATAAAATATGGCATGAATGCTTGTTTTACCAGTCTGCATTTTCCATGAAACATAAAATGGTAACTATGGTATATGTAATCACACTATTATAACCTACCACATACAAACCAATAAAATATGGCATGAATGCTTGTTTTACCAGTCTGTATTTTCAATGAAACATAAAATGGTAACTATGGTATATGTAATCACACTATTATAACCCACCACATACCAACCAATAAAATATGGCATGAATGCTTGTTTTACCAGTCTGCATTTTCCATGAAACATAAAATGGTAACTATGATATATGTAATCACACTATTATAACCCACCACATACAAACCAATAAAATATGGCATGAATGCTTGTTTTACCAGTCTGTATTTTCCATGAAACATAAAATGGTAACTATGGTATTTGTAATGACACTATTATAACCCACCACATACCAACCAATAAAATATGGTATGAATGCTTGTTTTACCAGTCTGTATTTTCCATAAAACATAAAATAGTAACTATGGCATATGTAATCACACTATTATAACCCACCACATACCAACCAATAAAATATGGCATGAATGCTTGTTTTACCAGTCTGTATTTT
Organism: Saccoglossus kowalevskii; assembly: GCF_978046115.1. Lineage (NCBI taxonomy): Eukaryota > Metazoa > Hemichordata > Enteropneusta > Harrimaniidae > Saccoglossus > Saccoglossus kowalevskii. The sequence goes on along the minus strand of NC_140655.1, from coordinate 34,818,217 downwards.
CCATGAAACATAAAATGGTAACTATGGTATAAGTAATCACACTATTATAACCCACCACATACAAACCAATAAAATATGGCATGAATGCTTGCTTTACCAGTCTGCATTTTCCATGAAACATAAAATGGTAACTATGATATATGTAATCACACTATTATAACCCACCACATACCAACCAATAAAATATGGCATGAATGCTTGTTTTACCAGTCTGTATTTTCCATGAAACATAAAATGGTAACTATGGTATATGTAATGACACTATTATAACCCACCACATACCAACCAATAAAATATGGTATGAATGCTTGTTTTACCAGTCTGTATTTTCCATAAAACATAAAATAGTAACTATGGCATATGTAATCACACTATTATAACCCACCACATACCAACCAATAAAATATGGCATGAATGCTTGTTTTACCAGTCTGTATTTTCCATAAAACATAAAATGGTAACTATGGCATATGTAGTCACACTATTATAACCCACCACATACCAACCAATAAAATATGGCATGAATGCTTGTTTTACCAGTCTGTATTTTCCATGAAACATAAAATGGTAACTATGGTATATGTAATCACACTATTATAACCTACCACATACAAACCAATAAAATATGGCATGAATGCTTGCTTTACCAGTCTGCATTTTCCATGAAACATAAAATGGTAACTATGATATATGTAATCACACTATTATAACCCACCACATACCAACCAATAAAATATGGCATGAATGCTTGTTTTACCAGTCTGTATTTTCCATGAAACATAAAATGGTAACTATGGTATATGTAATGACACTATTATAACCCACCACATACCAACCAATAAAATATGGTATGAATGCTTGTTTTACCAGTCTGTATTTTCCATAAAACATAAAATTGTAACTATGGTATATGTAATCACACTATTATAACCCACCACATACCAACCAATAAAATATGGCATGAATGTTTGTTTTACCAGTCTGTATTTTCAATAAAACATAAAATGGTAACTATGGTATATGTAATCACACTATTATAACCCACCTCATAACAACCAATAAAATATGGCATGAATGCTTGTTTTACCAGTCTGTATTTTCCATAAAACATAAAATGGTAACTATGGTATATGTAATCACACTATTATAACCCACCACATACCAACCAAAAAAATATGGCATGAATGCTTGTTTACCAGTCTGTATTTTCCATAAAACATTAAATGGTAACTATGGTATATGTAATCACACTATTATAACCCACCACATACCAACCAATAAAATATGGCATGAATGCTTGTTTTACCAGTCTGTATTTTCCATAACACATAAAATGGTAACTATGGTATATGTAATCACACAATTATAACCCACCACATACCAACCAATAAAATATGGCATGAATGCTTGTTTTACCAGTCTGTATTTTCAATGAAACATAAAATGGTAACTATGGTATATGTAATCACAATATTATAACCCACCACATACCAACCAATAAAATATGGCATGAATGCTTGTTTTACCAGTCTGTATTTTCCATAAAACATAAAATAGTAACTATGGCATATGTAATCACACTATTATAACCCACCACATACCAACCAATAAAATATGGCATGAATGCTTGTTTTACCAGTCTGTATTTTCCATGAAACATAAAATGGTAACTATGGTATAAGTAATCACACTATTATAACCCACCACATACCAACCAATAAAATATGGTATGAATGCTTGTTTTACCAGTCTGTATTTTCCATAAAACATAAAATAGTAACTATGGCATATGTAATCACACTATTATAACCCACCACATACCAACCAATAAAATATGGCATGAATGCTTGTTTTACCAGTCTGTATTTTCCATGAAACATAAAATGGTAACTATGGTATAAGTAATCACACTATTATAACCCACCACATACAAACCAATAAAATATGGCATGAATGCTTGCTTTACCAGTCTGCATTTTCCATGAAACATAAAATGGTAACTATGATATATGTAATCACACTATTATAACCCACCACATACCAACCAATAAAATATGGCATGAATGCTTGTTTTACCAGTCTGTATTTTCCATGAAACATAAAATGGTAACTATGGTATATGTAATGACACTATTATAACCCACCACATACCAACCAATAAAATATGGTATGAATGCTTGTTTTACCAGTCTGTATTTTCCATAAAACATAAAATAGTAACTATGGCATATGTAATCACACTATTATAACCCACCACATACCAACCAATAAAATATGGCATGAATGCTTGTTTTACCAGTCTGTATTTTCCATAAAACATAAAATAGTAACTATGGCATATGTAATCACACTATTATAACCCACCACATACCAACCAATAAAATATGGCATGAATGCTTGTTTTACCAGTCTGTATTTTCCATGAAACATAAAATGGTAACTATGGTATATGTAATCACACTATTATAACCTACCACATACAAACCAATAAAATATGGCATGAATGCTTGCTTTACCAGTCTGCATTTTCCATGAAACATAAAATGGTAACTATGATATATGTAATCACACTATTATAACCCACCACATACCAACCAATAAAATATGGCATGAATGTTTGTTTTACCAGTCTGTATTTTCAATGAAACATAAAATGGTAACTATGGTATATGTAATCACACTATTATAACCCACCTCATAACAACCAATAAAATATGGCATGAATGCTTGTTTTACCAGTCTGTATTTTCCATAAAACATAAAATAGTAACTATGGCATATGTAATCACACTATTATAACCCACCACATACCAACCAATAAAATATGGCATGAATGCTTGTTTTACCAGTCTGTATTTTCCATGAAACATAAAATGGTAACTATGGTATATGTAATCACACTATTATAACCTACCACATACAAACCAATAAAATATGGCATGAATGCTTGTTTTACCAGTCTGTATTTTCAATGAAACATAAAATGGTAACTATGGTATATGTAATCACACTATTATAACCCACCACATACCAACCAATAAAATATGGCATGAATGCTTGTTTTACCAGTCTGCATTTTCCATGAAACATAAAATGGTAACTATGATATATGTAATCACACTATTATAACCCACCACATACAAACCAATAAAATATGGCATGAATGCTTGTTTTACCAGTCTGTATTTTCCATGAAACATAAAATGGTAACTATGGTATATGTAATGACACTATTATAACCCACCACATACCAACCAATAAAATATGGTATGAATGCTTGTTTTACCAGTCTGTATTTTCCATAAAACATAAAATAGTAACTATGGCATATGTAATCACACTATTATAACCCACCACATACCAACCAATAAAATATGGCATGAATGCTTGTTTTACCAGTCTGTATTTTCCATAAAACATAAAATAGTAACTATGGCATATGTAGTCACACTATTATAACCCACCACATACCAACCAATAAAATATGGCATGAATGCTTGTTTTACCAGTCTGTATTTTCCATGAAACATAAAATGGTAACTATGGTATATGTAATCACACTATTATAACCTACCACATACAAACCAATAAAATATGGCATGAATGCTTGCTTTACCAGTCTGCATTTTCCATGAAACATAAAATGGTAACTATGATATATGTAATCACACTATTATAACCCACCACATACCAACCAATAAAATATGGCATGAATGCTTGTTTTACCAGTCTGTATTTTCCATGAAACATAAAATGGTAACTATGGTATATGTAATGACACTATTATAACCCACCACATACCAACCAATAAAATATGGTATGAATGCTTGTTTTACCAGTCTGTATTTTCCATAAAACATAAAATTGTAACTATGGTATATGTAATCACACTATTATAACCCACCACATACCAACCAATAAAATATGGCATGAATGTTTGTTTTACCAGTCTGTATTTTCAATAAAACATAAAATGGTAACTATGGTATATGTAATCACACTATTATAACCCACCTCATAACAACCAATAAAATATGGCATGAATGCTTGTTTTACCAGTCTGTATTTTCCATAAAACATAAAATGGTAACTATGGTATATGTAATCACACTATTATAACCCACCACATACCAACCAAAAAAATATGGCATGAATGCTTGTTTACCAGTCTGTATTTTCCATAAAACATTAAATGGTAACTATGGTATATGTAATCACACTATTATAACCCACCACATACCAACCAATAAAATATGGCATGAATGCTTGTTTTACCAGTCTGTATTTTCCATAACACATAAAATGGTAACTATGGTATATGTAATCACACAATTATAACCCACCACATACCAACCAATAAAATATGGCATGAATGCTTGTTTTACCAGTCTGTATTTTCAATGAAACATAAAATGGTAACTATGGTATATGTAATCACAATATTATAACCCACCACATACCAACCAATAAAATATGGTATGAATGCTTGTTTTACCAGTCTGTATTTTCCATAAAACATAAAATAGTAACTATGGCATATGTAATCACACTATTATAACCCACCACATACCAACCAATAAAATATGGCATGAATGCTTGTTTTACCAGTCTGTATTTTCCATGAAACATAAAATGGTAACTATGGTATAAGTAATCACACTATTATAACCCACCACATACAAACCAATAAAATATGGCATGAATGCTTGCTTTACCAGTCTGCATTTTCCATGAAACATAAAATGGTAACTATGATATATGTAATCACACTATTATAACCCACCACATACCAACCAATAAAATATGGCATGAATGCTTGTTTTACCAGTCTGTATTTTCCATGAAACATAAAATGGTAACTATGGTATATGTAATGACACTATTATAACCCACCACATACCAACCAATAAAATATGGTATGAATGCTTGTTTTACCAGTCTGTATTTTCCATAAAACATAAAATAGTAACTATGGCATATGTAATCACACTATTATAACCCACCACATACCAACCAATAAAATATGGCATGAATGCTTGTTTTACCAGTCTGTATTTTCCATAAAACATAAAATAGTAACTATGGCATATGTAATCACACTATTATAACCCACCACATACCAACCAATAAAATATGGCATGAATGCTTGTTTTACCAGTCTGTATTTTCCATGAAACATAAAATGGTAACTATGGTATATGTAATCACACTATTATAACCTACCACATACAAACCAATAAAATATGGCATGAATGCTTGCTTTACCAGTCTGCATTTTCCATGAAACATAAAATGGTAACTATGATATATGTAATCACACTATTATAACCCACCACATACCAACCAATAAAATATGGCATGAATGTTTGTTTTACCAGTCTGTATTTTCAATGAAACATAAAATGGTAACTATGGTATATGTAATCACACTATTATAACCCACCTCATAACAACCAATAAAATATGGCATGAATGCTTGTTTTACCAGTCTGTATTTTCCATAAAACATAAAATAGTAACTATGGCATATGTAATCACACTATTATAACCCACCACATACCAACCAATAAAATATGGCATGAATGCTTGTTTTACCAGTCTGTATTTTCCATGAAACATAAAATGGTAACTATGGTATATGTAATCACACTATTATAACCTACCACATACAAACCAATAAAATATGGCATGAATGCTTGTTTTACCAGTCTGTATTTTCAATGAAACATAAAATGGTAACTATGGTATATGTAATCACACTATTATAACCCACCACATACCAACCAATAAAATATGGCATGAATGCTTGTTTTACCAGTCTGCATTTTCCATGAAACATAAAATGGTAACTATGATATATGTAATCACACTATTATAACCCACCACATACAAACCAATAAAATATGGCATGAATGCTTGTTTTACCAGTCTGTATTTTCCATGAAACATAAAATGGTAACTATGGTATATGTAATGACACTATTATAACCCACCACATACCAACCAATAAAATATGGTATGAATGCTTGTTTTACCAGTCTGTATTTTCCATAAAACATAAAATAGTAACTATGGCATATGTAATCACACTATTATAACCCACCACATACCAACCAATAAAATATGGCATGAATGCTTGTTTTACCAGTCTGTATTTTCCATGAAACATAAAATGGTAACTATGGTATAAGTAATCACACTATTATAACCCACCACATACAAACCAATAAAATATGGCATGAATGCTTGCTTTACCAGTCTGCATTTTCCATGAAACATAAAATGGTAACTATGATATATGTAATCACACTATTATAACCCACCACATACCAACCAATAAAATATGGCATGAATGCTTGTTTTACCAGTCTGTATTTTCCATGAAACATAAAATGGTAACTATGGTATATGTAATGACACTATTATAACCCACCACATACCAACCAATAAAATATGGTATGAATGCTTGTTTTACCAGTCTGTATTTTCCATAAAACATAAAATAGTAACTATGGCATATGTAATCACACTATTATAACCCACCACATACCAACCAATAAAATATGGCATGAATGCTTGTTTTACCAGTCTGTATTTTCCATAAAACATAAAATAGTAACTATGGCATATGTAGTCACACTATTATAACCCACCACATACCAACCAATAAAATATGGCATGAATGCTTGTTTTACCAGTCTGTATTTTCCATGAAACATAAAATGGTAACTATGGTATATGTAATCACACTATTATAACCTACCACATACAAACCAATAAAATATGGCATGAATGCTTGCTTTACCAGTCTGCATTTTCCATGAAACATAAAATGGTAACTATGATATATGTAATCACACTATTATAACCCACCACATACCAACCAATAAAATATGGCATGAATGCTTGTTTTACCAGTCTGTATTTTCCATGAAACATAAAATGGTAACTATGGTATATGTAATGACACTATTATAACCCACCACATACCAACCAATAAAATATGGTATGAATGCTTGTTTTACCAGTCTGTATTTTCCATAAAACATAAAATTGTAACTATGGTATATGTAATCACACTATTATAACCCACCACATACCAACCAATAAAATATGGCATGAATGTTTGTTTTACCAGTCTGTATTTTCAATAAAACATAAAATGGTAACTATGGTATATGTAATCACACTATTATAACCCACCTCATAACAACCAATAAAATATGGCATGAATGCTTGTTTTACCAGTCTGTATTTTCCATAAAACATAAAATGGTAACTATGGTATATGTAATCACACTATTATAACCCACCACATACCAACCAAAAAAATATGGCATGAATGCTTGTTTACCATTCTGTATTTTCCATAAAACATTAAATGGTAACTATGGTATATGTAATCACACTATTATAACCCACCACATACCAACCAATAAAATATGGCATGAATGCTTGTTTTACCAGTCTGTATTTTCCATAACACATAAAATGGTAACTATGGTATATGTAATCACACAATTATAACCCACCACATACCAATCAATAAAATATGGCATGAATGCTTGTTTTACCAGTCTGTATTTTCAATGAAACATAAAATGGTAACTATGGTATATGTAATCACAATATTATAACTAACCACATACCAACCCAAAAAATATGGCATGAATGCTTGTTTACCAGTCTGTATTTTCCATAAAACATAAAATGGTAACTATGGTATATGTGATGACACTATTATAACCCACCACATACCAAGAAATAAAATATGGCATGAATGCTTGTTTTACCAGTCTGTATTTTCCATAAAACATAAAATGGTAACTATGGTATATGTAATCACACTATTATAACCTACCACATACCAACCAATAAAATATGGCATGAATGCTTGTTTTACCAGTCTGTATTTTCAATGAAACATAAAATGGTAACTATGGTATATGTAATCACACTATTATAACCCACCACATACCAACCATTAAAATATGGCATGAATTCTTGTTTTACCAGTCTGTATTTTCCATGAAACATAAAATGGTAACTATGGTATATGTAATCACACTATTATAACCTACCACATACCAACCATTAAAATATGGCATGAATGCTTGTTTTACCAGTCTGTATTTTCAATGAAACATAAAATGGTAACTATGGTATATGTAATCACACTATTATAACCTACCACATACCAACCAAAAAAATATGCCATGAATGCTTGTTTTACCAGTCTGTATTTTCAATGAAACATAAAATGGTAACTATGGTATATGTAATCACACTATTATAACCCACCACATACCATCCAAAAAAATATGGCATGAATGCTTGTTTACCAGTCTGTATTTTCCATAAAACATAAAATGGTAACTATGGTATATGTAATCACACTATTATAACCCACCACATACCAACCAATAAAATATGGCATGAATGCTTGTTTTACCAGTCTGTATTTTCAATGAAACATAAAATGGTAACTATGGTATATGTAATCACACTATTACAACCCACCACATACCAACCAATAAAATATGGCATGAATGTTTGTTTTACCAGTCTGTATTTTCAATGAAACATAAAATGGTAACTATAGTAAATGTAATCACACTATTATAACCCACCTCATAACAACCAATAAAATATGGCATGAATGCTTGTTTTACCAGTCTGTATTTTCAATGAAACATAAAATGGTAACTATAGTATATGTAATCACACTATTATAACCCACCTCATAACAACCAATAAAATATGGCATGAATGCTTGTTTTACCAGTCTCTATTTTCCATAAAACATAAAATGGTAACTATGGTATATGTGATGACACTATTATAACCCACCACATACCAAGAAATAAAATATGGCATGAATGCTTGTTTTACCAGTCTGTATTTTCCATAAAACATAAAATGGTAACTATGGTATATGTAATCACACTATTATAACCTACCACATACCAACCATTAAAATATGGCATGAATGCTTGTTTTACCAGTCTGTATTTTCAATGAAACATAAAATGGTAACTATGGTATATGTAATGACACTATTATAACCCACCACATACCAACCAAAAAAATATGCCATGAATGCTTGTTTTACCAGTCTGTATTTTCAATGAAACATAAAATGGCAACTATGGTATATGTAATCACACTATTATAACCCACCACATACAAACCAATAAAATATGGCATGAATGCTTGTTTTACCAGTCTGTATTTTCCATGAAACATAAAATGGTAACTATGATACAGTAACTGTATATGTAATCACCCTATTATAACCCACCACATACCAACCAATAAAATATGGCATGAATGCTTGTTTTACCAGTCTGTATTTTCCATAAAACATAAAATAGTAACTATGGCATATGTAATCACACTATTATAACCCACCACATACCAACCAATAAAATATGGCATGAATGCTTGTTTTACCAGTCTGTATTTTCCATAAAACATAAAATAGTAACTATGGCATATGTAATCACACTATTATAACCCACCACATACCAACCAATAAAATATGGCATGAATGCTTGTTTTACCAGTCTGTATTTTCCATGAAACATAAAATGGTAACTATGGTATATGTAATCACACTATTATAACCCACCACATACAAACCAATAAAATATGGCATGAATGCTTGCTTTACCAGTCTGCATTTTCCATGAAACATAAAATGGTAACTATGATATATGTAATCACACTATTATAACCCACCACATACCAACCAATAAAATATGGCATGAATGCTTGTTTTACCAGTCTGTATTTTCCATGAAACATAAAATGGTAACTATGGTATATGTAATGACACTATTATAACCCACCACATACCAACCAATAAAATATGGTATGAATGCTTGTTTTACCAGTCTGTATTTTCCATGAAACATAAAATTGTAACTATGGTATATGTAATCACACTATTATAACCCACCACATACAAACCAATAAAATATGGCATGAATGCTTGTTTTACCAGTCTGTATTTTCCATGAAACATAAAATGGTAACTATGATATATGTAATCACCCTATTATAACCCACCACATACCAACCAATAAAATATGGCATGAATGCTTGTTTTACCAGTCTGTATTTTCCATAAAACATAAAATAGTAACTATGGCATATGTAATCACACTATTATAACCCACCACATACCAACCAATAAAATATGGCATGAATGCTTGTTTTACCAGTCTGTATTTTCCATAAAACATAAAATAGTAACTATGGCATATGTAATCACACTATTATAACCCACCACATACCAACCAATAAAATATGGCATGAATGCTTGTTTTACCAGTCTGTATTTTCCATGAAACATAAAATGGTAACTATGGTATATGTAATCACACTATTATAACCTACCACATGCAAACCAATAAAATATGGCATGAATGCTTGCTTTACCAGTCTGCATTTTCCATGAAACATAAAATGGTAACTATGATATATGTAATCACACTATTATAACCCACCACATACCAACCAATAAAATATGGCATGAATGCTTGTTTTACCAGTCTGTATTTTCAATGAAACATAAAATGGTAACTATGGTATATGTAATCACACTATTATAACCCACCACATACCAACCAATAAAATATGGCATGAATGCTTGTTTTACCAGTCTGTATTTTCAATGAAACATAAAATGGTAACTATGGTATATGTAATCACACTATTATAACCCACCACATACCAACCAAAAAAATATGCCATGAATGCTTGTTTTACCAGTCTTTATTTTCAATGAAACATAAAATGGTAACTATGGTATATGTAATCACACTATTATAACCCACCACATACCAACCAAAAAAATATGGCATGAATGCTTGTTTACCAGTCTGTATTTTCCATAAAACATAAAATGGTAACTATGGTATATGTAATCACACTATTATAACCCACCACATACCAACCAATAAAATATGGCATGAATGCTTGTTTTACCAGTCTGTATTTTCAATGAAACATAAAATGGTAACTATGGTATATGTAATCACACTATTATAACCTACCACATACCAACCATTAAAATATGGCATGAATGCTTGTTTTACCAGTCTGTATTTTCCATGACACATAAAATGGTAACTATGGTATATGTAATCACACTATTATAACCCACCACATACCAACCAATAAAATATGGCATGAATGCTTGTTTTACCAGTCTGTATTTTCAATGAAACATAAAATGGTAACTATGGTATATGTAATCACACTATTATAACCCACCACATACCAACCAATAAAATATGGCATGAATGTTTGTTTTACCAGTCTGTATTTTCAATGAAACATAAAATGGTAACTATAGTATATGTAATCACACTATTATAACCCACCTCATAACAACCAATAAAATATGGCATGAATGCTTGTTTTACCAGTCTGTATTTTCCATAAAACATAAAATGGTAACTATGGTATATGTGATGACACTATTATAACCCACCACATACCAAGAAATAAAATATGGCATGAATGCTTGTTTTACCAGTCTGTATTTTCCATAAAACATAAAATGGTAACTATGGTATATGTAATCACACTATTATAACCCACCTCACAACCAATAAAATATGGCATGAATGCTTGTTTTACCAGTCTGTATTTTCCATGAAACATAAAATGGTAACTATGGTATATGTAATCACACTATTATAACCCACCTCACAACCAATAAAATATGGCATGAATGCTTGTTTTACCAGTCTGTATTTTCCATAAAACATAAAATGGTAACTATGGTATATGTAATCACACTATTATAACCTACCACATACCAACCAATAAAATATGGCATGAATGCTTGTTTTACCAGTCTGTATTTTCAATGAAACCTAAAATGGTAACTATGGTATATGTAATCACACTATTATAACCCACCACATACCAACCAAAAAAAATATGCCATGAATGCTTGTTTTACCAGTCTTTATATTCAATGAAACATAAAATGGTAACTATGGTATATGTAATCACACTATTATAACCCACCACATACCAACCAATAAAATATGGCATGAATGCTTGTTTTACCAGTCTGTATTTTCAATGAAACATAAAATGGTAACTACGGTATATGTCATCACACTATTATAACCCACCACATACCAACCAATAACATATGGCATGAATGCTTGTTTTACCAGTCTGTATTTTCCATAAAACATAAAATGGTAACTATGGTATATGTAATCACACTATTATAACCTACCACATACCAACCATTAAAATATAGCATGAATGCTTGTTTTACCAGTCTGTATTTTCCATGAAACATAAAATGGTAACTATGGTATATGTAATCACACTATTATAACCTACCACATACCAACCATTAAAATATAGCATGAATGCTTGTTTTACCAGTCTGTATTTTCCATGAAACATAAAATGGTAACTATGGTATATGTAATCACACTATTATAACCCAACACATACCAACCAATAAAATATGACATGAATGCTTGTTTTACTAGTCTGTATTTTCCATAAAACATAAAATGGTAACTATGGTATATGTAATCACATTATTATAAAAAACCACATACCAACCAATAAAATATGGCATGAATGCTTGTTTTAGCAGTCTGTATTTTCCATGAAACATAAAATGGTAACTATGGTATATGTAATCACACTATTATAACCCACCACATACAAACCAATAAAATATGGCATGATTGCTTGCTTTACCAGTCTGCATTTTCCATGAAACATAAAATGGTAACTATGATATATGTAATCACACTATTATAACCCACCACATACCAACCAATAAAATATGGCATGAATGCTTGTTTTACCAGTCTGTATTTTCCATGAAACATAAAATGGTAACTATGGTATATGTAATGACACTATTATAACCCACCACATACCAACCAATAAAATATGGTATGAATGCTTGTTTTACCAGCCTGTATTTCCCATAAAACATAAAATGGTAACTATGATATATGTAATCACACTATTATAACCCACCACATACAAACCAATAAAATATGGCATGAATGCTTGTTTTACCAGTCTGTATTTTCAATGAAACCTAAAATGGTAACTATGGTATATGTAATCACACTATTATAACCCACCACATACCAACCAAAAAAAATATGCCATGAATGCTTGTTTTACCAGTCTTTATATTCAATGAAACATAAAATGGTAACTATGGTATATGTAATCACACTATTATAACCCACCACATACCAACCAATAAAATATGGCATGAATGCTTGTTTTACCAGTCTGTATTTTCAATGAAACATAAAATGGTAACTACGGTATATGTCATCACACTATTATAACCCACCACATACCAACCAATAACATATGGCATGAATGCTTGTTTTACCAGTCTGTATTTTCCATAAAACATAAAATGGTAACTATGGTATATGTAATCACACTATTATAACCTACCACATACCAACCATTAAAATATAGCATGAATGCTTGTTTTACCAGTCTGTATTTTCCATGAAACATAAAATGGTAACTATGGTATATGTAATCACACTATTATAACCTACCACATACCAACCATTAAAATATAGCATGAATGCTTGTTTTACCAGTCTGTATTTTCCATGAAACATAAAATGGTAACTATGGTATATGTAATCACACTATTATAACCCAACACATACCAACCAATAAAATATGACATGAATGCTTGTTTTACTAGTCTGTATTTTCCATAAAACATAAAATGGTAACTATGGTATATGTAATCACATTATTATAAAAAACCACATACCAACCAATAAAATATGGCATGAATGCTTGTTTTAGCAGTCTGTATTTTCCATGAAACATAAAATGGTAACTATGGTATATGTAATCACACTATTATAACCCACCACATACAAACCAATAAAATATGGCATGATTGCTTGCTTTACCAGTCTGCATTTTCCATGAAACATAAAATGGTAACTATGATATATGTAATCACACTATTATAACCCACCACATACCAACCAATAAAATATGGCATGAATGCTTGTTTTACCAGTCTGTATTTTCCATGAAACATAAAATGGTAACTATGGTATATGTAATGACACTATTATAACCCACCACATACCAACCAATAAAATATGGTATGAATGCTTGTTTTACCAGCCTGTATTTCCCATAAAACATAAAATGGTAACTATGATATATGTAATCACACTATTATAACCCACCACATACAAACCAATAAAATATGGCATGATTGCTTGCTTTACCAGTCTGCATTTTCCATGAAACATAAAATGGTAACTATGGTATATGTAATCACACTATTATAACCCACCACATACAAACCAATAAAATATGGCTTGATTGCTTGCTTTACCAGTCTGCATTTTCCATGAAACATAAAATGGTAACTATGATATATGTAATCACACTATTATAACCCACCACATACCAACCAATAAAATATGGCATGAATGCTTGTTTTACCAGTCTGTATTTTCCATAAAACATAAAATTGTAACTATGGTATATGTAATCACACTATTATAACCCACCACATACCAACCAATAAAATATGGTATGAATGCTTGTTTTACCAGTCTGTATTTTCCATAAAACATAAAATTGTAACTATGGTATATGTAATCACACTATTATAACCCACCACATACCAACCAATAAAATATGGCATGAATGCTTGTTTTACCAGTCTGTATTTTCCATGAAACATAAAATGGTAACTATGGTATATGTAATCACACTATTATAACCCACCTCACAACCAATAAAATATGGCATGAATGCTTGTTTTACCAGTCTGTATTTTCCATAAAACATAAAATGGTAACTATGGTATATGTAATCACACTATTATAACCTACCACATACCAACCATTAAAATATGGCATGAATGCTTGTTTTACCAGTCTGTATTTTCAATGAAACATAAAATGGTAACTATGGTATATGTAATCACACTATTATAACCCACCACATACCAACCAAAAAAATATTCCATGAATGCTTGTTTTACCAGTCTTTATTTTCAATGAAACATAAAATGGTAACTATGGTATATGTAATCACACTATTATAACCCACCACATACCAACCAATAAAATATGGCATGAATGCTTGTTTTACCAGTCTGTATTTTCAATGAAACATAAAATGGTAACTACGGTATATGTAATCACACTATTATAACCCACCACATACCAACCAATAAAATATGGCATGAATGCTTGTTTTACCAGTCTGTATTTTCCATAAAACATAAAATGGTAACTATGGTATATGTAATCACACTATTATAACCTACCACATACCAACCATTAAAATATAGCATGAATGCTTGTTTTACCAGTCTGTATTTTCCATGAAACATAAAATGGTAACTATGGTATATGTAATCACACTATTATAACCTACCACATACCAACCATTAAAATATGGCATGAATGCTTGTTTTACCAGTCTGTATTTTCCATGAAACATAAAATGGTAACTATGGTATATGTAATCACACTATTATAACCCAACACATACCAACCAATAAAATATGACATGAATGCTTGTTTTACTAGTCTGTATTTTCCATAAAACATAAAATGGTAACTATGGTATATGTAATCACACTATTATAAAAAACCACATACCAACCAATAAAATATGGCATGAATGCTTGTTTTACCAATCTGTTTTTTCTATGAAACATAAAATGGTAACTATGGTATATGTAATCACAATATTATAACCCACTACATACCAACCAATAAAATATGGCATGAATGCTTGTTTTACCAGTCTGTATTTTCCATGAAACATAAAATGGTAACTATGGTATATGTAATCACACTATTATAACCCACCACATACCAACCAATAAAATATGGCATGAATGCTTGTTTTACCAGTCTGTATTTTCCATGAAAAATAAAATGGTAACTATGGTATATGTAATGACACTATTATAACCCACCACATACCAACCAATAAAATATGGCATGAATGCGTGTTTTACCAGTCTGTATTTCCCATAAAACATAAAATAGTAACTATGGCATATGTAATCACACTATTATAACCCACCACATACCAACCAATAAAATATGGCATGAATGCTTGTTTTACCAGTCTGTATTTTCCATAAAACATAAAATGGTAACTATGGTATATGTAATCACACTATTATAACCCACCACATACCAACCATTAAAATATGGCATGAATGCTTGTTTTACCAGTCTGTATTTTCCATAACACATAAAATGGTAACTATGATATATGTAATCACACTATTATAACCTACCACATACCAACCATTAAAATATGGCATGAATGCTTGTTTTACCAGTCTGTATTTTCAATGAAACATAAAATGGTAACTATGGTATATGTAATCACACTATTATAACCCAACACATACCAACCAATAAAATATGACATGAATGCTTGTTTTACTAGTCTGTATTTTCCATAAAACATAAAATGGTAACTATGGTATATGTAATCACACTATTATAACAAACCACATACCAACCAATAAAATATGGCATGAATGCTTGTTTTACCAGTCTGTATTTTCCATGAAACATAAAATGGTAACTATGGTATATGTAATCACACTATTATAACCCACCACATACCAACCAATAAAATATGGCATGAATGCTTGTTTTACCAGTCTGTATTTTCCATGAAAAATAAAATGGTAACTATGGTATATGTAATGACACTATTATAACCCACCACATACCAACCAATAAAATATGGCATGAATGCTTGTTTTACCAGTCTGTATTTTCCATAAAACATAAAATGGTAACTATGGTATATGTAATTGCACTATTATAACCCACTGAATGCCAAAGTCAATTTCACAAATTAAACATACATTTTTTTCATTATTTTTTTTCAAAAAGGGCAATTCATAATTCTAATACATAAAAATACATAGAAATGTGCAAAATGCAGCAGTACAAAAAGTTTTGGAGATGATCAGAGTGTTGTGAAAAACTCTGCAGGGCAGTGTTTATGTGACAATAATTCACTATAAATTAAAATGACAGTTTTACAAAAAAATGGACAAATTACGCAACACTGAAAATGCCATTTTGGCAAGATTTGCAGGTCATATTCCTGGTACTGTGTGGATTACTTGAGTTTTGTTTGCATTGACAGAAAAGCTGGTAGTTGCACTTCTTCTTCTACATCTAAATAACAGTACAGCAAGACCAATGATTCGATAACCCACCATTAAGCTGATCAATCCCACAACATCAACTATTATTTGATTCTGTAAAAGAAATACAGTAATAATGAAAGAAAGTGTACAACGAAATCCTGCATGTGGGAGTATTGGAGACATATTAAAAATTAATGCAAAATTAGCCTTTTAAACAAGAAGCTTGGAAACCAATTTTTGTCTGGTATTTGAGATGCACAACATGAAGCTATAATTACCAGTAAATATAGAAAATAAATTTTGTTATATTGCATCTGTAGTTTTCAGTCTAATTTATTCCAGAGCACCTCAATTTAAATTTAAATCTCCAGTTCAATTTAAATCTAATATTGAATATACATTGTCAACAGTTTTATTACTTTTGTCACAATTTTTCTTTGAAATGTTCCTGACTGAGTCTATGAGTATATTGTGTCATGCATGTGTATGCACACTGATCCTTTAATTAAGAACCATTTGTTCATACCTAAAGATAATTTAAAAGTAATGGTTGTTTTCAATGCTGCTGCTATTAAATATAACTGTACAAGTTTCTAATAATAAAACAACAGCAACTCTCATAGCAGATTGTGAGCTAGTGTGAGTGATATTCAGCTGCTGATTGGCAATAAATGTAAACAAAAAACATTACAGTGTGACAGACTACACTAGGTACAAATTGTAGAGGATTGGGTAGATGTTGAACACTCACTTGGTCATGTGGAATCCATATGGTGTAGCATTACATAATATAAATACTTGTTGATCACTCACCTGGTCATGTGGGAATCCATATGGTGTAGCATTACATGATATAAATACTTGTTGATTACTCACATGGTCATGTGGGAATCCATATGGTGTATAATTACATGATATAAATACTTGTTGATTACTCACCTGGTCATATGGGAATCCATATGGTGTAGCATTACATGATATACATACTTGTTGATCACTCACTGAGTCATGTGGGAATCCACATGATGTAGCATTACATGATATAAATACTTGTTGATTACTCACCTGGTCATGTGGGAATTCATATGGTGTAGCATTACATGATATAAATACTTGTTGTTCACTCACCTGGTCATATGGGAATCCATATGATATAGCATTACATAATATAAATACTTGTTGATCACTCACCTGGTCATGTGGGAATCCATGTGGTACAGCATTACATGATATAAATACTTGTTGATCACTCACCTGGTCATGTGGGAATCCATATGGTGTAGCATTACATGATATAAATACTTGTTGATTACTCACCTGGTCATGTGGGAATCCATATGATGTGGCATTACATGATATAAATACTTGTTGATCACTCACCTGGTCATGTGGGAATCCATATGGTGTAGCATTACATAATATAAATACTTGTTGATCACTCACCTGGTCATGTGGGAATCCATATGGTGTAGCATTACATGATATAAATACTTGTTGATTACTCACCTGGTCATGTGGGAATCCATATGGTGTATAATTACATGATATAAATACTTGTTGATTACTCACCTGGTCATATGGGAATCCATATGGTGTAGCATTACATGATATACATACTTGTTGATCACTCACTGAGTCATGTGGGAATCCACATGATGTAGCATTACATGATATAAATACTTGTCGATTACTCACCTGGTCATGTGGGGATACCATATGATATAGCATTACATAATATAAATACTTGTTGATCACTCACCTGGTCATGTGGGAATCCATGTGGTACAGCATTACATGATATAAATACTTGTTGATTACTCACATGGTCATGTGGGAATCCATATGATGTAGCATTACATGATATAAATACTTGTTGATTACTCACCTGGTCATGTGGGAATCCATATGGTGTATAATTACATGATATAAATACTTGTTGATTACTCACCTGGTCATATGGGAATCCATATGGTGTAGCATTACATGATATACATACTTGTTGATCACTCACTGAGTCATGTGGGAATCCACATGATGTAGCATTACATGATATAAATACTTGTTGATTACTCGCCTGGTCATGTGGGAATCCATATGGTGTAGCATTACATGATATAAATACTTGTTGATCACTCACCTGGTCATGTGGGAATCCATATGATATAGCATTACATAATATAAATACTTGTTGATCACTCACCTGGTGATTACTCACCAGGTCATGTGGGAATCCATATGGTGTAGCATTACATGATATACATACTTGTTGATCACTCACTGAGTCATGTGGGAATCCACATGATGTAGCATTACATGATATAAATACTTGTTGATTACTCACCTGGTCATGTGGGAATCCATATGGTGTAGCATTACATAATATAAATACCTGTTGATTACTCACCTGGTCATGTGGGAATCCATATGATATAGCATTACATAATATAATTACCTGTTGATTACTCACCTGGTCATGCGGGAATCCATATGATATAGCATTACATAATATAAATACCTGTTGATTACTCACCTGGTCATGTGGGAATCCACATATGATATAGCATTACATAATATAAATACCTGTTGATTACTCACCTGGTCATGTGGGAATTCATATGGTATAGCATTACATAATATAAATACTTGTTGATTACTCACTTGGTCATCTGGGAATCCATATGGTGTAGCATTACATAATATAAATACCTGTTGATTACTCACCTGGTCATGTGGGAATCCACATATGATATAACATTACATAATATAAATACCTGTTGATTACTCACCTGGTCATGTGGGAATTCATATGGTATAGCATTACATAATATAAATACTTGTTGATTACTCACCTGGTCATGTGGGAATCCATATGGTGTAGCATTACATAATATAAATATGTGTTGATTACTCACCTGGTCATGTGGGAATCCATATGGTGTAGCATTACATAATATAAATACCTGTTGATTACTCACCTGGTCATGTGGGAATCTATATGGTGTAGCATTACATAATATAAATACCTGTTGATTACTCACCTGGTCATGTGGGAATCCATATGGTGTAGCATTACATGATATAAATACCTGTTGATTACTCACCTGGTCATGTGGGAATTCATATGGTGTAGCATTACATAATATAAATACTTGTTGATCCCTCACCTGGTCATGTGGGAATCCATATGGTGTAGCATTACATGATATAAATACTTGTTGATCACTCACCTGGTCATGTGGGAATCCATATGATATAGCATTACATAATATAAATACTTGTTGATCACTCACCTGGTGATTACTCACCAGGTCATGTGGGAATCCATATGGTGTAGCATTACATGATATACATACTTGTTGATCACTCACTGAGTCATGTGGGAATCCACATGATGTAGCATTACATGATATAAATACTTGTTGATTACTCACCTGGTCATGTGGGAATCCATATGGTGTAGCATTACATAATATAAATACCTGTTGATTACTCACCTGGTCATGTGGGAATCCATATGATATAGCATTACATAATATAATTACCTGTTGATTACTCACCTGGTCATGCGGGAATCCATATGATATAGCATTACATAATATAAATACCTGTTGATTACTCACCTGGTCATGTGGGAATCCACATATGATATAGCATTACATAATATAAATACCTGTTGATTACTCACCTGGTCATGTGGGAATTCATATGGTATAGCATTACATAATATAAATACTTGTTGATTACTCACTTGGTCATCTGGGAATCCATATGGTGTAGCATTACATAATATAAATACCTGTTGATTACTCACCTGGTCATGTGGGAATCCACATATGATATAACATTACATAATATAAATACCTGTTGATTACTCACCTGGTCATGTGGGAATTCATATGGTATAGCATTACATAATATAAATACTTGTTGATTACTCACTTGGTCATCTGGGAATCCATATGGTGTAGCATTACATAATATAAATACCTGTTGATTACTCACCTGGTCATGTGGGAATCCATATGGTGTAGCATTACATAATATAAATATGTGTTGATTACTCACCTGGTCATGTGGGAATCCATATGGTGTAGCATTACATAATATAAATACCTGTTGATTACTCACCTGGTCATGTGGGAATCTATATGGTGTAGCATTACATAATATAAATACCTGTTGATTACTCACCTGGTCATGTGGGAATCCATATGGTGTAGCATTACATGATATAAATACCTGTTGATTACTCACCTGGTCATGTGGGAATTCATATGGTGTAGCATTACATAATATAAATACTTGTTGATCCCTCACCTGGTCATGTGGGAATTCATATGGTGTAGCATTACATAATATAAATACTTGTTGATCCCTCACCTGGTCATGTGGGAATCCATATTTTTCTAGAACCTGTTCTCCACTTGATATACAGAGAGATGTAATGTTTAGTTCACATGCTGTTCAGATACAAAATAATTGTCATTGGCAGCTTTAAAGTAGCATATATATTTCCTTTTATTAATAGGCTGATGTTATCTTCAATTTGCATATATCAGCTGTATGTAGTTTAGCTGCACACCATAAGGAGGTTAAATTGTGTTATAGAAATCCATTACAACTGTATAAGATATATTATTATCACTCCAAAGAATAACCACATGGCCATGCACTGACCCGCTCTAGACAGAGTCTATGGTAGAGGTAATCTGATGTAGGTACAGGCATAGGCTTTTTATAGTCTATGGTAGAGGCAATCTGGTGTAGGTAGAGGCATATGCTCTTTATAGAGTCTATAGTAGAGGTAATCTGATGTAGGTAGAGGCATATGCTCTTTATAGAGTCTATGGTAGAGGTAATCTGATGTAGGTAGAGGCATAGGCTTTTTATAGTCTATGGTAGAGGTAATCTGATGTAGGTAGAGGCATAGACTTTTTATAGTCTATGGTAGAGGCAATCTGATGTAGGTAGAGGCATATGCTCTTTATAGAGTCTATGGTAGAGGTAATCTGATGTAGGTAGAGGCATAGGCTTTTTATAGAGTCTATGGTAGAAGCAATATCTGATGTAGGTAAAGCATAGGCTTTTTATAGTCTATGGTAGAGGCAATCTGATGTAGGTAGAGGCATATGCTCTTTATAGAGTCTATGGTAGAGGCAATCTGATGTAGGTAGAGGCATAGGCTTTTTATAGAGTCTATGGTAGAGGCAATATCTGATGTAGGTAGAGGCATAGGCATTTTATAGTCTATGGTAGAGGTAATCTGATGTAGGTAGAGGCATAGGCTTTTTATAGTCTATGGTAGAGGCAATCTGATGTAGGTAGAGGCATATGCTCTTTATAGAGTCTATGGTAGAGGTAATCTGATGTAGGTAGAGGCATAGGCTTTTTATAGAGTCTATGGTAGAGGTAATCTGATGTAGGTAGAGGCATAGGCTTTTTATAGTCTATGGTAGAGGCAATCTGATGTGGGTAGAGGCATATGCTCTTTATAGAGTCTATGGTAGAGGTAATCTGATGTAGGTAGAGGCATAGGCTTTTTATAGAGTCTATGGTAGAAACAATATCTGATGTAGGTAGAGGCATAGGCTTTTTATAGTCTATGGTAGAGGTAATCTGATGTAGGTAGAGGCATATGCTCTTTATAGAGTCTATGGTAGAGGTAATCTGATGTAGGTAGAGGCATAGGCTTTTTATAGAGTCTATGGTAGAAGCAATATCTGATGTAGGTAGAGGCATAGGCTTTTTATAGTCTATGGTAGAGGTAATCTGATGTAGGTAGAGGCATATGCTCTTTATAGAGTCTATGGTAGAGGTAATCTGATGTAGGTAGAGGCATAGGCTTTTTATAGAGTCTATGGTAGAGGCAATATCTGATGTAGGTAGAGGAATAGGCTTTTTATAGTCTATGGTAGAGGCAATCTGATGTAGGTAGAGGCATATGCTCTTTATAGAGTCTATGGTAGAGGTAATCTGATGTAGGTAGAGGCATAGGCTTTTTATAGTCTATGGTAGAGGTAATCTGATGTAGGTAGAGGCATAGGCTTTTTATAGTCTATGGTAGAGGTAATCTGATGTAGGTAGAGGCATAGGCTTTTTATAGTCTATGGTAGAGGTAATCTGATGTAGGTAGAGGCATAGGCGTTTTATAAAGTCTATGGTAGAGGCAATATCTGATGTAGGTAGAGGCATAGGCCTTTTATAGTCTATGGTAGAGGTAATCTGATGTAGGTAGAGGCATATGCTCTTTATAGAGTCTATGGTAGAGGTAATCTGATGTAGGTAGAGGCATAGGCTTTTTATAGAGTCTATGGTAGAGGCAATATCTGATGTAGGTAGAGGCATAGGCTTTTTATAGTCTATGGTAGAGGCAATCTGATGTAGGTAGAGGCATATGCTCTTTATAGAGTCTATGGTAGAGGTAATCTGATGTAGGTAGAGGCATAGGCTTTTTATAGTCTATGGTAGAGGTAATCTGATGTAGGTAGAGGCATAGGCTTTTTATAGTCTATGGTAGAGGTAATCTGATGTAGGTAGAGGCATAGGCTTTTTATAGTCTATGGTAGAGGTAATCTGATGTAGGTAGAGGCATAGGCGTTTTATAAAGTCTATGGTAGAGGCAATATCTGATGTAGGTAGAGGCATAGGCCTTTTATAGTCTATGGTAGAGGTAATCTGATGTAGGTAGAGGCATATGCTCTTTATAGAGTCTATGGTAGAGGTAATCTGATGTAGGTAGAGGCATAGGCTTTTTATAGAGTCTATGGTAGAGGTAATCTGATGTAGGTAGAGGCATAGGCTTTTTATAGAGTCTATGGTAGAGGCAATATCTGATGTAGGTAGATGCATAGGCTTTTTATAGTCTATGGTAGAGGTAATCTGATGTAGGTAGAGGCATATGCTCTTTATAGAGTCTATGGTAGAGGTAATCTGATGTAGGTAGAGGCATAGGCTTTTTATAGAGTCTATGGTAGAGGTAATCTGATGTAGGTAGAGGCATAGGCTTTTTATAGAGTCTATGGTAGAGGCAATATCTGATGTAGGTAGAGGCATAGGCTTTTTATAGTCTATGGTAGAGGTAATCTGATGTAGGTAGAGGCATATGCTCTTTATAGAGTCTATGGTAGAGGTAATCTGATGTAGGTAGAGGCATAGGCTTTTTATAGAGTCTATGGTAGAGGCAATCTGATGTAGGTAGAGGCATAGGCTTTTTATAGTCTATGGTAGAGGTAATCTGATGTAGGTAGAGGCATAGGCTTTTTATAGTCTATGGTAGAGGCAATATCTGATGTAGGTAGAGGCATAGGCTTTTTATAGTCTATGGTAGAGGTAATCTGATGTAGGTAGAGGCATAGGCTTTTTATAGTCTATGGTAGAGGTAATCTGATGTAGGTAGAGGCATAGGCTCATTAAGGTAAACATCACAGCAGGGAAACAATTAACATTGACTTTGTTCACATTCTATATACTGGTAAGTTTAGATAAGTTGGATTTGTCTGTGAATTAGTAGTGTGTTTGCCTTATGTCAATAAAAGTCAACAAAAACATTTTTAGGCCAAAAATTACAAATAGATAATGAAGATATCAAGTATAAAACCAATAGAGTTAACAGTTATCAAGAAAAAGTGGAAAGCATGCATATTTCAAGAATGTAAATATGTAAAATCATAGAAGGTCAAAGTTCATTGCTTACTTATATTCTGAATTCCATGCCACTGATTGATGCACAATCCTTCAAAACCATAACGAAACGGTGATATATATTCTAACCATACTAAATACCAGGGTATTGAACTGTAGAGAAAATAACTCACAATTATACAAAATATAGCATATAGAACTTGATGCAACATCATTCATACAGTTTTATCTCTGGTTTTTATTTGTTTATTAATTTGTAAAAATAAACAAGCCATGCATGGCACAGTCCCTGTTAGTTATCAAATTTAAGATATATAGTTTTGTTTATAGTAATATAGTTGGAACATATAAACATGTCAGAGATATGGATCCAGAAGCTGATGCCTGATTATGATGATTTTTTAACATTAAAATTGTTGACATTCAGTCATCTTGTATCTGATCATCAAATGAGTACTTTTCCATACTGATCGAGTGATATTGCTCTGGGACAGCAATAGTTAAAACAAAATGGCCACCAGTCGGCCATTTTGAATATAAAATTTAAACATAATATCAGTCAAAGCATGTCAGAGATATGGCTCTAGAACTACATTCATTAAAACAATATGGCTGCCAGTTAGCCATTTTAAATCAGTCTCGAAAACAAAATTACGTGCATCAAGAACCAATAATGTCTAATGTATGTACCAAGTTTGAACAAAATCCATCCATGAAGGAACGAGAACAGGTTCTGAAATGCCAGAAATGCTTGATTTTTGATAATTTTGTAGTAGAAAAATGGTAATCATTCGGCCATTTTGAATCAAATGGTCAAACCAATACATTTGTATATCTATCACATAATGAATAATGAATATATAAAATTTGAACTTAAAATATGGCTCTAGAACCACATTCATTAAAACAAAATGGCTGCCAGTTAGCTATTTTAAATCTGTCTTGAAAACAAAATTACGTGCATCAAGAACCAATAATTTATAATGTATGTACCAAGTTTGAACAAAATCCATCCATAAAGGATCGAGAACCGGTTTTGAAATGCTAGAAATGCTCGACTTTGTACTAGAAAAATGGCCACCATTCGGCCATTTTGAATCAAGTGTTCAAACCAACACATTTGTACATCTATCACATAATGAATATATAAAATTTGAACTTAATCAGTCAAAGCATGTCAGATATATGGCTCTAGAACCACATTCATTAAAACAAAACGGCCGCCAGTCAGTCACTTTGAATCTGATCAGAATAACAAAATGACTTGCATCAAGGTGCCACATTGTCCAATGTATGTACCAAGTTTAAACAAAATTCATCAGTAAACAGCCAAGATCCAGTTCTGGAATGCCAGAAGTGCTTGATTTTTGATGATTTTGTAGTAGGAAAATGGCCACTATTCGGCCATTTTGAATCAAATGTTCAAACCAATACATTTGTATATCTATCACATAATGAATAATGAATATATGAAATCTGTCAAAGCATGTCAGAGATGAACAAAATTTATCGGTAAACAGCCAAGATCCGGTTCCGGAATGCCAGAAATGCTTGATTTCAGTACAAAAATGGCAGTCATTCGGCCATCTTCAATCAGATTGTGAAACAAATTGATGTGCATATGTATAATTTTATGAATGATGTATGTGTGAAGTTTGAATGTAATTGGTCCAGGCATGTCTAAGATATAGGTCTGAACAGGGACTAAAAATAGACATAAACATATCTTTGAGATGCATCCATTAGATAAATAGTGAATTTTCACATCATATGTGAAGACTAAAGATGCCCAACTGGGTTTTGGTTTTTTGACAAATTTTGGTAAATTAGTCTTCATATACAGGTTTGAACATTATTTGAAAAATCTGAAATCTACTTCTGTGACTTGACAATTGAAATTTTCACAAGAATTACATAACATTGATTGTTTGTGTGCAAGTGTATATATTAAATGTACTTACTTTACATTAATGTAGAAGCCACCTACAACATACAAAGAAATGTTGACCATTACTGCAACCACTGATGCTACAAATATTGTAGGACAGAAGCACGATATAGTTATTCCTGTCAACAAAGAAATTAATATGTCAAATCATTAAAGGCCACCACCTACCAAATGCTGCTTTCTGACCAATCAAAATGACAAAAAGACAAGCCATGAATGGCACAGTCCCCATTAGCTATCAAATTTAAGATATATAGTTTTGTTTATAGTAATATAGCTGGAATATAACCATGTCAGGAATATGATTATGATAATTGTTTAACATTAAAATGATTGACATTTGTATCTGATTGTCAAACAAGTACTTGTCCATATTGGGAGATATTGCTCTGGAACAGCATTGATTAAAACAAAAACCGGCCATTTTGAATACATGTATATATCTATAACATGATGTATAACGAATATATAAAATTTGAATATAATCAGTCAAAGCATGTCAGAGATATGGCTCTAGAAGCCTAATCACTAAAACAAAATGGCCGCCAGTCAGCCATTTTGAATCTGATCTGAAAAGTAAAATGATGTGCATCAGGAACCCGTAATGTCTAATGTTTGTACAAGTTTGAACAAAATCCATTCATAAATGCCAGAAATGCTTGATATTTAATGATTTTTTTATTACAAAAATGGCCACCATTGGGCCATTTATAATGGGACTGTCAAACCAATATATCTGTATATCTATGACATGATGTATAATGAATATTAAAAATTTGAACATAATCAGTCAAAGCAAGTCAGAGATATGGGTCTAGAAGCCCATTTATTAAAACAAAATAGCTGCCAGTCAGCCATTTTGAATCCGATCTGACAAATAAAATTGTTTGCATCAAGGTCCCATAATGTCTAATGTATATACCAAGTTTGAACAAAATCTATACCTAGTTAAACAGCAGAGAAATGCATGATTTTGATGATACAGGTCCGACACACGCACGGAAGCACAGACGCAAAAGGGTCAAAACATAAGTCCCAGTTTTCGGACTGCATCTGAATGGGGACTAAAAAAGATCCGATTTTTAAAATGATACATCACATCAAGGCTTCATTGACAAATGTTTATGGAAGTATGGGTGGAAGGTGATTTAAATTACTGCGCACAAATTCCACACTGTGTTGCTTTACTGTGAAATACTTTATTTTAGCTGCAATAAATTTTCGCTGAAAAAGCTTTTTGGGTGTTTTGTATGGAATTTATTTTCACTGATTTTTGATGAATTGAATGTGAGACATAGGAAAAAAGAATATTCGCTGGATTTTATTTTCACTGAAGCATTCCTTCAGCGAAAATAGCAAAAATAAATTCCAAGCAAAAATAAAGTATTCTACAGTAGTTTGTTGCATTTATTTTGTACTATTTTGCAATAGAGGAATGAATGTTTAACAAAAAGAATTACATTTGTCCACATTAACATACCCAGCATATACTTACCAATGGCTGTTAATGCATCCGTAATCATAACACACAGCAACACACAAATCAAATATCTTTCAATAAGTGGAGTTAGACCTGGCGATGATCAACGAAATGTAAAAAAAAAATTGTTTCCTAAATATCACTGAAGTTCTACAATTTTCACCAAAAATATAATATTTATAATTTCTTAATATGGTGATTAATTCGCAATAGATGAAGGAGTTTGATTTCTGGTAACTAATCAAATTAAAAACTATAACTAATCAAAACTGTTGATATTCATATTTTAACAGTTTAGTGGATGACTATCAATAAATATAGATTAATGTGAAGATAGTGTAACAATCTGTAATTGTTATATAATTGGAATTCAAATTTCCTAATATTGTAATGGGGTACATGCCAAGTATATGATAATTTGAGACTATATTATGAGGGGATGGTACAGCAAGTGTGTATAGACTGGTGTACAGGATAATTGACATGAGCGTATACTGTCAGAGTGTATACTGTCAGAGCCTATACTGTCAGAGCCTATACTGTCAGAGCCTATACTGTCAGAGCATATACTGTCAGAGCATATACTTTCAGAGCATATACTGTCAGAGCCTATACTGTCAGAGCGTATACTGTCAGAGAGTATACTGTCAGAGCCTATACTGTCAGAGCGTATACTGTCAGAGCGTATACTGTCAGAGCCTATACTGTCAGAGCCTATACTGTCAGAGCCTATACTGTCAGAGCATATACTGTCGGAGCCTATACTGTCAGAGCGTATACTGTCAGAGCCTATACTGTCAGAGCGTATACTGTCAGAGCCTATACTGTCTGAGCGTATACTGTCAGAGCGTATACTGTCAGAGCGTATACTGTCAGAGCCTATACTGTCAGAGCCTATACTGTCAGAGCGTATACTGTCAGAGCCTATACTGTCAGAGCGTATACTGTCAGAGCGTATACTGTCAGAGAGTATACTTCAGAGCGTATACTGTCAGAGCCTATACTGTCAGAGAGTATACTGTCAGAGCGTATAATGTCAGATCCTATACTGTCAGAGAGTATACTGTCAGAGCGTATACTGTCAGAGCCTATACTGTCAGAGCGTATACTTTCAGAACATATACTGTCAGAGCCTATACTGTCAGAGCCTATACTGTCAGAGCGTATACTTTCAGAGCATATACTGTCAGAGCGTATACTGTCAGAGCCTATACTGTCAGAGCATATACTGTCAGAGCATATACTTTCAGAGCATATACTGTCAGAGCCTATACTGTCAGAGCGTATACTGTCAGAGAGTATACTGTCAGAGCCTATACTGTCAGAGCCTATACTGTCAGAGCGTATACTGTCAGAGCCTATACTGTCAGAGCCTATACTGTCAGAGCCTATACTGTCAGAGCATATACTGTCGGAGCCTATACTGTCAGAGCGTATACTGTCAGAGCCTATACTGTCAGAGCCTATACTGTCAGAGCCTATACTGTCAGAGCCTATACTGTCAGAGCGTATACTGTCAGAGCCTATACTGTCAGAGCGTATACTGTCAGAGAGTATACTTCAGAGCGTATACTGTCAGAGCCTATACTGTCAGAGAGTATACTGTCAGAGCGTATAATGTCAGATCCTATACTGTCAGAGAGTATACTGTCAGAGCGTATACTGTCAGAGCCTATACTGTCAGAGCGTATACTTTCAGAACATATACTGTCAGAGCCTATACTGTCAGAGCCTATACTGTCAGAGCGTATACTTTCAGAGCATATACTGTCAGAGCGTATACTGTCAGAGCGTATACTGTCAGAGTGTATACTGTCAGAGTGTATACTGTCAGAGCGTATACTGTCAGAGCCTATACTGTCAGATCCTATACTGTCAGAGCGTATACTGTCAGAGCATATACTGTCAGAGCATATACTGTCAGAGCATATACTGTCAGAGCGTATACTGTCAGAGCGTATACTGTCAGAGCCTATACTGTCAGAGCCTATACTGTCAGAACATATACTGTCAGAGTGTATACTGTCAGAGAGCTTACTCTGTGGTATCTTCCTCATTAAATTGCTTGATGTAAGTAATCAAGAACTGAATAAAATTAATTTGAACTACTTTTCTAAAACTGTGCCTTGCATACTTTTAATTATTTTCATTTTCCAATATGATACAAGGCAGAGTATACCCCATGCCAATATAAAAAATATATTGAGTGATATCAGAGGTACATTACTTGGGGTTTGCAATGTGCATAGTACTGTATGGGGACATCATGCCAAGATTCCATTCAAGTCTCATCTCGTAGATAGCGAGACTGATGCTACGACCTTCTGACATGACATTGGCGGTTTGTAATAAAACAATAAAACATGTATTACCACATTCATAGTAAAAACATGTAATACATCGAAAATGTACAGAAAATATAGTTATCGTAATCCGTCATATCGTGGGCAACTATTTTGATCCACCTGGACATCTCAGTATCCTAGTTACTTTGAACATGCGCATTCGCATTTTTCTGAGTTGGAACGCTTATGCGAGAGCGAGACTGAAACGGTATCTTGGTATCATGTCACCGTAGTTCCAAACTCCAAGTATTATACATTGTACCTCTAGTGATATTTAATATTACAATTTGTAATGAAATCCTAATACTTTATAATAACCGTGTAATAAAGTGTACCATCAACAGCCATGCATAGTGTTCAGACTGTACTGACCCATTATCCAATATAAAAATGTTGTGTACAACACTGAAATGGTGAAGAAAGCTGGAATCTGTAAAAAAAAAAAAGCATTATTGAGAGAGTATAACCTAAGTTAGAAAAGCATAATTAAACTAATAAAGACTTGAAAATGACATTAATTCCCTGTCATTAATTTAGTGTTCTTGACATTCAGCATCATACATTTACCCAGCATGCACTATACAACACATTTCAGCTCAAGCACAGGTGGTCTAGGTATGAGGTAAAATATGATGTAAGCATACAATAAATCAAACAAAAGAAATAATATAATTTTGATGTGCATAATTTAATAACATACTTGTATTTTCACTGTCATTTATTCTTATATTTGTATTAATATATGTGTCATGGTCTAACTTATGGAGAGGAAGGCAGACATTCATAGAGAGAGATACGCATGGACACCTCAAGCAGTGAAACAAAACAAAAATGTTGAAATGATGTTTTTTGGTGAATGAATATGATTACAAGCATCAAAATGAAAAACATGTCTTTTTTCCTACTTTGAACAACTGGTAGAAGTGTATCAGAGAAGTTTTAAGTTTCATATGAAACCTTTTAGGAAGACTAACTTGTGACATTCAGATTGTAAATAGAAATATTATTCACATAATTTTCAAATACCTGTGATAGAATCTTAGTCAAGAAATATACATCAATACGATACATTCCACTATTGTTTTCTTTCGTGAAAATTGGCATTTCACCCTGAACAGCCTGGAATAAAACAGAGCACAGAGCCATTATTAGAAGGGTTTCATCCATAAAATACACAATTATCACACCAACAGTACCTTTGCTATTGCATCTAATCACTAAGAACTGGGCAATGGTTTTGATGGCTATACTATACTTACTCGTAGAACTGGTCCGAAAGCTTCACCACTACCACCCCACATCAGACCAAACAAGGAACCTGTAATATTCATTATCCCACTCTGATTATATTCTAGTTGAAAATATGAAAGACCCATAACGAGTGCCAGAAACTGAAAGGCAATCAGGTTGAAATAATTAGATTTAAAAAATTGTTACATTCAAAAACTGCTCCAGTAAAAATAAAAGTTCAAACATCATTTTAAACGGTTGTTTCACTATGGTACATCTATGCTAGCTGTTGTTTTCTCACTGTGAACTAAAATATTTCAGTTAGTGTCTTTGGTGTAATTGTATCTATTTCGTTTTCACTTATTCATATTAGAGCAGTGAAAATTATATCATTTTCTTGCATCTTCTGAGTTAATAAATCTATTACGGGCAGCTGACATTGACAATAACTATATTATGTCAATGTAACAATATTGTGATCCATAATACCGGTACTCACTTTTCACGTAACATTGTTTCTAGTTATCACAAATAAATACATTACATAATCTCAGTAGTCATAAAATTAAGGAAATATAGACAGTATGAACTGTCAGAGCGTGTCAGGGATCCAGCTCAAGAATTGCACAACTGGTAGCATAGTGGTTGTCGCATCAGACTCATGATCGGTAGACCCAAGTTCAAATCATACCTTAGGCTGAACATCAAAAGGGTCGACCCCTACCCTGGGTGAGAGTACCACAGACTCAATGGGATGGCCGATTCCACTGGCCAAGATTCATTCACTAACGAATGCGACTTTAAGGTCCGCAGGTGCTTGTGTTCGACCGGGCCTGGTTGACGCCAGGATAGCGCATTAGAAATTGCCATTTGACAGAGAGATGGCCACACAGCCCTGTCATGTAGTCCCAAACATGAATATGACTTCTGTGGCAAAATGCACTATGTGTCGTCACTAGCACTTGCAATTTGCACTTACAAAAAAAAAAAGTCAGGAGAGACAACAGAGACACTGAATGTCCGGAACTGTCGCCTGGCACAAAAAATATTTAAAAAAAAAAAAAAAAAAGAACTGTCAGAGCGTGTCAGGGATTCAGCTCAGGAATTGCACAAATTCCTGATTTTTGATATTAAAATGATCAACATTTGGCGATAATGAATGAGATCAAAAAACACATAGATGTGCATATGTGCAATGTATAACATATGACAGATATATAAAGATGAAGGCACGTCACACTATTGGTGTGTGACCATTAGATTCTGCAATTAGCTGTCATTTACAATATTTCAAAGAATGCATCCAAACGAATGACTAATTATTGTCATACTATCACCTCAGTAGACCATTCCCATTGACCATGCAGCTGAGCAAAGCCATGCTGAACGCATTTCTGAACTGAGAGTGACAAACAAAAATGCCATTTAAAATTTGAATTTGAAACAATTACTGAACAGCAGAAAATAACGTACAGTTCACTGTCCTGGTTTGGATTGGAAAGCAACCGTGCAGGAACACATTGTTAATGTGTAGAATTCCTGAATTGATTTATTTGTTTATGTGTTTGCACATAATGCATGACCTGAGATCAACAAACCGAAAGGTACACAGTACAGTAGATGACCTGAGGCCACTATTACCCGGTATTAGTAGTAGTCTAATATCTCGACGTCACAAATGCATGAACTAACTTTATGATAGTCACTTTTCAAACAGAGTCCAAATTTTACTAATGCGTGCAAAGTACGCACAAATCTGATTAATATGGTGCCCTAAATCACCATCAGTTTCAAAACGGACTCGATGATTACAAACTGAGTAAAATTAACGAGTAAAAATGCCTTCATGGGGGGCCTTCTAAAGTGTAAACAGAATCGGATGTTGATGATGATGATAAGAAGTCAAACAAGATATTGTATGAACGATCTGTAAGATAGGAAGTGAATCATTGTAGAACTGTACCTGTAATATCAAAACAATGTTGAAGACACTGAATAAAAATAGAGTGATCCGGGGTATCAAATGTGGCAAAAAGATTGAGCATGACCAACGTCATTTTTAATGTTAAACAAAGTATAGGTCGAGGAAGCTGAAAAACCCAAGAACAAACACATACCAAAAATACTTACCATTGCACCACCAAATCTGGCTCTGGTGACATTGGGTTCCCTGGTAGACACCAACCAGCTTCTCCATAACAAGGCATTGAATTGAGGCCACCAGCCATTCTTATACCTATAATGGTGAAAAACAGATTGCTGTTATGGATCCTGCTATAGCAGATGCGGTGTATCCTGCAGCCGTACTTTCACGAGCTTCGCTGTTAGCAATGCATATTTCAATTAAAGAACAGAAGATATCATTAGAAAATGAACAATACTGTATGTATAGTATCAAAGCAATCGGACAACAAGAATTCAAAAATATCACTTTTCACCAAAAATGACAAAAATATTCATCAAAATTAGATAATTGAAGATATCATCACAAAATGAACAAATCTGAGAGAGGTACACATGTAGTACCTATATGTATAATATCATAAAGCAATTGGACTTGTGGTTTTCAACAAGAAATCGAAAATATCACTTTTTACCAAAAATGACAAAAATATTCACCAAAATTAGAGAATTAAAGATATCATCACAAAATGAACAAATCTGAGAGAGGTCTACCCAAGGTACATATACACCAAGTATCAAAGCATTCAGACTTGTTGTTTTCAAGAAGAAGTCAAATAAGGAAAAACATTGAAACGGACGGCAGACGACGAACGCTGGACAATCACTCATATGATAAGCTCTGCTTGACAAAGTTGACAGCGGAGCTAAAGAAAACTATTTAATTCAAGATGACATATTTAATTTGACCTTTTGATTTTCAATCCTAACCAGCTATCTACAGATTCTAATTTTAATATAGACATGTATAAAAGATACACACTGTACCTGCATCCACTTTGTAGTTTTACCTCTTCTGTATCTCGCTGCAAAAAAAAACAAGTCAATTATCAATATTCTACATATGACACATATATTCTAAATCTTCATTCAGCATCACCCAAAGACAGTCTCAGTATAGTCTTGTTTTCATATAACTGGATTTCTTACCTCATGTACTACATTTATAGTTGATAGAACGTTGGCAGTAGTTTCTGCATAGCTGGATTTGGCATAGTTGCTGCATAGCAACTGTAAACAAAAATCAAGAAAAAATTTATTCTTTTTCAAAGATTACAATGTTATGTCAAATTTATATATCTATAGCAAAAAAGTTTATCCTGTTCAAGTGAACAACATGAGTGACCATCAAAATGTGTCATTATCATACTGAAATGACACAAAGATAGAACCACAGTAATTGTCATCATATTTGATGGGGACTAGAGGAGATGATAGCAATTGTATCATCAATAAACTTAAACTTTTAGATATATGTGGCTGTTTTGTCGTATAGCTATGACTTTAGATATATGTGGCTGTTTTGTCGTATAGCTATGACTTTAGATATATGTGGCTGTTTTGTCGTATAGCTATGACTGCAATGACATCTTCATTTTCTCCAGCTTGTACAACTCCCATATCTAACTCCTATACATATATCTAACTCTCTCCCAAGTCCTAACCCCCCCCCCCCCAACTTACACACACCCTATATAGTTACAAATAATTATACTTAACCTGAATTCGTTCTGTATCCTCAGCCAAAGAATCCATCCGACAAGATAACAAGATCAGAAAGTAATCCATTGGGGAATAATCTTCTGGACATCTGAATCCCTGATTGGCAAAGTAATTGACAGCTTCCGCAGATGATCCAAAATAAACAACACTGCCCTCACACAACAAGTATAGTCTATAGAAATACAGTTTTTTAATCTTTATTAACTTTTTAACTTTTTAAATAAATACATTTTTAACAAAATAGATATAATTTCCTGTTAGCTGAAGGTTTGACAATAATTAAGTTTTGTAAGTGTCAAATGTTGGCTTTCAATGAGTCAACTGCAATCTGCATTTGATGAATAAATATATAAATGAATCAGTATAATCAAATCATAAAAATTAGAAACTTGAATGAATCACTTTTAATCCCATTCAGCCATTGACCTAATATAGTGATTCATAATATGCACATCAACAGTGGATTTGCTTCTGATTAAATTACAATGTTCTCAGTAACTATGGTTACATAATTTGAAGTTGGTTACCTGTCAATCAATAGAAAGGTCTCAGATGATGGTTGATGTACGGTGCATATTACAGTGTGTCCTTTTAATGCTAAATCCTGTAGTTTGGTCACAACAATCTCAGCCATACTACTATCTAGTCCTGTAGTTGGCTCATCAAGAATAAACAGTGGTGGATTTGTAAGAAGCTAATTGGATTAATAAAGATAAACAGTGGTGGATTTGTAAGAAGCTAATTGGATTAATAAAGATAAACAGTGGTGGATTTGTAAGAAGCTAATTGGATTAATAAAGATAAACAGTGGTGCATTTGTAAGAAGCTAATTGAATTAATAAAGATAAACAGTGGTGCATTTGTAAGAAGCTAATTGGATTAATAAAGACAAGTCATTGTCAATGACACATTCCTGTTCCGTTCATATTTGAGTGACATATACATTCAAAGCAGATCATGACCAAAATGCACCTGCATATGTACAACACATTGTACTAAATCTGAACAAAATCCATCCATGCATGACTGAGATCCGGTTCCGGAATTGTGAAAATACGTGATTTTGATGCATTTTCGACCTTAAAATGGCCATCATTCAGCTATTGTTAAGCGGATCATGAAACAAATGCACATATCTATTTGTGACATGATGTACCATGTGTGTGTTAAGTTTGAACTTGATCAATCCAGACATGTCTTGGATACGGATCCAGAACTGAATTCTTTAAAACAAAATGGCCGCCAGTCGGCCATTTTGAACTTGATTGGAAAAAAAAAACGACGTGCATCAAGGTCCTATTATGTTTAATGTATGTACCAAATTTGAACGAAATCCGTCCATGCATAAGTGAGATCCGGGAGCGGAATGGTGAAAATGTGCGATTTCAATGCATTTTTGGCCTTAAAGCGGCCGCCATTTGGCTATGGTTAATGAGATCATGAAACAAATGCACATACATATTTGTGACATGATGTACCTTGAGTGTGTGAAGTTTGAACTGGATCAATCCAAGCATGTCTCAGATACAGATCCAGAACTGAATTCTTTAAAACAAAATGGCCGCCAGTCAGCCATTTCAAACCCGATCCAAAAAAAAAATGACGTACATCAAGGTCCTATTATGTTTAATGTATGTACCAAATTTGAACAAAATCCGTTCATGCATAACTGAGATCCGGGTCTGGAATGGTGAAAATGTGCGATCAGGATGCATTTTCGACATTAAAATGGCAGCTATTCGGCTATCGTTAATCGGATCATGAAAAAAATGCATGTGCATATGTCCCATATAATGTGTGATGTATGAGTGAAGTTTGAACTTAATCGGTCCATGCATGTTCGAGATACAGGTGATCACGGACGCACGGACGCACACACGGACGCACACAGGGCAAAACATAAGTCCCCGTTTTCGGACTACGTCCGAACGGGGACTAATAAACAGTGGTGGATTTGTAAGAAGCTAATTGGATTAATAAAGATAAAGAGTGGTGGATTTGTAAGAAGCTAATTGAATTAATAAAGATAAACAGTGGTGGATTTGTAAGAAGCTAATTGGATTAATAAAGATAAACAGTGGTGGATTTGTAAGAAGCTAATTGGATTAATAAAAATAAACAGTCGTGGATTTGTAAGAAGCTAATTGGATTAATAAAGATTATAAGTTAAGTCAATAATCCATAAATGAGTAGGGAGAGAAATTTTAGTACTCACAATGCAATGTGTCAACAAATAGAAAATTGTGGTGGAACATGCGGTAGAGACATTGTGAAACTTAAAGGGGATAAAAAAGTGAAGGCTAACAACATAATACTCTAGGCACATGTAAAAACATGCAATGTTTTTTTATATCACTTTTCATTCTCTAGATATTCAACTTTTCATCAATTTATGTAGTCAGCCATCTTGAATTTTCAGCAAAGGATCATGGATAGAGTATGACATCATAGAATCTGTTGTCAGAAATTGAGAAAATAATTTCATCTATAACTTCAAAAGTTGAACTTCGAATTGACTGAAAGCAAAGAAACATGGTAGCATACATGTACTGGTGCCATCCATGCTTATAAAATAGTTGTCTCGGAAACAGAACTGAAAATATTTATTTTTATGTTTTTCTACCAAATGCTCCAATTTCCTTATATTGTATAGAATTTACCGATGTGAGTAGGTTATATAGGTGATATATTACCTGTTGACCACAAAAAGTGGACAAACAAGTGTCATTCTATACTTCACGACTAAAATAATGATTTTTATTTTTTTAAGGTTTATGTGTATTTGTAATATTCTAATTTCCATTACAATAATTCTATACATAATATATGCACAACGAAAATTTGAACTAATTCGCATCAACATTTCTCATGTCATAGATGAAATTAATTTCTCACAACTGATTCTATGATGTCATACTTTACCCATAATCCTTTGCTTGAGAATCAAGATGGCTGACTACATAATACTGATGAAAAGTTGAATATCTAGAGAATGAAAAGTGATGTAAAAAAACTGTAAATTGCATTTCCCTACAATTGTAGAGCTTTTTCTTGAGCGGTCATTGTGTTGTTTGGATTGATGTTTCCTTCAACATTTTGCTAAATTTAATTTTGCACAAGATTGTTTTTTTTTCAAAAAGTAGGTTGCTTTTTTTACCTGCAACAACATTGTATGTGGCACTAACCTCAGAAGCTACAGCCAATCGTTTTCTTTCTCCACCAGAAATTCCCCTAAATTCTCCAGCGCTTCCAATCTTAACATTGGAACATTTGTACAAGCCTAGCTGTAAATGATAGAGAATATGGAGTGATTACTGTCATAGTGAATCTACAAGAATCTACTGTAATAAAGCAATACAAACTAAAATAACATTTTGACATATTTTAGTTTCTACAATAAAAAACGCTTGTTGTTTTGCTAGAAAAAAAAGAATATGAAAATACAGGGAAGATAATAATTAGCTTTAATGGAAGTAGAGCTCATTGATGAAATTATGGCAAGAATTTACATTTTGAAAGTTTGTTTGTTTGTAGATGTTTTTGTTTAAAACAAATGCCTTCTTTCTTGCAACATTTCTTTAGGTGCAATAACGCATTCACATTCAATGGAGAATTTTGTATGCAAAGAAAATCAAAGAAATCTTAGAACGAATTTGAGATGTACATTTACATCATGAAAACAAT
Organism: Saccoglossus kowalevskii; assembly: GCF_978046115.1. Lineage (NCBI taxonomy): Eukaryota > Metazoa > Hemichordata > Enteropneusta > Harrimaniidae > Saccoglossus > Saccoglossus kowalevskii. Next base: position 34,778,996 of record NC_140655.1, on the reverse strand, counting down.
GTGATCCACAATATTAAAGTTTATATAATACATCTGTGTTCAGTCAAATTTATTCCAGAGCACCTCTACCCACAAGTTCAATTTAAATCTGATTTTTTGAGATATCTGAAATTACCCCAGAGCAAATATGAACCAAATTTCAAGAATAGTATTTAGAGTATTTATGTACTAATTAAAATAAGATAATGAGTGCTTGAAGCTAAAAACTGACTAATTATTAGATTTCATTGTAATGTGATGATTAATAAAAGAGATACACTGTATCAGTGGAAAGTTGAATATTGACTAATCATTATGCAAATTAGGTAATTAAAATGCATGTATTTTCACCCAAAACAAATTAGGACTGCGCATTGTCCCAGAGCATCTATGTACCAAGTTTCATCAAAATTCAATGAGTGGCTCTTTAGATATCAGTGGAACAGTCATGGGACAGCTGCAATTTAGTTAGTTATCATGCAAACCAAACCAAAACCATTAACTGAGTGAATGCTAATCAGCCAATTGCAATTTCAGCATGCTACAATCCCTGTCAAAAATGAGAAAACAAAACTAAAATGAATTGCTATGTATAGAAGCTACATATTAGACCCAGTCAATGCCAATGGTAGAATTGTGCTTGTGATACTTAAATCACTGACTATGTATCTATGGATTCATTTTTAATGTAAATCACTGTGGGCAATTTGTCATTTGTACATCTCAAGAACAGCATTATTTAAAAATGACTGTCATTCAAATCAGATCCATAAAACAAAAATGTCCCATGATGGCAAGCAAGTTTGAATCCAATCTGTCAATACATTACTAAGATACAATTTTAAAATCAAAGAAATACATTGGTGATTTTTAAAATTACAATGTTCAAAAAAAAGAAAGCAAACTTCAATTGTTTAGCATAGATAAACAAACATTGGTTTAAATGAAGAGATCATTAAATTATTTTTAGATCTCAAAATTAATTTATATATTCTGAGAAGCAAACACTACACACACAAACATAGTTGTTACTACAGACAGATAAAAACATGCAAAATGAACAAATCTGATAGAGGCCAACCCAAGCAGTTTAAATACTGTACAGAGGTCATCACATGTCCATTACTATTGTAAACCACTTAAATATGATGAGTTCCTAATCTTTATAAGTTACAAAAATGTCACTGTTTTTTTCAACTGTGACTTCCATGGGGTCTTCATAAAAGAACAGCTACAATTCTAAATAGCAGGTGAGAGGTGGGATGATACATATGTTGATTTATCACATGATTATGTTGGGTGCAGGAATAACTCATAATAATGCAATAATGAAAAAATAATGCTAAGAAAACCATCGGTAGCTATAACAGCAAATGAAATTAGACCCCATCACTAATTAGCATATGGTTAAGTACAGTTCTGTACAAAAAAATTTAAAAATAAGATTTAATCATGTGATATCTTTTATTCATAGAGCTTGTTGATATGTGTGTCATCATGAATTGTATTGTTAGATAATACATCCCATGACATCACTTGTATAAACCACCTTTAACCTCATATTATTGTGCTATATTTTTTAGACTAGAGTGCACCAAAAATCAATCTCATTAATATAAAATAAACTTCACAACATTTTATTACCAACCTCTTCCATCACTTCTTCAACCCGCTCCATCCTCTTCTCTTTAGAAATGAACTTGTCCATTCTTACAAGGGCCTGTAAAGTATTCCTTATAAGATGTTGATAATGCATTGTGGGTATTTAAAAAAAATCTTTTTATATAGCCTTGTGAAAAGGATAAGCAATGAATTATGGGTAAATCTCCTATATACAATATTTCACAATTGAATTGCCATAGTAATATCAAGTTGAATACCTGGACTCAGCAGGCGTCATTGTTATTACTATGTAAATATTGTTTTTGTGTTGTTTTTAGGAATTGAAACAATACAAGACAACAATGGATACTTCTTAGATGTGTCAGGAGTAAAAAGAAATGGGCCCCGGAAGTAGCATTTGAGATATACTGAGCAGCAGCAACGGGCCCCTGAAGTAGCATTTGAGATACACAGAGCAGCAGCAATGGGCCCCGAAGTAGCATTTGAGCACAGTCCCTCTATAGGGACTGTGATTTGAGATACAATTCCTACTCCAAAATCTAGTTTAGGAAACCATAATGTACATTACACTTTATTTGACCAATAATGCCTTACCTGAAATTGCAAATGTTCTCTGACAGTCAACAAACTAAAGAAGAGGTCATTTTGAGGTACATATGCCATCAGACTGGACATGTGATCTGATAAAGGTTCTCCATTTATTGTAACTTGACCTTTGACCTCAAGCTGACCAAAATCATGAAACGCAAGAACATTCAACAAAGATGTTTTTCCTGCACCACTGTAGATAAAACAAATCATCACAGTGAACAAAATTGACAGAAATGATAAAAAATACAATAATAATATAATAAAGTCACAAACCTAGATCCAAGTATTGCCAGCAATGAACCAGGATGTCCATACCCATCAACTGTGGAAAAAGAAATAACCTATTACAACATTTTTGTGAATCAGCCTACAGGGCTTGAAATTAATGGTTGTACATCCAATTTTAAGGTAGCGAGACTATTATTTGTGTTGAAAATTACGATTTTCACATTTATTTATTAATTGATGAAATGCACCATAAACTTTCATATGATAAAGTCAATATAACATAGAATGTCATGTAAGTTGGTTAAAATGTAGATTTTCTGAAGGGAAGCAAGGCAGCCTCAGTAGTGTTTTCCAAAATCAACAACACAGGTTTAATCTGTGTGCCTATAAGTTTCAAAGATAACCTCAAGACAAAGCAATGTTAGGATGTGTTATCAGTAGCTATCTGACACACAATGAGTGTTTCCAAACATTTGAGTGGTTTGTCTCCGCCCCTGTTTGTTTCACAGATTAGTCATTTGCATATGAATGTGTCAGACACAAGGTCACACAGCCACTGAAAAAAATCATTGATTTTGGTGTTTTCATATGCCGAATTTATCCAATTATAGCTATCCCATTCCTTTATTTTTTTGGTTTCCAATAGCCTCACACATTTGGATGTCCCTACACATGGTAAAACAGACCTTGATGGGAAAACAAATTGATTGTGCCGATAAACAAGCTTGAAAATCTTTGCTGTTACTTCATGGACCTTTTCTAGGAGTTTATGTTTTTCAAAATACAAGGTCTTTAACAAAAAATAACGTATACTTATTGTCGTCGGATTAACACCAAATTTTAACAGCTTTAAGGTGACAATGAGAGGAACTTGAATGTGTCCAGACAAACTATTTCATCGATTATTTACCAACGAGTTGTGGTTTGAGTTGGGGGCAATGCGACTAAAACAGTAATTGAAATTCAGGACACTATTTTTTAAAACGCGTTGCTTGAATAAAACTAACCAGACACATTCAATTTACCAGACTATTGAACAACTAGGAAAAGTGAAAAAAATACTTCTTATCGCCATCATAAATGCGTAATTTTTTATTTTACAGAAAAAGTAATTTTTCACCTTTGATTGAGTAACGCGTCGTAGAATGCAGATACGGGCATGCAAAAATACACTTGTGAAAAGCTTGAAGTCTGGCGATTCTAAAAATATATACTTTCCCAGGTCTATTTGTAGTCATTTAGTCACAATTAGAAGATGAAAACAAGTATGCAAATAATAGTCCTGCTACCTTAACATGACACAAGTACATTTGAGAACTAGTCGCCCCTTAAAACAACAATGAAAATAACATAAAAATAAAAATTTTGTTTCAATATTATAACCTATATTTTCGCTGAAGGAAAACAACACTTTCAAATACTTTCTGACTACAAAGTTTTGAGCAATTTTAAACCATAAGAACCCTTGTGGGGGATAGGGGTGGAGACAGGTGTCTGAGTTGCATCGTTTGAACTTTCTGGAGAGGACAACTATCTGAGGGGTACCATTTGAACACCCTGATGGTGGAGGGGCAGGTATCTGAGGGGTACCATTTGAACACCCTGATGGTGGAGGGGCAGGTATCTGAGGGGTACCATTTGAACATCCTGGTGATGAAGGGGCAGGTATCTGAGAGGTACCATTTGAACACCCTGGGGGAGGGGCAGGTATCTGAGGGGTACCATTTGAACACCCTGGTGGTGAAGGGGTAGGTATCTGAGGGGTACCATTTGAACATCCTGGTGATGAAGGGGCAGGTATCTGAGGGGTACCATTTGAACACCCTGGGGGAGGGGCAGGTATCTGAGGGGTACCATTTGAACACCCTGGTGGTGAAGGGGCAGGTATCTGAGAGGAACCAATTGAACACCATGGTGGTGGAAGGGCAGGTATCTGAGGGGTACCATTTGAACACCCTGGTGGCAGAGGGGCAGGTATCTGAGGGGTACCATTTGAACACCCTGGGAGAGGGGAAGGTATCTGAGGGGTACCATTTGAACACCCTGGTGGTGGAGAGCCAGGTATCTGAGGGGTACCATTTGAACACCCTGGTGGTGAAGGGGCAGGTATCTGAGAGGAACCAATTGAACACCCTGGTGGTGGAGGGGCAGGTATCTGAGAGGAACCAATTGAACACCATGGTGGTGAAAGGGCAGGTATCTGAGGGGTACCATTTGAACACCCTGGTGGCAGAGGGGCAGGTATCTGAGGGGTACCATTTGAACACCCTGGGAGAGGGGAAGGTATCTGAGGGGTACCATTTGAACACCCTGGTGGTGGAGAGCCAGGTATCTGAGGGGTACCATTTGAACACCCTGGTGGTGAAGGAGCAGGTATCTGAGAGGAACCAATTGAACACCATGGTGGTGGAGGGGCAGGTATATGAGGGGTACCATTAGAACACCCTGGGGAGGGGCTGGTATCTGAGTGGTACAATTACATTGTACACACGTACGTTGCGTGTAAATATTCGTTTTGTGAGCCTGATTTTATGTCTCACAATTAGCATGACTTTATCAAGTTGTATATATCTTTGTTTTATAAATCATTATTATTTTGTAATAATAATAACTGAGTAATGTGCTGAGTAAAAGTTGAAAATCAACTACAGTACTGTCAAAATAAATTTGAAGGAAAGAAAATGCAATCTTTGAAAAGTTTTCCATTAATAACTGAAAGAAACACTCATTAATAATTACATAATCATCAAGTTCATAAAAAACAATGAATTTGTGGGTTAACTTGTGCTCTTTCCTTGTATTTATCATACAGAACCATCTGGTGGTTTTAGTAGTTTAATAAAAGTAATTATTATAATCGCTATTATTGATATACATGTATATTTAAACAAAATGTCATGATTTATAAAGCAATGTAAACAGCTGAAACAGACGTTGATAAAATCTATCTCCAGTAATGGGGTAGGTCACATTAAAGGCTGCCATATTAATGCACTATTAAAGGCTGCCATATTATGTCATGTCATTGATGCTGCAGGCCGGCATGCGATCACATGCATATGATGTAAAGAAAGACAGAAGTTTGTGCAAAAATAAGAATTTTTCAATGTGAGTTGAGTTGTCAGATATTACGGATATAATAATAATTTCTTTACTAAATAATGATAAATGAAACTTAGAAACATTGTAAAAATAATCTGAACCTAAAATTATGTATTCGGCAATCAGTTTACATTGCTAGTAGATTGCAGTGCCTTTATTAGCTTTAATTGTGTGTTAATTTCTGTTGTTTCAAAGATTGAATTGTGTATAACATTAATATTTCACTCAATAAACCATACGCAATAAATGAAATAATTGTGATTAAACAGAAATAATAAATTCTGTGTATGTAAAAACGTGAGGCGTGTTATGAAAGCCAAAATTGGATAGTGATGTGACAACACAATACTGTCATGTAAGGGTGGAATATCACAAGGGGGTTGGAAGAGGTAACAAAATGGTTTCAAAATAAGAAAAGTATTTTTGAGAAAGGAAAAACAAAAAAAATGGCTTGCATTTAACTTAAGCGATTTGTGTATATAGAGTGACCGTATTTAAAATGATGTCCATTTCATCACAGATCGTAACTACTACTCTGATGAAAGGAATACTATTGCGGGTTATTACAGCAAGTCTCAGAAGTTTTGGGGCAGCCAATTTGCAAACTTGCTAGCAAATTGGCTAACTGCTCGAGTTTTGACTAAACGGTTGGCTTTCGAATTTCGCTGGCGCCAGTTTTGTGACCGCGTCCACTCTTTGCGAGTCTATATTGCATTAGGGGACATAGAATGTTTTTACGCATCCTCAGCCTGGTACATGTCTGGATCCCCCGAATGATTTGAGCCCGAAAGAAATGGCCACAGTCAGCTGGCGTGATAATATTATAAATGCGATTAATCTACCGATATTTATTATAGGAGGTTAACCTTCTTGAACACTGCTTGAAACTAAATAGACAAGTTGAGAAACAGTTTCTTACAAATCAGGGAGGAAATAACAAACTTTCACACTTAAATGATCCGTTGGGGTAACATTTAGCCAATCGCTGAAAAAATCGACCTCATTCGTTGTTTTTGTGTGGACCATATAATACTTTCCCTGGTATATTTCAAAGCGAAGTCGCCATCCAACTATAAGACCATCGCTGATTAGCTCCTAAATTATGATGATCGTCCCTAGCTACTGTTACATAGATTTGTCTTAAGTAGGCGTGACCGCAAGACGGCGCCAGCGTGATTCGAAAGCCAACCATTTAGTCAAAACTCAAGCAGTTAGTCAATTCGCTATCGAGTTTGCAAATTGGCTGCCCCAATACTTCTGAGACTTGCTGTAATACTATTATTATTACCACCATTTTAAAATAATTAGACATGTGACACTGTATTTAAAAATGTGTTTTGAAAAACACAATCTGCATTAGTTTTTACTTATGTTATTTCACTGGTAACATTTTATTTTTCACTTGTTACTTTTCTTTTATTACTTTAAGCCAAAAATGAATTTGTAATTTCATTACAGCGTGCCGTAATTTTGAGGTAATTGCACTGGGTATATTCATCCTACCATATTAGGAAACACAAATTCTAAATATATAATTATTATGCGTATATGCATTACTTTAATAAAAACAATCATGGCTGCCCCTAGGGTTTGACCGCGGTCCCCACACAAGCAAGTTTGCTAAATCTGTTCTAAATGTTTTGAATTTGGGCATTTCCATGATGTATCGATCCCTGGGAGGGAAAGATGTAAATAATAATAAGGTTATTATAGGATACTGTGCTGCAGGTCGGTCGATACTGTCGCCGTACTTTCGTCGTGCATACTTTGAGTATCCTTGTAGTAACCTCATATTATTCTTAATATAGTCAGCGGTTAAGAAAACAATATCACATAATGAAATTAAACAAGCCATCAGATTATTGAAAAACAACAAATCAACTGCAGAAGACCAAATCTGTAATGAGATACTAAAATGCGGTGAACATTACCTCATCAAACCTATTAAAAAATATTTAACTCTATTTACAATGCAAATATCTTCCCACATGCATGGAGTACAAGTTTAATAATACCCATACATAAAGCAGGATCTAAATTAAATCCCTCAAACTACAGGGGAATAGCAATCTCCAGTTGCCTTGGCAAACTATTTACAAGTATCCTTAATACAAGGCTAACCACTTTTATTGAGAAAAATAACATTTTGTCCCACCAACAGTTTGGTTTCAGAAAAGGTCGTTGTACAACTGACAACCTATTTATATTGAAAACTATTATTGAAAAACACACCAACAACAATCAGCATGAAAATACAGTGAATGAAAAAAAAAAAAAAGCTAAAGCAAACAAACAAAATTTATGCCTGTTTTTTAGACCTGAAAAAGGCTTTTGATAGTGTTTGGCATGATGGTCTATTCTGGAAACTATTAAACAATGGAGTGACAGGTAAAATGTATCAAATTATTAAAAGTATGTACAGTAATATAAAATATAAAATAAAAATGAAAGATGGACTAACCAATCAATTTAATTCAACACTGGGTGTTAAGCAAGGGTGTAATCTGAGCCCTTCACTCTTTAACATTTTTATTAATGATAGAGGGACTGTGACATAACTAATACCCTGGACCATGAATCATGTGATCCACCAAATTTAAATAACACACCAATCAGCTGTCTAATGTATGCAGATGATATAGTTATTCTTTCTAAATCCAAAAGTGGCCTCCAGAATGCCCTTGATAATGTCTCAAAATACACACAGAAATGGAAACTCGCTGTGAACACAGAAAAAACAAAAATTATGGTTTTTAATAAAAATAATAAACTCTATGACAGTGATTTATTCTTTTTTGAAGGGAATGAGATTAACATCGTGAGAAATTATAATTATTTAGGTATTGTTCTCAGTCCTAATGGAAAATTTAAAGCTGCTATGAAACATCTGAAATACAAAGGAATGAAAGCATTATTCTCTTTGAAAGCCAAATTAGGTCATAATGAAAGCCTCAGTCCCTCATTATTGTTATCATTGTTTGATAAACTAATAAGACCAATTCTTATATATGGATGTGAAGTATGGGCTGAAGAAAGTTCATTCAACTCTACTATAGAAGATGTACACCTCAGCTTTTGTCGCTTCATCCTAGGCGTTTCAAAAAACACTCCGAAATTGGGAATTTATAGTGAGTTGGGTAGATATCCTATCGATTTATTCATTAAAAAACAGTTAATAAAATATACAAACCACCTAAACAAAATTCAAAACCCCATTATTAAGGAAGCCTTCCTACTTAACAAGACTATAAAAAGTAAGTGGTACAATGAACTTAACTCAGTACTGAAATCTACAAATACAACACTATCAGATATTGACAATAATGAGCTAAAATCATCACAAATGTCACGGATATATGATAAAATAAAAAATGTATTTATAAAACATTGGATTAACTCAATTAATGATGATAACAGACAAAACACTAATACAAAAAACAAACTGAGGACTTACAACAAATTTAAAACAAACTTCATTTTGGAAAACTACTTAATTAAGCTAAAAAATAAAGAACTGAAAAGTACCCTAACTAAATTCAGACTGAGCAATCACAGTTTAGAAATTGAAAAAGGAAGACACAACAGAATCAAAAGTAGCAACAGAATCTGCAAATTGTGTAATAAAAATGATATTGAAGATGAACATCACTTCCTCATAATATGCCCAGTATATAGTAAAGAGAGGGTCGTTTTATACAATGAAGCTGAAAAGATTATTCCAGACTTTACTAATCTCACACCTGAAAATAAATTCATAAAAATAATGTCAAATAATAACTTAGCAATTCCTCTGGCACAATATCTGAAATACAGCTTTGCTATTAGACAGCAGCACCTACTTAGTCATTAACCTATTCATTGGGTTTTTGTTTTTATATTCAGTTTATAGTTTTTTTTGGTGGTGTTTCATTTTACTTTATTATATATTTCCGTTACTAACTTCAATTTAGTCTGTTTCTGGTTGTCTTTAAACTATTAGTCATTGTAATTTGATTAATTTTTTTCTGTAATTTTTGTTGTTGTTGTAACCTTTAACCTCCTTCAGAAGGTTGTTATGAGTTAATAAATTGTTTGTTTGTTTACATCAGTTTGATTTGCAAGGTGGACATGAGAATGAGTGGGCGTTATTTACTTTCCGTTGTCAGGGCAACCAAAATGCCGAAAACCGAATGTTAATATTAATAATTCTCCAAGGGAGAACAAAGCTTGCCACACCCTGACGTATCAAAACTGGACACCATACAGGAAACACTACTCGAACTAACATCGAAGGTGGAATAGTTTGCAGATGTTCAAACCAAACTAGCAAATCTTCAAAAGTCAGTCACATATGTATGTGACTTTTTTGAGGACTTCAAAACCCAGTTGATTAGCCTCAAAAATGAAAACAAAGATCTACAAACCCAGCTAGCTAGAACGCAAGTGGATTTGAACGATCTACAGCAATACACACGCCGCAATAACATTGAAATTAAAGGAATCCCTGTTATGGAAGACGAAGACACCGACGACATAGTAATTAAGGTCGCGTCGTCCGTTGGAGTTGAGATCACCCGCGGCGACATCGACATCTCACACCGTCTACCAAGCAGATCTACTCGCCATGACTACAATCAACTAGAAGAAACACGACATTCAATGATTATTGCGAAGTTTACAAGACGTACTGTGCGTAACAAAATATACAGTTCCAGAAAATACCTGAAAAACAAAACCACAAATGATATTGTTAATACCGGCAGCAATCCAATTTACCTCAACGAAAACCTGACTTCATTGAACAAACAACTATTCTACAGCGCAAATCAAAGACGCAAAGCAGCTCAATATCGCTACATATGGACCAACGCTGGTAAAATATATGTAAGGAAGGACAAAGGTGAACCAGTGATAAGTATAACACAACTTAGTGACATTCATCGCATCATGTAACTGTATTCAGTTTTAGCATCCATTATTATCATTATCCACAACCATGGAATCAACACCTTTAAAGTACAATTGTAATTCATATACTGTTAACCAATTCAATAACAGTCTTAATTCTTCCTCACAATCATGTGCTTTTATTCACCTGAATATTAGATCACTGTCTAAACATTTTGATGAGCTAACAACTTTTCTTAATGTATTGGAGAGAACATTTATGTTTTTTGGCCTCAGTGAAACCTGGCTGCATTCTGAAACTAATTGCGATTTATATAATATTCCAGCTTACAACTTGATCACCAATCACAGAGATAACTTACGGGGTGGTGGTGTGGCACTGTACATTCATAGCTCTTTGTCTTTCACCCATATTGACATTTTATTATGCACTGTGAATCGGTCTTTGTGAAAACTACCATTAACAACAAAACAGTTATCATAGGTGTTAATTACAGAAAACCCAATACTCCCTATTCAGAATTCCTCAACAGTTTAGAAGCATGTCTAGATCAGCTGTCTGCTAGTGGTAATGAATGCATTATCCTTGGCGATGTGAACATTGACACCTCTTCAGATTCACCATCTGCCTCCCAATATCTAACATTAACAAGTACTTACAATTTTACCCAGGTAATTAACATCCCAACACGCGTCACTGACAACACAAGCACGACCATCGATCACCTCCTTACTAACATTACAAATTATTTCTTCGATTGCGGTACTATTCAAACCGATATTACTGACCACTACCCCATATTTGGTGTCATTGAACGTCTTAATCACGTGTTTCAGACAGATAATCATGTTCAGAAATACGACTTTTCCTACTATAATAAAGACCGGTTTTTGACCGACTTAAGTGATGCATCTTGGCAGTCAGTTTATAATTGTACCGATCCTAATGTCGCGTACACATTATTTTATAATATTTACTACGGTATTTCATCTAAACATCTTCCAATTAAAACCATTCACGTTAAATCTAAATCTCTTCGAAAAACCTGGCTATCCCAAGGTCTCCTTAAATCGGTCAAAACCAAACATAAATTATTTGGCAAATTGAAAAACAAACCAACTGATATTAAATTGTTAAAAAAATATAAAACCTACAGAAACTTGTTAACTAAATTACTAAAATTGGCCAAGAAACGGTATTATTCAAACAAATTTTCAGCATCCCGTGGCAATAGCAACAAAACATGGCAAGTGGTCAACGAAGTCCTTAATAAGTCTAATCGTTCAACCGTTCCACAGAAATTAATTTCAGGCAATTCTGGCAAAATACTGACCACTAGTTCAGATATTGCAGATGAGTTCAATGACCACTTTGTTAATATCGGTCCAAATCTTGCCGCTCAAATTACTAGCTCTGGTGATTTCATTGATTACCTCACTGGCAATTTTCTAAACTCTTTCTTCTTTCATCCTGTAAGCGACATCAACGTTTTCAAAGAAATTATTTCCCTTGACCCGAATAAATCTGTTGGACATGACAGCATTCACCCAAAACTAGCAAGAGACGCCGCGCACCTAATCTCTCATCCTCTCGCACATATTATCAATTGTTCACTGAGCCAAGGCATTTTTCCAGACTCTCTCAAAACTGCTAAAATTACCCCAATTTATAAAAAAGGACCTACTACAGATACCAACAATTACAGACCCATATCTATCCTGCCTACATTTAGTAAAATTGTTGAATCAATTGTTAATAAACAGCTGATTAATTTCATAGAGAAAAAAAGTATACTTATCAAAACACAATTTGGTTTTCGTAAAAAACACAGCGCAACACTTGCCCTAGCCGACCTGATCTCAGACATAGCCGAGAAACTGGACAAAGGTTATATTACTTTTGGAATTTTTATCGACCTGAAAAAAGCCTTTGATACTATAGATCACAATATTCTGTTCCACAAATTACAATATTATGGGATCAGAGGGCTCCCGCTACTCTGGTTTAAAAACTACCTTTCTGTCCGTTATCAATCAGTGAAAATTAACAATATTACATCTACATATAAACCAATAAAGTGTGGTGTTCCACAAGGATCGATTCTTGGCCCACTTTTATTCCTAATTTACATAAATGATATCAATAACTCAACTAATGCTTTTGACTTTCGCCTATTTGCAGACAATACTAACCTCTTTCAGTATATTAAAAGTAACACAATCAAACTTGCACATACTAACAACGATTTTCAAAGAGTCTGTGAATGGTGCAGTGCCAACAAACTTACAGTCAATGTAGAAAAAACCAAATGCATGACTATTAAAACGCCTCATAAACACCTGGGCATTGAGGGCAGCTTGGATATAAATGGGTTTGAGATAGAGGGCGTTTGTTCAATCAATTATCTTGGCGTGTCCATTGACCAGCACCTCAACTGGAAACCTCACATTGAAAAAGTAAAAAAAATAATTGCCCCCAAAGTTGGTATTATCTCCCAGATCAGACATTATGTGCCCAAATCAGTTTTACTTTTGTTATACAATTCCCTGATTCTCCCGCATATTAGTTATTGTTTAGAAGTATGGGGAAACGCCTATCATACACTATTAGAGCCTATCCTTCTTTTGCAAAAGAAAGTTGTACGGCTTATCTCTTTTGCTGTTTACAATGCACATACTGCCCCTCTATTTAAAAAACTGGGCATACTTGATATTCACAAGTTGTGTAAATTTAAGATATGTCTGTTCATTTATGATCTGAAAAGCAACCGCTATGCCCATACTATCAATGACTATCTCTCCCCTCTACCTCATTTATATCGAACACGACTTGCGTCAGGTAATAACTACTATGTCCCCAGGATGAATCTTTCACTTTCCCAACATACTTTAAAATATACAGCCGTAAAACATTGGAATTCTCTACCTGAGCCAATCAAACAAATTACTAATAGAATAACTTTCAAAAGTTCCCTAAAACAACATATACTGAACACCGTACTTTAATATTTAAATACTAGCTTTATCATATGTATGATACAAATATTATTTGCAGCTAAACTTTATTTGTACTTGCCCACGATTGTTCTCTCTCATTTTTTTTTTTATTATTATTATTTTACTTATTTATTTCTGGAGATTTTGTTTTTTGTTTGTATGTGTATATATGTATGTGTGTGCACGTATGTGTACGTATGTGTATGTGTGTATATGTGTATATATGTATATATGTATATATGTATATATAGCCTGCATAGAAATGTATATTGGTTAGGATTGGGCCACAGACTAGATTAGTTCGGATGAACTACCTCTGTGGTCCACACCAAGAAATTATTATTATTATTATTATTATTATTATAAGATTACTAGAATTGTTATTATTATTGGTGAAATAAATCATAAATAGTCAATATCGCCCACTCTGACAACGCTGATTCAGAATTCGGAAGAATAAAAAAAAATAAGACAACACAGAGAATGAAATTCATGTACCTCCTTTCAAGATAATTCTCGACGTCGTTTCAGAAGATTTGCTCCACGGAAGATCTCTTGTTTCTGTGGATGGAATACTGATAGTGAGATCTCGCCAGGCCAAAGTCAGTCCTTCCTCACGTCTGACGGTTGAACCGGATCTCTCAAATGAGTGTTCGTCGCCCGACGAGATGCTACCACTACGCTCCTCTTGTAGGAGACCGACATGTTCGCCATTTTTTGCATGATAGTACGCCATATCTAATCGAATCACTCAGCCTTGACTAGCTTTGGTCCATAGCCCCATGTCTGACCGTCCATGGCTTGCCCAAAGATAGCGACCCAACAATAGAAAACGGAAATAATAACACAATAAATGAGAGTAACCTCGGTCGCAATCTGGAACTAGGTACGGAATCGCAGCTAACTCTTTTTACACGTATGTCAAAGGTCAGCAACGATGCTAAACGATTGCTCGATTTTTATTGTAAATCTACATGAATATTTCTTTTTAACATAGGGTTGCATCAAAGTCATGACAGAGAGTTGTGACTAATGAGGGCCATTGACTAGAGTTCGTTATTCACATTCGTTACAGAATATAATAAAACTGCGCCCTCACTGACGTAATAATAACAATCTTCTATATCAAGTCTCTTATAACAATAATCGTTATTGTTTTCTGAGATCATGGAGGTATAAACTGTATCTGTTTATACCTCCATACTGAGATCGAGTATAATAAACGAGTATAATCATTTTCTATTAAATAACCATTATATTGAAATATTTCTACAAAAAATTCTAATGGAATCCCATAGCACATTATTGCGTATGTTCCAACAAAGGGGACAAATAAAAAGAACAAATCAATTAAAACAACTCTAAAACATTGAAATCAAACTGTGCTAAATAATTGAAAATAAAAAACATCAATGTATGAAAATGCCACTCACTCGTGTTGGAAATTTAAAACAAACACACCAAAAAACAAACAAAAAACACTGCGGTAATGTACAATAAAAAATGCTGTTGAGCAGTGTAAGGCCATTGTCATAATATTGATAGAGAATTTAAGAGAAATCATGTACATGCTGCATTCCTGGATATGACGTTAAAACTGCATCCGGTTGTGGAGTCTTTGGACTTGGGAGAATTAGGTTACCCGTTGCCACAACTACATCCAGGTCACTCTTGGGCAAGGTGTAGTACCTGTAAGTGCCAACTTCCCACATAACAAGTTTGGTTGACGTCAGTAAGGGCATACGATCGTAAAACTCCCACACAAACTTACCCGTAAATGAAAAATCACTATAGTGAGAATTTGCAAGGCTATTTATCGTTATCCTATTTATCCTATTTAAAGGGCGGTAGATATATGGCCTCATGTAAACAAAAATGGCTTCAAACCTCATACTCATGATTTCCAAGCATTGGATTGTGGGAAAATCAATGTTTATCAACACAAATGGACCATCGCCCTTTAACTACTTAACAAATATGAAAAACAGTAAATTTCGCAAATCCTCAACAAAATTTAGACTTAGTAACTACTGTCTGAAAATTGAAACAGGCCGGTATACGGGAATGGATATTTAAGACAGAATCAAAAATTGTACTCCTTACAATGAAATAAGGTTAAAACTTTATATTTTAGCTAATAAAAGTATACCAAAATTTAACAAACTTGGTAATGAAAATAAATTCATATCATTACTAAGTGATGAGAAAATATTAATTCTTTTAGCACAATATTGAAAAAAAAAATTGTTTTAATACAAGACAGCAGCACCTACATAAACTAAGCCAGTAACACATTCCTTTAAACAAATTGTTATCATTTTTTTCTTTACTTTTCATGTAGTTATTTTTCTTTTACTAATATCTGATTTGTAACCATCCGGGGGATGTTATGTGGTAATAAATAAATGTTAAATGTTATCTTACAAACTACATAATCCGTCAATGAATTGCAGCTGATTGTTAAACAGGTGCACACCATTCTGAAAAATATCGATAAATCATATTAAACAAATAAAAACCAAATGTGTGTATGTTTGTTCTGGCGAAGGCGAATCCTCTTACAAACAGTCTTCGACAGGGACTACATTCGCATCTGTTGCGAATGGAAGATCATATGTAATATCGTACTGTTTTAGTGGATGAATGTACACAGAAGTAAACACAGATACACAGATATCGTACTGTTTTAGTGGATGAATGTACACAGAAGTAAACACAAATACACATATATCGTACTGTTTTAGTGGATGAATGTACACAGAAGTAAACACAGATACAAAGATATCGTACTGTTTTAGTGGATGAATGTACACAGAAGTAAACACAGATACACAGATATCGTACTGTTTTAGTGGATGAATGTACACAGAAGTAAACACAAATACACATATATCGTACTGTTTTAGTGGATGAATGTACACAGAAGTAAACACAGATACACAGATATCGTACTGTTTTAGTGGATGAATGTACACAGAAGTAAACACAAATACACATATATCGTACTGTTTTAGTGGATGAATGTACACAGAAGTAAACACAGATACACAGATATCGTACTGTTTTAGTGGATGAATGTACACAGAAGTAAACACAGATACACAGATATCGTACTGTTTTAGTGGATGAATGTACACAGAAGTAAACACAGATACACAGATATCATACTGTTTTAGTGGATGAATGTACACAGAAGTAAACACAGATACACAAATATCGTACTGTTTTAGTGGATGAATGTACACAGAAGTAAACACAGATACACAGATATCATACTGTTTTAGTGGATGAATGTACACAGAAGTAAACACAGATACACAGATATCGTACTGTTTTAGTGGATGAATGTACACAGAAGTAAACACAGATACACAGATATCGTACTGTTTTAGTGGATGAATGTACACAGAAGTAAACACATATACAAAGATATCGTACTGTTTTAGTGGATGAATGTACACAGAAGTAAACACAGATACACAGATATCGTACTGTTTTAGTGGATGAATGTACACAGAAGTAAACACAGATACACAGATATCGTACTGTTTTAGTGGATGAATGTACACAGAAGTAAACACAGATACACAGATATCGTACTGTTTTAGTGGATGAATGTACACAGAAGTAAACACAGATACACAGATATCGTACTGTTTTAGTGGATGAATGTACACAGAAGTAAACACAGATACACAGATATCGTACTGTTTTAGTGGATGAATGTACACAGAAGTAAACACAGATACACAGATATCGTACTGTTTTAGTGGATGAATGTACACAGAAGTAAACACAGATACACAGATATCGTACTGTTTTAGTGGATGAATGTACACAGAAGTAAACACAGATGCACATATATCGTACTGTTTTAGTGGATGAATGTACACAGAAGTAAACACAGATACACAGATATCGTACTGTTTTAGTGGATGAATGTACACAGAAGTAAACACAGATACACAGATATCGTACTGTTTTAGTGGATGAATGTACACAGAAGTAAACACAGATACACAGATATCGTACTGTTTTAGTGGATGAATGTACACAGAAGTAAACACAGATACACAGATATCGTACTGTTTTAGTGGATGAATGTACACAGAAGTAAACACAGATACACAGATATCGTACTGTTTTAGTGGATGAATGTACACAGAAGTAAACACAGATACACAGATATCGTACTGTTTTAGTGGATGAATGTACACAGAAGTAAACACAGATACACAGATATCGTACTGTTTTAGTGGATGAATGTACACAGAAGTAAACACAGATACACATATATCGTACTGTTTTAGTGGATGAATGTACACAGAAGTAAACACAGATACACAGATATCGTACTGTTTTAGTGGATGAATGTACACAGAAGTAAACACAGATACACAGATATCGTACTGTTTTAGTGGATGAATGTACACAGAAGTAAACACAGATGCACATATATCGTACTGTTTTAGTGGATGAATGTACACAGAAGTAAACACAGATGCACATATATCGTACTGTTTTAGTGGATGAATGTACACAGAAGTAAACACAGATACACAGATATCGTACTGTTTTAGTGGATGAATGTACACAGAAGTAAACACAGATACACAGATATCGTACTGTTTTAGTGGATGAATGTACACAGAAGTAAACACAGATGCACATATATCGTACTGTTTTAGTGGATGAATGTACACAGAAGTAAACACAGATGCACATATATCGTACTGTTTTAGTGGATGAATGTACACAGAAGTAAACACAGATACACAGATATCGTACTGTTTTAGTGGATGAATGTACACAGAAGTAAACACAGATACACAGATATCGTACTGTTTTAGTGGATGAATGTACACAGAAGTAAACACAGATGCACATATATCGTACTGTTTTAGTGGATGAATGTACACAGAAGTAAACACATATACAAAGATATCGTACTGTTTTAGTGGATGAATGTACACAGAAGTAAACACAGATACACAAATATCGTACTGTTTTAGTGGATGAATGTACACAGAAGTAAACACAGATACACAGATATCGTACTGTTTTAGTGGATGAATGTACACAGAAGTAAACACAGATACACAAATATCGTACTGTTTTAGTGGATGAATGTACACAGAAGTAAACACAGATACAAAGATATCGTACTGTTTTAGTGGATGAATGTACACAGAAGTAAACACAGATGCACATATATCGTACTGTTTTAGTGGATGAATGTACACAGAAGTAAACACAGATACACAAATATCGTACTGTTTTAGTGGATGAATGTACACAGAAGTAAACACAGATACAAAGATATCGTACTGTTTTAGTGGATGAATGTACACAGAAGTAAACACAGATACACAAATATCGTACTGTTTTAGTGGATGAATGTACACAGAAGTAAACACAGATACACAGATATCGTACTGTTTTAGTGGATGAATGTACACAGAAGTAAACACAGATACAAAGATATCGTACTGTTTTAGTGGATGAATGTACACAGAAGTAAACACAGATACACAAATATCATACTGTTTTAGTGGATGAATGTACACAGAAGTAAACACAGATACACAGATATCGTACTGTTTTAGTGGATGAATGTACACAGAAGTAAACACAGATACACATATATCGTACTGTTTTAGTGGATGAATGTACACAGAAGTAAACACAGATACACAAATATCGTACTGTTTTAGTGGATGAATGTACACAGAAGTAAACACAGATACACAGATATCGTACTGTTTTAGTGGATGAATGTACACAGAAGTAAACACAGATACACAGATATCGTACTGTTTTAGTGGATGAATGTACACAGAAGTAAACACAGATACACAAATATCGTACTGTTTTAGTGGATGAATGTACACAGAAGTAAACACAGATACACAGATATCGTACTGTTTTAGTGGATGAATGTACACAGAAGTAAACACAGATACACATATATCGTACTGTTTTAGTGGATGAATGTACACAGAAGTAAACACAGATACACAAATATCGTACTGTTTTAGTGGATGAATGTACACAGAAGTAAACACAGATACACAGATATCGTACTGTTTTAGTGGATGAATGTACACAGAAGTAAACACAGATACAAAGATATCGTACTGTTTTAGTGGATGAATGTACACAGAAGTAAACACAGATACACAGATATCGTACTGTTTTAGTGGATGAATGTACACAGAAGTAAACACAGATACACAGATATCGTACTGTTTTAGTGGATGAATGTACACAGAAGTAAACACAGATACAAAGATATCGTACTGTTTTAGTGGATGAATGTACACAGAAGTAAACACAGATACAAAGATATCGTACTGTTTTAGTGGATGAATGTACACAGAAGTAAACACAGATACACAGATATCGTACTGTTTTAGTGGATGAATGTACACAGAAGTAAACACAGATACAAAGATATCGTACTGTTTTAGTGGATGAATGTACACAGAAGTAAACACAGATACACAAATATCGTACTGTTTTAGTGGATGAATGTACACAGAAGTAAACACAGATACACAAATATCGTACTGTTTTAGTGGATGAATGTACACAGAAGTAAACACAGATACACAGATATCGTACTGTTTTAGTGGATGAATGTACACAGAAGTAAACACAGATACACAGATATCGTACTGTTTTAGTGGATGAATGTACACAGAAGTAAACACAGATACACATATATCGTACTGTTTTAGTGGATGAATGTACACAGAAGTAAACACAGATACACATATATCGTACTGTTTTAGTGGATGAATGTACACAGAAGTAAACACAGATACAAAGATATCGTACTGTTTTAGTGGATGAATGTACACAGAAGTAAACACAGATACAAAGATATCGTACTGTTTTAGTGGATGAATGTACACAGAAGTAAACACAGATACACAGATATCGTACTGTTTTAGTGGATGAATGTACACAGAAGTAAACACAGATACACAGATATCGTACTGTTTTAGTGGATGAATGTACACAGAAGTAAACACAGATACAAAGATATCGTACTGTTTTAGTGGATGAATGTACACAGAAGTAAACACAGATACAAAGATATCGTACTGTTTTAGTGGATGAATGTACACAGAAGTAAACACAGATACACAGATATCGTACTGTTTTAGTGGATGAATGTACACAGAAGTAAACACAGATACACAGATATCGTACTGTTTTAGTGGATGAATGTACACAGAAGTAAACACAGATACAAAGATATCGTACTGTTTTAGTGGATGAATGTACACAGAAGTAAACACAGATACAAAGATATCGTACTGTTTTAGTGGATGAATGTACACAGAAGTAAACACAGATACAAAGATATCGTACTGTTTTAGTGGATGAATGTACACAGAAGTAAACACAGATACAAAGATATCGTACTGTTTTAGTGGATGAATGTACACAGAAGTAAACACAGATACAAAGATATCGTACTGTTTTAGTGGATGAATGTACACAGAAGTAAACACAGATACACATATATCGTACTGTTTTAGTGGATGAATGTACACAGAAGTAAACACAGATACACAAATATCGTACTGTTTTAGTGGATGAATGTACACAGAAGTAAACACAGATACACATATATCGTACTGTTTTAGTGGATGAATGTACACAGAAGTAAACACAGATACACAGATATCGTACTGTTTTAGTGGATGAATGTACACAGAAGTAAACACAGATACACAAATATCGTACTGTTTTAGTGGATGAATGTACACAGAAGTAAACACAGATACACAGATATCGTACTGTTTTAGTGGATGAATGTACACAGAAGTAAACACAGATACATAAATATCGTACTGTTTTAGTGGATGAATGTACACAGAAGTAAACACAGATACATAAATATCGTACTGTTTTAGTGGATGAATGTACACAGAAGTAAACACAGATACACAAATATCGTACTGTTTTAGTGGATGAATGTACACAGAAGTAAACACAGATACACAGATATCGTACTGTTTTAGTGGATGAATGTACACAGAAGTAAACACAGATACACAAATATCGTACTGTTTTAGTGGATGAATGTACACAGAAGTAAACACAGATACAAAGATATCGTACTGTTTTAGTGGATGAATGTACACAGAAGTAAACACAGATGCACATATATCGTACTGTTTTAGTGGATGAATGTACACAGAAGTAAACACAGATACACAAATATCGTACTGTTTTAGTGGATGAATGTACACAGAAGTAAACACAGATACAAAGATATCGTACTGTTTTAGTGGATGAATGTACACAGAAGTAAACACAGATGCACATATATCGTACTGTTTTAGTGGATGAATGTACACAGAAGTAAACACAGATACACAAATATCGTACTGTTTTAGTGGATGAATGTACACAGAAGTAAACACAGATACACAAATATCGTACTGTTTTAGTGGATGAATGTACACAGAAGTAAACACAGATACAAAGATATCGTACTGTTTTAGTGGATGAATGTACACAGAAGTAAACACAGATACAAAGATATCGTACTGTTTTAGTGGATGAATGTACACAGAAGTAAACACAGATACACAAATATCGTACTGTTTTAGTGGATGAATGTACACAGAAGTAAACACAGATACACAGATATCGTACTGTTTTAGTGGATGAATGTACACAGAAGTAAACACAGATACACATATATCGTACTGTTTTAGTGGATGAATGTACACAGAAGTAAACACAGATACATAAATATCGTACTGTTTTAGTGGATGAATGTACACAGAAGTAAACACAGATACACAGATATCGTACTGTTTTAGTGGATGAATGTACACAGAAGTAAACACAGATGCACATATATCGTACTGTTTTAGTGGATGAATGTACACAGAAGTAAACACAGATACAAAGATATCGTACTGTTTTAGTGGATGAATGTACACAGAAGTAAACACAGATACACATATATCGTACTGTTTTAGTGGATGAATGTACACAGAAGTAAACACAGATGCACATATATCGTACTGTTTTAGTGGATGAATGTACACAGAAGTAAACACAGATACAAAGATATCGTACTGTTTTAGTGGATGAATGTACACAGAAGTAAACACAGATACACATATATCGTACTGTTTTAGTGGATGAATGTACACAGAAGTAAACACAGATACACAAATATCGTACTGTTTTAGTGGATGAATGTACACAGAAGTAAACACAGATACACATATATCGTACTGTTTTAGTGGATGAATGTACACAGAAGTAAACACAGATACACAGATATCGTACTGTTTTAGTGGATGAATGTACACAGAAGTAAACACAGATACACAAATATCGTACTGTTTTAGTGGATGAATGTACACAGAAGTAAACACAGATACACAGATATCGTACTGTTTTAGTGGATGAATGTACACAGAAGTAAACACAGATACATAAATATCGTACTGTTTTAGTGGATGAATGTACACAGAAGTAAACACAGATACATAAATATCGTACTGTTTTAGTGGATGAATGTACACAGAAGTAAACACAGATACATAAATATCGTACTGTTTTAGTGGATGAATGTACACAGAAGTAAACACAGATACACATATATCGTACTGTTTTAGTGGATGAATGTACACAGAAGTAAACACAGATACACATATATCGTACTGTTTTAGTGGATGAATGTACACAGAAGTAAACACAGATACAAAGATATCGTACTGTTTTAGTGGATGAATTTACACAGAAGTAAACACAGATACAAAGATATCGTACTGTTTTAGTGGATGAATGTACACAGAAGTAAACACAGATACAAAGATATCGTACTGTTTTAGTGGATGAATGTACACAGAAGTAAACACAGATACACAAATATCGTACTGTTTTAGTGGATGAATGTACACAGAAGTAAACACAGATACACAGATATCGTACTGTTTTAGTGGATGAATGTACACAGAAGTAAACACAGATACACAAATATCGTACTGTTTTAGTGGATGAATGTACACAGAAGTAAACACAGATACAAAGATATCGTACTGTTTTAGTGGATGAATGTACACAGAAGTAAACACAGATGCACATATATCGTACTGTTTTAGTGGATGAATGTACACAGAAGTAAACACAGATACACAAATATCGTACTGTTTTAGTGGATGAATGTACACAGAAGTAAACACAGATACAAAGATATCGTACTGTTTTAGTGGATGAATGTACACAGAAGTAAACACAGATGCACATATATCGTACTGTTTTAGTGGATGAATGTACACAGAAGTAAACACAGATACACAAATATCGTACTGTTTTAGTGGATGAATGTACACAGAAGTAAACACAGATACACAAATATCGTACTGTTTTAGTGGATGAATGTACACAGAAGTAAACACAGATACAAAGATATCGTACTGTTTTAGTGGATGAATGTACACAGAAGTAAACACAGATACAAAGATATCGTACTGTTTTAGTGGATGAATGTACACAGAAGTAAACACAGATACACAAATATCATACTGTTTTAGTGGATGAATGTACACAGAAGTAAACACAGATACACATATATCGTACTGTTTTAGTGGATGAATGTACACAGAAGTAAACACAGATACACAAATATCGTACTGTTTTAGTGGATGAATGTACACAGAAGTAAACACAGATACACAGATATCGTACTGTTTTAGTGGATGAATGTACACAGAAGTAAACACAGATACACAGATATCGTACTGTTTTAGTGGATGAATGTACACAGAAGTAAACACAGATACACAAATATCGTACTGTTTTAGTGGATGAATGTACACAGAAGTAAACACAGATACACAGATATCGTACTGTTTTAGTGGATGAATGTACACAGAAGTAAACACAGATACACATATATCGTACTGTTTTAGTGGATGAATGTACACAGAAGTAAACACAGATACACAAATATCGTACTGTTTTAGTGGATGAATGTACACAGAAGTAAACACAGATACACAGATATCGTACTGTTTTAGTGGATGAATGTACACAGAAGTAAACACAGATACACAGATATCGTACTGTTTTAGTGGATGAATGTACACAGAAGTAAACACAGATACACAAATATCGTACTGTTTTAGTGGATGAATGTACACAGAAGTAAACACAGATACACAGATATCGTACTGTTTTAGTGGATGAATGTACACAGAAGTAAACACAGATACACATATATCGTACTGTTTTAGTGGATGAATGTACACAGAAGTAAACACAGATACACAGATATCGTACTGTTTTAGTGGATGAATGTACACAGAAGTAAACACAGATACACAAATATCGTACTGTTTTAGTGGATGAATGTACACAGAAGTAAACACAGATACACAGATATCGTACTGTTTTAGTGGATGAATGTACACAGAAGTAAACACAGATACACATATATCGTACTGTTTTAGTGGATGAATGTACACAGAAGTAAACACAGATACACATATATCGTACTGTTTTAGTGGATGAATGTACACAGAAGTAAACACAGATACACAGATATCGTACTGTTTTAGTGGATGAATGTACACAGAAGTAAACACAGATACACAGATATCGTACTGTTTTAGTGGATGAATGTACACAGAAGTAAACACAGATACACAGATATCATACTGTTTTAGTGGATGAATGTACACAGAAGTAAACACAGATACACAGATATCGTACTGTTTTAGTGGATGAATGTACACAGAAGTAAACACAGATACACAAATATCGTACTGTTTTAGTGGATGAATGTACACAGAAGTAAACACAGATACACAAATATCGTACTGTTTTAGTGGATGAATGTACACAGAAGTAAACACAGATACACATATATCGTACTGTTTTAGTGGATGAATGTACACAGAAGTAAACACAGATACACATATATCGTACTGTTTTAGTGGATGAATGTACACAGAAGTAAACACAGATACACAGATATCGTACTGTTTTAGTGGATGAATGTACACAGAAGTAAACACAGATACACAGATATCGTACTGTTTTAGTGGATGAATGTACACAGAAGTAAACACAGATACACAAATATCGTACTGTTTTAGTGGATGAATGTACACAGAAGTAAACACAGATGCACATATATCGTACTGTTTTAGTGGATGAATGTACACAGAAGTAAACACAGATACACATATATCGTACTGTTTTAGTGGATGAATGTACACAGAAGTAAACACAGATACACAGATATCGTACTGTTTTAGTGGATGAATGTACACAGAAGTAAACACAGATACACAAATATCGTACTGTTTTAGTGGATGAATGTACACAGAAGTAAACACAGATACACAAATATCGTACTGTTTTAGTGGATGAATGTACACAGAAGTAAACACAGATACACAAATATCGTACTGTTTTAGTGGATGAATGTACACAGAAATGCGTACTATTCTTACGAATGCATGTACAAAGTAATGTTTGTATCTCAAGAGTAAAAAAAAAATTACGTAATTTGCCAACTTGACTATATATTATATTATATTATATTATATTATATTATATTATATTATATTATATTATATTATATTATATTATATTATATTATATTATATTATATTATATTATATTATATTATATTATATTATATTATATTATATTATATTATATTATATTATATTATATTATATTATATTATATTATATTATGCTTTTTGGTTCACGGGTAAAATAAAATAAAGACGATCACGTAACAGTACAAAAACACCTTGGAACCCCGTAGGCAGGCCGGTGACACCGGTTCGCACTTAAGGGGGTACCAACCCCCCTGCCAAATTCCAAGGGAAAATCAAAACATTTAAAACACAGAACAAGTAACATAAAACATATATGCGCTGCTGTAAGTGTGTGCAATGATAGCCCACCAAGAGGACAAAACTCTTGGCTCCTGTGCGTGTGCTAAGTTTGTAAATACAATGATGTTCGTTTGTATCGATGTTTAACAACAAGACAAAGCAACTTCCTGCTTTAAATAGATCGTACCTGCCATGTTTACAGTAGAATGCGAAGTGTGTTATCCTCGATTTTACATAGTGCATCCTCTACCGTCCACATAATCTCAAATTCAGGCAGTTGGTTCATGATCAGGAAACATTCATATTCTGTTTCAAGCCTCGACTTAATACTTTGAATAAAAATGTCCAGAGGCTCACTCGATCCTTTGTTTTGCCTTTTATTACGACGGCTGACATGAATTGCAACCTTAGCCATGCACGCTAAGAAACAAAATAAACCTTGTGCCTTGCTCGACATAAAGTGTTTTGAGCGATGGGGTGGTAAAATAGTGAACCACCAAATCGGAATGCGAAAATCTGGTTGAAGCAGTCGCGACGCGATGTTATTAAAATAATGGAGTAAGGCGCTATTTGATGGACAATCATAAAAATGTGTTGAAGTGTGTCAACTTCATCACAAAAGGGACATTTATCTGAATTGTTCAAACGAGCTTTGAACAGAAATCTCCCCGTTGGAAAGGCACCATGGACAATACGCCACTGCAGATCCCCATATTTGTTAATGACTGGTGTTTCATAGCAATCCTTGAAGTTGGGTTTAGCACTTTCAGGCAGACTAAGGATGTCCCGCCAAACAGTGTCAAGTTTTTGTAAGTGTTGTGTTATTGACTGGACACGTATTAGATATTTATAGATTGCGCCTTTTTCAAACTTATATAGTGGCAAATTTAGTTCATCAGAAAAGTGCAGTTCAAAGCTATGATGTGAAAGAGGTTGATTACACTTCCCATTCCCTTTGAAGTAGGTGTTGATAGTATCTTTCCATTTGGTAGGAATAGAATCGTGAATGACCTTGATACTGAGATGGAGAATACGCTCGGAATGGATTTTAATTTTATCCGACATATCAGCGGCCTCCAACCAAGTTTTATTCGTTTCTGATACGAAATCACATACTTTGGTTATTCCCGCGTCAACAAAATGTCTGAGCGCAAAAGGCTCATTTCGTATGGGATGTATGATGAGTGGGTTGTTAAACAGTGGCTCATTAAGAATATCAGTTACGTTATTATCATTGAACTTACGCACTTTCTCTACAGATTTCCAACACTGGAGGAGCTCATAATAAAATAATGGCAATCTTTGTAAAGGTGCTTTGATAGTGGTGCATAGAAGTTGACTTGCATATGACATATTGCTCGCTTGCATAAAAAAGTAGTCTGTGAACTTAAAACAGGGGTGGTCATGGTTATTATATAGATATCTTTGAATATAGGAAAGTCGCATAGTACTTATGCGTGTTGGAAGATGTGTAACATTTTGTCCACCTCTTTCCAAAGGGAGGTACAGTGTTGCAGCAGATACCCAATGTCGCCCTTGCCAAAAGAAGTCGAGCAGCATTTTCTGTACCTTCAGAACTACGTCCGATGGCGGCACAAGGCTATTAAAGCGATACATTAACTGCGATGAAATCAGATTATTAATGATAAGAGCGCGCGTTCTGTAAGACATGCTGTAAACAAAATGATTCCAGAAGTTGATCTTATTATTTACTTTTGCAACAAGTTCAGCCCAGTTCTGATTCGTATAAGTTAGATTATTCCCAAGATAAACACCCAACAGTTTCAACCCCTCGCTGTTCCATTTTATATTGAGAGGGGAGTAGGTGATGTTGCGCCAGCTACCTACCCATAACCCTTCTGATTTTTCGAGATTGATTTTAGAGTTTGACGCAAGCTCGTAGACATGTAACCAGCGACTTAGTAAGTTGAAATCCTGCTTGCGAGTTATGAAAAATTCCACGTCGTCGGCGTAAGCGGTGAGTTTAGAACGTTGGTTTTTGCTGTGAGGTATAACCAACCCTTCAATGTTTTCATCATTCCTAATTTTATGAAGTAGTGGTTCAATGGCAATGACGTAGAGGGCAGTGGACATTGAACACCCTTGCCTAATGCCACGGGCCACTGTGATGGGTGTAGTAAGGGCGCAGTTAACGCGGACCAGGGACTGGGCATTGGTATACATGAGGCGAATGTAAGAAAGGAAACGGTCACCAAAACCAAAGGCACGAAGCGTATTAAAGAGGTATCCGTGATGTATCCTATCAAATGCCTTTTCCTGGTCAATGGCAACAATAGCCAGGGGCGAGTTAGTTAAGTTGGCATAGTCAATACTGTCACGAAGTAGATTTATATTGTCGTGAATATGCCTGTTTGGTATGCTGCAAGTTTGGTCTGGATGAATAATGCTGCCTAAAACACCGCGCAAACGCAATGCAAGCGATTTAGTGAACATTTTGTAATCGCTACATAACAGACTCACGGGTCGCCAGTGTTTTACGTTGGTAACGTCACCTTCTTTAGGGAGAAGAGTGACCACGGCCCTTGTGCAGGATAGGGGGAGCACATTTTCGTTTGTGGCAGCAGTAAATACATCGCACAGATCACTTCCAATGATATGCCAAAAAGTTTGGTAAAATTCGTTTGGTATTCCGTCGATACCGGGAGTACGCCCATGGGGAAGTAGTTTGACCGTGGCACTCAGTTCGTCAAACGTGATTGGTTTGTCAAGGTCATCACGATCTGTTTCATTTAGTTGAGGTAGCCCTTCAAGGAGGCTATTTTGAGCTTCAATGTCAATGTTATCAGGTGTATACAGGTTATTATAAAAGGTGTGTATGATTTTCCGTATTTCAGTTTGATTTTCAGTAAGAGTATTATCCTGGTGCCTCAACTGAAAGATCGCCTTTTTGGTTCCCTTCTTTTTCTCTAACTGGAAAAAGAAGGAATTGCAAACATCACTTTCATTTAAAAACTTATGTCGCGCACGCGTAGCACTGCCTTTGTGTTCACGTTGAACATGGCGTGCGAGAAGTTTTTTCTTTTCAGTGTAACTGTTTAAGAGCGGTGCATCGTGTGCAGTACAACGTTCGATGGTTTTAATTTCCATTTCCAATGCTTGTTTTTCGGTTTTGTATTTATTTTGTTTGAGTGTGCAATACTGTTGTGTGAGTAACTTTATTTTATTTTTGCCAATATCCCACCATGTCTGTATATTTACATAATTATTTCGAAGTGTTTGCCACTTCGCCCAAAAATCAGTTAAGATTGCCACATACACTTCATCGCGCAGAATTTCTGTATTCATACACCACACTGGACTTTTGTTTTTACTGTCACCAATGGCGATGTTGATGTGGACAAGGGAATGGTCAGAAAAAGCTAATGCGCCATTGCTTATGTCAATATTCTTAATTTTCCCACGCATACATTTGCTGACATAAAACCTATCAAGGCGCACAAGCGTACCACCACGCCCCCAAGTAAAGTTTAATGTGTTCCCGTGGTATTGGCGCCATGCATCAAACAGTTTGTGATGATTCAGGACAGATTTGAGGAGCTTTGCAGTGCGCATGTTCGGTTCAGTCCCTCTATTACGGTCAATGTCGGGTTCAGTAGTACAATTAAAATCGCCTCCCATGATTACTGGGTCATTATTTAGAGAACTGATGAATTGTTCAATTTTAGTGAAGCATTCCACACGCTCAGCGCCATTAATAGGTGCATAGACATTAATTATGTGAACAAGATTTTCATTAATTTGAACATGAGCGTGCAACACGTACCCAGGCATGATCTCAGATTGTGATAAAATATTCACAGTTGCTCCTGGCGAAAACAAAATAGCCACACCCGCACGATTAACAGTGCCATGGGAAAAAATACCAAGGCCACGCCACACAAGTTTCCAAATATTTTCATCGGAGACAAGAGAGTGTGTTTCTTGTAGCATATAAATATTACAGGGATGGTCACGCTTGAGATAATTGAAAACACTGTACCGTTTGAGGGCGTCCCGGCAACCATTGACATTGTAAGTTGCGCATGTAATTGTGTTTGCCATCATAACAAGGGAAATTAAAAATCAGCGATAAAGTTACCCGTTTTGATTTGCTGTTTAATTTTTTTAATGAGTCTGTGCATGCGAGATTTATCAGATGTGTTCAACTGCGTGGTATTGCGGTAGTTTATCAGATGTCGAACCAATATTTTAAGATTAGGGCAAAATTCAAAACACTTGTCTATAAATCTACGTGAGTGAAGTGTAGACACTAAAAAGGTTTTGATATTAGCGTTTGATATCGTTGATTCGCTGTTATCAGTACATGTTGAAACATTTGAAATGATAGACCCCTCATTCTCACTACATTCGCTGGCAGTTTCCTCCATATCATCAGCGGTTTTATTTTGTGACATAGGTGTGCTGAAAAGGTCTTGTGATTAATCAGTTAAACCACTTAAATCAATGGGGAGTTCGGATAGCGGCGAATCGCGCGGGGATTCAACTGTGAACTCAAGTAAGGGAGATGATGGAAATGGGGCCGACTCCGTAAGCTCGGGCTGTGGCTTTGGAGTGCACACTGTTACATTGGCATATACGTGGGGAAAGGGTTTGTGGGGTGGAGGGGGTGGGGGGGGGCGATGGTGGTGCAATGGAAGGGGAAGGAGGGGTTCGTACCCTCTCTTCATCAATCGGACAATTTTGTTCAACAATTTCGATTGCATTTTCATCGTTACGCTTTTTAGGACTTGGTTCACCTTTATTTTCGTCATTTAACTGGTCATTGTTTTGTTCTTCTCTATGAACTGGTGATCTAGAGCGCGTGCGCTTTTTGCTCATATATTTGGATGAATCTGTATTCATTTCAGTTTCAATTTCAATGTTATCTGTTGTACCATCGGTCTCATGATTGTTTATCTCAGTATCTGATGCTTGGGTGTTAATTATATCAGTTATGTCATCGTCTTTGTCGTGCAATGTGTCAGGGGAATTTAAATTAGTTATTACATTCACCTGTTGAGAGTCTGTTTGAGTGCTATTTTGGGCACTATTGTTTTCATCATTCATCATTTGCATATTCGTTGTTTGAGAGTTTGGGCAAGTTTTACGTGTATGTCCCTTCATGTTACATGAAAAGCACGTCAATTCGTCAGACGAAACGTAAATATTATATGTCTGACCTTGAAAAGTAATAGGTAATAAACCGTTGATATTGAGATCTTTTAAATATACATAAACTTGGCGGCGAAAAGACTTTACATGTTTCAGTGCTGGTCTTTTGCACCCGAGTGGGATCGCTCGCACCGCGCTCATGACACGCCCATATTTAGCTAAGGCATCTGTAATAAAATTGTCAGGTAAAAAAGGGGGAACATTTGATAGCACAATTTTTGTAGAGGGCCGGACAAGAGGTTCAACAGAAACATGGAGGTCTCCAATGTCAAGGCCAGCGGCAGAAACCATGTCGACCCATGTAACCTTATTTAAAAAGACAATAACCGATCGGTTCATACGGGATGCAGCCACAATATTACTGGCCCCGACTAAATCTGCAACCGACTCCACATAAGTTTCAACAGGAATGCCATCAATGTTTTCACACCGTACCGCATGGTTTCTAGTAAGGTGACCTGTTGGTGTTGACGGTGGTATCAGGGGGAAAATCTCTCTCTCGGGGTTCTCCACACTGTCAGGGGGGAAACTCGTCTCGTCTCTCTATCTCGTCCCCTTGAGGTACGGGATCGGGAAAGTCACTTTAACTTTACAGTCAAATAAGACACACACAACGAAATACGTTTCAGCTCTCGTCTTAGTCGATCTTTCGAGCACTCTATAAGACACAGCGCCCTGGGGAAAAAAATCCCCAAGACTCTCTTAGACTGCGTCAAGGCTCGCCCCAAGGCTCTCCAGGACTCTCGACTTCCCAGGACTGCACTCGACTCTCGTGGAGTATTCGCCAAGACCAACTCAAACTCTCTTTATTCATTTTCAAAACTCTAACCAATTACAAAACAGTAAAAGACTCTAGGGCGTAACCTTCAATCATAAAGCCAATCACACTAAGTACTGAATACGTCATATCTTTTGATTAATCGTTCACTACATTAATAACTATGAATATAAACTGTCAGAATGAGTAGTCTAAAAAGCGGTGGTTATCTGGTAATTAGTTCCAAATCACTGAGCCAAGTTCCGTCCAAAACTTCAAATAGGCCTACACGATGACAGACATAACACAGCAATTCGCTAATAATCAGTTAATTAAGTCGGTCAACAAATACGCGAAAACAAATTCATGACAGTGGCCTTGTGTGAGCGGCAGCCATCTTGGTTGCCGACCACCTTGCCAAGGCAAAGGCAAAAACACTCCAAAACCCACAATAATAACGAAAACAACAACTATAAATTACTCACGTAAAAGGTAGACACACTACATATACAGCTGTGTAGAAACACGGGCGCACAACGAGCGCAAAAACGCAAAACAGGCAGAAAATCGGGGAGCGCTGAAAAGCACCGCGTTCACCCGATTATATTATATTATATTATATTATATTATATTATATTATATTATATTATATTATATTATATTATATTATATTATATTATATTATATTATATTATATTGGAAGTTTGAAGTAAGGCAATAATAAAGTAATAAATAAAGTAATAAAGTGGTGTATCCGTGTTTACTTCAAGTGTGTATTCCTTTGAGTAAAACCTTGTATCTCCACAGTATAAGTATTATCTGCCAAGCAAGTCGAAGTTCCCCACACACTACGCTCCCTACGTAGCGCTATGTTAAACTAAAAATCATGGCGGTTGAGAATTGTAAAAATTGTAATAATACACTTCTTTTGGGAAGTATTTTTTTCAATATTTCGACATTTATATTGAGTAACAGTACTATGTATGCCGTAACCTAACAAGCATGAACATCGGATCGTATCATAAATCCCGATTTGATCGCTTATGAATCAAACTTGTATGTATGTATTACTAAATTCACGCTAGAAATACACATGCTAACCGTCTATTAACTGGACAGAAAATACACACATACACAGATTTGTTCGTCTTTCAAATTATCAGGAAGACAGTTAGTTCATAGCCTAGCCTTAGTACTCAAACGTTTTTTTACAGATATAATGAGCTCGTGGTTAAATATATTACTGTTAGAATATGTCACTTGTCTGGTGTAGACCTCATGTATCTTACACAAACCATTTAATCGGAATGACATATAGCGGCTTTCACGCATAGAGCTGGATATGCTCACCTGGCATCGTTTTATGTATACCATGAGTCCATAAAACTTACAGTGATTTGACTATGTAAAATGGTAGAGTTGTTTTCGTGGATTGTATGTCAGTCATTTGCTTTGAGTGATTAGACTTATAAATTTCCTTTGATGGCTATGAATTTACATATAGTTTGGGTATATGGCATATCTGCTTTAAAATATGTATAACGTTGTCCAATTTAACCTACACCAAGGCAGGCGAGGTCAAGGTCAAAACTATATTGTATTTGATAATCGTCATGTATCAAGGTCAACAATAACATTTTAAGTGATATTGATTAAACCAATTCGATATCATAGTGTTTGATTCATTGTGTTGTCCATCATGTTGTGTTTTCAACGCAGTACTGGCGACCAGCTGTTTTTTCACAATAGTGTCAGCTTAAGTGATAGATAGGTAAATTGTTTCATTGTAATGTTTTATAACCATATTGTAAACATTTACAGTGTGTGTCAAGGTGAAGAAATGGACCGATTCATATTTTAGACATATAAGCAAGATAGTGATAAAAATAAATCATTGTCCATTTGAATTTCAAACGTTTTTAAGACTGTTATTGCGATTATTACAACTTCAAATAAATAATTAAATTCAACACACCAAGTATGTATCCGTTGATTGTCATCGTATTCGGACGAAATATACGTCATCGTTGCTCCCTTTTCTTTTATTAATGACTATATTTCATATTTTACCCACAATGAAAACGACATTCCTGAGTGCTAGTTACACTACACTCATCTATCATGTAGTAAACATGTTTCTAATATACAAAGAAATATACACAGATAGTTTAATTACAGTAGTTACCGCATTTATGACGTGCTTTCAACAGCCTTTTTCTCATAACACTGAGAAACCAGCCGAGGTGTAGGCGAAGTGTCGGCGGTATACTGGATACGTAGCTGTGTCCTATTAGTTTACCTACTCAGAGTAAGAACTGATTGTTTTTAGATGACCTTACTCATGCTTGTCACAAAGAATGATAATATATTTAAATATACTTGAATTTAACTTAGTTGCAAACTTTATTTCAATCTTCGAATATTAGTTATGTTGATATCGTATTGTGATTCATTGCAACTGAAAACGTTGTCTTTGAAGCACACAGCATTTTAATAAAACATTGAATGTACACAGACTTTGAATATATAATACGTGAAACATTTGTTGAATCGGACGTTCTAGTTATTAATAAATGTGTTTGAAATGACATTTCTGGAACAGCTTCCACGGGATTCCATGCTGTTTTCCCGTAAAACAAATAAAAAGTACCTGTCTTATATATGATAGAAATACAAACAAAATTTTGAAATATAACGATAACTTTTTACAGTAAAAACATTGATAAATAGCTCAAACATTTTTATAGATGTTTTACGTGTATTTTGTTCATTGACCATATATTTGTACCCCTGGGTGGGTTTTACAACATGAAATAAACATGTATGTAAAGAACACACAAATCCGACTATTCGTTTTAAGAGTAGCCAATCACCGTAAGCTCGACACATGATAGTATGTTATTCTTGACAAATACATAATTATTGATTCCTCGTTACACCAGATCGAGGCTGGCAAGTTGTTTTCTAGGTAACATGATAAAGTGTGACTGGAAATACGGCGTACTTTGTCAGGAGTCGTCTCACTGTCATCACACTATATCAGCGAATCAAGGTACGTATATCAAACATTATTATGTGTGGGTGTTATCAAATGCTGTTACACACGTTAATATAGTATACACACCATTGATGCATCCCATCAAATTTTCTCTCAGTTTTGTTTGCTGAGCTTCATTTCAAGGGGGCAAAGGGGGATAGCTGGTACAGGTTACAGGAAATAAAAAGGGCATTTTACATTTTAACAGGAAATAAAATGAAAGTTCCATTTACAGTAGAAAATAGATTTTTACACTTAACAGATGAAGCAAATTTCATTTTACATTTATATAATATGATAATATGATATGTATTTAGCAATCAAAATAGGAAATTGCGTAAGAATTACGACATTTAATGTGGAAGATGCTTTATACGCTTACAGAAAATAATATCTTTGTACTAATTACGGACGTATAAAATAGCTGATTACATTTTACATTTTGCCCATGTCTATGAATTTACGTTTTTTATTTATTTGAATTAGATTATTAAGAAAATAAAAAACAATTGATTACAGCTTACGAAAATATCTTTTGCCACCCTTCTCGTTTCTCAACAAAACACGTATCTTCCACTGATAACTGGGCTTGCTCCTACTCTTATAACATTCAGTGTAATATTATGAACATAAATAGTCAAGCTGAGTATGTTTACTTGTGTTTAGAAAGTAAAACCTGCTGGTCATTTTCTGTCTTTTCTTTGAACTCATATTCACACTGATATATAACTATCAGTCAATAGAACAGTAAGTCTTGTTATTGTGATAAATTGTAGCTTCACAATTTTCCTGCTAAATATAATGTTCAAACTCAATAATGTAGCGATGACAATGATGCATATACATAATGTTATCAAATCTAGTATATTAATGCATAATCGAACGTAATTTTCAATAACAAATATATTCTGTTTTCACCCTTTGAATGATTAAGTTATTATATCTTCCAATTCGCGATTTTAGAGTAGGATGTCGTCCGAGGTAAGGGATATAAAAACGTAACATTCTTTGTGATGGTGATTTAAATCTTTTTGATCTTTTCGTTGGAAGTAAAACATAAAATATACAAGGAAACATTATTTGTCTTAACTGTGCATTTCCGGTATCTTCAATATAAAATGTGCCATGTAGTTTTAGAGTGAAAAATATGCTGAATTGAAAGTAGATATCTTGGCTTTACTTCATATTGAGAATAGTGGAGTGTCTTACCCCTTAGACAAACACAAAACTAGTTCAATTCAAAAGGCTTGGCAGTTAATTTCTTATTACCCATCCACAATATCAATATTGTGTACTAGTCAGTGGGGTGTACTTCAAAGATTTGTAAAGTGGAAATGTAATTTTAATACAAGATAGCTGCTCTGAAGTTTTGTTTAAATCATGGTTCTTTGAAGAAACCAGGTTTAAATAGATCTGGTTTGTTTGTTTGTTTGTTTATTATTTATTTATTTATTTATTTATTTATTTATTTATTTATTTATTTATTTATTTATTTATTTATTTATTTATTTATTTATTTATTTATTTATTTATTTATTTATTTATTTATTTATTTATGGATGTTATAGTTATCCTGTAGTATTCACTTATTACTGTGCAATGAACGATGTAGAATCCTTGTGACCACACTCTGAGAGTATAGCCTTTCTGATTTTTTTGAAAGATTGCATGAATTGCTTTGAAATCTTCTTCTCCAGAACCACTGACATATTGGACTGACATTTGTTTTCTAATGTCTATATTTAAGGCGAACATCGTGATTGATCATGTGTTTTAACCGCCATCTTGTATCTATTTTTAACAGAAAGTATTTTTACCAAAGTCACAATTATCTGACTGATTTGAAATTTGGCATGTTCCATCTCTACACGATTTTTGTCTGTCACATCAAACATGAAAAAAAATGTTGAACAATCAACTTGATATTTTGTATTTCGCATGTAAGTGAAAGGCTTGTTACCAGAAAAATAAAATAATTTTGATCAGTTACAGAGTTTGGCCGTCATCTTGACTTGAAGTTAAACCTCTTTCTTCTAACTTGGAACTCTGATTGTTTTATAGTAGTATTATTACTATATAGACTACCAGATTGTTTTATAGTAGTATTATTACTATATAGACTACCAGATTGTTTTATAGTAGTATTATTACTATATAGACTACCAGATTGTTTTATAGTAGTATTATTACTATATAGACTACCAGATTGTTTTATAGTAGTATTATTACTATATAGACTACCAGATTGTTTTATAGTAGTATTATTACTATATAGACTACCAGATTGTTTTATAGTAGTATTATTACTATATAGACTACCAGATTCAAGAAATAAATGCTTTAATTGTTATGTGGCCTTTACCCTATATTGAAAAAATCGAAAAATGACAGTAAAAGATTGAAAGTCTTTTTCAGAATCGTTGAACAAAATATACTGTTATTCGTTGACGAGCATTTATGTATAAAGATCATTACAGTTTGTGAAGTTCCGGTGTGAATGGTCACATGGTTTGCTTCAGTTATCTGATTGATTTGAAACTTAGTATGTTACATCTTCACGCTGAACTTCTTCAGAAACAAGCAAAATAATCCATTTTGTTTCCTATCCATTAAGTGAGTGCTTTAACCTATCAAGTCGATTGTTGGCATTTATAATATTATAATTTTGATCAGTTACGTGTTTTGGCCAAAATCTAAAATTTTCCTAAAAAATGGCCAAACATACTAGTGAGGGCATCTCACGAATATTTCATCCTATGAATTTGATTTTTCGCATATAGCAAATATGGCCAAAGCTTATTATGCGAAAAATATATAATTCCCAGAGATTTCTATACAGCACTGACGAGAAAAATAGCACATAGATGAAGTGAAGTGATTGAACTATTCACTATATACTTCATCTGATGTTTTGTCGTCAAGTCTTTTGAGAAAACACACATCACATCATTACATATTCGGTCAGTGTACGAAAAAAATACAGCGTTTATTTTGTACAAAAATACCTATCAAGGGAGATAAGAATAGTCTAATATATTATATCTGTTATATCTATTATATCTATTTTGTCTATCAAAAGTATACTGCGATAACATCTTTTCTAATAAGTGGCATAAATATACTTTAAACCATAAGTATACTTTTTAAGCCTTTGCTGGCAGATGCGATGAGTTTATGGTTAATACTATGATACCGTTACACAGATGATCTGATACATCGGACATGAGATTTCATATAGAAACCACTTGAGTTAGAATGACATATGGCGGGTGACAGGAAACACCTGACATCACTTCATGTATACCATGGGATTCATATATCAAATTTGTTTTGTT
This sequence comes from Saccoglossus kowalevskii, assembly GCF_978046115.1. Lineage (NCBI taxonomy): Eukaryota > Metazoa > Hemichordata > Enteropneusta > Harrimaniidae > Saccoglossus > Saccoglossus kowalevskii. Next base: position 34,740,393 of record NC_140655.1, on the reverse strand, counting down.
GTTCGTTCTCTTCTATTGTTGCCAATCGTTTGTTTGTTTGTTTGTTTGTTTGTTCATACAGGGAGTATGACTTTCGATAGATCTACGATTGGATATCATGGGTTTTTTACTTCACAGCAAAATAAAGCAAATGAGATACTTTATAATAGGCAAAATGTTATACTAAATTTAGACGGGAATCTGAAACGACTCTATCGATAAACTTTAAACAGAAGCATAGGCTATTTTATTGATCATTATATTATATTAATCGTATCCAAGTAGAAACAGTGTTTAAATGTCTAAATGAATTCATAGCACATATAAGTGTGTAAAACACGTCGAAAGATATATCATAATAAAAGGTTACAGTTTTAAGAGCTTTATTTTGCATTTTTTGCTGCGTTATTAGCCTCACATTTCATGGCTGACATACGGTATTACTATTTTACGGAAATGAAAATAAATCATCCTTTTGAAATTAACACCAAATTTAATGGACCGTAAACATACCACAACCGCTCATCTTTGTGATAATGTTGTCGTTTTCAAAGTGTTACCAGATGGTATTTGTTGGATTTAGCCAACTAGAAAGCACTAATGCATTGCTAATTACATGATGGAAATCTATATACATACTAGTATTACAATCTTGAATTTCTGAATAAAAGTAGTTCTCAGAAACTATTCATGCAAATATATGTCATTTATCCATGATATGAACTTGTATGTATTGTCCAGAGTGCATGATTGATATTTGTTTATTTTATCGTGAATTTATGTAAGTATTTCCCAAATTATCAAATACTTGGGTTATTCCGTTTAACAAATATATCATAATGAAATAACACAGAGTGTGCTCAAATAAATAATTTAGGTATTAATCTTGTAAATAAAACGTCTGGTAAATTTGTACTTTTATTTTTTTGATCGTATCTCCGTAAACGAGTATGGCGATGATGTGGGCACAAACACTATGAATAACACATCATTGCGATGTACATGCCCAGGACATAAATTAACGCCTAGTAACAATACAAGCTTTTATTGAAATGTACCTATCATTAGTTATATTAATTATTTGAAATGGTTCTGTCTTTTAGGTTCACTTCACAACGATGAAGTTCACGTTTGCTATCATCGTAGGCATAGTAACCATTTCAGTGAATGTGTTATTATTAGTAAAGACGGATGAATTGCCTCTGATTGCCCGTGCTCGGTCTGGCAGAGTGAATAACCATTACACTGTTATCATGCAGGTATATATGAATTATAAAGTACATGAATATGTGATAATGTGTGCGATTACCTCAATGTATATTACCACTGTATATTACTTGTGATACATGCATGTGTATGTTCGACAGTTAAACTAAATACAACAAATCGTACGTAATTATCTCCACTTTTGATACAAGGGTATATGACAATCAACAAAATGTCCAACCAGGGGTGAAATAACCCTGAATAAATACACGTGGTGCTGTATCTTGGTTTGTTCAATGCTCAATAATTTGATTATGATGTTATAAAGAAACACATGAGTGATTTTTAATTAAAATTATACATGATTTGTTGCAGCCAAGCACAACAGACATTGAGATAGACGCAGTGGTAGATAGCTTGGTAGCTGCTGTTGGTAACAACGAAATAAAAGCGAATAAAATTAGAAAATATGTCTGTGTTTTGAAAGGTTTTGCACTGGAAATTAGCCAGGCATATGAAATACTCGTAAGTTACCACATGGACCCTCTAGGGTCTATGGTTACCATAACTCTTCTTTTATATTTGCTGCATGCTTGACACAATTCAAGAATGGAAAGTGATTGACCTTTTAATTGTTCAATATTTCTATCTATTCAATATACCCAACTGGACAATATAGCTAACTGGACAATATAGCTAACTGGTCAACATACCTAGCTGGACAATATTCAGTTTTATAACAATATATCAGGCTAGTCAATATACTTAGTTGGTTAATATACTTACCCGGGTAATATACCTGGTTGGTCAACTACATATTTTGTACCACTGAATTACATTCCTATCAGTATTTCAATTTATCAAAGTATAACATTACGACTGTAAACCAATCTTATTTATTGGTATTAATGTTATGTAGAACCACTCGATTATACGACTACAGATGTAATCCACGGAACCGTAGATATAACTTAAGTGTTCTAGGACTCGTTATATTGAGTTTGGAACACACTTATATGTTTAAAACATCACTGGGAAATGTACGTTAAACACAATTGGAACTATTTCGGGATAATTAGATTCGCTTAAAATGTGCTATTGTAGGGTAGTATTGTTCTTAATTTTCTCAGTTCTGATATCAATACAAGAAATTATCAGAAACAAATCTAAAACGAACAAATAAAATATTTTTGTGAAAACAAACCATTACAGTAGCACATTTTAAGCGAATCCAATTATCCCGAAATAGTTCCAATTGTGTTGTTACTCTTTTTTCTGTAAATAGCAATTTTATTATATAATATAAAAAAATACGCAATGAAAATATAACTAAACCGTTTTATTGAAAACTGGTAAAAGTTAACATGTTCTTTTTCGGTGTTTCGTAATAAGAATTGTCATAAACAGTATATCATGATCGAGATGTCAAAGTTGTTTGTGCCATTGTGTGAAGCCGTTTTGTACTCTTAATTTGTGTCACGCTGTGCTATTTATCTTATATAGCAGTACTCTCTTTACTGAACACGTATGAAATGAAAGTAATGACAATTCAATGATTTATTGCTATGTTTATCTAATGAATATGTAATGTCAATTACCAAAAATATGCAACATACATTTCAAAAGTTAAGGTCAATAATACCTTCTGATTTTAAACAAGCATGTCGACCATGCTAACTAATTTACATAACATAATATATTATTCTTAATATATGCATTCGTCGTCATTCTTAGGCATTAACAACTAATGTTTTCTTTTCAACTGGCGGGACACTCCTGAAGAAGGGGTGTAGTATTTTCGTCTCCTTTGCTTTATTTGCACTAAATAAACCATACCCCAGAATTAGCTCACTGTTGAAGTAATATATTAATACTCAGTCAATTAAAACTACTTAGATATAATAAATGTAGTCATTAGGCACACATTAATATACGAGTCAGTTAGAAAGGCTCTGATCAGAGTCGAATTATGTATACTAAATTAATTAAACATTGCGAAATCAATCAATCTATACTTGAGTGTAAGACAAGTCAAATTGTTCACGTTTATTCGAAAATGGTCACAATCGATGATCTTGAGCGCTTTACGTTGTGGAAATATTGCTAAATCAGGCGAATCTCTCGAAGACATGCTCGACAAATAACGGTTTTATGTCAACTTATTGATTAAAATACTACTCTTTGACAAACAGTTTATACACATCACATACATTGTTATACTAATAAGATTGTTTCACAACTCAATAAATTAAACTCGGTTTTAAATATAAAATCTCTTTGCCTTTGTTAAATTACAGACGGCAAAGAAACTTACAGTCTGCTTAAGACAAGTTAATTTCTCTATTTTGTCATCGGTTCGCTATCTCGGTAATTTTGTTTCTATCCACCTTACGCCAACAAAAATTATATGAGTAGCGTTATTGTGCTTTTGCAAATTTGTGCTCGTGTTCTTCTGGTAAATATTATTATATTCTGTGGGTTTAAAGCACAATAATTACGCAGACACTTGCATTGCAGTATTATGATATAGCTTGGGAGATTAGTCATATTACGTATTACGTCAGCAGATCGTTAAAGTGTATGGTAACGTACAACTTTGCTATTGATAACAATTTTTTTTTACAATGTCATACAAAAGGGTAACGCTAATGTTTACGTGATTATATCGAAATGAAATATTGGAATTTCCCTTTTAAATGCTTTTTTATATGAAAATATCAATTTATCAGTTTTTATTATGAGACTTTTCTTCTCAAACTGAGTAGTATACCTAATATAAGTGTACTTCCTGTCTGACTAGTTACCTAATATACATGCATTTCCTGTCTGAATAGTAATATAATATAAGTGTACTTCCTGTCTAACTAGTTACCTTATATAAGTATACTTCCTGTCTAACTAGTTACTTAATATTAGTGTACTTTCTGTCTGACTAGTTACCTAATATAAGTGTTGCTTTCTGTCTGACTAGTTACCTAACATAAGTGTACTTCCTATCCGACTAGTTACCTAATATAAGTGTTGCTTTCTGTCTGATTAGTTACCTAATATAAGTGTACTTCCTATTCGACTAGTTACATAATATAAGTGTACTTCCTATCCGACTAGTTACCTAATATAAGTCTACTTCCTATCCGACTAGTTACATAATATAAGTGTAATTCCTGTCCGACTAGTTACATAATATAAGTGTATTTCCTATCCGACTAGTTACATAATATAAGAGTACTTCCTATCCGACTAGTTACCTAATATAAGTCTACTTCCTGTCCGACTAGTTACATAATATAAGTGTACTTCCTATCCGACTAGTTACATAATATAAGTGTACTTCCTATCCGACTAGTTACATAATATAAGTGTAGTTTCTATCCGAATAGTTACATAATATAAGTGTACTTCCTATCCGACAAGTTACATAATATAGGTGTACTTTCTATCCGACTAGTTACCTAATATAAGTGTACTTCATATCCGACTACTTACCTAATATAAGTCTACTTCCTGTCGGACTAGTTACCGAATATAAGTGTACTTCCTATCCGACTAGTTACATAATATAAGTGTAATTCCTGTCCGACTAATTACATACTATAAGTCTACTTCCTGTCCGACTAGTTACATAATATAAGGATACTTCCTATCCGACTACTTACCTAATATAAGTGTACTTCCTATCCGACTAATTACATAATACAAGTGTACTTCCTGTCCGACTAGTTACCTAATGTAAGTGTACTTCCTATCCGACTAGTTACATAATATAAATGTACTTCCTATCCGACTAGTTACATAATACAAGTGTACTTCCTGTCCGACTAGTTACCTAATATAAGTGTACTTACTATCCGACTAGTTACATAATATAAATGTACTTCCTATCCGACTAGTTACATAATACAAGTTTACTTCCTGTCCGACTAGTTACCTAATATAAGTGTACTTCCTGTCCGACTAGTTACCTAATATAAGTGTACTTCCAATCCGACTAGTTACCTAATATAAGTGTACATCTTATCCGACTAGTTACCTAATATAAGTGTACTTCCTATCCGACTAGTTACCTAATGTAAGTGTACTTCCTATCCGACTAGTTACATAATATAAATGTACTTCCTATCCGACTAGTTACATAATACAAGTGTACTTCCTGTCCGACTAGTTACCTAATATAAGTGTACTTCCTATCCGACTAGTTACATAATATAAATGTACTTCCTATACGACTAGTTACATAATACAAGTTTACTTTCTGTCCGACTAGTTACCTAATATAAGTGTACTTCCTGTCCGACTAGTTACCTAATATAAGTGTACTTCCAATCCGACTAGTTACCTAATATAAGTGTACTTCTTATCCGACTAGTTACCTAATATAAGTGTACTTCCTATCCGACTAGTTACATAATATAAGTGTACTTCTTATCCGACTAGTTACCTAATAAAAGTGTACTGCCTGTCCGATTAGTTACATAATAGAAGTGTAGTTCCTATCCGACTAGTTACCTAATATAAGTGTACTTCCCATCCGACTAGTTACATAATATAAGTGTACTTCCTATCCGACTAGTTACATAATATAAGTGTACTTACTATCCGACTAGTTACCTAATATAATTGTACTTCCTATACGACTAGTTACATAATATAAGTGTAGTTTCTATCCGACTAGTTACCTAATATAAGTGTTGCTTTCTGTCTGATTAGTTACCTAATATAAGTGTACTTCCTATTCGACTAGTTACATAATATAAGTGAACTTCCTATCTGACTAGTTACCTAATATAAGTCTACTTCCTATCCGACTAGTTACATAATATAAGAGTAATTCCTGTCCGACTAGTTACATAATATAAGTCTACTTCCTATCCGACTAGTTACATAATATAAGAGTACTTCCTATCCGACTAGTTACCTAATATAAGTCTACTTCCTGTCCGACTAGTTACATAATATAAGTGTACTTCCTATCCGACTAGTTACATAATATAAGTGTACTTCCTATCCGACTAGTTACCTAATATAAGTGTACTTCCTATCCGACTAGTTACATAATATAAATGTACTTCCTATACGACTAGTTACATAATACAAGTTTACTTTCTGTCCGACTAGTTACCTAATATAAGTGTACTTCCTGTCCGACTAGTTACCTAATATAAGTGTACTTCCAATCCGACTAGTTACCTAATATAAGTGTACTTCTTATCCGACTAGTTACCTAATATAAGTGTACTTCCTATCCGACTAGTTACATAATATAAGTGTACTTCTTATCCGACTAGTTACCTAATAAAAGTGTACTGCCTGTCCGATTAGTTACATAATAGAAGTGTAGTTCCTATCCGACTAGTTACCTAATATAAGTGTACTTCCCATCCGACTAGTTACATAATATAAGTGTACTTCCTATCCGACTAGTTACATAATATAAGTGTACTTCCTATCCGACTAGTTACCTAATATAATTGTACTTCCTATACGACTAGTTACATAATATAAGTGTAGTTTCTATCCGACTAGTTACCTAATATAAGTGTTGCTTTCTGTCTGATTAGTTACCTAATATAAGTGTACTTCCTATTCGACTAGTTACATAATATAAGTGAACTTCCTATCTGACTAGTTACCTAATATAAGTCTACTTCCTATCCGACTAGTTACATAATATAAGAGTAATTACTGTCCGACTAGTTACATAATATAAGTCTACTTCCTATCCGACTAGTTACATAATATAAGAGTACTTCCTATCCGACTAGTTACCTAATATAAGTCTACTTCCTGTCCGACTAGTTACATAATATAAGTGTACTTCCTATCCGACTAGTTACATAATATAAGTGTACTTCCTATCCGACTAGTTACATAATATAAGTGTAGTTTCTATCCGAATAGTTACATAATATAAGTGTACTTCCTATCCAACAAGTTACATAATATAGGTGTACTTTCTATCCGACTAGTTACCTAATATAAGTGTACTTCATATCCGACTACTTACCTAATATAAGTCTACTTCCTGTCGGACTAGTTACCTAATATAAGTGTACTTCCTATCCGACTAGTTACATAATATAAGTGTAATTCCTGTCCGACTAGTTACATACTATAAGTCTACTTCCTGTCCGACTAGTTACATAATATAAGTATACTTCCTATCCGACTAGTTACCTAATATAAGTGTACTTCCTATCCGACTAGTTACATAATACAAGTGTACTTCCTGTCCGATTAGTTACCTAATGTAAGTGTACTTCCTATCCGACTAGTTACATAATATAAATGTACTTCCTATCCGACTAGTTACATAATACAAGTGTACTTCCAGTCCGACTAGTTACCTAATATAAGTGTACTTCCTGTCCGACTAGTTACCTAATATAAGTGTACTTCCAATCCGACTAGTTACCTAATATAAGTGTACTTCTTATCCGACTAGTTACCTAATATAAGTGTACTTCCTATCCGACTAGTTACCTAATGTAAGTGTACTTCCTATCCGACTAGTTACATAATATAAATGTACTTCTTATCCGACTAGTTACATAATACAAGTGTACTTCCTGTCCGACTAGTTACCTAATATAAGTGTACTTCCTATCCGACTAGTTACATAATATAAATGTACTTCCTATCCGACTAGTTACATAATACATGTTTACTTTCTGTCCGACTAGTTACCTAATATAAGTGTACTTCCTGTCCGACTAGTTACCTAATATATGTGTACATCCAATCAGACTAGTTACCTAATATAAGTGTACTTCTTATCCGACTAGTTACCTAATATAAGTGTACTTCCTATCCGACTAGTTACATAATATAAGTGTACTTCTTATCCGACTAGTTACCTAATAAAAGTGTACTGCCTGTCCGATTAGTTACATAATAGAAGTTAGTTCCTATCCGACTAGTTACCTAATATAAGTGTACTTCCCATCCAACTAGTTACATAATATAAGTGTACTTCCTATCCGACTAGTTACATAATATAAGTGTAGTTTCTATCCGAATAGTTACATAATATAAGTGTACTTCCCATCCGACTTGTTACATAATATAAGTCTACTTCCTATCCGACTAGTTACATAATATAAGAGTACTTCCTATCCGACTAGTTACCTAATATAAGTCTACTTCCTGTCCGACTAGTTACATAATATAAGTGTAGTTTCTATCCCAATAGTTACATAATATAAGTGTACTTCCTATCCGACAAGTTACATAATATAGGTGTACTTTCTATCCGACTAGTTACCTAATATAAGTGTACTTCATATCCGACTACTTACCTAATATAAGTCTACTTCCTGTCGGACTAGTTACCTAATATAAGTGTACTTCCTATGCGACTAGTTACATAATATAAGTGTAATTCCTGTCCGACTAGTTACATACTATAAGTCTACTTCCTGTCCGACTAGTTACATAATATATGTATACTTCCTATCCGACTAGTTACCTAATATAAGTGTACTTCCTATCCGACTAGTTACATAATACAAGTGTACTTCCTGTCCGACTAGTTACCTAATGTAAGTGTACTTCCTATCCGACTAGTTACATAATATAAATGTACTTCCTATCCGACTAGTTACATAATACAAGTGTACTTCCTGTCCGACTAGTTACCTAATATAAGTGTACTTCCTGTCCGACTAGTTACCTAATATAAGTGTACTTCCAATCCGACTAGTTACCTAATATAAGTGTACTTCTTATCCGACTAGTTACCTAATATAAGTGTACTTCCTATCCGACTAGTTACCTAATGTAAGTGTACTTCCTATCCGACTAGTTACATAATATAAATGTACTTCCTATCCGACTAGTTACATAATATAAGTGTACTTCCTATCCGACTAGTTACATAATATAAGTGTACTTCTTATCCGACTAGTTACCTAATAAAAGTGTACTGCCTGTCCGATTAGTTACATAATAGAAGTTAGTTCCTATCCGACTAGTTACCTAATATAAGTGTACTTCCTATTCGACTAGTTACATAATATAAGTGAACTTCCTATCTGACTAGTTACCTAATATAAGTCTACTTCCTATCCGACTAGTTACATAATATAAGAGTAATTCCTGTCCGACTAGTTACATAATATAAGTCTACTTCCTATCCGACTAGTTACATAATATAAGAGTACTTCCTATCCGACTAGTTACCTAATATAAGTCTACTTCCTGTCCGACTAGTTACATAATATAAGTGTACTTCCTATCCGACTAGTTACATAATATAAGTGTACTTCCTATCCGACTAGTTACATAATATAAGTGTAGTTTCTATCCGAATAGTTACATAATATAAGTGTACTTCCTATCCGACAAGTTACATAATATAGGTGTACTTTCTATCCGACTAGTTACCTAATATAAGTGTACTTCATATCCGACTACTTACCTAATATAAGTCTACTTCCTGTCGGACTAGTTACCTAATATAAGTGTACTTCCTATCCGACTAGTTACATAATATAAGTGTAATTCCTGTCCGACTAGTTACATACTATAAGTCTACTTCCTGTCCGTCTAGTTACATAATATAAGTATACTTCCTATCCGACTAGTTACCTAATATAAGTGTACTTCCTATCCGACTAGTTACATAATACAAGTGTACTTCCTGTCCGACTAGTTACCTAATGTAAGTGTACTTCCTATCCGACTAGTTACATAATATAAATGTACTTCCTATCCGACTAGTTACATAATACAAGTGTACTTCCAGTCCGACTAGTTACCTAATATAAGTGTACTTCCTGTCCGACTAGTTACCTAATATAAGTGTACTTCCAATCCGACTAGTTACCTAATATAAGTGTACTTCTTATCCGACTAGTTACCTAATATAAGTGTACTTCCTATCCGACTAGTTACCTAATGTAAGTGTACTTCCTATCCGACTAGTTACATAATATAAATGTACTTCCTATCCGACTAGTTACATAATACAAGTGTACTTCCTGTCCGACTAGTTACCTAATATAAGTGTACTTCCAATCCGACTAGTTACATAATATAAATGTACTTCCTATCCGACTAGTTACATAATACAAGTTTACTTTCTGTCCGACTAGTTACCTAATATAAGTGTACTTCCTGTCCGACTAGTTACCTAATATATGTGTACATCCAATCCGACTAGTTACCTAATATAAGTGTACTTCTTATCCGACTAGTTACCTAATATAAGTGTACTTCCTATCCGACTAGTTACATAATATAAGTGTACTTCTTATCCGACTAGTTACCTAATAAAAGTGTACTGCCTGTCCGATTAGTTACATAATAGAAGTTAGTTCCTATCCGACTAGTTACCTAATATAAGTGTACTTCCCATCCAACTAGTTACATAATATAAGTGTACTTCCTATCCGACTAGTTACATAATATAAGTGTAGTTTCTATCCGAATAGTTACATAATATAAGTGTACTTCCCATCCGACTTGTTACATAATATAAGTCTACTTCCTATCCGACTAGTTACATAATATAAGAGTACTTCCTATCCGACTAGTTACCTAATATAAGTCTACTTCCTGTCCGACTAGTTACATAATATAAGTGTACTTCCTATCCGACTAGTTACATAATATGAGTGTACTTCCTATCCGACTAGTTACATAATATAAGTGTAGTTTCTATCCCAATAGTTACATAATATAAGTGTACTTCCTATCCGACAAGTTACATAATATAGGTGTACTTTCTATCCGACTAGTTACCTAATATAAGTGTACTTCATATCCGACTACTTACCTAATATAAGTCTACTTCCTGTCGGACTAGTTACCTAATATAAGTGTACTTCCTATGCGACTAGTTACATAATATAAGTGTAATTCCTGTCCGACTAGTTACATACTATAAGTCTACTTCCTGTCCGACTAGTTACATAATATAAGTATACTTCCTATCCGACTAGTTACCTAATATAAGTGTACTTCCTATCCGACTAGTTACATAATACAAGTGTACTTCCTGTCCGACTAGTTACCTAATGTAAGTGTACTTCCTATCCGACTAGTTACATAATATAAATGTACTTCCTATCCGACTAGTTACATAATACAAGTGTACTTCCTGTCCGACTAGTTACCTAATATAAGTGTACTTCCTGTCCGACTAGTTACCTAATATAAGTGTACTTCCAATCCGACTAGTTACCTAATATAAGTGTACTTCTTATCCGACTAGTTACCTAATATAAGTGTACTTCCTATCCGACTAGTTACCTAATGTAAGTGTACTTCCTATCCGACTAGTTACATAATATAAATGTACTTCCTATCCGACTAGTTACATAATATAAGTGTACTTCCTATCCGACTAGTTACATAATATAAGTGTACTTCTTATCCGACTAGTTACCTAATAAAAGTGTACTGCCTGTCCGATTAGTTACATAATAGAAGTTAGTTCCTATCCGACTAGTTACCTAATATAAGTCTACTTCCTGTCCGACTAGTTACATAATATAAGTGTACTTCCTATTCGACTAGTTACATAATATAAGTGTACTTCCTATCCGACTAGTTACATAATATAAGTGTAGTTTCTATCCGAATAGTTACATAATATAAGTGTACTTCCTATCCGACAAGTTACATAATATAGGTGTACTTTCTATCCGACTAGTTACCTAATATAAGTGTACTTCATATCCGACTACTTACCTAATATAAGTCTACTTCCTGTCGGACTAGTTACCTAATATAAGTGTACTTCCTATCCGACTAGTTACATAATATAAGTGTAATTCCTGTCCGACTAGTTACATACTATAAGTCTACTTCCTGTCCGACTAGTTACATAATATAAGTATACTTCCTATCCGACTAGTTACCTAATATAAGTGTACTTCCTATCCGACTAGTTACATAATACAAGTGTACTTCCTGTCCGACTAGTTACCTAATGTAAGTGTACTTCCTATCCGACTAGTTACATAATATAAATGTACTTCCTATCCGACTAGTTACATAATACAAGTGTACTTCCAGTCCGACTAGTTACCTAATATAAGTGTACTTCCTGTCCGACTAGTTACCTAATATAAGTGTACTTCCAATCCGACTAGTTACCTAATATAAGTGTACTTCTTATCCGACTAGTTACCTAATATAAGTGTACTTCCTATCCGACTAGTTACCTAATGTAAGTGTACTTCCTATCCGACTAGTTACATAATATAAATGTACTTCCTATCCGACTAGTTACATAATACAAGTGTACTTCCTGTCCGACTAGTTACCTAATATAAGTGTACTTCCTATCCGACTAGTTACATAATATAAATGTACTTCCTATCCGACTAGTTACATAATACAAGTTTACTTTCTGTCCGACTAGTTACCTAATATAAGTGTACTTCCTGTCCGAATAGTTACCTAATATATGTGTACATCCAATCCGACTAGTTACCTAATATAAGTGTACTTCTTATCCGACTAGTTACCTAATATAAGTGTACTTCCTATCCGACTAGTTACATAATATAAGTGTACTTCTTATCCGACTAGTTACCTAATAAAAGTGTACTGCCTGTCCGATTAGTTACATAATAGAAGTTAGTTCCTATCCGACTAGTTACCTAATATAAGTGTACTTCCCATCCGACTAGTTACATAATATAAGTGTACTTCCTATCCGACTAGTTACATAATATAAGTGTAGTTTCTATCCGAATAGTTACATAATATAAGTGTACTTCCCATCCGACTTGTTACATAATATAAGTCTACTTCCTATCCGACTAGTTACATAATATAAGAGTACTTCCTATCCGACTAGTTACCTAATATAAGTCTACTTCCTGTCCGACTAGTTACATAATATAAGTGTACTTCCTATCCGACTAGTTACATAATATAAGTGTACTTCCTATCCGACTAGTTACATAATATAAGTGTAGTTTCTATCCCAATAGTTACATAATATAAGTGTACTTCCTATCCGACAAGTTACATAATATAGGTGTACTTTCTATCCGACTAGTTACCTAATATAAGTGTACTTCATATCCGACTACTTACCTAATATAAGTCTACTTCCTGTCGGACTAGTTACCTAATATAAGTGTACTTCCTATCCGACTAGTTACATAATATAAGTGTAATTCCTGTCCGACTAGTTACATACTATAAGTCTACTTCCTGTCCGACTAGTTACATAATATAAGTATACTTCCTATCCGACTAGTTACCTAATATAAGTGTACTTCCTATCCGACTAGTTACATAATACAAGTGTACTTCCTGTCCGACTAGTTACCTAATGTAAGTGTACTTCCTATCCGACTAGTTACATAATATAAATGTACTTCCTATCCGACTAGTTACATAATACAAGTGTACTTCCTGTCCGACTAGTTACCTAATATAAGTGTACTTCCTGTCCGACTAGTTACCTAATATAAGTGTACTTCCAATCCGACTAGTTACCTAATATAAGTGTACTTCTTATCCGACTAGTTACCTAATATAAGTGTACTTCCTATCCGACTAGTTACCTAATGTAAGTGTACTTCTCCTATCCGACTAGTTACATAATATAAATGTACTTCCTATCCGACTAGTTACATAATACAAGTGTACTTCCTGTCCGACTAGTTACCTAATATAAGTGTACTTCCTATCCGACTAGTTACATAATATAAATGTACTTCCTATCCGACTAGTTACATAATACAAGTTTACTTTCTGTCCGACTAGTTACCTAATATAAGTGTACTTCCTGTCCGACTAGTTACCTAATATATGTGGACATCCAATCCGACTAGTTACCTAATATAAGTGTACTTCTTATCCGACTAGTTACCTAATATAAGTGTACTTCCTATCCGACTAGTTACATAATATAAGTGTACTTCTTATCCGACTAGTTACCTAATAAAAGTGTACTGCCTGTCCGATTAGTTACATAATAGAAGTTAGTTCCTATCCGACTAGTTACCTAATATAAGTGTACTTCCCATCCGACTAGTTAAATAATATAAGTGTACTTCCTATCAGACTAGTTACATAATATAAGTGTACTTCCCATCCGACTTGTTACATAATATAAGTGTACTTCCTATCCGACTAGTTACATAATATAAGTGTAGTTTCTATCCGACTAGTTACATAATATAGGTGTACTTCATGTCCGACTAGTTACCTAATATAAGTGTACTTTCTATCCGACTAGTTACCTAATATAAGTATACTTTCTATCCGACTAGTTACATAATATAAGTGTACTTACTATCCGACTAGTTACATAATATAAGTGTAGTTTCTATCGGAATAGTTACATAATATATGTGTACTTCCTATCCGACAAGTTACATAATATAGGTGTACTTTCTATACGACTAGTTACATAATACAAGTGTACTTCCTGTCCGACTAGTTACCTAATATAAGTCTACTTCCTGTCCGACTAGTTACATATTATAACTCTACTTCCTGTCCGATTAGTTACATAATATAAGTATACTTCCTATCCGACTAGTTACCTAATATAAGTGTACTTCCTATCCGACTAGTTACATAATATAAGTGTAATTCCAGTCCGACTAGTTACATACTATAAGTTTACTTCCTGTCCGACTAGTTACATAATATAAGTATACTTCCTATCCGACTAGTTACTTAATATAAGTGTACTTCCTATCCGACTAGTTACATAATACAAGTGTACTTCCTGTCCGACTAGTTACATAATATAGGTGTACTTTCTATCCGACTAGTTACCTAATATAAGTGTACTTCATATCCGACTACTTACCTAATATAAGTCTACTTCCTGTCGGACTAGTTACCTAATATAAGTGTACTTCCTATCCGACTAGTTACATAATATAAGTGTAATTCCTGTCCGACTAGTTACATACTATAAGTCTACTTCCTGTCCGACTAGTTACATAATATAAGTATACTTCCTATCCGACTAGTTACCTAATATAAGTGTACTTCCTATCCGACTAGTTACATAATACAAGTGTACATCCTGTCCGACTAGTTACCTAATGTAAGTGTACTTCCTATCCGACTAGTTACATAATATAAATGTACTTCCTATCCGACTAGTTACATAATACAAGTGTACTTCCTGTCCGACTAGTTACCTAATATAAGTGTACTTCCTGTCCGACTAGTTACCTAATATAAGTGTACTTCCAATCCGACTAGTTACCTAATATAAGTGTACTTCTTATCCGACTAGTTACCTAATATAAGTGTACTTCCTATCCGACTAGTTACCTAATGTAAGTGTACTTCTCCTATCCGACTAGTTACATAATACAAATGTACTTCCTATCCGACTAGTTACATAATACAAGTGTACTTCCTGTCCGACTAGTTACCTAATATAAGTGTACTTCCTATCCGACTAGTTACATAATATAAATGTACTTCCTATCCGACTAGTTACATAATACAAGTTTACTTTCTGTCCGACTAGTTACCTAATATGAGTGTACTTCCTGTCCGACTAGTTACCTAATATATGTGGACATCCAATCCGACTAGTTACCTAATATAAGTGTACTTCTTATCCGACTAGTTACCTAATATAAGTGTACTTCCTATCCGACTAGTTACATAATATAAGTGTACTTCTTATCCGACTAGTTACCTAATAAAAGTGTACTGCCTGTCCGATTAGTTACATAATAGAAGTTAGTTCCTATCCGACTAGTTACCTAATATAAGTGTACTTCCCATCCGACTAGTTAAATAATATAAGTGTACTTCCTATCCGACTAGTTACATAATATAAGTGTAGTTTCTATCCGAATAGTTACATAATATAAGTGTACTTCCCATCCGACTTGTTACATAATATAAGTGTACTTCCTATCCGACTAGTTACATAATATAAGTGTAGTTTCTATCCGACTAGTTACATAATATAGGTGTACTTCATGTCCGACTAGTTACCTAATATAAGTGTACTTTCTATCCGACTAGTTACCTAATATAAGTGTACTTACTATCCGACTAGTTACATAATATAAGTGTAGTTTCTATCGGAATAGTTACATAATATATGTGTACTTCCTATCCGACAAGTTACATAATATAGGTGTACTTTCTATACGACTAGTTACATAATACAAGTGTACTTCCTGTCCGACTAGTTACCTAATATAAGTCTACTTCCTGTCCGACTAGTTACATACTATAACTCTACTTCCTGTCCGATTAGTTACATAATATATGTATACTTCCTATCCGACTAGTTACCTAATATAAGTGTACTTCCTATCCGACTAGTTACATAATATAAGTGTAATTCCAGTCCGACTAGTTACATACTATAAGTTTACTTCCTGTCCGACTAGTTACATAATATAAGTATACTTCCTATCCGACTAGTTACTTAATATAAGTGTACTTCCTATCCGACTAGTTACATAATACAAGTGTACTTCCTGTCCGACTAGTTACCTAATGTAAGTGTACTTCCTATCCGACTAGTTACATAATATAAATGTACTTCCTATCCGACTAGTTACATAATACAAGTTTACTTTCTGTCCGACTAGTTACCTAATATATGTGTACTTCCTGTCCGACTAGTTACCTAATATACGTGTACTTCCAATCCGACTAGTTACCTAATACAAGTGTACTTCCTGTCCGACTAGTTACCTAATATAAGTGTACTTCCTGTCCGACTAGTTACATACTATAACTCTACTTCCTGTCCGATTAGTTACATAATATAAGTATACTTCCTATCCGACTAGTTACCTAATATAAGTGTACTTCCTATCCGACTAGTTACATAATATAAGAGTAATTCCTGTCCGACTAGTTACATACTATAAGTTTACTTCCTGTCCGACTAGTTACATAATATAAGTATACTTCCTATCCGACTAGTTACTTAATATAAGTGTACTTCCTATCCGACTAGTTACATAATATAAGTCTACTTCCTGTCCGACTAATTACATACTATAAGTCTACTTCCTGTCCGACTAGTTACATAATATAAGTATACTTCCTATCCGACTACTTACCTAATATAAGTGTACTTCCTATCCGACTAATTACATAATACAAGTGTACTTCCTGTCCGACTAGTTACCTAATGTAAGTGTACTTCCTATCCGACTAGTTACATAATATAAATGTACTTCCTATCCGACTAGTTACATAATACAAGTGTACTTCCTGTCCGACTAGTTACCTAATATAAGTTTACTTACTATCCGACTAGTTACATAATATAAATGTACTTCCTATCCGACTAGTTACTTAACACAAGTTTACTTCCTGTCCGACTAGTTACCTAATATAAGTGTACTTCCTGTCCGACTAGTTACCTTATATAAGTGTACTTCCAATCCGACTAGTTACCTAATATAAGTGTACTTCTTATCCGACTAGTTACCTAATATAAGTGTACTTCCTATCCGACTAGTTACATAATATAAGTGTACTTCTTATCCGACTAGTTACCTAATAAAAGTGTACTGCCTGTCCGATTAGTTACATAATAGAAGTGTAGTTCCTATCCGACTAGTTACCTAATATAAGTGTACTTCCCATCCAACTAGTTACATAATATAAGTGTACTTCCTATCCGACTAGTTACATAATATAAGTGTACTTCCTATCCGACTAGTTACCTAATATAAGTGTACTTGCTATACAACTAGTTACATAATATAAGTGTAGTTTCTATCCGACTAGTTACCTAATATAAGTATTGCTTTCTGTCTGATTAGTTACCTAATATAAGTGTACTTCCTATTCGACTAGTTACATAATATAAGTGTACTTCCTATCTGACTAGTTACCTAATATAAGTCTACTTCCTATCCGACTAGTTACATAATATAAGAGTAATTCCTGTCCGACAAGTTACATAATATAAGTCTACTTCCTATCCGACTAGTTACATAATATAAGTGTAGTTTCTATCCGAATAGTTACATAATATAAGTGTACTTCCTATCCGACAAGTTACATAATATAGGTGTACTTTCTATCCGACTAGTTACCTAATATAAGTGTACTTCATATCCGACTACTTACCTAACATAAGTCTACTTCCTGTCGGACTAGTTACCTAATATAAGTGTACATCCTATCCGACTAGTTACATAATATAAGTGTAATTCCTGTCCGACTAGTTACATACTATAAGTCTACTTCCTGTCCGACTAGTTACATAATATAAGTATACTTCCTATCCGACTAGTTACCTAATATAAGTGTACTTCCTATCCGACTAGTTACATAATACAAGTGTACTTCCTGTCCGACTAGTTACCTAATGTAAGTGTACTTCCTATCCGACTAGTTACATAATATAAATGTACTTCCTATCCGACTAGTTACATAATTCAAGTGTACTTCCTGTCCGACTAGTTACCTAATATAAGTGTACTTCCTGTCCGACTAGTTACCTAATATAAGTGTACTTCCAATCCGACTAGTTACCTAATATAAGTGTACTTCTTATCCGACTAGTTACCTAATATAAGTGTACTTCCTATCCGACTAGTTACCTAATGTAAGTGTACTTCCTATCCGACTAGTTATATAATATAAATGTACTTCCTATCCGACTAGTTACATAATACAAGTGTACTTCCTGTCCGACTAGTTACCTAATATAAGTGTACTTCCTATCCGACTAGTTACATAATATAAATGTACTTCCTATCCGACTAGTTACATAATACAAGTTTACTTTCTGTCCGACTAGTTACCTAATATATGTGTACTTCCTGTCCGACTAGTTACCTAATATATGTGTACATCCAATCCGACTAGTTACCTAATATAAGTGTACTTCTTATCCGACTAGTTACCTAATATAAGTGTACTTCCTATCCGACTAGTTACATAATATAAGTGTACTTCTTATCCGACTAGTTACCTAATAAAAGTGTACTGCCTGTCCGATTAGTTACATAATATAAGTGCAGTTTCTATCCGAATAGTTACATAATATAAGTGTACTTCCCATCCGACTAGTTACATAATATAAGTGTACTTCCTATCCGACTAGTTACACAATATAAGTGTAGTTTCTTTCCGACTTGTTACATAATATAGGTGTACTTCCTGTCCGACTAGTTACCTAATATAAGTGTACTTTCTATCCGACTAGTTACCTAATATAAGTATACTTTCTATCCGACTAGTTACATAATATAAGTGTACTTACTATTTGACTAGTTACATAATATAAGTGTAGTTTCTATCGGAATAGTTACATAATATATGTGTACTTCCTATCCGACAAGTTACATAATATAGGTGTACTTTCTATACGACTAGTTACATAATACAAGTGTACTTCCTGTCCGACTAGTTACCTAATATAAGTCTACTTCCTGTCCGACTAGTTACATACTATAACTCTACTTCCTGTCCGATTAGTTACATAATATAAGTATACTTCCTATCCGACTAGTTACCTAATATAAGTGTACTTCCTATCCGACTAGTTACATAATATAAGTGTAATTCCTGTCCGACTAGTTACATACTATAAGTTTACTTCCTGTCCGACTAGTTACATAAAATAAGTATACTTCCTATCCGACTAGTTACTTAATATAAGTGTACTTACTATCCGACTAATTACATAATACAAGTGTACTTCCTGTCCGACTAGTTACCTAATGTAAGTGTACTTCCTATCCGACTAGTTACATAATATAAATGTACTTCCTATCCGACTAGTTACATAATACAAATTTACTTTCTGTCCGACTAGTTACCTAATATATGTGTACTTCCTGTCCGACTAGTTACCTAATATATGTGTACTTCCTATCCGACTAGTTACATAATATAAGTGTACTTCCAATCCGACTAGTTACCTAATATAAGTGTACTTCTTATCCGACTAGTTACCTAATATAAGTGTACTTCCTATCCGACTAGTTACCTAATAAAAGTGTACTGCCTGTCTGATTAGTTACATAATAGAAGTGTAGTTCCTATCCGACTAGTTACCTTATATAAGTGTACTTCCCATCCGACTAGTTACATAATATAAGTGTAGTTTCTATCCGAATAGTTACATAATATAAGTGTACTTCCTATCCGACAAGTTACATAATATATGTGTAATTTCTATCCGACTTGTTACATAATATAGGTGTACTTCCTGTCCGACTAGTTACCTAATATAAGTGTACTTTCTATCCGACTAGTTACCTAATATAAATGTACTTTCTATCCGACTAGTTACATAATATATGTGTACTTACTATCCGACTAGTTACATAATATAGGTGTACTTCCTGTCCGACTAGTTACCTAATATAAGTCTACTTCCTGTCCGACTAGTTACATAGTATAAGTGTACTTCCTATCCGACTAGTTACATAATATAGGTGTACTTCCTATCCGACTCGTTACCTAATACAAGTGTAGTTCCTGTCCGACTGGTTACATAATATAGGTGTACTTCTGTCCGACTAGTTACATAATATAAGTGTAATTCCTATTCGACTAGTTACATAATATAAGTGTACTTCCTATCCGACTAGTTACATAATATAAGTCTACTTCCTATCCGACTAGTTACATAATATAAGAGTACTTCCTATCCGACTAGTTACCTAATATAAGTCTACTTCCTGTCCGACTAGTTACATAATATAAGTGTACTTCCTATCCGACTAGTTACATAATATAAGTGTACTTCCTATCCGACTAGTTACATAATATAAGTGTAGTTTCTATCCGAATAGTTACATAATATATGTGTACTTCCTATCCGACAAGTTACATAATATAGGTGTACTTTGTATCCGACTAGTTACCTAATATAAGTGTACTTCATATTCGACTACTTACCTAATATAAGTCTACTTCCTGTCGGACTAGTTACCTAATATAAGTGTACTTCCTATCCGACTAGTTACATAATATAAGTGTAATTCCTGTCCGACTAGTTACATACTATAAGTCTACTTCCTGTCCGACTAGTTACATAATATAAGTATACTTCCTATCCGACTAGTTACCTAATATAAGTGTACTTCCTATCCGACTAGTTACATAATACAAGTGTACTTCCTGTCCGACTAGTTACCTAATGTAAGTGTACTTCCTATCCGACTAGTTACATAATATAAATGTACTTCCTATCCGACTAGTTACATAATACAAGTGTACTTCCTGTCCGACTAGTTACCTAATATAAGTATACTTCCTATCCGATTAGTTACATAATATAAATGTACTTCCTATCCGACTGGTTACATAATACAAGTTTACTTCCTGTCCGATTAGTTACCTAATATAAGTGTACTTTCTGTCCGACTAGTTACCTAATATAAGTGTACTTCCAATCCGACTAGTTACCTAATATAAATGTACTTCTTATCCGACGAGTTACCTAATATAAGTGTACTTCCTATCCGACTAGTTACCTAATGTAAGTGTACTTCTTATCCGACTAGTTACATAATATAAATGTACTTCCTATCCGACTAGTTACATAATACAAGTTTACTTTCTGTCCGACTAGTTACCTAATATAAGTGTACTTCCTGTCCGACTAGTTACCTAATATAAGTGTACTTCCAATCCGACTAGTTACATAATATAAGTGTACTTCCTATCCGACTAGTTACATAATATAAGTGTAGTTTCTATCCGAATAGTTACATAATATAAGTGTACTTCCTATACGACAAGTTACATAATATAGGTGTACTTTCTATCCGACTAGTTACCTAATATAAGTGTACTTCATATCCGACTACTTACCTAACATAAGTCTACTTCCTGTCGGACTAGTTACCTAATATAAGTGTACTTCCTATCCGACTAGTTACATAATATAAGTGTAATTCCTGTCCGACTAGTTACATACTATAAGTCTACTTCCTGTCCGACTAGTTACATAATATAAGTATACTTCCTATCCGACTAGTTACCTAATATAAGTGTACTTCCTATCCGACTAGTTACATAATACAAGTGTACTTCCTGTCCGACTAGTTACCTAATGTAAGTGTACTTCCTATCCGACTAGTTACATAATATAAATGTACTTCCTATCCGACTAGTTACATAATTCAAGTGTACTTCCTGTCCGACTAGTTACCTAATATAAGTGTACTTCCTGTCCGACTAGTTACCTAATATAAGTGTACTTCCAATCCGACTAGTTACCTAATATAAGTGTACTTCTTATCCGACTAGTTACCTAATATAAGTGTACTTCCTATCCGACTAGTTACCTAATGTAAGTGTACTTCCTATCCGACTAGTTACATAATATAAATGTACTTCCTATCCGACTAGTTACATAATACAAGTGTACTTCCTGTCCGACTAGTTACCTAATATAAGTGTACTTCCTGTCCGACTAGTTACCTAATATATGTGTATATCCAATCCGACTAGTTACCTAATATAAGTGTACTTCTTATCCGACTAGTTACCTAATATAAGTGTACTTCCTATCCGACTAGTTACATAATATAAGTGTACTTCTTATCCCACTAGTTGCCTAATAAAAGTGTACTGCCTGTCCGATTAGTTACATAATAGAAGTTAGTTCCTATCCGACTAGTTACCTAATATAAGTGTACTTCCCATCCGACTAGTTATATAATATAAGTGTACTTCCTATCCGACTAGTTACATAATATAAGTGTAGTTTCTATCCGAATAGTTACATAATATAAGTGTACTTCCCATCCGACTAGTTACATAATATAAGTGTACTTCCTATCCGACTAGTTACCCAATATAAGTGTAGTTTCTATCCGACTTGTTACATAATATAGGTGTACTTCCTGTCCGACTAGTTACCTAATATAAGTGTACTTTCTATCCGACTAGTTACCTAATATAAGTATACTTTCTATCCGACTAGTTACATAATATAAGTGTACTTACTATCCGACTAGTTACATAATATAAGTGTAGTTTCTATCGGAATAGTTACATAATATATGTGTACTTCCTATCCGACAAGTTACATAATATAGGTGTACTTTCTATACGACTAGTTACATAATACAAGTGTACTTCCTGTCCGACTAGTTACCTAATATAAGTCTACTTCCTGTCCGACTAGTTACATACTATAACTCTACTTCCTGTCCGATTAGTTACATAATATAAGTATACTTCCTATCCGACTAGTTACCTAATATAAGTGTACTTCCTATCCGACTAGTTACATAATATAAGTGTAATTCCTGTCCGACTAGTTACATACTATAAGTTTACTTCCTGTCCGACTAGTTACATAAAATAAGTATACTTCCTATCCGACTAGTTACTTAATATAAGTGTACTTCCTATCCGACTAATTACATAATACAAGTGTACTTCTGTCCGACTAGTTACATAATATAAGTGTAATTCCTATTCGACTAGTTACATAATATAAGTGTACTTCCTATCCGACTAGTTACATAATATAAGTCTACTTCCTATCCGACTAGTTACATAATATAAGAGTACTTCCTATCCGACTAGTTACCTAATATAAGTCTACTTCCTGTCCGACTAGTTACATAATATAAGTGTACTTCCTATCCGACTAGTTACATAATATAAGTGTACTTCCTATCCGACTAGTTACATAATATAAGTGTAGTTTCTATCCGAATAGTTACATAATATATGTGTACTTCCTATCCGACAAGTTACATAATATAGGTGTACTTTGTATCCGACTAGTTACCTAATATAAGTGTACTTCATATTCGACTACTTACCTAATATAAGTGTACTTCCTGTCGGACTAGTTACCTAATATAAGTGTACTTCCTATCCGACTAGTTACATAATATAAGTGTAATTCCTGTCCGACTAGTTACATACTATAAATCTACTTCCTGTCCGACTAGTTACATAATATAAGTATACTTCCTTTCCGACTAGTTACCTAATATAAGTGTACTTCCTATCCGACTAGTTACATAATACAAGTGTACTTCCTGTCCGACTAGTTACCTAATGTAAGTGTACTTCCTATCCGACTAGTTACATAATATAAATGTACTTCCTATCCGACTAGTTACATAATACAAGTGTACTTCCTGTCCGACTAGTTACCTAATATAAGTATACTTCCTATCCGATTAGTTACATAATATAAATGTACTTCCTATCCGACTAGTTACATAATACAAGTTTACTTCCTGTCCGACTAGTTACCTAATATAAGTGTACTTCCTGTCCGACTAGTTACCTAATATAAGTGTACTTCCAATCCGACTAGTTACCTAATATAAATGTACTTCTTATCCGACGAGTTACCTAATATAAGTGTACTTCCTATCCGACTAGTTACCTAATGTAAGTGTACTTCTTATCCGACTAGTTACATAATATAAATGTACTTCCTATCCGACTAGTTACATAATACAAGTTTACTTTCTGTCCGACTAGTTACCTAATATAAGTGTACTTCCTGTCCGACTAGTTACCTAATATAAGTGAACTTCCAATCCGACTAGTTACATAATATAAGTGTACTTCCTATCCGACTAGTTACATAATATAAGTGTAGTTTCTATCCGAATAGTTACATAATATAAGTGTACTTCCTATCCGACAAGTTACATAATATAGGTGTACTTTCTATCCGACTAGTTACCTAATATAAGTGTACTTCATATCCGACTACTTACCTAACATAAGTCTACTTCCTGTCGGACTAGTTACCTAATATAAGTGTACTTCCTATCCGACTAGTTACATAATATAAGTGTAATTCCTGTCCGACTAGTTACATACTATAAGTCTACTTCCTGTCCGACTAGTTACATAATATAAGTATACTTCCTATCCGACTAGTTACCTAATATAAGTGTACTTCCTATCCGACTAGTTACATAATACAAGTGTACTTCCTGTCCGACTAGTTACCTAATGTAAGTGTACTTCCTATCCGACTAGTTACATAATATAAATGTACTTCCTATCCGACTAGTTACATAATTCAAGTGTACTTCCTGTCCGACTAGTTACCTAATATAAGTGTACTTCCTGTCCGACTAGTTACCTAATATAAGTGTACTTCCAATCCGACTAGTTACCTAATATAAGTGTACTTCTTATCCGACTAGTTACCTAATATAAGTGTACTTCCTATCCGACTAGTTACCTAATGTAAGTGTACTTCCTATCCGACTAGTTACATAATATAAATGTACTTCCTATCCGACTAGTTACATAATACAAGTGTACTTCCTGTCCGACTAGTTACCTAATATAAGTGTACTTCCTATCCGACTAGTTACATAATATAAATGTACTTCCTATCCGACTAGTTACATAATATAAGTGTACTTCTTATCCGACTAGTTACCTAATATAAGTGTACTTCCTGTCCGACTAGTTACCTAATATATGTGTACATCCAATCCGACTAGTTACCTAATATAAGTGTACTTCTTATCCGACTAGTTACCTAATATAAGTGTACTTCCTATCCGACTAGTTACATAATATAAGTGTACTTCTTATCCGACTAGTTACCTAATAAAAGTGTACTGCCTGTCCGATTAGTTACATAATAGAAGTTAGTTCCTATCCGACTAGTTACCTAATATAAGTGTACTTCCCATCTGACTAATTACATAATATAAGTGTACTTCCTATCCGACTAGTTACATAATATAAGTGTAGTTTCTATCCGAATAGTTACATAATATAAGTGTACTTCCCATCCGACTAGTTACATAATATAAGTGTACTTCCTATCCGACTAGTTACACAATATAAGTGTAGTTTCTATCCGACTTGTTACATAATATAGGTGTACTTCCTGTCCGACTAGTTACCGAATATAAGTGTACTTTCTATCCGACTAGTTACCTAATATAAGTATACTTTCTATCCGACTAGTTACATAATATAAGTGTACTTACTATCCGACTAGTTACATAATATAAGTGTAGTTTCTATCGGAATAGTTACATAATACATGTGTACTTCCTATCCGACAAGTTACATAATATAGGTGTACTTTCTATACGACTAGTTACATAATACAAGTGTACTTCCTGTCCGACTAGTTACCTAATATAAGTCTACTTCCTGTCCGACTAGTTACATACTATAACTCTACTTCCTGTCCGATTAGTTACATAATATAAGTATACTTCCTATCCGACTAGTTACCTAATATAAGTGTACTTCCTATCCGACTAGTTACATAATATAAGTGTAATTCCTGTCCGACTAGTTACATACTATAAGTTTACTTCCTGTCCGACTAGTTACATAAAATAAGTATACTTCCTATCCGACTAGTTACTTAATATAAGTGTACTTCCTATCCGACTAATTACATAATACAAGTGTACTTCCTGTCCGACTAGTTACCTAATGTAAGTGTACTTCCTATCCGACTAGTTACATAGTATAAATGTACTTCCTATCCGACTAGTTACATAATACAAATTTACTTTCTGTCCGACTAGTTACCTAATATATGTGTACTTCCTGTCCGACTAGTTACCTAATATAAGTGTACTTCCACTCCGACTAGTTACCTAATATAAGTGTACTTCTTATCCGACTAGTTACCTAATATAAGTGTACTTCATATCCGACTAGTTACCTAATAAAAGTGTACTGCCTGTCTGTCTGATTAGTTACATAATAGAAGTGTAGTTCCTATCCGACTAGTTACCTTATATAAGTGTACTTCCCATCCGACTAGTTACATAATATAAGTGTAGTTTCTATCCGAATAGTTACATAATATAAGTGTACTTCCTATCCGACAAGTTACATAATATATGTGTAATTTCTATCCGACTTGTTACATAATATAGGTGTACTTCCTGTCCGACTAGTTACCTAATATAAGTGTACTTTCTATCCGACTAGTTACCTAATATAAATGTACTTTCTATCCGACTAGTTACATAATATATGTGTACTTACTATCCGACTAGTTACATAATATAGGTGTACTTCCTGTCCGACTAGTTACCTAATATAAGTCTACTTCCTGTCCGACTAGTTACATAGTATAAGTGTACTTCCTATCCGACTAGTTACATAATATAGGTGTACTTCCTATCCGACTCGTTATCTAATACAAGTGTAGTTCCTGTCCGACTGGTTACATAATATAGGTGTACTTCTGTCCGACTAGTTACATAATATAAGTGTAATTCGTATTCGACTAGTTACATAATATAAGTGTACTTCCTATCCGACTAGTTACATAATATAAGTCTACTTCCTATCCGACTAGTTACATAATATAAGAGTACTTCCTATCCGACTAGTTACCTAATATAAGTCTACTTCCTGTCCGACTAGTTACATAATATAAGTGTACTTCCTATCCGACTAGTTACATAATATAAGTGTACTTCCTATCCGACTAGTTACATAATATAAGTGTAGTTTCTATCCGACTAGTTACATAATATAAGTGTAGTTTCTATCCGAATAGTTACATAATATATGTGTACTTCCTATCCGACAAGTTACATAATATAGGTGTACTTTGTATCCGACTAGTTACCTAATATA
Source organism: Saccoglossus kowalevskii (assembly GCF_978046115.1). Taxonomy (NCBI): domain Eukaryota; kingdom Metazoa; phylum Hemichordata; class Enteropneusta; family Harrimaniidae; genus Saccoglossus; species Saccoglossus kowalevskii. The sequence continues at coordinate 34,712,697 of NC_140655.1, read as the reverse complement.
AGTGTACTTCATATTCGACTACTTACCTAATATAAGTCTACTTCCTGTCGGACTAGTTACCTAATATAAATGTACTTCCTGTCCGACTAGTTACATACTATAAGTCTACTTCCTGTCCGACTAGTTACATAATATAAGTATACTTCCTATCCGACTAGTTACCTAATATAAGTGTACTTTCTATCCGACTAGTTACATAATACAAGTGTACTTCCTGTCCGACTAGTTACCTAATGTAAGTGTACTTCCTATCCGACTAGTTACATAATATAAATGTACTTCCTATCCGACTAGTTACATAATACAAGTGTACTTCCTGTCCGACTAGTTACCTAATATAAGTATACTTCCTATCCGATTAGTTACATAATATAAATGTACTTCCTATCCGACTAGTTACATAATACAAGTTTACTTCCTGTCCGACTAGTTACCTAATATAAGTGTACTTCCTGTCCGACTAGTTACCTAATATAAGTGTACTTCCAATCCGACTAGTTACCTAATATAAATGTACTTCTTATCCGACGAGTTACCTAATATAAGTGTACTTCCTATCCGACTAGTTACCTAATGTAAGTGTACTTCTTATCCGACTAGTTACATAATATAAATGTACTTCCTATCCGACTAGTTACATAATACAAGTTTACTTTCTTTCCGACTAGTTACCTAATATAAGTGTACTTCCTGTCCGACTAGTTACCTAATATAAGTGCACTTCCAATCCGACTAGTTACCTAATATAAGTGTACTTCTTATCCGACTAGTTACCTAATATAAGTGTACTTCCTATCCGACTAGTTACATAATATAAGTGTACTTCTTATCCGACTAGTTACCTAATATAAGTGTACTGCCTGTCCGATTAGTTACATAATAGAAGTGTACTGCCTGTCCGACTAGTTACCTAATATAAGTGTACTTCCCATCCGACTAGTTACATAATATAAGTGTACTTCCTATCCGACAAGTTACATAATACAGGTGTAATTTCTATCCGACTTGTTACATAATATAGGTGTACTTCCTGTCCGACTAGTTACCTAATATAAGTGTACTTTCTATCCGACTAGTTACCTAATATAAGTGTACTTCCTGTCCGACTAGTTACCTAATATAGGTGTACTTCCTGTCCGACTAGTTACCTAATATAAGTGTACTTTCTATCCGACTAGTTACCTAATATAAGTGTACTTCCTGTCCGACTAGTTACCTAATATAGGTGTACTTCCTGTCCGACTAGTTACCTAATATAAGTGTACTTTCTATCCGACTAGTTACCTAATATAAGTGTACTTCCTGTCCGACTAGTTACCTAATATAGGTGTACTTCCTGTCCGACTAGTTACCTAATATAAGTGTACTTTCTATCCGACTAGTTACCTAATATAAGTGTACTTCCTGTCCGACTAGTTACCTAATATAGGTGTACTTCCTGTCCGACTAGTTACCTAATATAAGTGTACTTCCTATCCGACTAGTTACCTAATAAAAGTGCACATTTTGTCCAACAATCGAGTAGCTTCAAAATTTTCTGTCTAAGGAATATGATAGCGACCAATCCCTCGCTGTTATACTTGCATGTTTAGCGTGAAGATTGTAAACATATATATCAGGAATTTGATAAATAGATTGTTTACTTATTGTATTTAGTAGTCACAACTTCGCAAGGCTTTAACCGTGAGACACATTCCTGGTAATCACGTGATCGTGCCTAAAGCGATTGGCTGATCGCATGTTTACTCCGCCACGCCTTAGTGTTTTGACCTTTAATATAGAGTATGTAACCTTGGTAAGAGGAGGGAGAACGAGCGAACGGTACAGCGAGGGGTAACCTCAGCTGATTGCTTGTGTGAATAAACCTGGACTACCTGTAATGAACTAATGTGTATTCATGTAAGTAACATTAGCCAAGCGAGACAAAGTTCCTGACCCCGAACACAACGCATGTGTTCACAACAAATGTATAAAACAGCTCTTTTTTTAGGATAGCATCATCTTGTAAAGGATGAATTATCGGATCTACCAATAGTTTATCCAATGTTTATCCAACTTACTTTCATGTTGTATTCAGCTTCAACAACTACCTGGAGTGTGGTACATAGAAGAAACTGTTATGGTTAATGGATCTGATATCTCATGGGGACAAGACCGCATTGACCAGAGATTGTTACCACTTGACAACACTTACACACCAGCAGGTGAGATGATTTGTTCTGTAAATCTGGTGGATTGGTATTTGGGGTTGGCATGGGAGCTTGTAATATAATGTAACGTATTTTGTAGTGTTGTATGGTTCAAAATAGTACAGTGCTTGTTCTACTGTGATAGGGTTTTATGTTTTGCATTGATGTATTGATAGTGTCGAATAACGCAATGTTAGATGTAATGTAATGTAATGTAATGTGTTTATGCTTTTATGTAATGTAATGTGTTTTTATGATGCATAACCAATTCTTGAAACGCTTCACTACAGGTGATGGACAAGGTATTAATGTTTACGTATTGGACACAGGAATAAAGTTGAGTAATAAGTATTTTGGTAACAGAGTTAATTTGATGTACGACTATGATTCTGTTAAAGTAAGTAAATAAAATAATTCTCTATAATATAAAAACCCATTGTGGCTATTTCATACAAAAATATCGTGATAATAACGAGAAGTTTCGTAATAACACATTGTCTCATGATATGACAATAACACGAGATTTCGTGATGATTCATATGTATAGAGTGAATATCTGTATTACAAGCTAAAGTGATACTGTATACAGTGTTAGGATAATTACTCTCACACTAAGTTGGTCATTTATTATGCTATATTGTGTATGTCAATACATAATCTATTACATAATCTAAAAACCGTTGATACGAAAACATGTTTAATTATTATTTTTTATGATGTGTTTATTATTACCATTGTAATACTGTAACGGACTGATCACGTGAAAGGCAGTGGTCGTCGCGCCACGCATGCGCGAGATATGGGTCTCATATATGAGCAACTTTGGGCGACTTTGAATGTTGCTCAGGACAACGAGTACAATCTGATACGTTATCAAGCTTTAACTAGATAATTCCTTTCGTGATTGGAAGGTTTCGAAGAATCACTGGCGGTAATTAGTTCATGCAACGCCCAGGTACAAACTTGTGTGTACTTGTGATTTCCGCTAGAAGAGCGCATTGGTAAAACCAATGTTTATCAACACAAATGCCGCTCATACGAGGTACGACGACTACCGTCCTTTAATTACAAGCACACACTTTGCTTAATGTAAGATATGTACGATTTCAGCCACGTAAAAAGATGTGTCACGAACACGGCACGCACGTAGCTGGTGTGGTCGGCAGTAACATATATGGTGTAGCGAAAGGAGTTACATTGAACTCAGTACGAATCCTTAACTGTAACAATGCAGGCACTTCATCCAACATAATTGCTGGTAGGTATTGATGTGAATATATATCAATGTTACACATATGTTATTCCAACGCATTCACTGGTCACTTACTCCCACGTACTATATATATATATATATCAATGATACACATATGTTATTCCAACGCATTCACTGGTCACTTACTCCCACGTACTATATATATATATATATCAATGTTACACATATGTTATTCCAACGCATTCACTGGTCACTTACTCCCACGTACTATATATATATATCAATGTTACACATATGTTATTCCAACGCATTCACTGGTCACTTACTCCCACGTACTATATATATATATCAATGTTACACATATGTTATTCCAACGCATTCACTGGTCACTTACTCCCACGTACTATATATATATATATCAATGTTATACATATGTTATTCCAACGCATTCACTGGTCACTTACTCCCACGTACTATATATATATATATCAATGTTACACATATGTTATTCCAACGCATTCACTGGTCACTTACTTCCACGTACTATATATATATATATATATATATCAATGTTACACATATGTTATTTCAACGCATCCACTGGTCACTTACTTCCACGTATTATATATATATATATATCAATGTTACACATATGTTATTCCAACGCATTCACTGGTCACTTACTCCCACGTACTACATATATATATATATATCAATGTTACACATATGTTATTCCAACGCATTCACTGGTCACTTACTTCCACGTACTATATATATATATATCAATGTTACACATATGTTATTCCAACGCATTCACAGGTCACTTACTCCCACGTACTATATATATATCAATGTTACACATACGTTATTCCAACGCATTCACTGGTCACTTACTCCCACGTACTATATATATATATATATCAATGTTACACATATGTTATTCCAACGCATTCACTGGTCACTTATTCCCACGTACTATATATATATATCAATGTTACACATATGTTATTCCAACGCATTCACTGGTCACTTATTCCCACGTACTATATATATATCAATGTTACACATATGTTATTCCAACGCATTCACTGGTCACTTACTTCCACGTACTATATATATATCAATGTTATACATATGTTATTCCAACGCATTCACTGGTCACTTACTCCCACGTACTATATATATATCAATGTTATACATATGTTATTCCAACGCATTCACTGGTCACTTACTCCCACGTACTATATATATATATATCAATGATACACATATGTTATTCCAACGCATTCACTGGTCACTTACTCCCACGTACTATATATATATATATATATATATATATATATCAATGTTACACATATGTTATTCCAACGCATTCACTGGTCACTTACTCCCACGTACTATATATATATATCAATGTTACACATATGTTATTCCAACGCATTCACTGGTCACTTATTCCCACGTACTATATATATATCAATGTTACACATATGTTATTCCAACGCATTCACTGGTCACTTATTCCCACGTACTATATATATATATATCAATGATACACATATGTTATTCCAACGCATTCACTGGTCACTTACTTCCACGTACTATATATATATCAATGTTATACATATGTTATTCCAACGCATTCACTGGTCACTTACTCCCACGTACTATATATATATATATATCAATGATACACATATGTTATTCCAACGCATTCACTGGTCACTTACTCCCACGTACTATATATATATATATATCAATGTTACACATATGTTATTCCAACGCATTCACTGGTCACTTACTCCCACGTACTATATATATATATCAATGTTACACATATGTTATTCCAACGCATTCACTGGTCACTTACTCCCACGTACTATATATATATATCAATGTTACACATATGTTATTCCAACGCATTCACTGGTCACTTACTCCCACGTACTATATATATATATATCAATGTTATACATATGTTATTCCAACGCATTCACTGGTCACTTACTCCCACGTACTATATATATATATATCAATGTTACACATATGTTATTCCAACGCATTCACTGGTCACTTACTTCCACGTACTATATATATATATATATATATATATATATATCAATGTTACACATATGTTATTTCAACGCATCCACTGGTCACTTACTTCCACGTATTATATATATATATATATCAATGTTACACATATGTTATTCCAACGCATTCACTGGTCACTTACTCCCACGTACTACATATATATATATATATCAATGTTACACATATGTTATTCCAACGCATTCACTGGTCACTTACTTCCACGTACTATATATATATATATCAATGTTACACATATGTTATTCCAACGCATTCACAGGTCACTTACTCCCACGTACTATATATATATCAATGTTACACATACGTTATTCCAACGCATTCACTGGTCACTTACTCCCACGTACTATATATATATATATCAATGTTACACATATGTTATTCCAACGCATTCACTGGTCACTTATTCCCACGTACTATATATATATATCAATGTTACACATATGTTATTCCAACGCATTCACTGGTCACTTATTCCCACGTACTATATATATATCAATGTTACACATATGTTATTCCAACGCATTCACTGGTCACTTACTTCCACGTACTATATATATATCAATGTTATACATATGTTATTCCAACGCATTCACTGGTCACTTACTCCCACGTACTATATATATATCAATGTTATACATATGTTATTCCAACGCATTCACTGGTCACTTACTCCCACGTACTATATATATATATATCAATGATACACATATGTTATTCCAACGCATTCACTGGTCACTTACTCCCACGTACTATATATATATATATATATATATATATATATATATATCAATGTTACACATATGTTATTCCAACGCATTCACTGGTCACTTACTCCCACGTACTATATATATATATCAATGTTACACATATGTTATTCCAACGCATTCACTGGTCACTTATTCCCACGTACTATATATATATATCAATGTTACACATATGTTATTCCAACGCATTCACTGGTCACTTATTCCCACGTACTATATATATATATATCAATGATACACATATGTTATTCCAACGCATTCACTGGTCACTTACTTCCACGTACTATATATATATCAATGTTATACATATGTTATTCCAACGCATTCACTGGTCACTTACTCCCACGTACTATATATATATATATATATATCAATGTTACACATATGTTATTCCAACGCATTCACTGGTCACTTATTCCCACGTACTATATATATATATCAATGTTACACATATGTTATTCCAACGCATTCACTGGTCACTTATTCCCACGTACTATATATATATCAATGTTACACATATGTTATTCCAACGCATTCACTGGTCACTTACTTCCACGTACTATATATATATCAATGTTATACATATGTTATTCCAACGCATTCACTGGTCACTTACTCCCACGTACTATATATATATCAATGTTATACATATGTTATTCCAACGCATTCACTGGTCACTTACTCCCACGTACTATATATATATATATATATCAATGATACACATATGTTATTCCAACGCATTCACTGGTCACTTACTACCACGTACTATATATATATATATATATATCAATGTTACACATATGTTATTCCAACGCATTCACTGGTCACTTACTCCCACGTACTATATATATATATCAATGTTACACATATGTTATTCCAACGCATTCACTGGTCACTTATTCCCACGTACTATATATATATCAATGTTACACATATGTTATTCCAACGCATTCACTGGTCACTTATTCCCACGTACTATATATATATCAATGTTACACATATGTTATTCCAACGCATTCACTGGTCACTTACTTCCACGTACTATATATATATATCAATGTTATACATATGTTATCCCAACGCATTCACTGGTCACTTACTCCCACGTACTATATATATATATATATATCAATGTTACACATATGTTATTCCAACGCATTCACTGGTCACTTACTCCCACGTACTACATATATATATATATATCAATGTTACACATATGTTATTCCAACGCATTCACTGGTCACTTACTTCCACGTACTATATATATATATATCAATGTTACACATATGTTATTCCAACGCATTCACAGGTCACTTACTCCCACGTACTATATATATATCAATGTTACACATATGTTATTCCAACGCATTCACTGGTCACTTATTCCCACGTACTATATATATATCAATGTTACACATATGTTATTCCAACGCATTCACTGGTCACTTATTCCCACGTACTATATATATATCAATGTTACACATATGTTATTCCAACGCATTCACTGGTCACTTACTTCCACGTACTATATATATATCAATGTTATACATATGTTATTCCAACGCATTCACTGGTCACTTACTCCCACGTACTATATATATATCAATGTTATACATATGTTATTCCAACGCATTCACTGGTCACTTACTCCCACGTACTATATATATATATATATCAATGATACACATATGTTATTCCAACGCATTCACTGGTCACTTACTCCCACGTACTATATATATATATATATATCAATGTTACACATATGTTATTCCAACGCATTCACTGGTCACTTGCTCCCACGTACTATATATATATATCAATGTTACACATATGTTATTCCAACGCATTCACTGGTCACTTATTCCCACGTACTATATATATATCAATGTTACACATATGTTATTCCAACGCATTCACTGGTCACTTATTCCCACGTACTATATATATATCAATGTTACACATATGTTATTCCAACGCATTCACTGGTCACTTACTTCCACGTACTATATATATATCAATGTTATACATATGTTATTCCAACGCATTCACTGGTCACTTACTCCCACGTACTATATATATATATATATATATATATATATCAATGTTACACATATGTTATTCCAACGCATTCACTGGTCACTTACTCCCACGTACTATATATATATATCAATTTTACACATATGTTATTCCAACGCATTCACTGGTCACTTACTTCCACGTACTATATATATATCAATGTTACACATATGTTATTCCAACGCATTCACTGGTCACTTACTTCCACGTACTATATATATATCAATGTTACACATATGTTATTACAACGCATTCACTGGTCACTTACTCCCACGTACTATATATATATCAATGTTACACATATGTTATTCCAACGCATTCATTGGTCACTTACTCCCACGTACTACATATATATATATATCAATGTTACACATATGTTATTCCAACGCATTCACTGGTCACTTACTCCCACGTACTATATATATATCAATGTTACACATATGTTATTCCAACGTATTCACTGGTCACTTACTCCCACGTACTATATATATATATCAATGTTACACATATGTTATTCCAACGTATTCACTGGTCACTTACTTCCACGTATTATATATATATATATCAATGTTACACATATGTTATTCCAACGCATTCACTGGTCACTTACTCCCACGTACTACATATATATATATATCAATGTTACACATATGTTATTCCAACGCATTCACTGGTCACTTACTTCCACGTACTATATATATATATATCAATGTTACACATATGTTATTCCAACGCATTCACAGGTCACTTACTCCCACGTACTATATATATATCAATGTTACACATACGTTATTCCAACGCATTCACTGGTCACTTACTCCCACGTACTATATATATATATATATATATATATCAATGTTACACATATGTTATTGCAACGCATTCACTGGTCACTTACTCCCACGTACTATATATATATATATCAATGTTACACATACAGTTGTATGTTATTCCAACGTATTCACTGGTCACTTACTCCCACGTACTATATATATATATATATCAATGTTACACATATGTTATTCCAACGTATTCACTGGTCACTTACTTCCACGTACTATATATATATATCAATGTTACACATATGTTATTCCAGCGCATTCACTGGTCACTTACTTCCACGTACTATATATATATCAATGTTACACTTATTCGAAGCAAATGGAATGTCATAAATTAGCCATTACGAAAAAATAAATCATCTGCTCAATAACTGTCACGTGACGTTAATGTGCCTTGACAGGTTAGGAGTAAGAGATATCGCCCCAAATTCATCTGCTCAACTAATAAAAACCTAATGTTATTTCTCAATAATGATTTACATCTGATTTGCTTTTATGACTTCTTTACTTTATAAAAGACATACATACACACTTGATGAAGTGACATTGTACATGTTAGGTTCTTTGATTAACATTGAATTTTATAACTTGGGTATTTGGCCATCTTAACCATCTGCTTTGCCGGGTTTCGTTTTACTAATCTCTGTAACAGTTTCTGGTTCATCTATAGACGAACCCAAATACTATCTGCATGTAACATAGCGCTAACTGTCATTAAATGTAGTCATTGCTCAATGTTATCTTTAAACATATATTAAACGAGTTGTGATCAATATGAATACACTCAAATTGGTCTGCCAATTTTTTAGTATTTTTGTTGATCTGACATAATGATGTACTTGTGATGTGCTTTATATGTGTAGATATATCGACATATTGTTCGTATTGTCTAACTAGGCTTTGAACTAGTCACAATATAATTGCATTCCATACATGCCATTACGAAATACATTGTTGTGCAGGATGTACTTACACATTTCGATACATCACTGACTGGCTTGATGTAAGTTCGAACGTTCATCCACATGTAAGTGTGGCAGATCCACATGTAAGTGTGACAGATCCATATCTCAGTGTGACAGATCCATATCTCAGTGTGACAGACCCACATCTCAGTGTGACAGATCCACATTTCAGTCTGACAGATCCACATCTCAATGTGAAAGACACACATCTAAGTGTGACAGATCCACATCTCAGTGTAAATAATCCATATCTCAGTGTAAAAAATCAACATCTCAGTGTAACGGATCCATACCTCAGTGTGACAGATCCACATCTCAGTGTAACAGATCCATACCCCAGTGTGACAATTCCACATCTCAGTGTAACGGATCCATACCTCAGTGTGACAGATCCACATCTCAGTGTGATAGATCCACATCTCAGTGTAACAGATCCATATCTCAATGTGAAAGTCCCACATCACTGTGTGGCAGATCCACATTTCAGTCTGACAGATCCACATCTCAATGTGAAAGACACTCATCTCAGTGTAACAGATCCATACCCCAGTGTGACAGATCCACATCTGAGTATTAAAAATCCACATCTCAGTGTAAAAAATCCACATATCAGTGTGACAGATCCATATCTCAGTGTGACAGATCCATATCTCAGTGTGACAGACCCACATCTCAGTGTGACAGATCCACATCTCAGTGTAAAAAATCCATATCTCAGTGTAAAAAATCAACATCTCAGTGTAGCGGATCCATACCCCAGTGTGACAGATCCACATCTCAGTGTAACAGCTCCTTACCCCAGTGTGACAGATCCACATCTCAGTGTGACAGATCCATATCTCAGTGTGACATATTTATATCTCAGTGTGACAGACCCTCATCTCAGTGTGACAGATCCACATTTCAGTCTGACAGATCCACATCTCAATGTGAAAGACACACATCTAAGTGTGACAGATCCACATCTCAGTGTAAAAAATCCACATCTCAGTGTAAAAAATCCACATCTCAGTGTGACAGATCAATATCTCAGTGTGACAGACCCACATCTCAGTGTGACAGATCCACATCTCAGTGTAAAAAATCCATATCTCAGTGTAAAAAATCAACATCTCAGTGTAACGGATCCATACCTCAGTGTGACAGATCCACATCTCAGTGTAACAGATCCATACCCCAGTGTGACAGATCCACATCTCAGTGTAACGGATCTATACCTCAGTGTGACAGATCCACATCTCAGTGTGATAGATCCACATCTCAGTGTAACAGATCCATATCTCAATATGAAAGACCCACATCACAGTGTGGCAGATCCACATTTCAGTCTGACAGATCCACATCTCAATGTGAAAGACACTCATCTCAGTGTAACAGATCCATACCCCAGTGTGACAGATCCACATCTGAGTGTTAAAAATCCACATCTCAGTGTAAAAAATCCACATCTCAGTGTAACGGATCCATACCTCAGTGTGACAGATCCACATCTCGGTGTAAAAAATCCACATCTCAGTGTAAAAAATCCACATCTCAGTGTAACGGACCCATGCCTCAGTGTGACAGATCCACATCTCAGTGTGATAGATCCACATTTCAATGTAACAGATCGATATCTCAATGTGAAAGACACACATCATAGTGTGACAGATCCACATCTCAATGTGAAAGACCCACATCATAGTGTGGCAGATCCACATCTCAATGTGAAATACCCACATCTCAGTGTGACAGATCCACATCTCAATGTGAGAGATTCGCATCTCAATGTGAGAGATCCACATCTCAGTGTAACATATCCATACCTCAGTGTTACAGATCCACACCTCAGTGTGACTGATCTACATCTCGGTGTAACATATCCATACCTCAGTGTGACAGATCCATACCTCAGTGTAACAGATCCATACCTCAGTGTGACAGATCCACATCTCAGTGTGATAGATCCACATCTCAGTGTAACAGATCCATACCTCAGTGTAACAGATCCATACCTCAGTGTAACAGATCCATACCTCAGTGTGACTGATCTACATCTCGGTGTAACAGATCCATACCTCAGTGTGACAGATCCATACCTCAGTGTAACAGATCCATACCTCAGTGTGACTGATCTACATCGCAGTGTGCAAGATCCACATCTCAATGTGAAAGACACACATCTCAGTGTAACAGATCCACATCTAAGTGTGACAGATTATCATCTCAGTCTGAGAGATCCATATATCAGTGTGACAGATCCATATCTCGGTATGACAGATCCACATCTAAGTGTGACAGATCCATATCTCAGTATGACAGATCCATATCTCAGTATAACAGATCTACATCTCGGTGTAACAGATCCACATCTCAGTGTAACAGATCCATATTTCAGTATGACAGATCCATATCTCAATATGACAGATCCACATTTAAGTGTGACAGATCCACATCTCAGTGTGACAGATCCATATCTCAGTATGACAGATCCATATCTCAATATGACAGATCCACATTTAAGTGTGACAGATCCACATCTCAGTGTAAACGATCCACATTTCAGTGTGACAGATCCATATCTCAATATGACAGATCCACATCTAAGTGTGACAGATCCACATCTCTGTGTAACAGATTCACATTTCAGTGTGACAGATCCATATCTCAGTGTGACAGATCCATATCTCAGTATGACAGATCCATATCCCAGTTTAAATGATGCAGCTGTGTGTGGTTCAGTTGAATTATGGGAAATCCTGAAGAGATTTATTCAGAACAAAAGTAAATCATTGAATAACATCAGCTTGCATGAATGGTATGTCCATTTCAGTAACCTGTATAGTGTGAATCATGGCAAATCGAGGGATCATGTTTTCATGAATACAGTTGATGAGGCAGTTTTACATGGGGAAATTTCGGGGTTGTCCGTCCAAAATAATGGTGGGGTTGATCATTTGAACCAAGAAATTACGGAGGATGAAATTTTGAAAGTTTAAATAAACTCAAGCATAGTAAAACGCCAGGTGACGATGGGCTTCCAAATGAGTTTTTTAAATTTTCGGCCCCAATTATTCTTCCTGTTCTAACCCTTCTGTTCAACTTTATTTACAATTCAGGTGACTTTCCGAAAGAGTGGGCATCGGGTGTTGTTATTCCCATATTGAAGCACGGGGGGAAAAATGATGTAAACAACTACCGAGGGATATCATTATTAAATGTTTTAGGAAAGATTTTTACAGCAATCTTAAATGAAAGGCTAAGTTTAAGGGCAGAACATAATGGCGTGTTATCTGATTGTCAATCGGGTTTTCGAAAAAATCACAGTACTATAGATAATATTTTTGTTTTGTATGCTATTGTGCAGAAGTATTTGGCTAAAAGGGGTGGTAAATTTTATTGTCTCTTCGTGGATTTTTCTAAAGCATTCGACAGGATAAATCATTCACTATTATTATATAAATTATTAACAATCGGTATCCATGGTAACATGTTTTGTATCTTGCGTTCTATGTATAGTAATGTTAAGTCTTGTGTCAAATCTGAATCGAATCTTTCAAGTTCCTTTGAATGCCCGATAGGGGTCAGACAAGATGTATGTTGAGCCCTATTTTATTTAGTTTCTTTATTGAAGAATTAAATTTGATGTTGGTTAACTCGGGAAATTTGGGGATTCAACTAACACAGGACATTTATAATCTGTTCGCTTTATTTTATCCAGATGATGTAGCCATTTTTAGTGACTCAATTCCAAACCTGCAGAATTTGATTAATATTTTATCGCAATTTTGTAGTAAGTGGTGTATGAAAGTTAATTTACAAAAAAACAAAAGTTATGGTTTTCCGCAAAGGCGGTCACGCTTCACGAAACGAGAAGTGGTACCTTGAGGGATGCGAGTTACAAGTTGTCTCCTATTATACATTTTGTAAGTATTTAGGTCTCGTGCTTTCTTCCAGGAACATTTGGTCTAAAGCAGTTTCTACTTTAGCGGACCAGGCTGGGAAAACGCTTAGGATTCTTTCATCGGTATCTGTTAATTTTGACACTCATTTCAAATTATTTGATTCAATTATATCTCCTATTCTGTGTTACGGATCTGAAATATGGGGATTTCAATACTACGACCAAATTGAAAAAGTACATAGGACATGGTGCAGGAGGCTTCTTGGGCTCCCTCAAGGTACTGCCAAAGAAGCTATAGTTGGAGAGATATTGAAGATAATATTTGGTAATCGTAGTCCTAAATAACTATTAAAATAGCTAGACGTTTCGAGCAATGGCTCTTTATCGATAGCATAGAAGCAAGTGTGATAACGTACAGGTAGAACATAGGAACGTAAGAACGCGCATGAACTATAAGTTAGAATCACAAAAAATTCCACAATAGAACAAATAACGCGCCTTAGGTAGTGAGCTCAACAAATGAGTTGAACTGTTTGTTAATACCATGGGGTTCTTTAATTCCAAGGCGGAATATAGTTTCCTCCTCGACACGCCTGAGCTGATTTTCGTTGCCATTGACAACACATACACCAGAAATAGACATATCTGTAATATTATGTCCACTAGAATTAAAATGAAGTGAAACCGGATAATAACGATTTTTCTGTCTAGTTTGCCGTAGATGCTCAGCAAACCGATCACCCAGTCGACGAACTGTAGAACCAATATAAAGTTTCCCGCATCCAATACATGAAATGCAATATACAACATTCATAGTGACACAACTGAACGGATATTTGACCTCAACATCTCCCTTGGGACCAAATATACGATTAGTGTCTGTAATAAAAGGACAAGTATTACACCTAGGACGATTACACGGGACAGAACCATATTTCTCAGGGTCTCCCCTTTCACCCGTATGCACCAATAACCTCCTTAAATTAGTGTCACGGCGCCAGGCAGTAGTAGGCATTAGTGGAAACGTAGAACTTGTCTCCTCACTGGTCTGTAAAATGTGAAAATGTTTGTACATAATGTTTTTAATCCTGACATTTAAAGGATGGTACGTAAGTGCCAAAATTACACGATCCTGATTGTCACGGGAAACCGTAGAACCAATACAATCAGTTCTTGACATTGACACAACCTTGGCCAATGCTTTCCCAGTGACATTACGAGGATAACCCCGTTTACTGAAATAATCACATAAAATCCTCGCCTGGTTACGGAAATCAGTATCATCGCTGCAAATACGACGTACCCGGAGTAACTGTGAGTAAGGTATGGAATCCTTCATTCTAGTAGGATATGATGATTCATACTGTAAATAACAATGTGAATCAGTAGGTTTTGTGTAGATTGATGTAGAAATGCGATCACCATCTACCATCTGTTATTTCTGATATCTCATGTGTGTATTGTATGGCGGGATTAAAGTTCTTCACAAAGTCAATGAACTGTAATAACTCATCCCGACTGCTGGACATGGCACCAAAGCCATCATCAATGTACCTGACATAAAATTCAGGTTTAGTGCCTTGAAAGGACGAAAAAATTAAATCCTCTTGATATGACATGAATAAACATGCATAGCTCGGACCAAAACAACTGCCCATAGCCACACCTCGTTTCTGTATATAATGTTTACCATTAAAAGAAAAGCAATTCCCGTTCAAAACTAATTCCGCTAAGCGCACCAACACAAACGTAGGAGGATCCTTAACTGTCCTTTTATTCAGAAAATGCTGTAAAGCCAACAGTCCATCAGTGTGCGGGATAGATGTATAAAGGGATTTTACATCCATAGAAAACAAAAATCTGGGTTTATCCGGTAAAATCTGGGTTTATCTGGGTTTATAGTTGGAGAGTGTGGGCGACTTCCAATCTTTGTTTCCACACTTAAACGTTGTATTAAGTATTGGCTTAGACTCTTAGAACTCCCCCCCCCCGACTAGAATTCCCAGGCATGCCTATTCAATGTTGCGTAATCTCAATGACCTAGGTAGAAATAACTGGGTGACGGCAATTAAACATATTTTGTATTCATATGGCTCTGGGTATGTCTGGCTAGCTCAAGAAGTAGGTAGCAAGGACTTTTTTCTTTCTGAATTTGTACTGCGAGTCTCCGACACACAGAGGCAGCTTTGAAAAGCAAATGCGTCCTTGAAACCTAAATTACGTAATTACAATGAGTTCAAGAGTACCTTACAACCGGAGAAATATTTATTTTTAAATTGCAATCTGAACCTCGTCCGCATTTTTGCCTGTTTTCGTTGTGGGGTTTTACCACTTAGAATTGAAGAAGGTAGGCGCGAAGGTTTGCCTTCAACGGAAAGATTCTGTAAATTATGTCGTGCTAATTTTGTTGAGGATGAATATCATTTTCTGTTGATTTGCCCAGCCTATAACACATTAAGACGAGAGTTAATCCCCCAACATTTTTCATTCCAACCAACCATGGATAAATTTCAAAGGCTTGTTCAAGCAAAAAATGATGTTATTCTACGAAATATTTGTGTGTTTGTGCACAGAGCATTTGAAGTTAGGAAACAATTGTTAACAAATTAATTATTATTTAATTCCATGTGATCATTAACCGAGAATATTATCATATTCTTCTTGTACCCGTTACATTTTAAGCATTGGTTTGCTATGTTTGTATATGGGCCGGTGGCCTAGGAAAGCAATAAATACTTATTATCTATATACCGTCCATATCCCAGTATGACAAATCCACATCCAAATATGACAGATCCACATTCAAATGTGTGGACCCGCGTCATTTCTTCTTGTCTGCAGGATTTTCCACACCACTTAACAATACATGTGTATTTTTTTTAAATTGTCGCCTTGTATTTTGTCATCACGGTAAAAGGTACATCTGTTCATGCATCTCATATCTACCAGTAACCCATTGACATAGAATGTGGCTATTTGTATGTGATTATATGTGAAATTTCAATCACCCACTAAAATTACATACAATTATTTTATATATATACAATTCCGTGTGATAATTGTGTATTGCTTCATACTATATGCCCTATATTCTTTTTATAGGTTTGGAGTATGTGGTGGCTAATGGGGTGAAACCTGGACTCATTGTTATGGCCCTGAGTGGTCAATTTCTGCAGTCAATGCATGATGCTGTAGAATCTGCCATAGCAAGTGGATTTTCTGTTGTTGTGGCGGCTGGAAACGAAGGACAAAATGCGTGCGATTTCACTCCCTCTAGTTCGCCATCGGTAAGGCTTACACTTAGTTAAAATATCTTTCAGTTTTCAGTCAACACTTTCCTCCAATTTACGCCTTCTTTTATATCCATCAATGCATAAATGTAGTCACGTGTCTATTTATTTGGATAGTTTTATGTGAATATCATTATCGCTGTCACGTGACATTACATGCTAGTTTGTGTGGGACAAACACATTCCAATGATGTACCATATGGGGCAAGTTCAATAATAGGTATGTAATTAGAGATACAATCGACACGCTTCCGTTTCTGGTAGTGAACTATGATCTTTGGGCAAATCTTTCCTGGATAGGTCTCATGTCCGATATCTTGTTGTATTTTTACTGGTACCAGTTAGGTGCCAGGACATATATATATATATCAGTTTCTTCCATAAATATATAGCAAATTTATTTGATAGTCTATCACAGTGGCAGCTACGGCAAGTGACGACCATGCTACCGACTACAGTAACTATGGTTCGTGCGTTGATATATACGCACCGGGCAATTTTATCAGAACACCTGGCTTCTCCAATAAAGATACACGTCTTATAAGTGGCACTTCGATGGCATGTCCTTTTGTAGCAGGTACACATACACTACTTCCTTATTTCATAATTTATCACCCTCAACTCTTGTTTATGGTATCAACAACTGTTGATATATATATATATCAATTTTGCTTAATTTTCGCTTAACCAGTGATTATTATAATACAGAATCTAAGCGCTTTCTGAGGTCAGCGTCACATCAACACATATATAAACGGTGACCTCAACAAATAGTTATTGATTAACGGTAATTTGGTTGATTGACAATTTTAACAATGTTAATCATCCTGAGGTCACGTGGGGATTACCCGACGTGCTGCATTCAAGAGGTCAATGCACAGAGAATATTGCACTTGGCAGCGATGCAGCCTTGACTGCGGTGGAGCCGGCACAGAGTACATGTCATTCGCAGAGCCGGCACAGAGTACATGTCATTCGCAGAGCCGGCACACAGTACATGTCATTCGCAGAGCCGGCGGCACGAAATTTTGCATGGGGCGGGGAATATGCTCACCAACCTTGCACCGAAGGCGCAACCTTAAACATTTTGAAATATATACCTTCTCAAACGCTATTTTCTGCATTTTGAAGATCAAATTTTGCTGACACAAAGGTTTCAGCTTGATTTTGGCGACGCCCACGATTTTGTTCGAGAAGGCCACCGCCCTTCTGCCCCCTCCTGGACCGCCGCCCTTCTGCCCCCTCCTGGACCGCCGCCCTTCTGCCCCCTCCTGGACCGCCGCCACTAATTCGTAACTCGGAGAGCGCATAATTGCTAGGCTAAAGTAGTAATAGTTTTATTTATTTATTTATTTATTTATTTATTTATTTATTTATTTATTTATTTATTTATTTATTTATTTATTTATTTATTTATTTATTTATTTATTTATTTATTTATTTATTTATTTATTTATTTATTTATTTATTTATTTATTTATTTATTTATTTATTTATTTATTTGTTTGTTTGTTTAGTTATTTAGTTATTTATATTTGTTTATATTATATATATGGCGCTAAGGCTGGGTACTAAGTACAGAAATACGAAATACGACTCCCTTACACATACAAGCCAAACAACAACAAAAACATATTATTTTCCTCTTTTTGAGTCGGCAAATCACATAAGCACATCAGTTTTGTAAGGTGATTTAAGTAAAATGCCTGATTGGTGGCCATGTTTTATCATTTCCAATGCATACGTTGACTGTCTCACTGAGAAAGCTGCTTATTCATTTGGTAGCATGTTATTATGCTGAATACTCTCACAACATTTAATTACAATAACTATTTTTCATTGTTTGTGATTTAGAAAATTACTTTGGAGTATGCCCACGCTTATTATTGTGCTAATAACAAATTTGATGATGATCAACTCAATTTCTCCCTCTTCAAAAGGATATTTAAATTCACAATAAAATAATGTTTTGCCGCGAGATTTTTCACTTGTTTTCCATGTTCTGTGACTATGATGACTTTTAATAACATAGCATGTATTTATCTATATATCAATATTAATTAACAGTAATTATGTTAGATGTTTGTTTATTTAGCATATAGATAATATTGACTGTCACGATTACATATATGTCTCTGGTTTCTCTTGTTGTGTTGTGTGACTGACAGCATATTTTCAATGTTTAACCATTTATTCACAGGTATTGTTGCTATCCATTTACAGAAGAACCCAAACCTTACACCAGATGAAGTTAAAACGGCTATTTTAGATACTTGTACCCACAATCAAGTTTATGGTGATGGTATCGCGAACGGAAGTCCAAACAGATTGGCTTATTTAGATCCTCTCTTTATGACTATATGATAGCTACGATATGTTTTAATGATCACAGTCTGTCTGTCTTATGTACTGTATTCTATTGCCATAATAATAATAATCTCAACTTGTACAATTTAGCCTTGATATTAGTACAACTGACAAATTTCAAAGTAGCAGAGTTAATCATCCTACGAATGAGCAAAGTCCTGGCTTGCCCTATTCTGATTAATTTGTACCATAATTAAGTAAAAATATAAGTTGAAGAAATGAATGATCACTAAATAGTGGTAAAATCTCGCTCTTATTTATTTTACTTATTTTAATTAGAGAAAATCATCCAAATTACAGCCAGTCTATTGCGCAAGCATATCCCCTATTTCATATATATGATTCAAGTATGGTGACCTGTATGCTGTGGTTTCTGGTCGAAATGAACAAACTGTGAATATGTGTTTGTAGACGTTTGTGGTGATAAATTATACGACGTTTGTCACATATTGATTTCACTATCCAGTCAGCAAAAACGGTACTGTGTAATTTCCTGTTGTTGAAGCTACAATTATTGACACACACTGAGTTAGGTATCATCCATGCCTGAAATTCAGTGAAACATGTAAACTAATGATTTAGTGTAACTATAAATTTTATTCTATTACAGCTACTTTCATGGTTCAATAAGGGACGACGTCAAATGATCGATGTCGGATAACAAACTTATTTGCTTTAGTTTTGGGGGTAAAAACAGTTTCCACCTTACAAAAACGATTGTATTTTTTAATGAAGTCAAAACAATCTTGAAGTATTTGCAGTTCGTTCTTTTTTTCTATCCAATCATGGACAAAAATAACAGAAAATGAAATAAAAACATCCGAGAAAATGGTTTGGTCAGACTGTGAATATGTGCGTCAAATGAGGTCAATTTCAGGGCATGCACCTAGAGCATGCGCAGAACCCAGACATGTTTGCGCATGTGTATATTCCCCTTCATTATTTCCTCTTGAACGGCTGAATGTTTGGTGGCTGGGTTTTTTGGGCGTGAGTTGGTAAGACGCCATGATCAATATTTATCAATTAGGTTTCGGTGGGTTTTTGGAAAAAAACTAAAAGAATTAAGTTTTTTATTCTACATTGAACTTTTGATGCTGTCCCTAAGGATTATAGATTGACACTCATTAGCATTCCCTGAAATTCACTATATTTATGTCAGCAAAATATAGTTATGGATGGAAAAAAACGGGCCTTGCTTCATATAAATAAGTAAGTTGTATTATATTTTGCACAGTGTATATTTGTTTGCGCTATGTTAATTTATGCACTGTTATTTTGTTTTGTTCCTTGACGATCATAAAGGGTAAATTAAAGAAGCAATATGAGTGATAATTATCGGCATGTTTTTCTGACTAAAATCCTCGTTTTTATTTTCATATTTCAATTATTGCTATCACATGCATAACGAACGTATCTCTATTATGTGACGTAATACATGACATGAATACTGCATAGTGTGACGTCACAAATTTGTGTAATTGTACGCGCTACAAAAAGTCCGTCCAGAATTTGCCGATTTAAAAACAATACAATGATGGTTCGTGTTGGTAAGCTAGTGTGTTTATTTTCAGCATCGGCTGTAAGTGAGAGACTCTTAGCGAATGTGAGCAAATATTCCGAAAAAAATACACACATTGTACGTGTGAAGTACACTGTTACAATAACATAATTAGCATATTTGGCGCGCCCAATGGCTGCTTCTTGATTGTTGTAATTTCAGCAATAGTTTCTCATACGGTTATGAAAAACTAAATAATAAATAAAACCAAAATATAGACTTAAGACGCAGGTTTGTGGGCACTTGGGAGTGAAATTTTATTTTTTGCTTTTTATTATCTAAATAGTCTTGGCTATAGACTGTTAAAATTTTGTAGAATTGTGAATAGTGGAAAATACTCAAAACACGATTTTAAAATATAGATAACAGGCGCAAACATTCTCTCTTTTGAATGCTTAGCAAAATTTAGCAAAGCTGTACATAAATAATAAAAAAGAAACATGGTGAAAAAAAGAAATGACGGGATCTCCATATTATGCACTATATTTAACTGTTAACAAAACTAAAATACATTTAAATTTGGAACTGTTACAGCCATTTTAATTATGAGCATTAGCAAACTTCTCACTGAGTGAATTTTTATGCAAATTAGCAATTATCTCAGCTCCTTTTTAGTGCACATCCCAGAACTTTAAAACAAAAAAGCTCCTAGACGCTTTGACCTTTTGTTTTGAAATTTTCACAAATGATTGACAATGTGTTTATCTTCAAAACGCTGCCGGGCATTGTTTTTGGTTGAACAGTGTTACAAAATCGTACAGACAACTAGCCTGGGTGTTAATTTATGCATAAACGTGAAGTAGTGAAATTTGGGCTGCTGCCCTGCAAAATTGACAACTGGTAGACAGTTTTCAAGACGGCACTTTTTTCATAGTAAACAGATGTACCCACAAACCAATTTTGACAGGAAACAGAAGCATGGTTTAGGAGTTATTTTTTTTAAATCACTTTTGACCAAAAAAGCCCATTTTTGTGCATATTGCAAACTACAGTGTCCATAAAAAAATGCTAACAAAATTTTAAAATTCATACAATAAGCTTTCCGAAAACATATAGTTTTGTGGACAAGAGAGGTCATCTTGGTTTCCTAATTAACTAATTAAAATACCTGTCAGGTAAACTGCATCTCTACCTTAAGTAAACAAAAAATAACAAGAAATTGAATATGTAAATCAAAAAAAAAAAAAGAAAACAAAATAGGCTTCTATAATTTGCCGTACTTCAATCGATGTGATTTTATCCAGAACAAAAAGTACGTGATTATGTTCAATACAGCGCCCTCAACTCTCATAATAAGGTAATACAATATATACCAGTAGCTGACATGAAAAATATCTCACGCTGTAGTGTCTCGTTTTGCCAAACCAGCACCCACTTTTATACTAAGAACAGCAAAGATATAGAAACGATTGATACGTATAATATTGAACTGTATTTTATTTCTCAACAAATACAAGTCTTACATACCACTGTAGTGTTTGACTAACTACCAGGCACATACACTGCCCAAAGACAGATTGAATTAACTTTTTATTCTGTATCCAGTTTTATCTGTCATTGCACCGCACCGTACAATGATGTGAATGAATTGTTTATTTTGTTCAAACTATTGCACGTGTTCCTCAATGGAATGATTTTAATTTACCACCGACAAAAGTTCACTGTGACCCTGCAAAGCATTAGTAGCCCAGACACGTTGATTGTATGTTACAAATCGGTAACCTCGGTAAATATGACAACTAAATGACTCGTATCCAGGATGTTAATATACGCTACGTGAAGTTCTAATGAATCACTGACTAAATCATGGGTGATTGTGGAATTGTCAGTGAATCACATATGTTCTGTAAATGTTGTAATGAGATTCGAAATTATGATTGTCTTACGTGAAATTAGTTAATTTTGCAAAATGGAAATTATGTAGTAACGGTAATATCGTCTGCGGTTTACAAGCGTTCGTGTAATGGTTCATACGTGATAACTATTCCATTCGTCAACAAGCCATGCATGGCACAGTCACCGTTAGTTATCGAATTTAATATATATAGTTTTGGGATATGATTATGATTTTCAACATTAAAATGATTGACATCTTGTAACTGACCGTCAAACTAGTACTTGTCTATATTGCGAGATATTGCTCTGGAACAGCATTAATTAAAACAAAATCGGCCATTTTGAATACATCTATAACATGATGTAAAACGAATATATGAAATTTGAACATATAATCAGTCAAAGCATGTCAGAGATATGGCTCTAGAAGAACATTCATTAAAACAAAATTGTCGCCAGCCAGCCATTTTGAATCTGATATGAAAAATAAAATGACGTGCATCAGGAATCCCTGATGTCTAATGTTTGTACAAGTTTGAACAAAATCAATCCATAAATGCCACAAATGCTTGATTTTTGATGATTTTTTTAGCAGAAAAATAGCCGCCATTTGACCATCATTCAAAGCATGGTAGAGATATGGCACTAGAACTACATTCATTAAAACAAAATGACCACCAGTCGGCCAATGTAAATGCGATCTGAAAAATAAAATGATGTGCATCAGGGATCCATGTTGTCCAATGTATGTGCAAATCCATCCACAAAGGCCAGAAATGCTTGATATTTGATGATTTTTAAGCACAGAAATGGCCGCCTTTTGGCTATTTTGAGTCAGAACGTGAAACAAATTTTTCGTGCATATGTAGAATATTGTGTATGATGTATGGGTGAAGTTTGAATGTAATTTGTCCATACATGCCTAAGATATAGGTCTGGACGCACGGACACGCCAGGTCAATCCATAAGTCCCCGTTTCGGACTGCATCCGTCCGAACGGGGATTAATTATCGCACCACGCAATCTGCTATTTGAACAACAATCTGTAGTCAGGTAACTGAAATGTTAAAGGGCGGCAGTCGTCGTGCCGCGTCCTGTTCGATATGGGACTTATAGCGACATATACAACGCGTGTAAAATACATTGTTTATTTACATGAAATTCGAACACGCGCTGTGCGACGACCTTAAGCAATTGTACAAAAACTACCTATTTTATTTTCAAATCTAGCATCAAAGTGACATATAAGAACAATACTAATTTTAATTCATTGAAAACTGGCATGCAAATATTGATATTGAATGACGAAACGATTGAGACGACGAACTAATAAATTATCGACATATCATAAAATAGTGGAATTTTATATATTAAAATATGTCAAAAAGAATTGTACAAATATATATATATATATATATATATATATGTGTGTGTGTGTGTGTGTGTGTGTGTGTGTGTGTGTGTGTGCGTGCGTGTGTGTGTGTGTGTGTGTGTGTGTGTGTGTGTGTGTGTGTGTGTGTGTGTGTGTGTGTGTGTGTGTGTGTAATAACTATTCGCCACGAATTCTAATGATATATTCGGAAACTCTGACATGTCTGTTTGTTCGAAATAGTAAATGCATCACCAACAACGTGGCATGAGGTTTTGAAACATTTATGACGCGGATTTTAATTAAATATATGAACACTTATGTGTCCTGTTAACAATACGGCACGCCATCACTCATCATAACTATCCTCATTGTGAAGGGTGCATGACACTAAGCAGTAACTTTGTACGACATATCCAGTTGTACTGTACCGCTTTTAATGGTCTGTATTATGTCGTACGTGATTGCAAGACTCATTATTGGCCGGGTAGAAACAGTTCTAGCCTCGTTTGAATCCTTACTCTCCCTATATACTAGACACGATACTTACACATGTAGTAATATAACACAGCCCCGTGACCTCACCCTGATATTTGCGTAGTACGTTAGTAATTTTCACAATAGTGCGGCCATATACTCTCGACGAAAGCGGTGAATATACAGCATGGATACACGTCACATTGAAAATATGTTGCATAGGTAAAATACAAGTTCACGAACAAATGTATAAAATATGGTCATATGATTTAAATGATAATACACGAAACGTGAGGTATACAACCAAGAGGCGACGTGATGAAGTCAGCTTGATGTGGTTTTCATTAGAAACAACTTCAATAGTTGTGCCAACTTGTGTGTAGCATCCTGACGTCGCTTTAACGAACCAGGACATGTTCAGTTCTACTGGCGAGCAGATGTCATGATTTATTCCTCAGCTCCTGAGAGCGAGGTTATTTGTAGATATGTTGGCGATCGCCGCTGTGTCTGTGGCAAGAATGCAAGGTCAGAATCCGGGGGTCAAAATACGTTACAATACAAACATCATCATCCATCGGCTGTCAACAACTATGGATGCGGTAAAAGTCTTGATTTGTAGTTTACGTGAATGGCCGGGCAAAAAATTCATGCCAATTCTGTGCTTCAGTAACAGTATTTGCTGCTTTTTTGTGCAATGGAAATTAATTCAAGAAATGCTGCCAAAGGACATTTCATTCTAGTAAACAAAACAACCCTGGGACGTTTATCTTGAGAAATTGAGAAGACGAAAATCTCTTGGGACAGTCGTTGTTGTGAAACAATGGACATACTTCTTCAGGGTATCAAGGGTAGTTTTGATTATTAGAAGAGACAAACTGCTGTTTAATGGAAGAGCAAATTTCAATGTCATTGGCCACAGTAATTCTAAATCGATGTTGGTTTTAATTGGTGTTACCTGGCGTAGAAGTAATAACATTACGATGTTTTCGAGTTTAATAGTAAATTATTAATATTAAGAAATTAATGGTAAATGGCAGACTCCCTTTTGAATAACATCAACCAGTCTAACCTGGTTGACAACAATGAAATTCTAACAGCAAGGCAATTAGGACAAATTAATTACAATATACAAACATCATTTATATCATCTTGAAAAAGTGAATTACGTAACGACAATCAATCAAAACAAAATGAAATATAAATAATTAAGAACATACAGATAATTAAAAAAAAAACAATTTTGCTTTTGAAAGCTACCTTGTTACCCTGCAAAATATTGAGATGCGCGAAAATTTAAATAATTCCGCCTCAGTGACCATAACTTGAAAACTGAGACTGACAGACACAACGGAATACCCGTTGCTAATAGATTATCTTTTTATTGTATGATAATTTAGTCTTAATATTTGTTTTCTCTGTTACAGTAATATATTAGCTTAGTTTTTTGTATGTTTTTATTTTATTTTATTTATTTAATTTTTTTTAACCTTTTATTCTTTCTTAGCCATTTGCCCCACACAATAAGACATCTATGGATATGTGCGAGTATGTTTCATGGGTTAATAGGCCACTTCTTTATATCCCACAATGTCTGGTAACTAACTAACTACTATTTTGCAAAATTTGCGTAGCCTTGCTTCTACTCCTATATTGTCCTTAATAGTGAAGGTTAATCCAGATATATTGTAATCTATACAGAGGTAACATTACAATACATTTCCCTTTACATTCCCTGGTATTACACAACAGCCTTTGTGCTGAGGCAGTTATGGTTCATAACCATCACCAGTTCTCTTGTATTTTCATGTGTTTAGT
Organism: Saccoglossus kowalevskii; assembly: GCF_978046115.1. Classification (NCBI taxonomy): domain Eukaryota; kingdom Metazoa; phylum Hemichordata; class Enteropneusta; family Harrimaniidae; genus Saccoglossus; species Saccoglossus kowalevskii. The sequence continues at coordinate 34,685,941 of NC_140655.1, read as the reverse complement.
AGAGACCGCTTCTATCGGTCATAGCGGCTTCCAATGGTGACCCCTGGATAATCCACATCTGCTTACAATTTATCACGATAGCGTTCATGGCATGTTATTGAGATTTATCAAAGGACAACTGGCGGTTATAATTGTCGAATACGGAATCTTAGTTGGAATAACAAGACGCCGATAAATATGATAGTTATGTTCCGGCATAAGGGGTAATTAAGCGTGTTAAAGACTTTGTGTGATTGGCTATATGCGAATTGGATGAGTGGAGGCCACGCCTCTAGCTCTTAAACTACGCTGTAATTGGTTAACAGTTGGAAAAGTTAATAAAGTGGTCTGTGCACGAGAGAGTTAGTCTGGGCGCGGCCGAGAAGCAACACGGCTGTGACCAAATGTAACGCAATTCGATCCTTTGTGTGTCTTTGTTCGATTGAATGGGTGGCGAATTCCCCGATCACCGGCTACCTGACTTGAAGGTTTAATAACTCGATAATTAAGCCATCATACTGATACCCTTTTGTGGTTTAGATCTAATCGTATTTATTGATTACTGTCCTCTCAATCAAATCAGGTTTCTTGTTAATTGCTGAAAATTCTACTCGTTTTAAACGAAACAATTTGTTTTGTTATAAAAACGGGCATGGAATGATTGTGAATGGAGAATTGAAGACAAATTAAATAATTAATTAAAATACCAGAAAATATTTAAATTGGTGTAATAACACTCGGCATAGGCTTCGAACTCTCGCACACTGCGCAAATAACACTGAATAAAGCATTGATCCAATGTATTTCATTGACATGACAAATGTTTTGTGGTCTGATTACATTAAAGTAATTGACAATTTTTGTTTTCTGTATTGGCATCAGTAGTTTGATTGACCCTTTGCCATACGTCATATAACAAATGTAAATTTACAATGAAATTTGCATGTAATTTGTAAAGTTAAAATTGGTGCCAGTGGAAAACAAGATCACGTGTATCAAACTCCAGGTAGTTTCAATAACGTACGAGAAGCGTTCAATAAGTAATGCCCTGACCCACTTCCAGTTGTCTGATCTAGATGAAATTTTCCATGTGTAATGATTTACATCTTCATTGGTTATGTAGCAAAAACAGCTCTGAACTATTTGTGGTTTCTGATTTCCCAGTGTTTGAAATGAGTCAGATGTGAAATGGAGCCAGTTGAGTGTCGCCAGTGATCCGGTTTTTGTATTTGAAAGAGCGCACATTAAAAAGGGACTTTTGATGAAATGAAAGAAACTTATGGTGATGATGCCCCATCATATGACCTTGTAAAACGCTGTCACTGTGAATTCAAACATGGCTGGAAGTCTGCGGAAACAGCTCCCATGCCGGTCGTCCCTCTTCTGCCATTGTTGAGACAGCAATTTTGGAAGATCGACGCATTACTGTTCGCCAAATAGCCCCAAAAGGCAAGATTAGAACAGGGTCTGTGGAAACTATCACCCTTAGTATATACATAAGGTGTCTGCCAGATGGATTCCCAGGCTGCTCACACCTTTCCAGAAGCAAGAACGCGTTGAGTGCTCGAGGATGAATTTGGAAATGTGCCAAAAAGATGAGTCATAGTTTTTCAAAATACTGATTACACAGGATGAAACTTGGGTCCATCACTATGATCCAGAGATCAAGTGGAAGCACTTGGACTCATCACCCCCAAAGAAGGCAATGATGTAGCCCGGGGGGGGGGGGGATTACATAGAACTTGCCTAATGGAGACGTGCCCCTGAAATGGGTCTCGTTTTTTGGATTTTAGGTATAAGTATCGGTCTTATTTATGGTTAAATTAGGTATAAATAGCGGTAATAAATATGCTTTTATGTAAGTGACAGAGGTGTTTCTATGGTCAACATACATATTTTAATAATTCAATATACAATGCAACTGTTGGCTTACATGTGCTTCTATTGGAGATGCTCTTCTAATAGAGCAAATACGGTAACTGTTTTATTTGGAATAAACAGGATGACAGAAATGGTACTTTGGTATAAATACGGTATAGATTTTGCCACTATCCAGATATAAAAATGGTAAAATGTTTGAGCACTCAGGAGACCTTCCTACCCAGCTATGTATCAACTGCCCTCGGGGATGCAGTCCTCCACTGACAATGTTATGATCACAGTCTTCTGGGACCAGGTAAGATCAGCAAAGGTATCCTCCTCCTGCAGGACAACGCTGCGGTCCACACATCGTATGTCGCCAGATCAGAAGCACGTGCGTGTAGAAGTCCCACCATCCCCAATACTCTCCTGACCTTGCACCCCCTGACTTTCATCTCTTCCCAGTCATGAAGTTGTCTTCGAAAGGAAAGCATTTCCCAGATGATGCAGCCTTGATTTCTGAAGTTACGACGTGGTTGGAGGACCAACCTGGGGTGCTGATGACACTCCTCGTGCTAGTTTAAACAACCTGAAAACAGCTATTATTTAGTCATATTTGAGAAATGTTATTTCATATCATACGCTACGTGTTTTCTTATTTAATTTTGTTTTAAGTATACGATCGAGATAAACAGATTTGAAAATTCAAACAACTTCAGTATCATCATACATAATAAGATTTATTTTTGGATGACAGCGGTTCAGTTACAGTATTCAGTTACAGTATTCAGTTACAGTGTTCAGTTACAGTGTTTAGTTACAGTGCTCAGTTACAGTGTTCAGTTACAGTGTTCAGTTACAGTGTTCAGTTACAGTGTTCAGTTACAGTGTTCAGGTACAATGCCTAGTTACAATGTTCAGTTACAGTGTTCCGTTACTGTGATCAGTTGCAGTGTTCAGGTACAGTGTTCAGCTTACAATGTTTAATTCAGGTACAGTATTCAGTTACAGTGTTCAGTTACAATATTCAGTTACAGTGTTCAGTTACAATGTTCAGCTTACAGTGTTCAGCTTACAATGATTAGTTACAGTATTAAGTTACAGTGTTCAGTTACAATATTCAGTTACAGTGTTCAGTTACAGTGCTCAGTTACAGTATTCAGTTACAGTGTTCAGTTACAGTATTCAGCTTACAATGTTCAGATACAGTATTCAGTTTACAATGTTCAGTTACAGTGTTCAGTTACAGTATTCAGCTTACAGTATTCAGTTACAGTATTCAGTTACAGTATTCAGTTACAGTGTTCAGTTACAGTATTCAGTTACAGTGTTCAGTTACAGTGTTCATTTACAGTATCCAGTTACAGTGTTCAGATACAGTGTTCAGTTACAGCGTTCAGTTACAGTGTTCAGTTACAATGTTCAGTTTCAGTATTCAGTTTCAGTATTCAGTTACAGTATTCAGTTGCAGTATTCAGTTGCAGTGTTCAGTTGCAGTGTTCAGTTACAGTGTTCAGTTACAGTGTTTAGTTATAGTGTTCAGTTAACAGTGTTTAGCTTACAATGTTTAGTTACAGTGTTCAGTTACAGTGTTCAGCTTACAATGTTCAGTTACAGTATTCAGTTACAGTATTCAGTTACAATGTTCAGTTACAGTATTCAGTTACAGTGTTCAGTTACAGTGTTCAGTTACAGTGTTCAGTTAGTGTTCAGCTTACAATGTTCAGTTACAGTATTCAGTTACAGTGTTCAGTTACAATGTTCAGTTACAGTATTCAGTTACAGTGTTCAGTTACAGTGTTCAGTTACAGTGTTCATTTAACAGTGTTCAGTTACAGTGTCTAGTTACAGTGTTCAGTTACAGTATCCAGTTACAATGTTCAGTTACAGTGTTCAGTTAACAGTGTTTAATTACAGTATTCAGTTACAGTGTTCAGTTACAGTGTTCGATTACAGTGTTCCAGGGAAAGTTCATGAAAAAATGAAAATTGACGATACCGTGTTACAGTTACAGTGTTCAGTTACAATATTCAGTTACAGTGTTCAGTTACAGTGTTCAGTTACAGTGTTCAGTTAAAGTGTTCAGTTACAGTATTCAGTTACAGTGTTTAGTGACAGTTTTCAGTTACAGTATTCAGTTTACAGTATTGAGTTGCAGTGTTCAGTTACAGTGTTCAGTTACAGTGTTCAGTTACAATGTTCAGTTACAGTGTTCAGTTAACAGTGTTAAGTTACAGTATTCAGTTAACAGTATTCAGTTAACAGTGTTTAGTTACAGTATTCATTTACAGTATTCAGTTTACAGTATTCAGTTTACAGTATTCAGTTATAGTGTTTAGTTACAGTATCCAGTTACAGTATTCAGTTTACAGTATTGAGTTGCAGCGTTCAGTTGCAGTGTGCAGTTGCAGTATTCATGTTACGTTACAGTATTCAATTAACAGTGTTTAGTTACAGTATTGAGTTACAGTGTTCAGTTACAGTGTTTAGTTACAGTGTTCAATCACAGTGTTCCAGGGAAAGTTCATGGAAAAATGAAAATTGACGATACAAAACCGATATGAAAATTAACTCAAAAACACTCAACTATACTGTTCATAGAATGAATGAGTTTAGTGAACTGATGCGAAAATGAAATTTAATATATCAGAATATAATTTTGGATAATTTATTAATTTTGTAATTATTCTATTAAAATGTTTTTATACATTCATGCAAATTTATTGTTTTATATTCTATGTTATCGTAAAAAGTAGTATTGCGCATTGTAATGGTTATTTCGTTTGTTTGACATTTTTTGTTTCTCTCAAATTCTTATTCATGTATTCTTTAGTATAAATGTGGCTCTGTTGACCATAACAAACGTTTGAAACATATATGTTTAATTGTATAAATACAATAAATATAATATATTGGATGTTGGGAGAGATCGGGGTATGGTTGCCATGGAAGAAAGCATTTTGGAAAATGTATAAGTCAAAAGATAATTATGTTACGATATTTTCAGCAGGAATAGCCCCTGAAAACAAGTACCAGTTGATTAGAGGTTGGCTTGGATCTTGATTGCGTTGCCATGGAAAGTAAACGTTGTCAACGACCTATTTATTGACCGATAACTCTAAATGTTGATGGCAATTTCCGGATTTTGTTAGGATAAACCAATATAAATCAAGTCGCCATAGAGACAACAATTTCCGACCGAAGGTAACTCAAATTATGCAACAATTGTAAAAAAAAATCGGCGTTAGAACTAACTAAGCTGTACTCTTAACCAACTATACATCTAAGTAAGCACCATTACCATCACCGTTATTATTATTATTATTATGGATGTCTGTGTCATTCCTAATTATACGACTGTACAATCTTTGCTCTGAAGGGACGAGTTTTTTCATTTAGCAATGAGTGCAAAAAGTTTGAAACATTTTTTATTTGTTCCAAGTATTTAGTTGAATATTGTATATAGTTTATACTTCCATGTTTTAAACGCCATTTGCAATCAGACTTCAGTATAGTTAATTTGTTTAACTTGGTTTTGAAATTTAATTAACGTAAATAATCGTTCAACAAATGCTGTCCAAGAATTACGGTTCATTTTATTGTTATTATCGAAAGCGCAGTTTAGAAGGTGATTATTTTATGTCAATAATGACAGGATGAAGATTGTCAGGTCTAGCTGTATTGCTGGTTCTTACCAAATACGAAGTTTGATGTCAATATAACTGTATTGACAATGGTGCATTCGGAGAAAGAATTATTGTTAAGATATTTCACTTCCATGCATATGATACGAGATACCCTATAAATACTGTGTTCGAAAGCAAATCGTGTCAACGCAAACATAAATTGAGTTATATAATTGTTATGTAAATACCATATGCGTTCATGGTAACGGGAAATAAACATGAAGAAAGGATAACGTTTAAGACATCATATCCACACAATTGTGACGACACAAAGCGTGCCTTTGATCTTAAACATCGGCATTTGATTACATCATTGTAACGTAAGTATCAACACAACATGTGTCTATTGCCATGTACGTGTTATGTTGATAACATTCATTCATATTTATTTACATCTCGAAAAGAACGATTGTTTTTTAAGTCGTTCGCTGCAGGTGGCTGCAAAGTCGCCCGCGGCAGAGACATGCTAGAGCAGCAGTAGCAAGAGACTGGAACATAACTGAACATGCCCGTCACCCACCTTGTTTTGGATGCCTACATCATCATCAACTTGATGAGACGTATTACCGGAAACCACAAGTCATGAGTGAAATAAAGCTATTATACAAGTACCATCATATGGGTAAATTAATTAATTGTGAAATATGAAGTAACGTATATCTAGTATGTAGTGGAACATGTCATTCGTTATGTCAGATATTCCATGGATACGGCTACGTAGCAATCAAAATTTATTAATTAAACATGCGTTTCTATGACAATATTGCATGAACATTGCCTATTGTAGTTCATACAAACTGATTACAGTCTCAATTGCAGTTATCACGTGGTAATACGTCATGGCCAAAAGAAATAGACAGTTCTTTTTTTAAATATGCATTCTTGTTTCGAAGTAACCTTAAATATAAATTCATTAAATTACATAACTATTGTTTCGGTTATTTTTGTCCCACTCTTTGTCACGGTACGATTATTCAAGCCATTTTTTAAGCGAGTACATTAACCCTGAAAATATACATTATGTGTGTCTGTCTACTGTGACATTCGAGAGGAATAGAACACGTATTTTATCTAACATGCGTAGTATTGTGTAATCGATTAACGTGGTTACCTTTGCTACTGAATACAATTATTAAATATTGGTTTAGTTGCCACTCAATCATATCTACCGGAAACAACTTTTTTTCCTTAGAGTGGTGCCCTGTAGTGGCCAGTATGAACGAGATCAGTTAAACATTTCCCGCATTGAGTAAACACAATCCTGTTTTGTAACCATCACCATTTAGGAAAGCTCATTACGAGCCGCAATTTAACCAAGCCTCACAAGCTTTAGCACAATGCAGGAGATACTACAAATTGCGTGCTATAATCTCGGGTGGCAATTTAGCTAGCTATTTTGTAAGGCTAGGAACCAGAGGCAAACTGAACTGGACATCCTTATTTGGATCCCAGTGGTAATACCGCTCCCAGTTCAGCAAGTTGGCACTAACTGTTTGTTTGTCATCCAAAGATAAACACACAACATTGTCCAAATGAACCCTAGTAACCACGAAACCTGCAAATGTTAATTCAGAACTCTCAGGGGCATCTACAAAAATTCAAATTCAAAGTGCTCTGGCATAGCCTGTCTTGTTCCGTGTTGGTGTAGCTGCTCAGCACGTGCTTTAGCGGACTACTCCTGATTCTTGCTTGGCTAAGTCATGCTCGGACCAATCATGCTGTGTTGACATATTTGATTTGCCATGTATACAAACAAGCCTTTATTCTTCCGTACGTTCTCGTTATGTCACGTGACCGGAATCGATCATTTCTTATAAAGAGTGTACATTTATCCCTTGAGCATATTTACCTGTAGCTGTTTATTGAGATATTCGATTTCTCGTTTTCTATACAGGACTATATTCCATATTTCTATGTCTATTACAACATCTGTACGAGTACGCTTCAGAGAAATAAAAGCGTTTGGTTTGGTAATATTTCTGTTATAATAGTTTGTCCACTCAGTCAATGTCAGTCAAAAATCTAAATAACCTAATCATTAGACAATAACCTAATAAAAAATAACACTTTTAGTTTTACCACAGTGTTTATATTATTATTGATTGAATTACAAAACGTACAATCAACAGTATACCATACAACACAGTCAAACTCGTAATATTGTGATTTGAGTCACATGTGTAAGGAGATGAAGATGTTTCACTTTATAAATATGTAGAAATATTAGTATAGGTATGGATTAATGTGTTTACTTAAATGCATGTACAGAACGAGGTATTGGACGAGGTATTGGACGATGTATGTATAGACAATATTAAATATATGTATTAGACAACCGAATTCACAATGTTGATGCTTAAACATCGTATATAAAAAAAGATTGGACGAGGTTTTTATATAGCGTACTATGCACAGGTATAGGTGCTATACGAGGTAATTATATACATGTACAAAGTTAGGCGTTGGAAGAGAGTTCATATGCATGCATATCTAAGTAGTGTTCATATGCATGCATATCTAAGTAGTGTTCATATGCATGCATATCTAAGTAGTGTTCATATGCATGCATATCTTAGTGTTTATATGGATGCATATCTAAGTAGTGTTTATATGGATGCATATCTAAGTAGTGTTCATATGCATGCATATCTAAGTAGTGTTCATATGCATGCATATCTAAGTAGTGTTTATATGCATGCATATCTAAGTAGTGTTCATATGCATGCATATCTAAGTAGTGTTTATATGCATGCATATCTAAGTAGTGTTTATATGCATGCATATCTAAGTAGTGTTTATATGCATGCATATCTAAGTAGTGTTTATATGCATGCATATCTAAGTAGTGTTCATATGCATGCATATCTAAGTAGTGTTTATATGCATGCATATCTAAGTAGTGTTTATATGCATGCATATCTAAGTAGTGTTCATATGCATGCATATCTAAGTAGTGTTTATATGCATGCATATCTAAGTAGTGTTCATATGCATGCATATCTAAGTAGTGTTTATATGCATGCATATCTAAGTAGTGTTTATATGGATGTATATCTAAGTAGTGTTCATATGCATGCATATCTAAGTAGTGTTTATATGGATGCATATCTAAGTAGTGTTTATATGCATGCATATCTAAGTAGTGTTTATATGCATGCATATCTAAGTAGTGTTCATATGCATGCATATCTAAGTAGTGTTTATATGCATGCATATCTAAGTAGTGTTCATATGCATGCATATCTAAGTAGTGTTCATATGCATGCATATCTAAGTAGTGTTTATATGCATGCATATCTAAGTAGTGTTTATATGGATGCATATCTAAGTAGTGTTCATATGCATGCATATCTAAGTAGTGTTTATATGCATGCATATCTAAGTAGTGTTTATATGCATGCATATCTAAGTAGTGTTTATATGGATGCATATCTAAGTAGTGTTCACATGCATGCATATCTAAGTAGTGTTTATATGCATGCATATCTAAGTAGTGTTTATATGCATGCATATCTAAGTAGTGTTCATATGCATGCATATCTAAGTAGTGTTCATATGCATGCATATCTAAGTAGTGTTTATATGGATGCATATCTAAGTAGTGTTTATATGCATGCATATCTAAATAGTGTTCATATGCATGCATATCTAAGTAGTGTTTATATGGATGCATATCTAAGTAGTGTTTATTTGGATGCGTATCTAAGTAGTGTTCATATGCATGCATATCTAAGTAGTGTTTATATGCATGCATATCTAAGTAGTGTTCATATGCATGCATATCTAAGTAGTGTTTATATGCATGCATATCTAAGTAGTGTTCATATGCATGCATATCTAAGTAGTGTTTATATGGATGCATATCTAAGTAGTGTTCATATGCATGCATATCTAAGTAGTGTTCATATGCATGCATATCTAAGTAGTGTTTATATGCATGCATATCTAAGTAGTGTTTATATGCATGCATATCTAAGTAGTGTTCATATGGATGCATATCTAAGTAGTGTTTATATGCATGCATATCTAAGTAGTGTTCATATGCATGCATATCTAAGTAGTGTTTATATGCATGCATATCTAAGTAGTGTTCATATGCATGCATATCTAAGTAGTGTTCATATGCATGCATATCTAAGTAGTGTTTATATGCATGCATATCTAAGTAGTGTTCATATGCATGCATATCTACGTAGTGTTCATATGCAGGTATATCTAAGTAGTGTTCATATGCATGCATATCTAAGTAGTGTTCATATGCATGCATATCTAAGTAGTGTTCATATGCATGCATATCTAAGTCGTGTTTATATGCATGCATATCTAAGTAGTGTTTATATGCATGCATATCTAAGTAGTGTTTATATGCATACATATCTAAGTAGTGTTCATATGCATGCATATCTAAGTAGTGTTCATATGCATGCATATCTAAGTAGTGTCCATATGCATGCATATGTAAGTAGTGTTCATATGCATGCATTTCTAAGTAGTGTTTATATGCATGCATATCTAAGTAGTGTTCATATGCATGCATATCTAAGTAGTGTTCATATGCATGCATATCTAAGTAGTGTTCATATGCATGCATATCTAAGTAGTGTTTATATGCATGCATATCTAAGTAGTGTTTATATGGATGCATATCTAAGTAGTGTTCATATGCATGCATATCTAAGTAGTGTTTATATGCATGCATATCTAAGTAGTGTTTATATGCATGCATATCTAAGTAGTGTTTATATGGATGCATATCTAAGTAGTGTTCACATGCATGCATATCTAAGTAGTGTTTATATGCATGCATATCTAAGTAGTGTTTATATGCATGCATATCTAAGTAGTGTTCATATGCATGCATATCTAAGTAGTGTTCATATGCATGCATATCTAAGTAGTGTTTATATGGATGCATATCTAAGTAGTGTTTATATGCATGCATATCTAAATAGTGTTCATATGCATGCATATCTAAGTAGTGTTTATATGGATGCATATCTAAGTAGTGTTTATTTGGATGCGTATCTAAGTAGTGTTCATATGCATGCATATCTAAGTAGTGTTTATATGCATGCATATCTAAGTAGTGTTCATATGCATGCATATCTAAGTAGTGTTTATATGCATGCATATCTAAGTAGTGTTCATATGCATGCATATCTAAGTAGTGTTTATATGGATGCATATCTAAGTAGTGTTCATATGCATGCATATCTAAGTAGTGTTTATATGGATGCATATCTAAGTAGTGTTCATATGCATGCATATCTAAGTAGTGTTTATATGCAAGCATATCTAAGTAGTGTTCATATGCATGCATATCTAAGTAGTGTTTATATGCATGCATATCTAAGTAGTGTTCATATGCATGCATATCTAAGTAGCGTTTATATGCATGCATATCTAAGTAGTGTTTATGTGGATGCATATCTAAGTAGTGTTCATATGCATGCATATCTAAGTAGTGTTTATATGGATGCATATCTAAGTAGTGTTTATATGCATGCATATCTAAGTAGTGTTTATATGCATGCATATCTAAGTAGTGTTTATATGGATGCATATCTAAGTAGTGTTTATATGGATGCATATCTAAGTAGTGTTCATATGCATGCATATCTAAGTAGTGTTCATATGCATGCATATCTAAGTAGTGTTTATATGCATGCATATCTAAGTAGTGTTTATATGCATGCATATCTAAGTAGTGTTCATATGGATGCATATCTAAGTAGTGTTTATATGCATGCATATCTAAGTAGTGTTCATATGCATGCATATCTAAGTAGTGTTTATATGCATGCATATCTAAGTAGTGTTCATATGCATGCATATCTAAGTAGTGTTCATATGCATGCATATCTAAGTAGTGTTCATATGCATGCATATCTAAGTAGTGTTCATATGCATGCATATCTAAGTAGTGTTCATATGCATGCATATCTTAGTGTTTATATGGATGCATATCTAAGTAGTGTTTATATGGATGCATATCTAAGTAGTGTTCATATGCATGCATATCTAAGTAGTGTTCATATGCATGCATATCTAAGTAGTGTTTATATGCATGCATATCTAAGTAGTGTTCATATGCATGCATATCTAAGTAGTGTTTATATGCATGCATATCTAAGTAGTGTTTATATGCATGCATATCTAAGTAGTGTTTATATGCATGCATATCTAAGTAGTGTTTATATGCATGCATATCTAAGTAGTGTTCATATGCATGCATATCTAAGTAGTGTTTATATGCATGCATATCTAAGTAGTGTTTATATGCATGCATATCTAAGTAGTGTTCATATGCATGCATATCTAAGTAGTGTTTATATGCATGCATATCTAAGTAGTGTTCATATGCATGCATATCTAAGTAGTGTTTATATGCATGCATATCTAAGTAGTGTTTATATGGATGTATATCTAAGTAGTGTTCATATGCATGCATATCTAAGTAGTGTTTATATGGATGCATATCTAAGTAGTGTTTATATGCATGCATATCTAAGTAGTGTTTATATGCATGCATATCTAAGTAGTGTTCATATGCATGCATATCTAAGTAGTGTTTATATGCATGCATATCTAAGTAGTGTTCATATGCATGCATATCTAAGTAGTGTTCATATGCATGCATATCTAAGTAGTGTTTATATGCATGCATATCTAAGTAGTGTTTATATGGATGCATATCTAAGTAGTGTTCATATGCATGCATATCTAAGTAGTGTTTATATGCATGCATATCTAAGTAGTGTTTATATGCATGCATATCTAAGTAGTGTTTATATGGATGCATATCTAAGTAGTGTTCACATGCATGCATATCTAAGTAGTGTTTATATGCATGCATATCTAAGTAGTGTTTATATGCATGCATATCTAAGTAGTGTTCATATGCATGCATATCTAAGTAGTGTTCATATGCATGCATATCTAAGTAGTGTTTATATGGATGCATATCTAAGTAGTGTTTATATGCATGCATATCTAAATAGTGTTCATATGCATGCATATCTAAGTAGTGTTTATATGGATGCATATCTAAGTAGTGTTTATTTGGATGCGTATCTAAGTAGTGTTCATATGCATGCATATCTAAGTAGTGTTTATATGCATGCATATCTAAGTAGTGTTCATATGCATGCATATCTAAGTAGTGTTTATATGCATGCATATCTAAGTAGTGTTCATATGCATGCATATCTAAGTAGTGTTTATATGGATGCATATCTAAGTAGTGTTCATATGCATGCATATCTAAGTAGTGTTTATATGGATGCATATCTAAGTAGTGTTCATATGCATGCATATCTAAGTAGTGTTTATATGCAAGCATATCTAAGTAGTGTTCATATGCATGCATATCTAAGTAGTGTTTATATGCATGCATATCTAAGTAGTGTTCATATGCATGCATATCTAAGTAGCGTTTATATGCATGCATATCTAAGTAGTGTTTATATGGATGCATATCTAAGTAGTGTTCATATGCATGCATATCTAAGTAGTGTTTATATGGATGCATATCTAAGTAGTGTTTATATGCATGCATATCTAAGTAGTGTTTATATGCATGCATATCTAAGTAGTGTTTATATGGATGCATATCTAAGTAGTGTTTATATGGATGCATATCTAAGTAGTGTTCATATGCATGCATATCTAAGTAGTGTTCATATGCATGCATATCTAAGTAGTGTTTATATGCATGCATATCTAAGTAGTGTTTATATGCATGCATATCTAAGTAGTGTTCATATGGATGCATATCTAAGTAGTGTTTATATGCATGCATATCTAAGTAGTGTTCATATGCATGCATATCTAAGTAGTGTTTATATGCATGCATATCTAAGTAGTGTTCATATGCATGCATATCTAAGTAGTGTTCATATGCATGCATATCTAAGTAGTGTTTATATGCATGCATATCTAAGTAGTGTTCATATGCATGCATATCTACGTAGTGTTCATATGCATGTATATCTAAGTAGTGTTCATATGCATGCATATCTAAGTAGTGTTCATATGCATGCATATCTAAGTAGTGTTCATATGCATGCATATCTAAGTCGTGTTTATATGCATGCATATCTAAGTAGTGTTTATATGCATGCATATCTAAGTAGTGTTTATATGCATACATATCTAAGTAGTGTTCATATGCATGCATATCTAAGTAGTGTTCATATGCATGCATATCTAAGTAGTGTCCATATGCATGCATATGTAAGTAGTGTTCATATGCATGCATTTCTAAGTAGTGTTTATATGCATGCATATCTAAGTAGTGTTCATATGCATGCATATCTAAGTAGTGTTCATATGCATGCATATCTAAGTAGTGTTCATATGCATGCATATCTAAGTAGTGTTTATATGCATGCATATCTAAGTAGTGTTTATATGGATGCATATCTAAGTAGTGTTCATATGCATGCATATCTAAGTAGTGTTTATATGCATGCATATCTAAGTAGTGTTTATATGCATGCATATCTAAGTAGTGTTTATATGGATGCATATCTAAGTAGTGTTCACATGCATGCATATCTAAGTAGTGTTTATATGCATGCATATCTAAGTAGTGTTTATATGCATGCATATCTAAGTAGTGTTCATATGCATGCATATCTAAGTAGTGTTCATATGCATGCATATCTAAGTAGTGTTTATATGGATGCATATCTAAGTAGTGTTTATATGCATGCATATCTAAATAGTGTTCATATGCATGCATATCTAAGTAGTGTTTATATGGATGCATATCTAAGTAGTGTTTATTTGGATGCGTATCTAAGTAGTGTTCATATGCATGCATATCTAAGTAGTGTTTATATGCATGCATATCTAAGTAGTGTTCATATGCATGCATATCTAAGTAGTGTTTATATGCATGCATATCTAAGTAGTGTTCATATGCATGCATATCTAAGTAGTGTTTATATGGATGCATATCTAAGTAGTGTTCATATGCATGCATATCTAAGTAGTGTTTATATGGATGCATATCTAAGTAGTGTTCATATGCATGCATATCTAAGTAGTGTTTATATGCAAGCATATCTAAGTAGTGTTCATATGCATGCATATCTAAGTAGTGTTTATATGCATGCATATCTAAGTAGTGTTCATATGCATGCATATCTAAGTAGCGTTTATATGCATGCATATCTAAGTAGTGTTTATATGGATGCATATCTAAGTAGTGTTCATATGCATGCATATCTAAGTAGTGTTTATATGGATGCATATCTAAGTAGTGTTTATATGCATGCATATCTAAGTAGTGTTTATATGCATGCATATCTAAGTAGTGTTTATATGGATGCATATCTAAGTAGTGTTTATATGGATGCATATCTAAGTAGTGTTCATATGCATGCATATCTAAGTAGTGTTCATATGCATGCATATCTAAGTAGTGTTTATATGCATGCATATCTAAGTAGTGTTTATATGCATGCATATCTAAGTAGTGTTCATATGGATGCATATCTAAGTAGTGTTTATATGCATGCATATCTAAGTAGTGTTCATATGCATGCATATCTAAGTAGTGTTTATATGCATGCATATCTAAGTAGTGTTCATATGCATGCATATCTAAGTAGTGTTCATATGCATGCATATCTAAGTAGTGTTTATATGCATGCATATCTAAGTAGTGTTCATATGCATGCATATCTACGTAGTGTTCATATGCATGTATATCTAAGTAGTGTTCATATGCATGCATATCTAAGTAGTGTTCATATGCATGCATATCTAAGTAGTGTTCATATGCATGCATATCTAAGTCGTGTTTATATGCATGCATATCTAAGTAGTGTTTATATGCATGCATATCTAAGTAGTGTTTATATGCATACATATCTAAGTAGTGTTCATATGCATGCATATCTAAGTAGTGTTCATATGCATGCATATCTAAGTAGTGTTCATATGCATGCATATGTAAGTAGTGTTCATATGCATGCATTTCTAAGTAGTGTTTATATGCATGCATATCTAAGTAGTGTTCATATGCCTGCATATCTAAGTAGTGTTCATATGCATGCATATCTAAGTAGTGTTTATATGCATGCATATCTAAGTAGTGTTTATATGCATGCATGTCTATGTAGTGTTCATATGCATGCATATCTAAGTAGTGTTCATATGCATGCATATCTAAGTAGTGTTTATATGCATGCATATCTAATTAGTGTTCATATGCATGCATATCTAATTAGTGTTCATATGCATGCATATCTAAGTAGTGTTAATATGCATGCATATCTAAGTAGTGTTCATATTCATGCATATCTAAGTAGTGTTTATATGCATGCATATCTAAGTAGTGTTTATATGCATGCATATCTAAGTAGTGTTCATATGCATGCATATCTAAGTAGTGTTTATATGCATGCATATCTAAGTAGTGTTCATATGCATGCATATCTAAGTAGCGTTTATATGCATGCATATCTAAGTAGTGTTTATATGCATGCATATCTAAGTAGTGTTTATATGCATGCATATCTAAGTAGTGTTTATATGCATGCATCTCTAAGTAGTGTTTATATGCATGCATATCTAAGTAGTGTTTATATGCATGCATATCTAAGTAGTGTTTATATGGATGCATATCTAAGTAGTGTTCATATGCATGCATATCTAAGTAGTGTTTATATGCATGCATATCTAAGTAGTGTTCATATGCATGCATATCTAAGTAGTGTTTATATGGATGTACAAATATAAGTGTTGATCTAGCTATGTATAGGTACTTGAAAAAGTAGGTGATGGACAAGGTATTTGTGAAAGTATTTACCGGTAACAGGATGTACGTGAATGTGAATAAATTACTCTATCACTGTTTCTCTATTAAAAGAGCATTCTATCTAACTAGGGCATGTTGCAAAAGATATATTGACTGATAAATTTCAACCAACTAATCGATCAACAAATAAACAAACAAACACAGCCTGCTGTGTGATTCTGACGTCATCGTTATTCTTGTTCTAAACTAAAACAATGGGTGTTAAATAATGTATACATGACTAATTTATTACTAGTACCTTATTCATGGGTCATTTTCATATTCGTCCTATTTTATGTCATACTTCTACTTCGTGTAGCTTTCTTTCACGATAGGTGTAAAGTTGTTGACAATTGATTAAAAAAGAAACATTGATGACGTTGTAAGAAACCATCATTTCGGAATCTGGAAAAAATACGAAAAAGCAAAATCCCAATCGATGCTTAGCACATTGTTACAATATGAGCTGTATGGTAACGAGGCTGGCAAGCAGCTATAAAACGTCAGGTAATGATAGTTACGCATTTACTCTGTGACTAAGCTTCATCTCATCCACGCTTCCCAACTATTACGTCATTAGATTTGCCGCCACTTTTACAAAGGTAAGCTAGCCAAGATTTGATTTGTTATAGTAATTTAGTCACTTATATTGTTGACATTTCATTGACGAAATTACATCCATGTTCCTAATTTGTTGACAGTCTTTAATATTTGATACATAGCAATTGCGATCATGGCTGAAACTGTAAAAAAAATATGCCAGTGCCGCGAAATGAAGTTTGCAATAAATATGTGTTTATGTGCTGCAGCAATATAAATTATTGTCACTAACAGCATGTACAAGATGTCAACAAACAGTGATCAAATTATTTCATCTGTAATATTTGGGTTCGATTGATTTATCTCAATCAATAACTGAAATCTATCCAGTCAAGTAATATATTGTGACGACACAAGTTATCGACACAAGATTCATGAATATCTTACGGGCTGTTTTGAAAATACCACTGTATACAGCATGTGTGAATATTAATTCCGTGATTATTCGATTAGTTCTGTGTATAGGACACAAGTGTACAGATATGATTATATCCGGGAATAGCACCAGTCACACCCAACAAGTAGGCAAACAATCTTAAATTTAACTATACCAAAATGGGTATTGTATGAATGTATTTATTTCAACTAAACCAATAATTCCCATTCGTAAATTTTGTTAACAGAAGACCGCCACAAGTTTCTTTATGAGACGTTGTAATGAAATGGATATAGCAACATCCAAAACTATATCCAAATCCACAGGCAAAAGACAATCAACAAATACGTCACGTACATACGCACATATTAACAACTTAAGAGAAAGATATATAGAGCATACGGTAAACATGTAGTGATGTCACGTGGTTCGTGTAGAGTGAGCAAATCTTACTTCACATGTATCGTTCTGAGTCATAATCAAAACGTTTTTGATTTAAACCTGAGGTTCACACGTGACGAGTTACATTGATCACTTTTACCATATATTTGTGAAAGTTAGTATGGAGCGGAAACAGTTATTGCTAATTAATTATAGCAATGACGTAACACAATATGGTCAATGATATTTTATAAAATGTGATGTCAGCATGTTAATATACAGACGAGAACGTTAACGACCACATTCCATTCTTGAGTCATAAATCGTAAAATGCTTGATATCATATGGCGGTAATAAAGACAACCCTAAACATAAAACTATTTGCTTGTTTCAATGCTGCCTCAAGAACAATTTAGGAAACAATTTGTAATTGTATTTGAATATATCGAAAATTATGTTGACTACAGAATGACACTGCCCCAAAGGAGATAATATGTAATTTATTAGATACTTATAAATATGATCAAAAATTAAATCAGGCAGATGTAGAGATAACAGATAAAGCGATGGAAATGAAAAAGGCATCATTTTGATGGTGATCTCTATGTATATATGTCGTAATTGTAATTTGTTTTTACTCTGGTATATATGAATTATGGTATGTAAACTGACATTTGAATATCGAGGAGTGAAAAGCATATGAAACACGCAGTTATGACGAAATTACTTCCTTATTTTTAATTAAAATTTGTGAGTGGACAGTAATTGAATTGGTCATCTGAATAGCCTTAGGTGTCCATGGTTGCAATGCAAGGGTACATGTCATGTTACTGCACACGGTCGATTGAATAAATCATTTTAACTTTCCAACGAATAAGTGTATTCAGTATTACTAAGCATTGCTCAACTTCCCTCGTGTCAATAATGACACATTCCGTTGTGCTGGTTACATATTACAACATTCGAAATCCAATTTATTTTTAAGTTTCTATTGTTCCGATAAAAAAGCGGAACTCGCAGTTCATGTGAAGCCCATACTTTGACAAGCCTCGATTAGTGCTTATAAGTTCGAATTGTATATCTCAATTGATATACACAATATTCTAGACAACATATATGAAATAGAATTTAAAATGAAAAGAATATGAAATATGAATCTGAATATGAAATAAAAGGATGTATGATTTAAATGTTTTTGTTGAACAGATAAATCAATTAACTCCACTATTGTCAGCTAAAATATTAGTACGATATGTATTAAACGAAATTACATAGTAATAGTTATTTAGGGTTTGTTTCAGCTTTTTATGTGTAAGGCCTGTTTATCGCTAATGAGAAGGAACCCGCAGGACAGTGAGTTCTTTCACTGCTAGTATGGGGTAGACAAGACAATAGTACTGGAAATGAAATACGCATACACCAAAATATCGAAAGCTCCTGGCTTTAATACCTCTCAAAATAATTACAAGAAATAAAGCACAGAAAAATACAATGAATAAAGTTACTAAAATAGGGGATTGCTTAGGGGGGGTAATGCACTGGGTATTTTCATCCTACCATATTAGAAAATGCGAATTCTAATAGTGAAAACAAGCATGGCGGCCCCAAGGGCGTCGGACCAGACCCCACACAAAGAAGTTCGCTAGATCTGTTCTAAACTTTTTAGATTTCGGCATTCCCATGATGTATCATTGGGAGGAAAAGATGTATAATAATGAGGTTATGACGAGAATACCGCAAATACTAATACATAATGGCGTGCATGCATGCAGGTGATATTGGTGTGCCCAACAAATACCTTGGTTATCCATATAATTATAGATTTTACCATTGTCCAATTCAATGACTTAAAACACAGATAAGACATTTTTTGAAACTTTTTTTATTTACTTAATGTGCTTATCAAAATATCAGTTTCTTGTTCCATTACCCTCTAGTCAGTAGAAAGGTAATTTAACTATCTATTTAGAATAACGACAATAACGTGTATAACGTGCCTATAGCACACATTTTCGAGAAAAAAGTTCGTTTTTTCAGTGTTTCAGTAGATAATATGTTATAGTGACAGTGCATGTGACAGTTTATTGTTTATACTCTTTATGGGTATAAATATGTACATATTTTTTGGATTCATTTTTTTTAACTTCTGTGAAAGAACAGTTTGTTCTTGCCATTGAGCCTGTGCATTTTATTCCTTGATAACAGCGTTTTTTACAAAACAATCTTTCAACCAACTGCTTGTCTTTGTCTCCTTTTCAGTTGATACTAATTTCTAGTGACTAATATGCCAATAAGAAAAAAACATAACTGGGATATTATAACAAATTAATTCATTGGGTTGACAGTGTACTATTGTTTTATTTTTAATTTACATAGTATATCATTTATTCTATTATCTTATAGTTCTTCGGACTAAGCAACAATGGAGTTGGCGTTGTTTATTGTAATCGCCTTATCGATGTCAATGGAGTATGTACAGGCAAAATCTGAAATGGCAGAAATCAGGCGTGGTAAGCCAAAAGATGTGATTAAAAATGAATACCTAGTGGTCATGAGAGTAAGTATATATTTTTATAGAGAAAATCTTCAAGAACACACTAAAATATTAGATTTAATTTAAGATATTGTAGGTTTACAAATTTGATAACCTATTATATCTGTTTTACGAAAATGGAATTTATGTGCGCGTAATATATAATCCATAGAGCGTCATTTGCATAAACAGTCACCGTTAACGAGCAGAAATAATGGTCAATTTACATGCATGAGATTATTAAATATGATTTGATGAATTTATAACATTATTATTAATTTTGGATTAAAGTCAATAAATAGCCTACACATAATCCATAAAAAAGTTGCTTGACTTCGTTGGTCACTGCAAATGACAAATCATTAGCAGACAATCGACAGTACATGATTATATCTTCAAGTTGATTTTTACTTAAATTTAAATAAAAAATA
Source organism: Saccoglossus kowalevskii (assembly GCF_978046115.1). Lineage (NCBI taxonomy): Eukaryota > Metazoa > Hemichordata > Enteropneusta > Harrimaniidae > Saccoglossus > Saccoglossus kowalevskii. The sequence goes on along the minus strand of NC_140655.1, from coordinate 34,665,285 downwards.
CTCACAAGTATTTACTAGTCATGTTTTATAATAATTCGATAACATTCATAATCGAGCTATTGCGGCCACAGATATTTTATCTTTTTCAACTTGCTACATCTCTTTTTATTACATTGTTTTATTACATTGTTTTATTACATTCTATGCAAAGGTCTATGCTAATCACGCTGGTACTGACTGGCTTGTAATTTTATGATTGTGATTGATTTATTTCCAATTTGCTATCACAATTACAATTATCTTTTCAATTAATAATGCAATAATGTTAACAAAGATCGCACAATTCGAATTACTTGAATTCATACGTCGATAATGTATGAATATTGTAGATGTATATGCAAGTAAATGTAAGCCATGGACGTTTTTAATCGACATTGTCAACACTATCATTCTATGTACATCATTAATTATTGGATGTACGTTACCCGAATAGTAACTATTCAATAGTGAAACTACAATCTCCGAGGCCACTACAAACTTTGAATATTACATGTCATGCTGTAAATATATTTCTAATATGGATGTTTAAATACTATTTATAGGATAATGCAACTGAGTTGGACATTGAGAATTCAATTACAGAGCTTGAGACAATGCCTAGTACGTTAAATAAAACTTTCAAGTCATACTCTAAAGCGTTAAAAGGGTTTGCTGTTCGCATTGACAGTGAACTTGAGAAAGAGGTAAGTTATATCAAAGTTTGTGTAATACCCTTTGCCTTCATTAATAATAATTCTTTAATCAACTCCGTCGTAGGTGTAAATTACTTATCCTCATTAGTTCATGGTTGTTTCCATATCAACCAGATCCGGATGTTTTCCAACATTTATTCAATTGGTAACTATTTCAACCACATCCATAACCTTTTGACTTATAAGGCCAGACTTTTTTATTCCTTGTTTTTCTAGTTTTTATAAAGCAATTTATTTTGAGGAGAGCGGAAAAAAATAAAATTAATTCTTTTTTCCCATTAGATTTGTGTGATTCTCAAAGAATTGTAAGTGAGATCATTGATCGGAGAGAAGAAATGAAATAATATTTTATTCCATGTATAACCTTGTTTCTCATCTGCAAGTGACTTCGGTACTTTGATCATGATACTCCCACGAAAATGCAACTTGGGTTTGTTATGCGGTGGACGGAAAAAAATGAAGATAAAAATATTTTTTTAGAGATTTTTTGCACTTACAAGTCGGCGGGCGCGAGAAATTACGCTGAAATAAAATTTTATTTTTATTTCATTTTCGGCTCCTGTTCATTCGGCGGGTTTGCGAAACAAGGGATAATAATAGTCTGGCCTAAGTGACAAATCATTTCCAAAATCGCTGTTTCTATAGCAACTGTATCCACACCTGGATCCACAACAAAATAGTTATCCCACTGACAAATAAACACACTGAAACAAAATCCGGCAAAAACATAACCTTCTTGGCGGAGGTAATTATGTCTTTTATAGATTGTGGATGTAAACATAACACAATTAGCATATGTCAACATCATTGTATATGTCACTGTGTGACATGTATGACACAACGTCATTGTATATGTCACTGTGTGACATGTATGACACAACGTCATTGTATATGTCACTGTGTGACATGTATGACACAACGTGGAAAATGATGTATTTGATAATGTATATAATTTTGAGAGTAGCCACAAACATCTAATCTGCCTCGGGTTTGAATAAGAAATATAATTGCCAACTATTCTGCATTTTAATTGGTCTTAACATTTGAGCCTTAGTATCGTATCACAGTAATATACCTTCTGTGATTTTTCCAGTTTATGCTCACACTTTAGGTGTAAAAAATGTCAATATTGATCAAAATTCTAATATAAGATTGAATGTAACTTTTTACAGAAAGAAATTGAAATTGCTCAAAACTTTAGGATAAAAGGGTGAAATCAATTAATTCTTGAAATAACATACTTTTAATGACTTTAATACTCCTCATCGCACATGCATTTAGAACTGAAAATTGGTCTAACATTTTAGAATTGGTCAAAAACAAATACCGTAATTTTAGGAGTAGGAGTGAACGCCAGCTTTGTGTTTGTATCTAAGGTCAAAATATAGGAACACAAAATGGCAAAATAATCTAATTTGATTAACATATTTGTTGATGTAACAATTGGTACGTTACTAGCCTTGATATTTAATTCATCTAATTGGCGGTTTTACAATTTTTAATAAAAATGTTCAACCTTCACTAAAAAATAATACTCTTTGACATATGTGGCATATGATCATATCTCAAAAATCAAATATATAAAAATATGAAATTGGTCAAAATTTCCTAAATTACACTTGCATAAATGTTTCTTGGACAGACTAGTCGCTGTCTTTTTCTAAAACTATTACTTTTGGCAAATTTACAATCTTAAACCATGAAATGGGTGGACCTTTGTGTCTACTGTTCTCAAATATTGTGCTTAATAACATTCACATACAGGGGTGCATATTTGCATATTTGTGTTATGATCGCATGAAATCGCTCTTGTAGTCACACTGAACAAGCTCTAGGAAAGACAATAATACCGTAGCTACAATAAGAGTAAGAACTAGTTTTCAAACTTTCAGTCAGGTCAAAGTGTAAACACAAATTACTCAGTAAATATTGACCAAATATAATTGTTGTGTTTATTAATCCCCTTTATGCAGTATTTTAATTAGTGTCATTGTCTTTAAAAATCAACTATTGAATAATCGATTTCAATTCAAATTTTCTGAATTTCGGGTTCTTTTAACATGTGATATCGTATCGCTATGTCTCCATTTAGCGCTCAAACAACTGGAACTCAATAGATATATGTGATAATAGTCACACATTATATTTGATCAATTTCGCCGAATGTAAACCCCAATGTTTGGTTCAAAATGCAAATCACAGAGACGCTTCTTCTCTACCTGTGATGAGATCATGTATAGAAGCATGCTTTCAATAACAAATGTATGTAAATGTCAAATTTCGTTTAACTTGTCAAATATATTTTCAATACTTTCTAAAATGCTATATTTTGTTAATTGGAATCAATTCTGACATAATGAGAAGAAATTTACATTTATACAATATATGAACTATTGTACGTATTTCGCATTAAGAGTATAATATTTCAAGACCGATTCGATCTAGGTGACCGCGGGAAATAATTGATTTTTACGCTTTTCGTCCGACAATAACAAAGTAACATGTAAAATCACAGAAAGTATTAATCCTTACCGCAACAGTGATATACTATCTAATTAATATAATTATATCCAATGTTTGTATAACAGTTTTATACTTTCTAAATACTTAAAAATATGGTAATTCTGACATTTTAGAACCAATTGTATGAACTAAAATTCAGCATTAATGATAGTACAGTAGTGCCTTCATTAAAGGAAAGTTATTTATAGAAAGATTTAATGGGTGTGCTTCCGAAACAAATTTTCATTTCACCGATTCTTTTAAAAATACAAAATATAATCGATTCAGACAACTTCGCGCTATTTGTTTTCGCCCTAACACTACGATAAAGACTTTACGTTTTTGAAACGTATTGTATTCCCTATGCACCCATAAATAATTCTCATACCGATTACACAAGAATATTACAGAAAAATGTTTGCCTTTCATTTGTCTTGAATTGTGACTGGAAAAAGCTGAATGAAATTAAACCTACGTAGTGTGTTCAATAACTTATGTATGAACAATAAATATGAATCAATAAATATGATTTCACTTTACTGCATAAAAACAAAAGAAATTCACAATGCCGAAAACGGAAAGTTTTTATCGCAGTGTTGATGTTTGCTTTCAACAAGGTATGCTATCATTTTAGTGTTCCTTTTTTTCAATTTCATGCATTTAGTTTTCAAGTACATCTGATTTAAGATTCAAGGTTCTGAGATGAAACATTACTGTGTATGAAATTACTTAAAAATAACAACGAACGAACATATGTATTTGAATTGTTTTTACACATGTATGTTTTAGATAAGACAACTGCCAGGCGTGTTATATGTACAAGAACAAACCTTAATCTATGGCAGTGATGTTACGTGGGGATTAGACAGAATTGATCAGCGTGAAAAGTTAACAGATGCTGGCGTAGTTGGATACAATCCACCAGGTCAGTGATATACATGTTGTGTTACATATATCAGTTAAATAATGTATATTGTAAATTACACGTATTGTCTTGTCTCGTTTTGCTATTGCATATCAGCATTATGAATACACTATGGACTATGTGACAAGAATGACGTGAAAGCAGAAATAACATCAGATATGTGAATAACAAAATGTCACGCAACTTATTGACACACAGTTCACTAAACAAGAGGCAATTTACACTACAATATATATTGTCAAATCAGTGAGAGAGAGATACTTTAATTACGTCATTGCATACAGTCAAGAAGTGTAATCAATTATCGCATTTTTCTCCATGTGTGGCAGCAACCGCCATATCAATGTACGTTTTAAAAGAAATGACCAGTAGTATGTCATATAGAGCACAAACCGAGAAATAAGATATCACGCTTGGAATATATAGTATTTTGATTCTTTGTCTTTAATTTTCCACTAATTCATTTTAACGAATCTAGTTTCATGAATAAATAAAGGAGAAAATGCATTTGCTTTATTGATAAATGTGCTCTTGCACAGAACTTGCACCTCCAGAAATTCTAGCATAATATTATGTTTTGCTCCATTTTGATGTTTTACATCAGTCTCGAATTACAATCGTAACAGCCGTTACTATTCATATATGCAATTATAATAATTTGTATTTAAATAACAGATACACATTTGATATATACAGCTTCTAAAAGAGACGACATCGCAAGCCACATTCTTTGAAACACATCTTTGATAGTAGTACCTCATATGTGAACATGTTTTAGAGTGTGCCTAAATCCAGCATCAAATCAGATTTCGAATGCTAAGCAGTTTCACTATTGAATGTAAGCGGGAAAGGCCATCCATCTAGACCTTAGTGTGAATATATTGGCAAATCTACCAAAAAACATACGATTTGCAATTTTATTGTTTTCATGCCAAAGTAATTATTGTAATTAGGACAGCGGATATGTGACAATGGGAACATTTTAAAAAATAATTATAAGGTAAAACAAAACATCGGGAAATTGACAAAAATATAATGTATTAAATATACGTACATTACAACATAGTGTGTACATATGTCCGGTGTATAGTGCCTGGAACGAATAAAGTAAAAGATGTTCACCGTTCATTGGGTTCATGAAATGTGTAAATGTTTATTGTTAAATAATTGCACAGTAACATTACGTAACGCTAGAACTCAAATATGGGTTTGTGCATTTATGTTTAGTTGATGTCCATATCTTTTCCTGTCACTGATTTAACCATGGGATGTAAAATACTTGTCGGGTTTTGGTTTTATACCTCGATGTCCATATCTTTTATGTTACTGATTTGATCATATGATGTAGTGTACTTGTCAGGTTTTGGTTTTATACCTCGATGTCCATATCCTTTTATGTCACTGATTTGACCATGGGATGTAAAATACTTGTCGGGTTTTGGTTTTATACCTCGATTTCCATATCTTTTTCTGTCACTGATTTGATCATAGGATGTAGTGTACTTGTCGGTTTTTGGTTTTATACCTCGATGTTCATAACTTTTTCTATCACTGATTTGACCATGGGATGTAGTGTACCCAATAACCAACTCGATAATAAAATTCATATTGAATATTTGCATGTGGATGTTTTAATTGGAATATTTGGATGTATTAGTATTGGAAATGATCAATATAACACTCTATCATTGGTATTTCATTATTTTAGGACATGGCGACGGAGTATCTGTCTACATAATGGACACTGGTATTGATAAAAACCAACAAGAGTTCGGTAAAAGACGTCATTCATTTTACGATGGAGTTAACTCTAAGGTAGGACAAAACGTCATTTAATTTAGCAACATACAGAAATTATAATAATAATATTGAAGTTGAAGTTGTATCCTATCCTAAAAATGGACCTAGATCAATGGCTGTCATTCCATGTCAAAAACTATCAGAATAAAAACAAACATACACTACAAGGGGAAAAAATTAGAAATGCATATTTATAAAATAAATGTAAGGATTACTTATTTAGATATTTCTAATAGTCTAGACTTGTGCAAACACAACGACATAGTTGTGACATAGTAAAGTAAAGTCAAGAAAATATTGAAGACCGTCATTAGATCGCCAGAAAACAATAGTATAAAAATGCACACCACTTTGTGGCGCTACATCACTTATGATGTCGATTGTATAAGCGCCAAAGATGCTACGTGACCGTTTTTGTGTACATGACTTGCAACTTGACATTTAATAAACACGATATTTCCTTTCGTAACATAATTCGTAGACAAAACCAGAAATTATGACCAATCATTATACAAATTAGACCAATTACAATAAAAGTGTACATTTAAGATTCAGGATATGCTACAATATTTAATAAAAAATGCGGATGAGATTAAGTCAATCGTAAATTGATTGGCGGTGGATTTGATCGTGAACACACTTCAACAATCGAACTTATGCCATTGTAGCCAGCTTTCCACTTGTGCACAGTGGAATGAGTCGAACAGGAATGGACACGTATTTGCTTTACATTAATACCAAAGTATAGTCACTGTACAAAAAATGTAAAATTTGAGGTCATCAGTTCAGTGTTACTTGGCAACTTTTTAAAAAAATCATAAAATATTGGACTCATTTGCAGTGGCTCGGAAGTTTCATTTATCATTGATTTGTAATCCATGGCTCTTACACCTGGTGAACCATTGTCAATCATCGACCTGAACCAATAAAAACCGCAGGGACATTTTATATTTCTCTATATTTAGGGTAACATTGTTTTTATATACTACAGCCTTCGCCAAATGTATGTAATTTCCATGGAACTCACGTTGCCGGAATTGTAGGTAGCAAGACTTATGGCGTAGCTAATCAAGCAGAGCTTTACTCGGTCACAGTGTTGAATTGTAATAATGCCGGTACTTTGACAGACATTATTGGAGGTAAGAAACATGCTATATTAATATATTACACTAAAAATACAGCCTCCACACATATAAAATATGACTCAAAAATTGACGCCTTCGGTCTCCTTGACTGTATACTATATGTATATAACGCTACATGATTTATATATTTGTTAAAAATACACATATTTCATGCATATACATCACATTTACAAATGTATTTCAGTTACTCCGAACCATTGAGGCTAATGCATGTGGACTTGAGTGTACATGAACCATACAGTATATTATTCTATAAATGATAAAATATTATAATTCTCTCACTACAACCTAAATATGGCGTAAACTATGTAACTGAGCAGTGTACATAACATACATTTGTATTCGTATTTGCTAGAGCTAAACACTGAAATGAATGTAGCTATTATAAATACATTCTGAGGGTTAAAATTAACTATGAATTATAAATCAATATGTTGTTAAGATACAAAATTGACATTTTTAATTGAAAATTTATTAGAACGTTTTTTAGGCTTTAGCTTCCATGTATCCTATATTTATATATACATATAAATAATTCACCATTGGTATATATAATGTATATTTCATGTACTTTATATGTGTGATAATTCAGGTAAGGACAGCAATTCTACATTTTACATAGTCCTGACAAATGGGACTAAAAGGTAGTGTCCTTCCTATGGAGTCTACTTTTAATGCGCACATCCGGGCGTGACAGCCTTTGAAAAAAGGACACTCTCGTCTGGAACGATGGAATTACACATCGCCTCACCTAGGACATACATTATATACTACGCAATTATATTTTTATTTGGAAAGGACATACACTGATATTACATTATCCGAACATTTCTGGTATTTTATTCATAGCACAATAATACTTAACTATTTTCACTTCCAAATGTCTAAGTATTTAAACATTGCGGGAAATATATTTGCAGTGTGACTTTCAATGTAACAGTGAGTTTGCATTTTTATCAAAAATAATTGTTTTATTGTTTTTGGGTCTATTGTTGATGACTATTAAATTTGGTTTAAGTTAATCATTTGTTTTTCGTGTCTCAGACACAAACTTAGACTTAAAATATTGAGTTATATAATTGTATAGCATGCTGTATTTACCAACCAACCATCTTCAAGTGACACACCGACGGCCAAGATTTAGCCCAGTGATTACGACACATATTGCTTGTATACCGAATGCATTGTATTCCTTAGGTTTGGATTACATTGCTACACATGGTACAAAGCCTGGTGTGATTGTGATGGCACTAAGTGGGGTCTTTGTTGAAGCTCTCAACCAAGCCATCGCAAATGTTGAAGCTGAAGGATATGTTGTGGTAGTTGCTGCTGGTAATAGTGCCGATGATGCATGTTTATACTCACCTGGTAGTTCCGAGAAGGTGAGTTTAGTGACTAGAACTAAAACGTAAATGGGCGCCGAAATTTTGAGTGAGAAAGGGACACTATACTAGTTTTTATTCTTTAATAGTGTTCCATTCTCCCGCCATCACGTCCTCTGTTCCAATTACCATCAGTGCAATACTAGTCATGATGACGGGGGGGGGGGGGATAAACACTATTGTAGGGGTATAAACGAGTCTCTATATGAAGGTTATTTGCGTACGATGTCAATTAATGACTTTGCCGACTATTGCCGAGTTTGTAATCAATGTTGAAACTTGCAACTTGTGTTCACAGGCAATCACAGTGGCAGCTACGGCCAATGATGATCACGCGACGACGTACAGTAACTATGGCGAATGTATTGACATATATGCTCCAGGAAACTATATAAAAACAACCGGATCTGACAATAAAAATCCTCCGCTTAGGAGTGGAACTTCTATGGCATGTCCTTTCATAGCAGGTACATATATTTTGGCTTGTTATTACAATAAGAAATATACAAGATCATGTCAGAGGTCAGTTGTTCATGTTTACATCATCTCGCTCAGTGTTTTGGCTTTGGTGCTTCAGAGTCTGTTGCAAGTCGAACGGTATTGTCTATAATTTCCTCAAATTCTGAGCCGCAAATAGTCTATTTGGGGAACAAGCCTAGCATACTACTGACTGATATAACTGTACACAGTATATATGGTGTTGAAATATAGAGTACAGGTCTTTTTTATTGCTTTATGTCAAAATCAGTGAAAAAGTTAGAAATAGGTAGTTTATGAATGTGTTCTTGTAAAGAAAAAAACAAGAAGAGATTATAGGCTATTGATAACTACACAGTGCGATTCAAATCACCAACCATTGCGAGTTTTATACACATTTTTGAACAATTCTGTGCTTCTTACATTATTTAGAGCAACTCTAAATTCTCAATATTGACCAGTTAAGTAAATATAACAGTTTTTACCCTAAATATATTTTGTGATAGCGCTCAAAATAACCTGTTATTATTCATTGTACTAGAATAACTATTCCTTGATTTTAACCATCTCCATGGCAGGAATTTGACAGATTATTAATTAGTTTTGTTCTTTGATGTCATAGTACGTCAATACACATTTACGTCCAAGGTGTTGTCATGGTGAGGTAGCAACCGTACAGTTAGAGGCAATGTACTATTAATGCATATATCATTTCTGTCCTGAGTTCAATTATTAAAAAAAATCAGAGTTGATTTATACTACTGTTGGTTGTGTGACATCACTGATTTGAATAGTTTATTTGACAGCTTCATTATTCAACCAGTATATATCATTACTATATTACACACTCTTTACTTGGTGATGGCGTGCTGTACAGTCTATGAGTTATTTTACATCTATGCTGGTTTGTTTGTTTGTTTGTTTGTCGCCCTGTATAGTCACATGCATATAATACATTTCTATTAGATGGTGGTTTGAGACAAATATTCGTCATGTGTATTTATAAATCACCACTATCACCACGTTTTCATGACGACGTAGCGTACACGATAATATATATATATATAAATTCATTTCCATAAAAAGTTCACAAATGAAACGATTTCTTTTTCAATTTATAGCAATAAAGTATGTAAATAATAATGAATCTCCGACAGCGTTACACTCGGCTTTGCCTTAAACATATTTTGAAATTTCTAACACTATAGTCATGAAATAATCCAATAAAACAATTGATTATACTTCTCATAGGTATCGCTGCAATTCATCTGCAAAAGAATCCGGATCTGACACCAGCCGAAGTCAAAGATATAATTCTCTCAAGTGGCACGAAAGACACAGTTTATGGGACTGCTATTGATAATGGAAGTCCTAGCTTATTAGCTTACATTGATCCAGGTCTTTAAATAATGGATTCCGTTACAAACCCCCCCCCCCCCTAATAGCAGGTTTTATATAACAAAGGAGCTGATGCCAACCAATCACGCTTCAACTTATTTTATTGGTGTTAGTGTGACGTCAGTCATTTTTATGTTATTTTTTAATCCAGCTAAGTAGGTGTTTCAGAATATATATGATGTTGTTTCGTCGTCGAAAAATAGTTAATAATTTGAAAGACATGTGCATATTGATTGAGATTAAAGTGAATATAATGCAATTATTTGAGTGCTCTGTTTATTTTACATCACCAACACAACATACATGCGTTAGAGATGGGTGATCAGTTCCATTTAATATCATGCACTTTTCTTTATTACACTGATTCAAACTTAAAATAATGATTTCCATAACTTCACTACTGATCTGTGAAATTCTACTACTCATTGTAGTGATATGAATTACAAGTACGGATCGATATAAGCAAGTAAATTTGGATTTCCACGAGCTTCAAAATCTTCTCCCCATACTTCACCAGACGTGGCGCTGTTTGTGATAATAGTTTTCAATTCTGTCGGGGTTAGACTTGGGTTTGTCTGTAGATGTATTGCAGCAATGCCTATGAAAAACAAGTAGATTCGGGATGAGATATACGGAGCATAACGCTTATTTATATGATTGAGTTAACAATTCAAACGACAAATATATAGGATTGAACAAACGTATTGATAATTTAAATGAACACGAAACGTGTAGCGTACATTATGAATAAGAGTATATAATCACTTAACGATGCGTGAAATTGGATCAGTTTACATAACATGCTCATTAAATATTCCAAAAATGCAGATCATTTATAGTAAACCTGTTTACTTCGCAGATTTAGATTTATACATCCACGCCGGATGTTCACTTAATTACATTTTGTCCTGTCAGAAGTAATATGTTTTTGAATGTGGTGACTATGTGTGATTGTATTTGCATGCCTGTACACAACAATGTGACAGCTACGCCAAATTCAACCAAGAATCACAACTTAATACAATGTCACAGTCACACCTCAAACTCGCTAAATTACCCGGAGGTCTACAATTGTTTAAGAGTATATCACTGCGAAACACGAATATTCAATTTAACAATTTTAACAATTTGTTTTCGTCAGCAGTTGCATCAGATATGTCAAACTAAAGCTTACGAATGTTTATGACAACATTTTTTTTTAAATATGTGTAGTTTCAGTACTATCAGTGATTCCGTAAGTCTGTAGTACAACATTGTCTCAGGTGTGTGAGTGTGTATATACACTCAGTAATACAGTGACATATAATGCTCATGACTCCTTCCGTTTTCGGAGCACGTGATATTCAGTCCGATTACGTCAGCAACGTATAGTCACGTTCCTGTCCTTATACAAGAGTGCCAAACGAATGCAACTTTCCAAGATTGTGTGGCATTTTAAAATAAAGAAATTACTAGCCCACCTACGCACCAGACGACAGTTTGGCGCACTAGGACAAATATATATGATACTGGAGCCCATATTGTCGTATATTGGGAAAAGATATATTTAGTTCAAGAAGGTATACCTCCAACAAATGCAGCTGCAACTGAGGTTCCACTTGCAAAAACGACATTATGTTTGTCTAAATCCAGTGTTTTGATGTAATTTCCGGGTGCGAATATGTCAACACATGAACCATAGTTTGAGTACCATGTTTCATGATCTCTAGATGACGTAGCTGCTACTGTGATTGCCTATATTATAAGTGATATATAAATAATGTACACAATTGAAAAAATGATTATTGCTGTTTATTCAACGTCCCAGTGCAGTGGCTAAATGCTCAAAATATTTGTTTTTACACCCCTTGAATTGTGAGAAAATGTATACCACATTTATCGTTATTTAGAGTTGGTGGTAGCCTTCAATGTATGGACTCTTAAATTAAAACCAATGAAGTGATTGTTTCAATTGATTTATATTCAGAATATAATTAACCAACTCTAAAAACATCATGTAATATAAAGTATCAAATAAAAAGTATTTTGATGTAATTTTTAATTATGATATGTTTGTGTTAGTCATTAAATTTCGACAAAGTAAGAATACAAAAACAAATTGTTGATGCACAACCTAATTTGCATATCTGTATAAATAAATCTTATATTTCGTATAATATTCATTGGTACAGTTTTAATACTTCTCAATAACAATCAAATGAAAGGTTTATCATATATTGTATTAACAAAACAAGGTTCACAAGTATGTACTAGTTCGTTAGATTATATAAAGCTTTAATTTCTTCGGGTATACCATTTAACTATCATTGTAACCGTTTATCATATGCTCGTATGGGTTGTACCCACTGTCATCAATATCTTACCATGATAATTATGGTGAAATCACATGTGTCGTAGTTTTGTATTGATGCCAACATTGTAAGAAGTGTCAAGTCTTTATTCTAAGTAAATATAATAACTTCGCTATACATATATGCAACTTATGGTTGATTAAAGTGAAGGAAGCAGCCATAATATGTGTTTTCGCCAGGAAAACACATATTAAGTGGAAAACACCAAAACAGCTAATGCACATAGATAAGTTCTATCAATCCCATTGTTATGATGGACGAAAAAGGATAATCTAAAATCAGAAGCAGGATAATAGATAAAGAACTCTGATAAAGTAACCATACAAGAGTAGAAAAACAAACAAGTGCTTTGAACCTGCAAAGTGAATTAGTCTGAAGACGCTGCAGGGAAATATGCGCCAATCATATTCAAGACAATAGAGGATGTATATGCTTTGCATCGCGTATCGACTAAGCTTTTACTTGACTTCGCTACAATATATCATGTTACTTCGTGTTTTAGAATCCTGCTTTGGTACCGCGTTAAACACAAATAACCCAGTACATGTAAGTACCTAATGTTCAATATTTGTAATTCGCTAGGACGTAGTGCTAACATTAGTGAGATAATCTTCTAAGAATACGGACAAAATTAATATACTTAATAGAATGTCCTGCCGACAATGTAACGATACTAGCACATAATTCGTAGATACATTTTGCACTAGCATAACATGGTCTGGGAAAACAATAATAAAAACATAGACAGGGTTATGCACAGAGATTAAAATTTGTTTCCAGAAGGTATGACGTCAGGAAATTGACATTATAGAAATATACTAGCAGATCATGGTTTACCTGGTTTGAAAAGCAACGCTGTTATGTAATGGAGGAAAGCATTGACACATGTAAAATACATTTTATTTGATATTTATGTTAGTTCAAGGTTTAGTGTGATTAGACGAGTTTGATCAATCTCAAAACCAGTCACGGTTGTCAAAACACTGTACTCATTGTATTGTTATAAATTATGTAGTAATTCGTGAAACAAGTCAACAAATAAGCAAATTTCATAAGAAAGCCAAAGATATCTCACACACCCTCAGCTCTGAACAGTGATTTTATTTCAAAGTTAAATTCTACATTAAAATACCCTTTGTTTGTTATATTGCATTATGTTTTTGAAGTTGATTGATTTGCACGTCATTTTTCTCACATTTCGTGCAACAAAAACCTTAAATAAGCCTCTTTTGGATATTAGGAAACATTAAATAACACAACAAATTACCTCCTATAATAAATATGTGCAATGTCATTGAACCCAGTAGGTACATTTAATCAAATTATATTAGCATCTTATGCTTGCTAGTAATTTTTGAACTAAAACATCGACAGCCGTCTTTAAAATTATCACAGAAACCACACACACTGATCATTGCAGTTGGGCTCAGCGTTCAATGTTGCATAACTGATTCAATTTAATTTGTCGGGAACAGGGTATCTCACCTTATCAGAACTTGCCGGGAACGAGGTATCTTATCAGAACTTGTCGGAAACGGGGTATCTCACCTTATCAGAACTTGTCGGGAACGGGGTATCTCACCTTATCAGAACTTGTCGTGAACGGGGTATCTCACCTTATCAGAACTTGCCGGGAACGGGGTATCTCACTTTATCATAACTTGCCGGGAACGGGGTATCTCACCTTATCAGAACTTGCCGGGAACGGGGTAAACGGAGTATCACACCTTATCAGAACTTGTCGTGAACGGGGTATCTCACCTTATCAGAATTTGTCGTGAACGGGGTATCTCACCTTATCAGAACTTGTCGTGAACAGGGTATCTCACCTTATCAGAACTTGTCGTGAACGGGGTATCTCACCTTATCAGAACTTGTTGGGAACGGATTATCTCACCTTATCAGAACTTGTCGTGAACGGGGTATCTCACCTTATCAGAACTTGCCGGGAACGGGGTATCTCACTTTATCATAACTTGCCGGGAACGGGGTATCTCACCTTATCAGAACTTGCCGGGAACGGGGTAAACGGAGTATCACACCTTATCAGAACTTGTCGTGAACGGGGTATCTCACCTTATCAGAACTTGTTGGGAACGGATTATCTCACTTTATCAGATCTTGTCGGGAACGGGGTATCTCACCTTATAAGAACTTGCCGGGAATGGGGTATCTCACCTTATCAGAACTTGTCGGGAACGGGGTATATCACCTTATCAGAACTTGTCGGGAACGGGGTATCCCACCTTATCAGAACTTGCCGGGAACGGGGTATCTCGCCTTATCAGAACTTGTCGTGAACGGGGTATCTCACCTTATCAGAACTTGCCGGGAACGAGGTATCTCACTGTATCAGAACTTGCCGGGAACGGGGTATCTCACCTTATCAGAACTTGCCGGGAACGGGGTATGTCACCTTATCAGAACTTGCCGGGAACGGGGTATCTCACTTTATCAGAACTTGCCGGGAACGGGGTATCTCACCTTATCAGAACTTGTCGTGAACGGGGTATCTCACCTTATCAGAACTTGCCGGGAACGGGGTATCTCACTTTATCATAACTTGCCGGTAACGGGGTATCTCACCTTATCAGAACTTGCCAGGAACGGGGTATCTCACCTTATCAGAACTTGTCGTGAACGGGGTATCTCACCTTATCAGAACTTGCCGGGAACGGGGTATTTCACTTTATCAGAACTTGCCGGGAACGGGGTATATCACTTTATCAGAACTGGCCGGGAACGGGGTATCTCACCTTATCAGAACTTGCCGGGAACGGGGTATCTCACTTTAACAGAACTTGCCGGGAACGGGGTATCTCACCTTATCAGAACTTGCCGGGAACGGGGTATCTAACCTTATCGGAACTTGTTGGGAACGGGGTATCTCATCTTATCAGAACTTGTCGGGAACGGGGTATCACACCTTATCAGAACTTGTCGTGAACGGGGTATCTCACCTTATCAGAATTTGTCATGAACGGGGTATCTCACCTTATCAGAACTTGTCGTGAACGGCGTATCTCACCTTATCAGAACTTGTCGTGAACGGGGTATCTCACCTTATCAGAACTTGTTGGGAACGGGGTATCTCACTTTATCAGATCTTGTCGGGAACGGGGTATCTCACCTTATCATAACTTGCCGGGAATGGGGTATCTCACCTTATCAGAACTTGTCGGGAACGGGGTATCCCACCTTATCAGAACTTGCCGGGAACGGGGTATCTCACCTTATCAGAACTTGTCGTGAACGGGGTATCTCACCTTATCAGAACTTGCCGGGAACGGGGTATCTCACTTTATCAGAACTTGCCGGGAACGGGGTATATCACTTTATCAGAACTTGCCGGGAACGGGGTATCTCACCTTATCAGAACTTGCCGGGAACGGGGTATCTCACTTTATCAGAACTTGCCGGGAACGGGGTATATCACTTTATCAGAACTTGCCGGGAACGGGATATCTCACCTTATCAGAACTTGCCGGGAACGGGGTATCTCACCTTATCAGAACTTGCCGGGAACTGGGTATCTCACCTTATCAGAACTTGCCGGGAACGGGGTATCTCACTTTATCAGAACTTGCCGGGAACGGGGTATCTCACCTTATCAGAACTTGCCGGGAATGGGGTATCTCACTTAATCGGAACTTGCCGGGAACAGGGTATCTCACCTTATCAGAACTTGCCGGGAACGGGGTATCTCACTTAATCAGAACTTGCCGGGAACGGGGTATCTCACCTTATCAGAACTTGTCGTGAACGGGGTATCTCACCTTATCAGAACTTGTCGTAAACGGGGTATCTCACCTTATCAGAACTTGCCGGGAATGGGATATCTCACTTTATCAGGACTTGCCGGGAACGGGGTATCTCATCTTATCAGAACTTGCCGGGAACGGGGTATCTCACCTTATCAGAACTTGTCGTGAACGGGGTATCTCACCTTATCAGAATTTGTCGTGAACAGGGTATCTCACCTTATCAGAACTTATCGTGAACGGGGTATCTCACCTTATCAGAACTTGTCATGAACGGGGTATCTCACCTTATCAGAACTTGTTGGGAACGGGGTATCTCACTTTATCAGATCTTGTCGGGAATGGGGTATCTCACCTTATCAGAACTTGCCGGGAATGGGGTATCTCACCTTATCAGAACTGGTCGGGAACGGGGTATCTCACCTTATCAGAACTTGTCGGGAACGGGGTATCCCACCTTATCGGAACTTGCCGGGAACGGGGTATCTCACCTTATCAGAACTTGTCGTGAACGGGGTATCTCACCTTATCAGAACTTGCCGGGAACGGGGTATCTCACTTTATCAGAACTTGCCGGGAACGGGGTATATCACTTTATCAGAACTTGCCGGGAACAGGGTATCTCACCTTATCAGAACTTGCCGGGAACGGGGTATCTCACCTTGTCAGAACTTGTTGGGAATGGGGTATCTCATCTTATCAGAAGTTGTCGTGAACGGGGTATCTCACCTTATCAGAACTTGCCGGGAATGGGGTATCTCACTTTAACAGAATTTGCCGGGAACGGGGTATCTCACCTTATCAGAACTTGTCGGGAACGGGGTATCTCACTTTATCATAACTTGCCGGTAACGGGGTATCTCACCTTATCAGAACTTGCCAGGAACGGGGTATCTCACCTTATCAGAACTTGTCGTGAACGGGGTATCTCACCTTATCAGAACTTGCCGGGAACGGGGTATTTCACTTTATCAGAACTTGCCGGGAACGGGGTATATCACTTTATCAGAACTGGCCGGGAACGGGGTATCTCACCTTATCAGAACTTGCCGGGAACGGGGTATCTCACTTTAACAGAACTTGCCGGGAACGGGGTATCTCACCTTATCAGAACTTGCCGGGAACGGGGTATCTAACCTTATCGGAACTTGTTGGGAACGGGGTATCTCATCTTATCAGAACTTGTCGGGAACGGGGTATCACACCTTATCAGAACTTGTCGTGAACGGGGTATCTCACCTTATCAGAATTTGTCATGAACGGGGTATCTCACCTTATCAGAACTTGTCGTGAACGGCGTATCTCACCTTATCAGAACTTGTCGTGAACGGGGTATCTCACCTTATCAGAACTTGTTGGGAACGGGGTATCTCACTTTATCAGATCTTGTCGGGAACGGGGTATCTCACCTTATCATAACTTGCCGGGAATGGGGTATCTCACCTTATCAGAACTTGTCGGGAACGGGGTATCCCACCTTATCAGAACTTGCCGGGAACGGGGTATCTCACCTTATCAGAACTTGTCGTGAACGGGGTATCTCACCTTATCAGAACTTGCCGGGAACGGGGTATCTCACTTTATCAGAACTTGCCGGGAACGGGGTATATCACTTTATCAGAACTTGCCGGGAACGGGGTATCTCACCTTATCAGAACTTGCCGGGAACGGGGTATCTCACTTTATCAGAACTTGCCGGGAACGGGGTATATCACTTTATCAGAACTTGCCGGGAACGGGATATCTCACCTTATCAGAACTTGCCGGGAACGGGGTATCTCACCTTATCAGAACTTGCCGGGAACTGGGTATCTCACCTTATCAGAACTTGCCGGGAACGGGGTATCTCACTTTATCAGAACTTGCCGGGAACGGGGTATCTCACCTTATCAGAACTTGCCGGGAACGGGGTATCTCACTTAATCGGAACTTGCCGGGAACAGGGTATCTCACCTTATCAGAACTTGCCGGGAACGGGGTATCTCACTTAATCAGAACTTGCCGGGAACGGGGTATCTCACCTTATCAGAACTTGTCGTGAACGGGGTATCTCACCTTATCAGAACTTGTCGTAAACGGGGTATCTCACCTTATCAGAACTTGCCGGGAATGGGATATCTCACTTTATCAGGACTTGCCGGGAACGGGGTATCTCATCTTATCAGAACTTGTCGGGAACGGGGTATCACACCGTATCAGAACTTGTCGTGAACGGGGTATCTCACCTTATCAGAATTTGTCGTGAACAGGGTATCTCACCTTATCAGAACTTATCGTGAACGGGGTATCTCACCTTATCAGAACTTGTCATGAACGGGGTATCTCACCTTATCAGAACTTGTTGGGAACGGGGTATCTCACTTTATCAGATCTTGTCGGGAATGGGGTATCTCACCTTATCAGAACTTGCCGGGAATGGGGTATCTCACCTTATCAGAACTGGTCGGGAACGGGGTATCTCACCTTATCAGAACTTGTCGGGAACGGGGTATCCCACCTTATCGGAACTTGCCGGGAACGGGGTATCTCACCTTATCAGAACTTGTCGTGAACGGGGTATCTCACCTTATCAGAACTTGCCGGGAACGGGGTATCTCACTTTATCAGAACTTGCCGGGAACGGGGTATATCACTTTATCAGAACTTGCCGGGAACAGGGTATCTCACCTTATCAGAACTTGCCGGGAACGGGGTATCTCACCTTGTCAGAACTTGTTGGGAATGGGGTATCTCATCTTATCAGAAGTTGTCGTGAACGGGGTATCTCACCTTATCAGAACTTGCCGGGAATGGGGTATCTCACTTTAACAGAATTTGCCGGGAACGGGGTATCTCACCTTATCAGAACTTGTCGGGAACGGGGTATCTCACTTTATCAGAACTTGTCGGGAACGGGGTATCCCACCTTATCAGAACTTGCCGGGAACAGGGTATCTCACCTTGTCAGAACTTGTTGGGAATTGGGTATCTCATCTTATCAGAATTTGTCGTGAATGGGGTATCTCACCTTATCAGAACTTGCCGGGAACGGGGTATCTCACTTTATCAGAACTTGCCGGGAACTGGTATCTCACCTTATCAGAACTTGCCGGGAACGGGGTATCTCACTTTATCAGAACTTGCCGGGAACGGGGTATCTCACCTTATCAGAACTTGCCGGGAACGGGGTATCTCACTTAATCAGAACTTGCCGGGAACGGGGTATCTCACCTTATCAGAATTTGTCGTGAACGGGGTATCTCACCTTATCAGAACTTATCGTGAACGGGGTATCTCACCTTATCAGAACTTGTCATGAACGGGGTATCTCACCTTATCAGAACTTGTTGGGAACGGGGTATCTCACTTTATCAGATCTTGCCGGGAACGGGGTATATCACTTTATCAGAACTTGCCGGGAACGGGGTATCTCACCTTATCAGAACTTGCCGGGAACGGGGTATCTCACTTTATCAGAACTTGCCGGGAACGGGGTATATCACTTTATCAGAACTTGCCGGGAACGGGATATCTCACCTTATCAGAACTTGCCGGGAACGGGGTATCTCACTTTATCAGAACTTGCCGGGATCTGGGTATCTCACCTTATCAGAACTTGCCGGGAACGGGGTATCTCACTTTATCAGAACTTGCCGGGAACGGGGTATCTCACCTTATCAGAACTTGCCGGGAACGGGGTATCTCACTTAATCAGAACTTGCCGGGAACGGGGTATCTCACTTTATCAGAACTTGCCGGGAACGGGGTATATCAGTTTATCAGAACTTGCCGGGAACGGGATATCTCACCTTATCAGAACTTGCCGGGAACGGGGTATCTCACTTTATCAGAACTTGCCGGGAACTGGGTATCTCACCTTATCAGAACTTGCCGGGAACGGGGTATCTCACTTTATCAGAACTTGCCGGGAACGGGGTATCTCACCTTATCAGAACTTGCCGGGAACGGGGTATCTCACTTAATCGGAACTTGCCGGGAACAGGGTATCTCACCTTATCAGAACTTGCCGGGAACGGGGTATCTCACTTAATCAGAACTTGCCGGAAACGGGGTATCTCACCTTATCAGAACTTGTCGTGAACGGGGTATCTCACCTTATCAGAACTTGTCGTAAACGGGGTATCTCA
This sequence comes from Saccoglossus kowalevskii, assembly GCF_978046115.1. NCBI lineage: Eukaryota > Metazoa > Hemichordata > Enteropneusta > Harrimaniidae > Saccoglossus > Saccoglossus kowalevskii. The sequence continues at coordinate 34,644,725 of NC_140655.1, read as the reverse complement.
CCTTATCAGAACTTGTTGGGAACGGGGTATCTCACTTTATCAGATCTTGTCGGGAACGGGGTATCTCACCTTATCATAACTTGCCGGGAATGGGGTATCTCACCTTATCAGAACTTGTCGGGAACGGGGTATCCCACCTTATCAGAACTTGCCGGGAACGGGGTATCTCACCTTATCAGAACTTGTCGTGAACGGGGTATCTCACCTTATCAGAACTTGCCGGGAACGGGGTATCTCACTTTATCAGAACTTGCCGGGAACGGGGTATATCACTTTATCAGAACTTGCCGGGAACGGGGTATCTCACCTTATCAGAACTTGCCGGGAATGGGGTATCTCACTTTATCAGAACTTGCCGGGAACGGGGTATATCACTTTATCAGAACTTGCCGGGAACGGGATATCTCACCTTATCAGAACTTGCCGGGAACGGGGTATCTCACCTTATCAGAACTTGCCGGGAACTGGGTATCTCACCTTATCAGAACTTGCCGGGAACGGGGTATCTCACTTTATCAGAACTTGCCGGGAACGGGGTATCTCACCTTATCAGAACTTGCCGGGAACGGGGTATCTCACTTAATCGGAACTTGCCGGGAACAGGGTATCTCACCTTATCAGAACTTGCCGGGAACGGGGTATCTCACTTAATCAGAACTTGCCGGGAACGGGGTATCTCACCTTATCAGAACTTGTCGTGAACGGGGTATCTCACCTTATCAGAACTTGTCGTAAACGGGGTATCTCACCTTATCAGAACTTGCCGGGAATGGGATATCTCACTTTATCAGGACTTGCCGGGAACGGGGTATCTCATCTTATCAGAACTTGTCGGGAACGGGGTATCACACCGTATCAGAACTTGTCGTGAACGGGGTATCTCACCTTATCAGAATTTGTCGTGAACAGGGTATCTCACCTTATCAGAACTTATCGTGAACGGGGTATCTCACCTTATCAGAACTTGTCATGAACGGGGTATCTCACCTTATCAGAACTTGTTGGGAACGGGGTATCTCACTTTATCAGATCTTGTCGGGAATGGGGTATCTCACCTTATCAGAACTTGCCGGGAATGGGGTATCTCACCTTATCAGAACTGGTCGGGAACGGGGTATCTCACCTTATCAGAACTTGTCGGGAACGGGGTATCCCACCTTATCGGAACTTGCCGGGAACGGGGTATCTCACCTTATCAGAACTTGTCGTGAACGGGGTATCTCACCTTATCAGAACTTGCCGGGAACGGGGTATCTCACTTTATCAGAACTTGCCGGGAACGGGGTATATCACTTTATCAGAACTTGCCGGGAACAGGGTATCTCACCTTATCAGAACTTGCCGGGAACGGGGTATCTCACCTTGTCAGAACTTGTTGGGAATGGGGTATCTCATCTTATCAGAAGTTGTCGTGAACGGGGTATCTCACCTTATCAGAACTTGCCGGGAATGGGGTATCTCACTTTAACAGAATTTGCCGGGAACGGGGTATCTCACCTTATCAGAACTTGTCGGGAACGGGGTATCTCACTTTATCAGAACTTGTCGGGAACGGGGTATCCCACCTTATCAGAACTTGCCGGGAACAGGGTATCTCACCTTGTCAGAACTTGTTGGGAATTGGGTATCTCATCTTATCAGAATTTGTCGTGAATGGGGTATCTCACCTTATCAGAACTTGCCGGGAACGGGGTATCTCACTTTATCAGAACTTGCCGGGAACTGGTATCTCACCTTATCAGAACTTGCCGGGAACGGGGTATCTCACTTTATCAGAACTTGCCGGGAACGGGGTATCTCACCTTATCAGAACTTGCCGGGAACGGGGTATCTCACTTAATCAGAACTTGCCGGGAACGGGGTATCTCACCTTATCAGAATTTGTCGTGAACGGGGTATCTCACCTTATCAGAACTTATCGTGAACGGGGTATCTCACCTTATCAGAACTTGTCATGAACGGGGTATCTCACCTTATCAGAACTTGTTGGGAACGGGGTATCTCACTTTATCAGATCTTGCCGGGAACGGGGTATATCACTTTATCAGAACTTGTCGGGAACGGGGTATCTCACTTTATCAGAACTTGTCGGGAACGGGGTATCCCACCTTATCAGAACTTGCCGGGAACAGGGTATCTCACCTTGTCAGAACTTGTTGGGAATTGGGTATCTCATCTTATCAGAATTTGTCGTGAATGGGGTATCTCACCTTATCAGAACTTGCCGGGAACGGGGTATCTCACTTTATCAGAACTTGCCGGGAACTGGTATCTCACCTTATCAGAACTTGCCGGGAACGGGGTATCTCACTTTATCAGAACTTGCCGGGAACGGGGTATCTCACCTTATCAGAACTTGCCGGGAACGGGGTATCTCACTTAATCAGAACTTGCCGGGAACGGGGTATCTCACCTTATCAGAATTTGTCGTGAACGGGGTATCTCACCTTATCAGAACTTATCGTGAACGGGGTATCTCACCTTATCAGAACTTGTCATGAACGGGGTATCTCACCTTATCAGAACTTGTTGGGAACGGGGTATCTCACTTTATCAGATCTTGCCGGGAACGGGGTATATCACTTTATCAGAACTTGCCGGGAACGGGGTATCTCACCTTATCAGAACTTGCCGGGAACGGGGTATCTCACTTTATCAGAACTTGCCGGGAACGGGGTATATCACTTTATCAGAACTTGCCGGGAACGGGATATCTCACCTTATCAGAACTTGCCGGGAACGGGGTATCTCACTTTATCAGAACTTGCCGGGAACTGGGTATCTCACCTTATCAGAACTTGCCGGGAACGGGGTATCTCACTTTATCAGAACTTGCCGGGAACGGGGTATCTCACCTTATCAGAACTTGCCGGGAACGGGGTATCTCACTTAATCAGAACTTGCCGGGAACGGGGTATCTCACTTTATCAGAACTTGCCGGGAACGGGGTATATCAGTTTATCAGAACTTGCCGGGAACGGGATATCTCACCTTATCAGAACTTGCCGGGAACGGGGTATCTCACTTTATCAGAACTTGCCGGGAACTGGGTATCTCACCTTATCAGAACTTGCCGGGAACGGGGTATCTCACTTTATCAGAACTTGCCGGGAACGGGGTATCTCACCTTATCAGAACTTGCCGGGAACGGGGTATCTCACTTAATCGGAACTTGCCGGGAACAGGGTATCTCACCTTATCAGAACTTGCCGGGAACGGGGTATCTCACTTAATCAGAACTTGCCGGAAACGGGGTATCTCACCTTATCAGAACTTGTCGTGAACGGGGTATCTCACCTTATCAGAACTTGTCGTAAACGGGGTATCTCACCTTATCAGAACTTGCCGGGAATGGGATATGTCACTTTATCAGGACTTGCCGGGAACGGGGTATCTCATCTTATCAGAACTTGTCGGGAACGGGGTATCACACCTTATCAGAACTTGTCCTGAACGGGGTATCTCACCTTATCAGAATTTGTCGTGAACAGGGTATCTCACCTTATCAGAACTTATCGTGAACGGGGTATCTCACCTTATCAGAACTTGTCATGAACGGGGTATCTCACCTTATCAGAACTTGTTGGGAACGGGGTATCTCACTTTATCAGATCTTGCCGGGAACGGGGTATATCACTTTATCAGAACTTGCCGGGAACGGGGTATCTCACCTTGTCAGAACTTGTTGGGAATGGGGTATCTCATCTGATCAGAAGTTGTCGTGAACGGGGTATCTCACCTTATCAGAACTTGCCGGGAATGGGGTATCTCACTTTAACAGAACTTGCCGGGAACGGGGTATCTCACCTTATCAGAACTTGTTGGGAATGGGGTATCTCATCTTATCAGAATTTATCGTGAATGGGGTATCTCACCTTATCAGAACTTGCCGGGAACGGGGTATCTCACTTTATCAGAACTTGCCGGGAACTGGGTATCTCACCTTATCAGAACTTGCCGGGAACGGGGTATCTCACTTTATCAGAACTTGCCGGGAACGGGGTATCTCACCTTATCAGAACTTGCCGGGAACGGGGTATCTCACTTAATCAGAACTTGCCGGGAACGGGGTATCTCACCTTATCAGAATTTGTCGTGAACGGGGTATCTCACCTTATCAGAACTTATCGTGAACGGGGTATCTCACTTAATCAGAACTTGCCGGGAACGGGGTATCTCACTTTATCAGAACTTGCCGGGAACGGGGTATATCACTTTATCAGAACTTGCCGGGAACGGGATATCTCACCTTATCAGAACTTGCCGGGAACGGGGTATCTCACTTTATCAGAACTTGCCGGGAACTGGGTATCTCACCTTATCAGAACTTGCCGGGAACGGGGTATCTCACTTTATCAGAACTTGCCGGGAACGGGGTATCTCACCTTATCAGAACTTGCCGGGAACGGGGTATCTCACTTAATCGGAACTTGCCGGGAACAGGGTATCTCACCTTATCAGAACTTGCCGGGAACGGGGTATCTCACTTAATCAGAACTTGCCGGAAACGGGGTATCTCACCTTATCAGAACTTGTCGTGAACGGGGTATCTCACCTTATCAGAACTTGTCGTAAACGGGGTATCTCACCTTATCAGAACTTGCCGGGAATGGGATATCTCACTTTATCAGGACTTGCCGGGAACGGGGTATCTCATCTTATCAGAACTTGTCGGGAACGGGGTATCACACTTTATCAGAACTTGTCCTGAACGGGGTATCTCACCTTATCAGAATTTGTCGTGAACAGGGTATCTCACCTTATCAGAACTTATCGTGAACGGGGTATCTCACCTTATCAGAACTTGTCATGAACGGGGTATCTCACCTTATCAGAACTTGTTGGGAACGGGGTATCTCACTTTATCAGATCTTGCCGGGAACGGGGTATATCACTTTATCAGAACTTGCCGGGAACGGGGTATCTCACCTTATCAGAACTTGTCGGGAACGGGGTATCTCACTTTATCAGAACTTGTCGGGAACGGGGTATCCCACCTTATCAGAACTTGCCGGGAACAGGGTATCTCACCTTGTCAGAACTTGTTGGGAATGGGGTATCTCATCTTATCAGAAGTTGTCGTGAACGGGGTATCTCACCTTATCAGAACTTGCCGAAAATGGGGTATCTCACTTTAACAGAACTTGCCGGGAACGGGGTATCTCACCTTATCAGAACTTGTCGGGAACGGGGTATCTCACTTTATCAGAACTTGTCGGGAACGGGGTATCCCACCTTATCAGAACTTGCCGGGAACAGGGTATCTCACCTTGTCAGAACTTGTTGGGAATGGGGTATCTCATCTTATCAGAATTTATCGTGAATGGGGTATCTCACCTTATCAGAACTTGCCGGGAACGGGGTATCTCACTTTATCAGAACTTGCCGGGAACTGGGTATCTCACCTTATCAGAACTTGCCGGGAACGGGGTATCTCACTTTATCAGAACTTGCCGGGAACGGGGTATCTCACCTTATCAGAACTTGCCGGGAACGGGGTATCTCACTTAATCAGAACTTGCCGGGAACGGGGTATCTCACCTTATCAGAATTTGTCGTGAACGGGGTATCTCACCTTATCAGAACTTATCGTGAACGGGGTATCTCACCTTATCAGAACTTGTCATGAACGGGGTATCTCACCTTATCAGAACTTGTTGGGAACGGGGTATCTCACTTTATGAGATCTTGCCGGGAACGGGGTATATCACTTTATCAGAACTTGCCGGGAACGGGGTATCTCACCTTATCAGAACTTGCCGGGAACGGGGTATCTCACTTTATCAGAACTTGCCGGGAACGGGGTATATCACTTTATCAGAACTTGCCGGGAACGGGATATCTCACCTTATCAGAACTTGCCGGGAACGGGGTATCTCACTTTATCAGAACTTGCCGGGAACTGGGTATCTCACCTTATCAGAACTTGCCGGGAACAGGGTATCTCACTTTATCAGAACTTGCCGGGAACGGGGTATCTCACCTTATCAGAACTTGCCGGGAACGGGGTATCTCACTTAATCAGAACTTGCCGGGAACAGGGTATCTCACCTTATCAGAACTTGCCGGGAACGGGGTATCTCACTTAATCAGAACTTGCCGGGAACGGGGTATCTCACCTTATCAGAACTTGTCGTGAACGGGGTATCTCACCTTATCAGAACTTGTCGTAAACGGGGTATCTCACCTTACCAGAACTTGCCGGGAATGGGATATCTCACTTTATCAGGACTTGCCGGGAACGGGGTATCTCATCTAATCAGAATTTGTCGGGAACGGGGTATCACACCTTATCAGAACTTGTCGTGAACGGGGTATCTCACCTTATCAGAATTTGTCGTGAACAGGGTATCTCACCTTATCAGAACTTATCGTGAACGGGGTATCTCACCTTATCAGAACTTGTCATGAACGGGGTATCTCACCTTATCAGAACTTGTTGGGAACGGGGTATCTCACTTTATCAGATCTTGTCGGGAATGGGGTATCTCACCTTATCAGAACTTGCCGGGAATGTGGTATCTCACCTTATCAGAACTTGTCGGGAACGGGGTATCTCACCTTATCAGAACTTGTCGGGAACGGGGTATCCCACCTTATCGGAACTTGCCGGGAACGGGGTATCTCACTTTATCAGAACTTGCCGGGAACGGGGTATCTCACCTTATCAGAACTTGTCGTGAACGGGGTATCTCACCTTATCAGAACTTGCCGGGAACGGGGTATCTCACCTTGTCAGAACTTGCCGGGAATGGGGTATCTCACTTTAACAGAACTTGCCGGGAACGGGGTATCTCACCTTATCAGAACTTGTCGGGAACGGGGTATCTCATCTTATCAGAATTTGTCGTGAATGGGGTATCTCACCTTATCAGATCTTGCCGGGAACGGGGTATCTCACTTTATCAGAACTTGCCGGGAACTGGGTATCTCACCTTATCAGAACTTGCCGGGAACGGGGTATCTCACTTTATCAGAACTTGCCGGGAACGGGGTATCTCACCTTATCAGAACTTGCCGGGAACGGGGTATCTCACTTAATCAGAACTTGCCGGGAACGGGGTATCTCACCTTATCAGAATTTGTCGTGAACGGGGTATCTCACCTTATCAGAACTTATCGTGAACGGGGTATCTCACTTAATCAGAACTTGCCGGGAACGGGGTATCTCACTTTATCAGAACTTGCCGGGAACGGGGTATATCACTTTATCAGAACTTGCCGGGAACGGGATATCTCACCTTATCAGAACTTGCCGGGAACGGGGTATCTCACTTTATCAGAACTTGCCGGGAACTGGGTATCTCACCTTATCAGAACTTGCCGGGAACGGGGTATCTCACTTTATCAGAACTTGCCGGGAACGGGGTATCTCACCTTATCAGAACTTGCCGGGAACGGGGTATCTCACTTAATCGGAACTTGCCGGGAACAGGGTATCTCACCTTATCAGAACTTGCCGGGAACGGGGTATCTCACTTAATCAGAACTTGCCGGAAACGGGGTATCTCACCTTATCAGAACTTGTCGTGAACGGGGTATCTCACCTTATCAGAACTTGTCGTAAACGGGGTATCTCACCTTATCAGAACTTGCCGGGAATGGGATATCTCACTTTATCAGGACTTGCCGGGAACGGGGTATCTCATCTTATCAGAACTTGTCGGGAACGGGGTATCACACCTTATCAGAACTTGTCCTGAACGGGGTATCTCACCTTATCAGAATTTGTCGTGAACAGGGTATCTCACCTTATCAGAACTTATCGTGAACGGGGTATCTCACCTTATCAGAACTTGTCATGAACGGGGTATCTCACCTTATCAGAACTTGTTGGGAACGGGGTATCTCACTTTATCAGATCTTGCCGGGAACGGGGTATATCACTTTATCAGAACTTGCCGGGAACGGGGTATCTCACCTTGTCAGAACTTGTTGGGAATGGGGTATCTCATCTTATCAGAAGTTGTCGTGAACGGGGTATCTCACCTTATCAGAACTTGCCGGGAATGGGGTATCTCACTTTAACAGAACTTGCCGGGAACGGGGTATCTCACCTTATCAGAACTTGTCGGGAACGGGGTATCTCACTTTATCAGAACTTGTCGGGAACGGGGTATCCCACCTTATCAGAACTTGCCGGGAACAGGGTATCTCACCTTGTCAGAACTTGTTGGGAATGGGGTATCTCATCTTATCAGAATTTATCGTGAATGGGGTATCTCACCTTATCAGAACTTGCCGGGAACGGGGTATCTCACTTTATCAGAACTTGCCGGGAACTGGGTATCTCACCTTATCAGAACTTGCCGGGAACGGGGTATCTCACTTTATCAGAACTTGCCGGGAACGGGGTATCTCACCTTATCAGAACTTGCCGGGAACGGGGTATCTCACTTTATCAGAACTTGCCGGGAACGGGGTATCTCACCTTATCAGAATTTGTCGTGAACGGGGTATCTCACCTTATCAGAACTTATCGTGAACGGGGTATCTCACCTTATCAGAACTTGTCATGAACGGGGTATCTCACCTTATCAGAACTTGTTGGGAACGGGGTATCTCACTTTATCAGATCTTGCCGGGAACGGGGTATATCACTTTATCAGAACTTGCCGGGAACGGGGTATCTCACCTTATCAGAACTTGCCGGGAACGGGGTATCTCACTTTATCAGAACTTGCCGGGAACGGGGTATATCACTTTATCAGAACTTGCCGGGAACGGGATATCTCACCTTATCAGAACTTGCCGGGAACGGGGTATCTCACTTTATCAGAACTTGCCGGGAACTGGGTATCTCACCTTATCAGAACTTGCCGGGAACAGGGTATCTCACTTTATCAGAACTTGCCGGGAACGGGGTATCTCACCTTATCAGAACTTACCGGGAACGGGGTATCTCACTTAATCAGAACTTGCCGGGAACAGGGTATCTCACCTTATCAGAACTTGCCGGGAACGGGGTATCTCACTTAATCAGAACTTGCCGGGAACGGGGTATCTCACCTTATCAGAACTTGTCGTGAACGGGGTATCTCACCTTATCAGAACTTGTCGGGAACGGGGTATCTCACTTTATCAGAACTTGTCGGGAACGGGGTATCCCACCTTATCAGAACTTGCCGGGAACAGGGTATCTCACCTTGTCAGAACTTGTTGGGAATGGGGTATCTCATCTTATCAGAATTTATCGTGAATGGGGTATCTCACCTTATCAGAACTTGCCGGGAACGGGGTATCTCACTTTATCAGAACTTGCCGGGAACTGGGTATCTCACCTTATCAGAACTTGCCGGGAACGGGGTATCTCACTTTATCAGAACTTGCCGGGAACGGGGTATCTCACCTTATCAGAACTTGCCGGGAACGGGGTATCTCACTTTATCAGAACTTGCCGGGAACGGGGTATCTCACCTTATCAGAATTTGTCGTGAACGGGGTATCTCACCTTATCAGAACTTATCGTGAACGGGGTATCTCACCTTATCAGAACTTGTCATGAACGGGGTATCTCACCTTATCAGAACTTGTTGGGAACGGGGTATCTCACTTTATCAGATCTTGCCGGGAACGGGGTATATCACTTTATCAGAACTTGCCGGGAACGGGGTATCTCACCTTATCAGAACTTGCCGGGAACGGGGTATCTCACTTTATCAGAACTTGCCGGGAACGGGGTATATCACTTTATCAGAACTTGCCGGGAACGGGATATCTCACCTTATCAGAACTTGCCGGGAACGGGGTATCTCACTTTATCAGAACTTGCCGGGAACTGGGTATCTCACCTTATCAGAACTTGCCGGGAACAGGGTATCTCACTTTATCAGAACTTGCCGGGAACGGGGTATCTCACCTTATCAGAACTTACCGGGAACGGGGTATCTCACTTAATCAGAACTTGCCGGGAACAGGGTATCTCACCTTATCAGAACTTGCCGGGAACGGGGTATCTCACTTAATCAGAACTTGCCGGGAACGGGGTATCTCACCTTATCAGAACTTGTCGTGAACGGGGTATCTCACCTTATCAGAACTTGTCGTAAACGGGGTATCTCACCTTACCAGAACTTGCCGGGAATGGGATATCTCACTTTATCAGGACTTGCCGGGAACGGGGTATCTCATCTAATCAGAATTTGTCGGGAACGGGGTATCACACCTTATCAGAACTTGTCGTGAACGGGGTATCTCACCTTATCAGAATTTGTCGTGAACAGGGTATCTCACCTTATCAGAACTTATCGTGAACGGGGTATCTCACCTTATCAGAACTTGTCATGAACGGGGTATCTCACCTTATCAGAACTTGTTGGGAACGGGGTATCTCACTTTATCAGATCTTGTCGGGAATGGGGTATCTCACCTTATCAGAACTTGCCGGGAATGTGGTATCTCACCTTATCAGAACTTGTCGGGAACGGGGTATCTCACCTTATCAGAACTTGTCGGGAACGGGGTATCCCACCTTATCGGAACTTGCCGGGAACGGGGTATCTCACTTTATCAGAACTTGCCGGGAACGGGGTATCTCACCTTATCAGAACTTGTCGTGAACGGGGTATCTCACCTTATCAGAACTTGCCGGGAACGGGGTATCTCACCTTGTCAGAACTTGCCGGGAATGGGGTATCTCACTTTAACAGAACTTGCCGGGAACGGGGTATCTCACCTTATCAGAACTTGTCGGGAACGGGGTATCTCATCTTATCAGAATTTGTCGTGAATGGGGTATCTCACCTTATCAGAACTTGCCGGGAACGGGGTATCTCACTTTATCAGAACTTGCCGGGAACTGGGTATCTCACCTTATCAGAACTTGCCGGGAACGGGGTATCTCACTTTATCAGAACTTGCTGGGAACGGGGTATCTCACCTTATCAGAACTTGCCGGGAACGGGGTATCTCACTTAATCAGAACTTGCCGGGAACGGGGTATCTCACCTTATCAGAACTTGCCGGGAACGGGGTATCTCACTTAATCAGAACTTGCCGGGAACGGGGTATCTCACCTTATCAGAACTTGTCATGAACGGGGTATCTCACCTTATCAGATCTTGCCGGGAATGGGATATCTCACTTTAACAGAACTTGCCGGGAACGGGGTATCTCACCTTATCAGAACTTGTCGGGAACGGGGTATCTCACTTTATCAGAACTTGTCGGGAACGGGGTATCCCACCTGATCAGAACTTGTCGGGAACGGGGTATCTCACCTTATCATAACTTGTCGGGAACGGGGTATCCCACCTTATCAGAACTTGCCGGGAATGGGGTATCTCACCTTATCGGAACTTGTTGGGAACGGGGTATCTCACCTTATCAGAACTTGTCGGGAACGGGGTATCCCACCTTATCAGAACTTGCCGGGAACGGGGTATCTCACCTTATCGGAACTTGTTGGGAACGGGGTATCTCACCTTATCAGAACTTGTCGTAAACGGGGTATCTCACCTTATCAGAACTTGCCGGGAATGGGATATCTCACTTTATCAGGACTTGCCAGGAACGGGGTATCTCACCTGATCAGAACTTGTCGGGAACGGGGTATCTCACCTTATCAGAACTTGTCGGGAACGGGGTATCCCACCTTATCAGAACTTGCCGGGAACGGGGTATCTCACCTTATCGGAACTTGTTGGGAACGGGGTATCTCATCTTATCAGAACTTTTCGGGAACGGGGTATCACACCTTATCAGAACTTGTCGTGAACGGGGTATCTCACCTTATCAGAATTTGTCGTGAACGGGGTATCTCACCTTATCAGAACTTATCGTGAACGGGGTATCTCACCTTATCAGAACTTGTCATGAACGGGGTATCTCACCTTATCAGAACTTGTTGGGAACGGGGTATCTCACTTTATCAGATCTTGTCGGGAATGGGGTATCTCACCTTATCAGAACTTGCCGGGAATGGGGTATCTCACCTTATCAGAACTTGTCGGGAACGGGGTATCCCACCTTATCGGAACTTGCCAGGAACGGGGTATCTCACCTTATCAGAACTTGTCGTGAACGGGGTATCTCACCTTATCTGAACTTGCCGGGAACGGGGTATCTCACTTTATCAGAACTTGCTGGGAACGGGGTATATCACTTTATCAGAACTTGCCGGGAACGGGGTATCTCACCTTATCAGAACTTGCCGGGAACGGGGTATCTCACCTTGTCAGAACTTGTTGGGAATGGGGTATCTCATCTTATCAGAAGTTGTCGTGAACGGGGTATCTCACCTTATCAGAACTAGCCGGGAATGGGGTATCTCACTTTAACAGAACTTGCCGGGAACGGGGTATCTCACCTTATCAGAACTTGTCGGGAACGGGGTATCTCACTTTATCAGAACTTGTCGGGAACGGGGTATCCCACCTTATCAGAACTTGCCGGGAACAGGGTATCTCACCTTGTCAGAACTTGTTGGGAATGGGGTATCTCATCTTATCAGAATTTGTCGTGAATGGAGTATCTCACCTTATCAGAATTTGTCGTGAACGGGGTATCTCACCTTATCAGAACTTGTTGGGCACGGGCTATCTCACCTTATCAGAACTTGTCGTGAACGGGGTATCTCACCTTGTCAGAACTTGTCAGGAACGGGGTATCACACCTTATCAGAACTTGTCGTGAACGGGGTATCTCACCTTATCAGAACTTGTCGTGAACGGGGTATCTCACCTTATCAGAACTTGCCGGGAACGGGGTATCTCACTTTATCAGAACTTGCCGGGAACGGGGTATATCACTTTATCAGAACTTGCCGGGAACGGGGTATCTCACCTTATCAGAACTTGCCAGGAACGGGGTATCTCACCTTGCCAGAACTTGTTGGGAATGGGGTATCTCATCTTATCAGAAGTTGTCGTGAACGGGGTATCTCACCTTATCAGAACTTGCCGGGAATGGGGTATCTCACCTTATCAGAACTTGTCGGGAACGGGGTATCTCACCTTATCAGAACTTGTCGTAAACGGGGTATCTCACCTTATCAGAACTTGCCGGGAATGGGGTATCTCACCTTATCAGAACTTGCCGGGAATGGGGTATCTCACCTTATCAGAACTTGTCGGGAACGGGGTATCCCACCTTATCGGAACTTGCCAGGAACGGGGTATCTCACCTTATCAGAACTTGTCGTGAACGGGGTATCTCACCTTATCTGAACTTGCCGGGAACGGGGTATCTCACTTTATCAGAACTTGCCGGGAACGGGGTATATCACTTTATCAGAACTTGCCGGGAACGGGGTATCTCACCTTATCAGAACTTGCCGGGAACGGGGTATCTCACCTTGTCAGAACTTGTTGGGAATGGGGTATCTCATCTTATCAGAAGTTGTCGTGAACGGGGTATCTCACCTTATCAGAACTTGCCGGGAATGGGGTATCTCACTTTAACAGAACTTGCCGGGAACGGGGTATCTCACCTTATCAGAACTTGTCGGGAACGGGGTATCTCACTTTATCAGAACTTGTCGGGAACGGGGTATCCCACCTTATCAGAACTTGCCGGGAACAGGGTATCTCACCTTGTCAGAACTTGTTGGGAATGGGGTATCTCATCTTATCAGAATTTGTCGTGAATGGAGTATCTCACCTTATCAGAATTTGTCGTGAACGGGGTATCTCACCTTATCAGAACTTGTTGGGCACGGGCTATCTCACTTTAACAGAACTTGCCGGGAACGGGGTATCTCACCTTATCAGAACTTGTCGGGAACGGGGTATCTCACTTTATCAGAACTTGTCGGGAACGGGGTATCCCACCTTATCAGAACTTGCCGGGAACAGGGTATCTCACCTTGTCAGAACTTGTTGGGAATGGGGTATCTCATCTTATCAGAATTTGTCGTGAATGGAGTATCTCACCTTATCAGAATTTGTCGTGAACGGGGTATCTCACCTTATCAGAACTTGTTGGGCACGGGCTATCTCACCTTATCAGAACTTGTCGTGAACGGGGTATCTCACCTTGTCAGAACTTGTCAGGAACGGGGTATCACACCTTATCAGAACTTGACGTGAACGGGGTATCTCACCTTATCAGAACTTGTCGAGAACGGGGTATCTCACCTTATCAGAACTTGCCGGGAACGGGGTATCTCACTTTATCAGAACTTGCCGGGAACGGGGTATATCACTTTATCAGAACTTGCCGGGAACGGGGTATCTCACCTTATCAGAACTTGCCAGGAACGGGGTATCTCACCTTGCCAGAACTTGTTGGGAATGGGGTATCTCATCTTATCAGAAGTTGTCGTGAACGGGGTATCTCACCTTATCAGAACTTGCCGGGAATGGGGTATCTCACCTTATCAGAACTTGTCGGGAACGGGGTATCTCACCTTATCAGAACTTGTCGTAAACGGGGTATCTCACCTTATCAGAACTTGCCGGGAATGGGATATCTCACTTTAACAGAACTTGCCGGGAACGGGGTATCTCACCTTATCAGAACTTGTCGGGAACGGGGTATCTCACTTTATCAGAACTTGTCGGGAACGGGGTATCCCACCTGATCAGAACTTGTCGGGAACGGGGTATCTCACCTTATCAGAACTTGTCGGGAACGGGGTATCCCACCTTATCAGAACTTGCCGGGAACGGGGTATCTCACCTTATCGGAACTTGTTGGGAACGGGGTATCTCACCTTATCAGAACTTGTCGGGAACGGGGTATCCCACCTTATCAGAACTTGCCGGGAACGGGGTATCTCACCTTATCGGAACTTGTTGGGAACGGGGTATCTCACCTTATCAGAACTTGTCGTAAACGGGGTATCTCACCTTATCAGAACTTGCCGGGAATGGGATATCTCACTTTATCAGGACTTGCCGGGAACGGGGTATCTCACCTGATCAGAACTTGTCGGGAACGGGGTATCTCACCTTATCAGAACTTGTCGGGAACGGGGTATCCCACCTTATCAGAACTTGCCGGGAACGGGGTATCTCACCTTATCGGAACTTGTTGGGAACGGGGTATCTCATCTTATCAGAACTTTTCGGGAACGGGGTATCACACCTTATCAGAACTTGTCGTGAACGGGGTATCTCACCTTATCAGAATTTGTCGTGAACGGGGTATCTCACCTTATCAGAACTTATCGTGAACGGGGTATCTCACCTTATCAGAACTTGTCATTAACGGGGTATCTCACCTTATCAGAACTTGTTGGGAACGGGGTATCTCACTTTATCAGATCTTGTCGGGAATGGGGTATCTCACCTTATCAGAACTTGCCGGGAACGGGGTATCTCACTTTATCAGAACTTGCCGGGAACTGGTATCTCACCTTATCAGAACTTGCCGGGAACGGGGTATCTCACTTTATCAGAACTTGCCGGGAACGGGGTATCTCACCTTATCAGAACTTGCCGGGAACGGGGTATCTCACTTAATCAGAACTTGCCGGGAACGGGGTATCTCACCTTATCAGAATTTGTCGTGAACGGGGTATCTCACCTTATCAGAACTTGTCATGAACGGGGTATCTCACCTTATCAGAACTTGTTGGGAACGGGGTATCTCACTTTATCAGATCTTGCCGGGAACGGGGTATATCACTTTATCAGAACTTGCCGGGAACGGGGTATCTCACCTTATCAGAACTTGCCGGGAACGGGGTATCTCACTTTATCAGAACTTGCCGGGAACGGGGTATATCACTTTATCAGAACTTGCCGGGAACGGGATATCTCACCTTATCAGAACTTGCCGGGAACGGGGTATCTCACTTTATCAGAACTTGCCGGGAACTGGGTATCTCACCTTATCAGAACTTGCCGGGAACGGGGTATCTCACTTTATCAGAACTTGCCGGGAACGGGGTATCTCACCTTATCAGAACTTGCCGGGAACGGGGTATCTCACTTAATCAGAACTTGCCGGGAACGGGGTATCTCACTTTATCAGAACTTGCCGGGAACGGGGTATATCAGTTTATCAGAACTTGTCGGGAACGGGATATCTCACCTTATCAGAACTTGCCGGGAACGGGGTATCTCACTTTATCAGAACTTGCCGGGAACTGGGTATCTCACCTTATCAGAACTTGCCGGGAACGGGGTATCTCACTTTATCAGAACTTGCCGGGAACGGGGTATCTCACCTTATCAGAACTTGCCGGGAACGGGGTATCTCACTTAATCGGAACTTGCCGGGAACAGGGTATCTCACCTTATCAGAACTTGCCGGGAACGGGGTATCTCACTTAATCAGAACTTGCCGGAAACGGGGTATCTCACCTTATCAGAACTTGTCGTGAACGGGGTATCTCACCTTATCAGAACTTGTCGTAAACGGGGTATCTCACCTTATCAGAACTTGCCGGGAATGGGATATCTCACTTTATCAGGACTTGCCGGGAACGGGGTATCTCATCTTATCAGAACTTGTCGGGAACGGGGTATCACACCTTATCAGAACTTGTCCTGAACGGGGTATCTCACCTTATCAGAATTTGTCGTGAACAGGGTATCTCACCTTATCAGAACTTATCGTGAACGGGGTATCTCACCTTATCAGAACTTGTCATGAACGGGGTATCTCACCTTATCAGAACTTGTTGGGAACGGGGTATCTCACTTTATCAGATCTTGCCGGGAACGGGGTATATCACTTTATCAGAACTTGCCGGGAACGGGGTATCTCACCTTGTCAGAACTTGTTGGGAATGGGGTATCTCATCTTATCAGAAGTTGTCGTGAACGGGGTATCTCACCTTATCAGAACTTGCCGGGAATGGGGTATCTCACTTTAACAGAACTTGCCGGGAACGGGGTATCTCACCTTATCAGAACTTGTCGGGAACGGGGTATCTCACTTTATCAGAACTTGTCGGGAACGGGGTATCCCACCTTATCAGAACTTGCCGGGAACAGGGTATCTCACCTTGTCAGAACTTGTTGGGAATGGGGTATCTCATCTTATCAGAATTTATCGTGAATGGGGTATCTCACCTTATCAGAACTTGCCGGGAACGGGGTATCTCACTTTATCAGAACTTGCCGGGAACTGGGTATCTCACCTTATCAGAACTTGCCGGGAACGGGGTATCTCACTTTATCAGAACTTGCCGGGAACGGGGTATCTCACCTTATCAGAACTTGCCGGGAACGGGGTATCTCACTTAATCAGAACTTGCCGGGAACGGGGTATCTCACCTTATCAGAATTTGTCGTGAACGGGGTATCTCACCTTATCAGAACTTATCGTGAACGGGGTATCTCACTTAATCAGAACTTGCCGGGAACGGGGTATCTCACTTTATCAGAACTTGCCGGGAACGGGGTATATCACTTTATCAGAACTTGCCGGGAACGGGATATCTCACCTTATCAGAACTTGCCGGGAACGGGGTATCTCACTTTATCAGAACTTGCCGGGAACTGGGTATCTCACCTTATCAGAACTTGCCGGGAACGGGGTATCTCACTTTATCAGAACTTGCCGGGAACGGGGTATCTCACCTTATCAGAACTTGCCGGGAACGGGGTATCTCACTTAATCGGAACTTGCCGGGAACAGGGTATCTCACCTTATCAGAACTTGCCGGGAACGGGGTATCTCACTTAATCAGAACTTGCCGGAAACGGGGTATCTCACCTTATCAGAACTTGTCGTGAACGGGGTATCTCACCTTATCAGAACTTGTCGTAAACGGGGTATCTCACCTTATCAGAACTTGCCGGGAATGGGATATCTCACTTTATCAGGACTTGCCGGGAACGGGGTATCTCATCTTATCAGAACTTGTCGGGAACGGGGTATCACACCTTATCAGAACTTGTCCTGAACGGGGTATCTCACCTTATCAGAATTTGTCGTGAACAGGGTATCTCACCTTATCAGAACTTATCGTGAACGGGGTATCTCACCTTATCAGAACTTGTCATGAACGGGGTATCTCACCTTATCAGAACTTGTTGGGAACGGGGTATCTCACTTTATCAGATCTTGCCGGGAACGGGGTATATCACTTTATCAGAACTTGCCGGGAACGGGGTATCTCACCTTGTCAGAACTTGTTGGGAATGGGGTATCTCATCTTATCAGAAGTTGTCGTGAACGGGGTATCTCACCTTATCAGAACTTGCCGGGAATGGGGTATCTCACTTTAACAGAACTTGCCGGGAACGGGGTATCTCACCTTATCAGAACTTGTCGGGAACGGGGTATCTCACTTTATCAGAACTTGTCGGGAACGGGGTATCCCACCTTATCAGAACTTGCCGGGAACAGGGTATCTCACCTTGTCAGAACTTGTTGGGAATGGGGTATCTCATCTTATCAGAATTTATCGTGAATGGGGTATCTCACCTTATCAGAACTTGCCGGGAACGGGGTATCTCACTTTATCAGAACTTGCCGGGAACTGGGTATCTCACCTTATCAGAACTTGCCGGGAACGGGGTATCTCACTTTATCAGAACTTGCCGGGAACGGGGTATCTCACCTTATCAGAACTTGCCGGGAACGGGGTATCTCACTTAATCAGAACTTGCCGGGAACGGGGTATCTCACCTTATCAGAATTTGTCGTGAACGGGGTATCTCACCTTATCAGAACTTATCGTGAACGGGGTATCTCACCTTATCAGAACTTGTCATGAACGGGGTATCTCACCTTATCAGAACTTGTTGGGAACGGGGTATCTCACTTTATCAGATCTTGCCGGGAACGGGGTATATCACTTTATCAGAACTTGCCGGGAACGGGGTATCTCACCTTATCAGAACTTGCCGGGAACGGGGTATCTCACTTTATCAGAACTTGCCGGGAACGGGGTATATCACTTTATCAGAACTTGCCGGGAACGGGATATCTCACCTTATCAGAACTTGCCGGGAACGGGGTATCTCACTTTATCAGAACTTGCCGGGAACTGGGTATCTCACCTTATCAGAACTTGCCGGGAACAGGGTATCTCACTTTATCAGAACTTGCCGGGAACGGGGTATCTCACCTTATCAGAACTTGCCGGGAACGGGGTATCTCACTTAATCAGAACTTGCCGGGAACAGGGTATCTCACCTTATCAGAACTTGCCGGGAACGGGGTATCTCACTTAATCAGAACTTGCCGGGAACGGGGTATCTCACCTTATCAGAACTTGTCGTGAACGGGGTATCTCACCTTATCAGAACTTGTCGTAAACGGGGTATCTCACCTTACCAGAACTTGCCGGGAATGGGATATCTCACTTTATCAGGACTTGCCGGGAACGGGGTATCTCATCTAATCAGAATTTGTCGGGAACGGGGTATCACACCTTATCAGAACTTGTCGTGAACGGGGTATCTCACCTTATCAGAATTTGTCGTAAACAGGGTATCTCACCTTATCAGAACTTATCGTGAACGGGGTATCTCACCTTATCAGAACTTGTCATGAACGGGGTATCTCACCTTATCAGAACTTGTTGGGAACGGGGTATCTCACTTTATCAGATCTTGTCGGGAATGGGGTATCTCACCTTATCAGAACTTGCCGGGAATGTGGTATCTCACCTTATCAGAACTTGTCGGGAACGGGGTATCTCACTTTATCAGAACTTGTCGGGAACGGGGTATCCCACCTTATCAGAACTTGCCGGGAACAGGGTATCTCACCTTATCAGAACTTGCCGGGAACGGGGTATCTCACTTTATCAGAACTTGCCGGGAACGGGGTATATCACTTTATCAGAACTTGCCGGGAACGGGATATCTCACCTTATCAGAACTTGCCGGGAACGGGGTATCTCACTTTATCAGAACTTGCCGGGAACTGGGTATCTCACCTTATCAGAACTTGCCGGGAACAGGGTATCTCACTTTATCAGAACTTGCCGGGAACGGGGTATCTCACCTTATCAGAACTTGCCGGGAACGGGGTATCTCACTTAATCAGAACTTGCCGGGAACAGGGTATCTCACCTTATCAGAACTTGCCGGGAACGGGGTATCTCACTTAATCAGAACTTGCCGGGAACGGGGTATCTCACCTTATCAGAACTTGTCGTGAACGGGGTATCTCACCTTATCAGAACTTGTCGTAAACGGGGTATCTCACCTTACCAGAACTTGCCGGGAATGGGGTATCCCACCTTATCGGGACTTGCCGGGAACGGGGTATCTCATCTAATCAGAATTTGTCGTGAATCGGGGTATCTCACCTTATCTGAACTTGCCGGGAACGGGGTATCTCACCTAATCAGAATTTGTCGGGAACGGGGTATCACACCTTATCAGAACTTGTCATGAACGGGGTATCTCACCTTATCAGAACTTGTTGGGAACGGGGTATCTCACTTTATCAGATCTTGTCGGGAATGGGGTATCTCACCTTATCAGAACTTGCCGGGAATGTGGTATCTCACCTTATCAGAACTTGTCGGGAACGGGGTATCTCACCTTATCAGAACTTGTCGGGAACGGGGTATCCCACCTTATCGGAACTTGCCGGGAACGGGGTATCTCACTTTATCAGAACTTGCCGGGAACGGGGTATCTCACCTTATCAGAACTTGTCGTGAACGGGGTATCTCACCTTATCAGAACTTGCCGGGAACGGGGTATCTCACCTTGTCAGAACTTGCCGGGAATGGGGTATCTCACTTTAACAGAACTTGCCGGGAACGGGGTATCTCACCTTATCAGAACTTGTCGGGAACGGGGTATCTCATCTTATCAGAATTTGTCGTGAATGGGGTATCTCACCTTATCAGAACTTGCCGGGAACGGGGTATCTCACTTTATCAGAACTTGCCGGGAACTGGGTATCTCACCTTATCAGAACTTGCCGGGAACGGGGTATCTCACTTTATCAGAACTTGCTGGGAACGGGGTATCTCACCTTATCAGAACTTGCCGGGAACGGGGTATCTCACTTAATCAGAACTTGCCGGGAACGGGGTATCTCACCTTATCAGAACTTGCCGGGAACGGGGTATCTCACTTAATCAGAACTTGCCGGGAACGGGGTATCTCACCTTATCAGAACTTGTCGTGAACGGGGTATCTCACCTTATCAGATCTTGCCGGGAATGGGATATCTCACTTTAACAGAACTTGCCGGGAACGGGGTATCTCACCTTATCAGAACTTGTCGGGAACGGGGTATCTCACTTTATCAGAACTTGTCGGGAACGGGGTATCCCACCTGATCAGAACTTGTCGGGAACGGGGTATCTCACCTTATCAGAACTTGTCGGGAACGGGGTATCCCACCTTATCAGAACTTGCCGGGAACGGGGTATCTCACCTTATCGGAACTTGTTGGGAACGGGGTATCTCACTTTATCAGAACTTGTCGGGAACGGGGTATCCCACCTTATCAGAACTGGCCGGGAACAGGGTATCTCACCTTGTCAGAACTTGTTGGGAATGGGGTATCTCATCTTATCAGAATTTATCGTGAATGGGGTATCTCACCTTATCAGAACTTGCCGGGAACGGGGTATCTCACTTTATCAGAACTTGCCGGGAACTGGGTATCTCACCTTATCAGAACTTGCCGGGAACGGGGTATCTCACTTTATCAGAACTTGCCGGGAACGGGGTATCTCACCTTATCAGAACTTGCCGGGAACGGGGTATCTCACTTAATCAGAACTTGCCGGGAACGGGGTATCTCACCTTATCAGAATTTGTCGTGAACGGGGTATCTCACCTTATCAGAACTTATCGTGAACGGGGTATCTCACCTTATCAGAACTTGTCATGAACGGGGTATCTCACCTTATCAGAACTTGTTGGGAACGGGGTATCTCACTTTATCAGATCTTGCCGGGAACGGGGTATATCACTTTATCAGAACTTGCCGGGAACGGGGTATCTCACCTTATCAGAACTTGCCGGGAACGGGGTATCTCACTTTATCAGAACTTGCCGGGAACGGGGTATATCACTTTATCAGAACTTGCCGGGAACGGGATATCTCACCTTATCAGAACTTGCCGGGAACGGGGTATCTCACTTTATCAGAACTTGCCGGGAACTGGGTATCTCACCTTATCAGAACTTGCCGGGAACAGGGTATCTCACTTTATCAGAACTTGCCGGGAACGGGGTATCTCACCTTATCAGAACTTGCCGGGAACGGGGTATCTCACTTAATCAGAACTTGCCGGGAACAGGGTATCTCACCTTATCAGAACTTGCCGGGAACGGGGTATCTCACTTAATCAGAACTTGCCGGGAACGGGGTATCTCACCTTATCAGAACTTGTCGTGAACGGGGTATCTCACCTTATCAGAACTTGTCGTAAACGGGGTATCTCACCTTACCAGAACTTGCCGGGAATGGGATATCTCACTTTATCAGGACTTGCCGGGAACGGGGTATCTCATCTAATCAGAATTTGTCGGGAACGGGGTATCACACCTTATCAGAACTTGTCGTGAACGGGGTATCTCACCTTATCAGAATTTGTCGTGAACAGGGTATCTCACCTTATCAGAACTTATCGTGAACGGGGTATCTCACCTTATCAGAACTTGTCATGAACGGGGTATCTCACCTTATCAGAACTTGTTGGGAACGGGGTATCTCACTTTATCAGATCTTGTCGGGAATGGGGTATCTCACCTTATCAGAACTTGCCGGGAATGTGGTATCTCACCTTATCAGAACTTGTCGGGAACGGGGTATCTCACCTTATCAGAACTTGTCGGGAACGGGGTATCCCACCTTATCGGAACTTGCCGGGAACGGGGTATCTCACTTTATCAGAACTTGCCGGGAACGGGGTATCTCACCTTATCAGAACTTGTCGTGAACGGGGTATCTCACCTTATCAGAACTTGCCGGGAACGGGGTATCTCACCTTGTCAGAACTTGCCGGGAATGGGGTATCTCACTTTAACAGAACTTGCCGGGAACGGGGTATCTCACCTTATCAGAACTTGTCGGGAACGGGGTATCTCATCTTATCAGAATTTGTCGTGAATGGGGTATCTCACTTTATCAGAACTTGTCGGGAACGGGGTATCCCACCTGATCAGAACTTGTCGGGAACGGGGTATCTCACCTTATCAGAACTTGTCGGGAACGGGGTATCCCACCTTATCAGAACTTGCCGGGAACGGGGTATCTCACCTTATCGGAACTTGTTGGGAACGGGGTATCTCACCTTATCAGAACTTGTCGGGAACGGGGTATCCCACCTTATCAGAACTTGCCGGGAACGGGGTATCTCACCTTATCGGAACTTGTTGGGAACGGGGTATCTCACCTTATCAGAACTTGTCGTAAACGGGGTATCTCACCTTATCAGAACTTGCCGGGAATGGGATATCTCACTTTATCAGGACTTGCCAGGAACGGGGTATCTCACCTGATCAGAACTTGTCGGGAACGGGGTATCTCACCTTATCAGAACTTGTCGGGAACGGGGTATCCCACCTTATCAGAACTTGCCGGGAACGGGGTATCTCACCTTATCGGAACTTGTTGGGAACGGGGTATCTCATCTTATCAGAACTTTTCGGGAACGGGGTATCACACCTTATCAGAACTTGTCGTGAACGGGGTATCTCACCTTATCAGAATTTGTCGTGAACGGGGTATCTCACCTTATCAGAACTTATCGTGAACGGGGTATCTCACCTTATCAGAACTTGTCATGAACGGGGTATCTCACCTTATCAGAACTTGTTGGGAACGGGGTATCTCACTTTATCAGATCTTGTCGGGAATGGGGTATCTCACCTTATCAGAACTTGCCGGGAATGGGGTATCTCACCTTATCAGAACTTGTCGGGAACGGGGTATCCCACCTTATCGGAACTTGCCAGGAACGGGGTATCTCACCTTATCAGAACTTGTCGTGAACGGGGTATCTCACCTTATCTGAACTTGCCGGGAACGGGGTATCTCACTTTATCAGAACTTGCCGGGAACGGGGTATATCACTTTATCAGAACTTGCCGGGAACGGGGTATCTCACCTTATCAGAACTTGCCGGGAACGGGGTATCTCACCTTGTCAGAACTTGTTGGGAATGGGGTATCTCATCTTATCAGAAGTTGTCGTGAACGGGGTATCTCACCTTATCAGAACTTGCCGGGAATGGGGTATCTCACTTTAACAGAACTTGCCGGGAACGGGGTATCTCACCTTATCAGAACTTGTCGGGAACGGGGTATCTCACTTTATCAGAACTTGTCGGGAACGGGGTATCCCACCTTATCAGAACTTGCCGGGAACAGGGTATCTCACCTTGTCAGAACTTGTTGGGAATGGGGTATCTCATCTTATCAGAATTTGTCGTGAATGGAGTATCTCACCTTATCAGAATTTGTCGTGAACGGGGTATCTCACCTTATCAGAACTTGTTGGGCACGGGCTATCTCACCTTATCAGAACTTGTCGTGAACGGGGTATCTCACCTTGTCAGAACTTGTCAGGAACGGGGTATCACACCTTATCAGAACTTGTCGTGAACGGGGTATCTCACCTTATCAGAACTTGTCGTGAACGGGGTATCTCACCTTATCAGAACTTGCCGGGAACGGGGTATCTCACTTTATCAGAACTTGCCGGGAACGGGGTATATCACTTTATCAGAACTTGCCGGGAACGGGGTATCTCACCTTATCAGAACTTGCCAGGAACGGGGTATCTCACCTTGCCAGAACTTGTTGGGAATGGGGTATCTCATCTTATCAGAAGTTGTCGTGAACGGGGTATCTCACCTTATCAGAACTTGCCGGGAATGGGGTATCTCACCTTATCAGAACTTGTCGGGAACGGGGTATCTCACCTTATCAGAACTTGTCGTAAACGGGGTATCTCACCTTATCAGAACTTGCCGGGAATGGGGTATCTCACCTTATCAGAACTTGCCGGGAATGGGGTATCTCACCTTATCAGAACTTGTCGGGAACGGGGTATCCCACCTTATCGGAACTTGCCAGGAACGGGGTATCTCACCTTATCAGAACTTGTCGTGAACGGGGTATCTCACCTTATCTGAACTTGCCGGGAACGGGGTATCTCACTTTATCAGAACTTGCCGGGAACGGGGTATATCACTTTATCAGAACTTGCCGGGAACGGGGTATCTCACCTTATCAGAACTTGCCGGGAACGGGGTATCTCACCTTGTCAGAACTTGTTGGGAATGGGGTATCTCATCTTATCAGAAGTTGTCGTGAACGGGGTATCTCACCTTATCAGAACTTGCCGGGAATGGGGTATCTCACTTTAACAGAACTTGCCGGGAACGGGGTATCTCACCTTATCAGAACTTGTCGGGAACGGGGTATCTCACTTTATCAGAACTTGTCGGGAACGGGGTATCCCACCTTATCAGAACTTGCCGGGAACAGGGTATCTCACCTTGTCAGAACTTGTTGGGAATGGGGTATCTCATCTTATCAGAATTTGTCGTGAACGGGGTATCTCACCTTATCAGAACTTGTTGGGCACGGGCTATCTCACCTTATCAGAACTTGTCGTGAACGGGGTATCTCACCTTGTCAGAACTTGTCAGGAACGGGGTATCACACCTTATCAGAACTTGTCGTGAACGGGGTATCTCACCTTATCAGAACTTGTCGTGAACGGGGTATCTCACCTTATCAGAACTTGCCGGGAACGGGGTATCTCACTTTATCAGAACTTGCCGGGAACGGGGTATATCACTTTATCAGAACTTGCCGGGAACGGGGTATCTCACCTTATCAGAACTTGCCAGGAACGGGGTATCTCACCTTGCCAGAACTTGTTGGGAATGGGGTATCTCATCTTATCAGAAGTTGTCGTGAACGGGGTATCTCACCTTATCAGAACTTGCCGGGAATGGGGTATCTCACCTTATCAGAACTTGTCGGGAACGGGGTATCTCACCTTATCAGAACTTGTCGTAAACGGGGTATCTCACCTTATCAGAACTTGCCGGGAATGGGATATCTCACTTTAACAGAACTTGCCGGGAACGGGGTATCTCACCTTATCAGAACTTGTCGGGAACGGGGTATCTCACCTTATCGGAACTTGTTGGGAACGGGGTATCTCACCTTATCAGAACTTGTCGGGAACGGGGTATCCCACCTTATCAGAACTTGCCGGGAACGGGGTATCTCACCTTATCGGAACTTGTTGGGAACGGGGTATCTCACCTTATCAGAACTTGTCGTAAACGGGGTATCTCACCTTATCAGAACTTGCCGGGAATGGGATATCTCACTTTATCAGGACTTGCCGGGAACGGGGTATCTCACCTGATCAGAACTTGTCGGGAACGGGGTATCTCACCTTATCAGAACTTGTCGGGAACGGGGTATCCCACCTTATCAGAACTTGCCGGGAACGGGGTATCTCACCTTATCGGAACTTGTTGGGAACGGGGTATCTCATCTTATCAGAACTTTTCGGGAACGGGGTATCACACCTTATCAGAACTTGTCGTGAACGGGGTATCTCACCTTATCAGAATTTGTCGTGAACGGGGTATCTCACCTTATCAGAACTTATCGTGAACGGGGTATCTCACCTTATCAGAACTTGTCATGAACGGGGTATCTCACCTTATCAGAACTTGTTGGGAACGGGGTATCTCACTTTATCAGATCTTGTCGGGAATGGGGTATCTCACCTTATCAGAACTTGCCGGGAATGGGGTATCTCACCTTATCAGAACTTGTCGGGAACGGGGTATCCCACCTTATCGGAACTTGCCAGGAACGGGGTATCTCACCTTATCAGAACTTGTCGTGAACGGGGTATCACACCTTATCAGAACTTGTCGTGAACGGGGTATCTCACCTTATCAGAATTTGTCGTGAACAGGGTATCTCACCTTATCAGAACTTATCGTGAACGGGGTATCTCACCTTATCAGAACTTGTCATGAACGGGGTATCTCACCTTATCAGAACTTGTTGGGAACGGGGTATCTCATCTTATCAGAAGTTGTCGTGAACGGGGTATCTCACCTTATCAGAACTTGCCGGGAATGGGGTATCTCACTTTAACAGAACTTGCCGGGAACGGGGTATCTCACCTTATCAGAACTTGTCGGGAACGGGGTATCTCACTTTATCAGAACTTGTCGGGAACGGGGTATCCCACCTTATCAGAACTTGCCGGGAACAGGGTATCTCACCTTGTCAGAACTTGTTGGGAATGGGGTATCTCATCTTATCAGAATTTGTCGTGAATGGAGTATCTCACCTTATCAGAATTTGTCGTGAACGGGGTATCTCACCTTATCAGAACTTGTTGGGCACGGGCTATCTCACCTTATCAGAACTTGTCGTGAACGGGGTATCTCACCTTGTCAGAACTTGTCAGGAACGGGGTATCACACCTTATCAGAACTTGTCGTGAACGGGGTATCTCACCTTATCAGAACTTGTCGTGAACGGGGTATCTCACCTTATCAGAACTTGCCGGGAACGGGGTATCTCACTTTATCAGAACTTGCCGGGAACGGGGTATATCACTTTATCAGAACTTGCCGGGAACGGGGTATCTCACCTTATCAGAACTTGCCAGGAACGGGGTATCTCACCTTGCCAGAACTTGTTGGGAATGGGGTATCTCATCTTATCAGAAGTTGTCGTGAACGGGGTATCTCACCTTATCAGAACTTGCCGGGAATGGGGTATCTCACCTTATCAGAACTTGTCGGGAACGGGGTATCTCACTTTATCAGAACTTGTCGGGAACGGGTTATCCCACCTTATCAGAACTTGCCGGGAACAGGGTATCTCACCTTGTCAGAACTTGTTGGGAATGGGGTATCTCATCTTATCAGAATTTGTTTTGAATGGAGTATCTCACCTTATCAGAAATTGTCGTGAACGGGGTATCTCACCTTATCAGAACTTGTTGGGCACGGGCTATCTCACCTTATCAGAACTTGTCGTGAACGGGGTATCTCACCTTGTCAGAACTTGTCAGGAACGGGGTATCACACCTTATCAGAACTTGTCGTGAACGGGGTATCTCACCTTATCAGAACTTGTCGTGAACGGGGTATCTCACCTTATCAGAACTTGTTGGGAACGGGGTATCTCACTTTATCAGATCTTGTCGGGAACGGGGTATCTCACCTTATCAGAACTTGCCGGGAATGGGGTATCTCACCTTATCAGAACTTGTCGGGAACGGGGTATCTCACCTTATCAGAACTTGTCGGGAACGGGGTATCCCACCTTATCAGAACTTTCCGGGAACGGGGTATCTCACCTTATCAGAACTTGTCGTGAACGGTGTATCTCACCTTATCAGAACTTGCCGGGAACGGGGTATCTCACTTTATCAGAACGTGCCGGGAACGGGGTATATCACTTTATCAGAACTTGCCGGGAACGGGGTATCTCACCTTATCAGAATTTGTCGTGAATGGGGTATCTCACCTTATCAGAACTTGTCGTGAACGGGGTATCTCACCTTATCAGAACTTGTTGGGCACGGGCTATCTCACCTTATCAGAACTTGTCGTGAACGGGGTATCTCACCTTGTCAGAACTTGTCAGGAACGGGGTATCACACCTTATGAGAACTTGTCGTGAACGGGGTATCTCACCTTATCAGAACTTGTCGTGAACGGGGTATCTCACCTTATCAGAACTTGCCGGGAACGGGGTATATCACTTTATCAGAACTTGCCGGGAACGGGGTATCTCACCTTATCACAACTTGCCGGGAACGGGGTATCTCACCTTGTCAGAACTTGTTGGGAATGGGGTATCTCATCTTATCAGAAGTTGTCGTGAACGGGGTATCTCACCTTATCAGAACTTGCCGGGAATGGGGTATCTCACTTTAACAGAACTTGCCGGGAACGGGGTATCTCACCTTATCAGAACTTGTCGGGAACGGGGTATCTCACTTTATCAGAACTTGTCGGGAACGGGGTATCCCACCTTATCAGAACTTGCCGGGAACAGGGTATCTCACCTTGTCAGAACTTGTTGGGAACGGGGTATCTCACTTTATCAGATCTTGTCGGGAACGGGGTATCTCACCTTATCAGAACTTGCCGGGAATGGGGTATCTCACCTTATCAGAACTTGTCGGGAACGGGGTATCTCACCTTATCAGAACTTGTCGGGAACGGGGTATCCCACCTTATCAGAACTTTCCGGGAACGGGGTATCTCACCTTATCAGAACTTGTCGTGAACGGTGTATCTCACCTTATCAGAACTTGCCGGGAACGGGGTATCTCACTTTATCAGAACGTGCCGGGAACGGGGTATATCACTTTATCAGAACTTGCCGGGAACGGGGTATCTCACCTTATCAGAATTTGTCGTGAATGGGGTATCTCACCTTATCAGAACTTGTCGTGAACGGGGTATCTCACCTTATCAGAACTTGTTGGGCACGGGCTATCTCACCTTATCAGAACTTGTCGTGAACGGGGTATCTCACCTTGTCAGAACTTGTCAGGAACGGGGTATCACACCTTATGAGAACTTGTCGTGAACGGGGTATCTCACCTTATCAGAACTTGTCGTGAACGGGGTATCTCACCTTATCAGAACTTGCCGGGAACGGGGTATCTCACTTTATCAGAACTTGCCGGGAACGGGGTATATCACTTTATCAGAACTTGCCGGGAACGGGGTATCTCACCTTATCAGAACTTGCCAGGAACGGGGTATCTCACCTTGCCAGAACTTGTTGGGAATGGGGTATCTCATCTTATCAGAAGTTGTCGTGAACGGGGTATCTCACCTTATCAGAACTTGCCGGGAATGGGGTATCTCACCTTATCAGAACTTGTCGGGAACGGGGTATCTCACTTTATCAGAACTTGTCGGGAACGGGTTATCCCACCTTATCAGAACTTGCCGGGAACAGGGTATCTCACCTTGTCAGAACTTGTTGGGAATGGGGTATCTCATCTTATCAGAATTTGTTTTGAATGGAGTATCTCACCTTATCAGAAATTGTCGTGAACGGGGTATCTCACCTTATCAGAACTTGTTGGGCACGGGCTATCTCACCTTATCAGAACTTGTCGTGAACGGGGTATCTCACCTTGTCAGAACTTGTCAGGAACGGGGTATCACACCTTATCAGAACTTGTCGTGAACGGGGTATCTCACCTTATCAGAACTTGTCGTGAACGGGGTATCTCACCTTATCAGAACTTGTTGGGAACGGGGTATCTCACTTTATCAGATCTTGTCGGGAACGGGGTATCTCACCTTATCAGAACTTGCCGGGAATGGGGTATCTCACCTTATCAGAACTTGTCGGGAACGGGGTATCTCACCTTATCAGAACTTGTCGGGAACGGGGTATCCCACCTTATCAGAACTTTCCGGGAACGGGGTATCTCACCTTATCAGAACTTGTCGTGAACGGTGTATCTCACCTTATCAGAACTTGCCGGGAACGGGGTATCTCACTTTATCAGAACGTGCCGGGAACGGGGTATATCACTTTATCAGAACTTGCCGGGAACGGGGTATCTCACCTTATCAGAATTTGTCGTGAATGGGGTATCTCACCTTATCAGAACTTGTCGTGAACGGGGTATCTCACCTTATCAGAACTTGTTGGGCACGGGCTATCTCACCTTATCAGAACTTGTCGTGAACGGGGTATCTCACCTTGTCAGAACTTGTCAGGAACGGGGTATCACACCTTATGAGAACTTGTCGTGAACGGGGTATCTCACCTTATCAGAACTTGTCGTGAACGGGGTATCTCACCTTATCAGAACTTGCCGGGAACGGGGTATATCACTTTATCAGAACTTGCCGGGAACGGGGTATCTCACCTTATCACAACTTGCCGGGAACGGGGTATCTCACCTTGTCAGAACTTGTTGGGAATGGGGTATCTCATCTTATCAGAAGTTGTCGTGAACGGGGTATCTCACCTTATCAGAACTTGCCGGGAATGGGGTATCTCACTTTAACAGAACTTGCCGGGAACGGGGTATCTCACCTTATCAGAACTTGTCAGGAACGGGGTATCACACCTTATCAGAACTTGTCGTGAACGGGGTATCTCACCTTATCAGAACTTGTCGTGAACGGGGTATCTCACCTTATCAGAACTTGTTGGGAACGGGGTATCTCACTTTATCAGATCTTGTCGGGAACGGGGTATCTCACCTTATCAGAACTTGCCGGGAATGGGGTATCTCACCTTATCAGAACTTGTCGGGAACGGGGTATCTCACCTTATCAGAACTTGTCGGGAACGGGGTATCCCACCTTATCAGAACTTTCCGGGAACGGGGTATCTCACCTTATCAGAACTTGTCGTGAACGGTGTATCTCACCTTATCAGAACTTGCCGGGAACGGGGTATCTCACTTTATCAGAACGTGCCGGGAACGGGGTATATCACTTTATCAGAACTTGCCGGGAACGGGGTATCTCACCTTATCAGAATTTGTCGTGAATGGGGTATCTCACCTTATCAGAACTTGTCGTGAACGGGGTATCTCACCTTATCAGAACTTGTTGGGCACGGGCTATCTCACCTTATCAGAACTTGTCGTGAACGGGGTATCTCACCTTGTCAGAACTTGTCAGGAACGGGGTATCACACCTTATGAGAACTTGTCGTGAACGGGGTATCTCACCTTATCAGAACTTGTCGTGAACGGGGTATCTCACCTTATCAGAACTTGCCGGGAACGGGGTATATCACTTTATCAGAACTTGCCGGGAACGGGGTATCTCACCTTATCACAACTTGCCGGGAACGGGGTATCTCACCTTGTCAGAACTTGTTGGGAATGGGGTATCTCATCTTATCAGAAGTTGTCGTGAACGGGGTATCTCACCTTATCAGAACTTGCCGGGAATGGGGTATCTCACTTTAACAGAACTTGCCGGGAACGGGGTATCTCACCTTATCAGAACTTGTCGGGAACGGAGTATCTCACTTTATCAGAACTTGTCGGGAACGGGGTATCCCACCTTATCAGAACTTGCCGGGAACAGGGTATCTCACCTTGTCAGAACTTGTTGGGAACGGGGTATCTCACTTTATCAGATCTTGTCGGGAACGGGGTATCTCACCTTATCAGAACTTGCCGGGAATGGGGTATCTCACCTTATCAGAACTTGTCGGGAACGGGGTATCTCACCTTATCAGAACTTGTCGGGAACGGGGTATCCCACCTTATCAGAACTTTCCGGGAACGGGGTATCTCACCTTATCAGAACTTGTCGTGAACGGTGTATCTCACCTTATCAGAACTTGCCGGGAACGGGGTATCTCACTTTATCAGAACGTGCCGGGAACGGGGTATATCACTTTATCAGAACTTGCCGGGAACGGGGTATCTCACCTTATCAGAATTTGTCGTGAATGGGGTATCTCACCTTATCAGAACTTGTCGTGAACGGGGTATCTCACCTTATCAGAACTTGTTGGGCACGGGCTATCTCACCTTATCAGAACTTGTCGTGAACGGGGTATCTCACCTTGTCAGAACTAGTCAGGAACGGGGTATCACACCTTATGAGAACTTGTCGTGAACGGGGTATCTCACCTTATCAGAACTTGTCGTGAACGGGGTATCTCACCTTATCAGAACTTGCCGGGAACGGGGTATATCACTTTATCAGAACTTGCCGGGAACGGGGTATCTCACCTTATCACAACTTGCCGGGAACGGGGTATCTCACCTTGTCAGAACTTGTTGGGAATGGGGTATCTCATCTTATCAGAAGTTGTCGTGAACGGGGTATCTCACCTTATCAGAACTTGCCGGGAATGGGGTATCTCACTTTAACAGAACTTGCCGGGAACGGGGTATCTCACCTTATCAGAACTTGTCGGGAACGGGGTATCTCACTTTATCAGAACTTGTCGGGAACGGGGTATCCCACCTTATCAGAACTTGCCGGGAACAGGGTATCTCACCTTGTCAGAACTTGTTGGGAATGGGGTATCTCATCTTATCAGAATTTGTCGTGAATGGAGTATCTCACCTCATCAGAATTTGTCGTGAACGGGGTATCTCACCTTATCAGAACTTGTTGGGCACGGGCTATCTCACCTTATCAGAACTTGTCGTGAACGGGGTATCTCACCTTGTCAGAACTTGTCAGGAACGGGGTATCACACCTTATCAGAACTTGTCGTGAACGGGGTATCTCACCTTATCAGAACTTGTCGTGAACGGGGTATCTCACCTTATCAGAACTTGCCGGGAACGGGGTATCTCACTTTATCAGAACTTGCCGGGAACGGGGTATATCACTTTATCAGAACTTGCCGGGAACGGGGTATCTCACCTTATCAGAACTTGCCAGGAACGGGGTATCTCACCTTGCCAGAACTTGTTGGGAATGGGGTATCTCATCTTATCAGAAGTTGTCGTGAACGGGGCATCTCACCTTATCAGAACTTGCCGGGAATGGGGTATATCACTTTATCAGAACTTGCCGGGAATGGGGTATCTCACCGTATCAGAACTTGTCGGGAACGGGGTATCCCACCTTATCAGAACTTGTTCGTAATGGGGTATCTCATCTTATCAGAATTTGTCGTGAATGGGGTATCTCACCTTATCAGAATTTGTCGTGAACGGGGTATCTCACCTTATCAGAAATTGTCGTGAACGGGGTATCTCACCTTATCAGAACTTGTTGGGCACGGGCTATCTCACCTTATCAGAACTTGTCGTGAACGGGGTATCTCACCTTGTCAGAACTTGTCAGGAACGGGGTATCACACCTTATCAGAACTTGTCGTGAACGGGGTATCTCACCTTATCAGAACTTGTCGTGAACGGGGTATCTCACCTTATCAGAACTTGTTGGGAACGGGGTATCTCACTTTATCAGATCTTGTCGGGAACGGGGTATCTCACCTTATCAGAACTTGCCGGGAATGGGGTATCTCACCTTATCAGAACTTGTCGGGAACGGGGTATCTCACCTTATCAGAACTTGTCGGGAACGGGGTATCCCACCTTATCAGAACTTTCCGGGAACGGGGTATCTCACCTTATCAGAACTTGTCGTGAACGGTGTATCTCACCTTATCAGAACTTGCCGGGAACGGGGTATCTCACTTTATCAGAACGTGCCGGGAACGGGGTATATCACTTTATCAGAACTTGCCGGGAACGGGGTATCTCACCTTATCAGAATTTGTCGTGAATGGGGTATCTCACCTTATCAGAACTTGTCGTGAACGGGGTATCTCACCTTATCAGAACTTGTTGGGCGCGGGCTATCTCACCTTATCAGAACTTGTCGTGAACGGGGTATCTCACCTTGTCAGAACTTGTCAGGAACGGGGTATCACACCTTATGAGAACTTGTCGTGAACGGGGTATCTCACCTTATCAGAACTTGTCGTGAACAGGGTATCTCACCTTATCAGAACTTGTTGGGAACGGGGTATCTCACTTTATGAGAACTTGCCGGGAATGGGGTATCTCACTTTATCAGAACTTGCCGGGAACGGGGTATCTCACCTTATCAGAACTTGTCGGGAACGGGGTATCTCACCTTATCAGAACTTGTCGGGAACGGGGTATCTCACCTTGTCAGAACTTGTCGGGAACGGGGTATCACACCTTATCAGAACTTGTCGTGAACGGGGTATCTCACCTTATCAGAATTTGTCGTGAACGGAGTATCTCACCTTATCAGAACTTGTCGTGAACGGGGTATCTCATCTTATCAGAACTTGTCGTAAACGGGGTATCTCACCTTATCAGAACTTGCCGGGAATGGGATATCTCACTTTATCAGGACTTGCCGGGAACGGGGTATCTCACCTGATCAGAACTTGTCGGGAACGGGGTATCTCACCTTATCAGAACTTGTCGGGAACGGGGTATCCCACCTTATCAGAACTTGCCGGGAACAGGGTATCTCACCTTGTCAGAACTTGTTGGGAATGGGGTATCTCATCTTATCAGAATTTGTCGTGAATGGAGTATCTCACCTCATCAGAATTTGTCGTGAACGGGGTATCTCACCTTATCAGAACTTGTTGGGCACGGGCTATCTCACCTTATCAGAACTTGTCGTGAACGGGGTATCTCACCTTGTCAGAACTTGTCAGGAACGGGGTATCACACCTTATCAGAACTTGTCGTGAACGGGGTATCTCACCTTATCAGAACTTGTCGTGAACGGGGTATCTCACCTTATCAGAACTTGCCGGGAACGGGGTATCTCACTTTATCAGAACTTGCCGGGAACGGGGTATATCACTTTATCAGAACTTGCCGGGAACGGGGTATCTCACCTTATCAGAACTTGCCAGGAACGGGGTATCTCACCTTGCCAGAACTTGTTGGGAATGGGGTATCTCATCTTATCAGAAGTTGTCGTGAACGGGGTATCTCATCTTATCAGAAGTTGTCGTGAACGGGGCATCTCACCTTATCAGAACTTGCCGGGAATGGGGTATATCACTTTATCAGAACTTGCCGGGAATGGGGTATCTCACCGTATCAGAACTTGTCGGGAACGGGGTATCCCACCTTATCAGAACTTGTTCGTAATGGGGTATCTCATCTTATCAGAATTTGTCGTGAATGGGGTATCTCACCTTATCAGAATTTGTCGTGAACGGGGTATCTCACCTTATCAGAAATTGTCGTGAACGGGGTATCTCACCTTATCAGAACTTGTTGGGCACGGGCTATCTCACCTTATCAGAACTTGTCGTGAACGGGGTATCTCACCTTGTCAGAACTTGTCAGGAACGGGGTATCACACCTTATCAGAACTTGTCGTGAACGGGGTATCTCACCTTATCAGAACTTGTCGTGAACGGGGTATCTCACCTTATCAGAACTTTTTGGGAACGGGGTATCTCACTTTATCAGATCTTGTCGGGAACGGGGTATCTCACCTTATCAGAACTTGCCGGGAATGGGGTATCTCACCTTATCAGAACTTGTCGGGAACGGGGTATCTCACCTTATCAGAACTTGTCGGGAACGGGGTATCCCACCTTATCAGAACTTTCCGGGAACGGGGTATCTCACCTTATCAGAACTTGTCGTGAACGGTGTATCTCACCTTATCAGAACTTGCCGGGAACGGGGTATCTCACTTTATCAGAACGTGCCGGGAACGGGGTATATCACTTTATCAGAACTTGCCGGGAACGGGGTATCTCACCTTATCAGAATTTGTCGTGAATGGGGTATCTCACCTTATCAGAACTTGTCGTGAACGGGGTATCTCACCTTATCAGAACTTGTTGGGCGCGGGCTATCTCACCTTATCAGAACTTGTCGTGAACGGGGTATCTCACCTTGTCAGAACTTGTCAGGAACGGGGTATCACACCTTATGAGAACTTGTCGTGAACGGGGTATCTCACCTTATCAGAACTTGTCGTGAACGGGGTATCTCACCTTATCAGAACTTGTTGGGAACGGGGTATCTCACTTTATGAGAACTTGCCGGGAATGGGGTATCTCACTTTATCAGAACTTGCCGGGAACGGGGTATCTCACCTTATCAGAACTTGTCGGGAACGGGGTATCTCACCTTATCAGAACTTGTCGGGAACGGGGTATCTCACCTTATCAGAACTTGCCGGTAATGGGGTATCTCACTTTATCAGAACTTGCCGGGAATGGGGTATCTCACCTTATCAGAACTTGTTGGGCACGGGGTATCTCACCTTGTCAGAACTTGTCGGGAACGGGGTATCACACCTTATCAGAACTTGTCGTGAACGGGGTATCTCACCTTATCAGAATTTGTCGTGAACGGAGTATCTCACCTTATCAGAACTTGTCGTGAACGGGGTATCTCATCTTATCAGAACTTGTTGGGCACGGGGTATCTCACCTTATCAGAACTTGTCGTGAACGGGGTATCTCACCTTGTCAGAACTTGCCGGGAACGGGGTATCTCACCTTGTCAGAACTTGTTGGGAATGGTGTATCTCATCTTATCAGAAGTTGTCGTGAACGGGGTATCTCACCTTATCAGAACTTGCCGGGAATGGGGTATCTCACTTTAACAGAACTTGCCGGGAACGGGGTATCTCACCTTATCAGAACTTGTCGGGAACGGGGTATCTCACTTTATCAGATCTTGTCGGGAACGGGGTATCTCACCTCATCAGAATTTGTTGGGCACGGGGTATCTCACCTTATCAGAACTTGTCGTGAACGGGGTATCTCACCTTATCAGAACTTGCCGGGAACGGGGTATCTCACCTTATCAGAACTTGTTGGGAACGGGGTATCTCACCTTATCAGAACTTGTCGGGAACGGGGTATCTCACCTTATCAGAACTTGTTGGGAACGGGGTATCTCACCTTATCAGAACTTGTTGGGAACGGGGTATCTCACCTTATCAGAACTTGTCGGGAACGGGGTATCTCACCTTATCAGAACTTGTCGGGAACGGGGTATCTCACCTTATCAGAACTTGCCGGCGAGTAGAAGCAAGCATCATCTCCATTGTTGCCTGCAGCAGTTATCACCACAAACCCTGCTGCATCAGCCGATGCTATAGCTTGGTCGAGTGATTCCACCTTGGGTCCACTTAATGCCATCAAAATAACACCTGGTGTAATTCCATTAGCAAGTACAAAATCTAAACCTGTAAATATGTACGATACGACATTGAAATATTCGATTATTATCAAAATACATACACTGTTGTTACAGACCAGTCTGAAAAATTTTAATGTATACGTAGTTACTCATATTGTAAATTCCAATATTATGTGGTATCCAGTTTTAATCTAGTGAGTAACGTCGCGTTCGTTTATTTTGTTTTCATTCATTCATTATCATTAATTGATTAGGTAAGAAACATTTTGTTTACTAACTAAAGATTACCAATGATAACGTCACCAATGTAAATTATGAACAAATATGCAAATGAACGTTGTTGAAACTATTTGTCCATTGTCGTCAATGGGAGTTCTCTCCCACAATGCATTGCAGATTTGGTGAGTTACCTCAAAGATGTATAGTTCTAACCTGCTAGAATGTCCGACAATCTCCCAGCGTTTTCACAGTTTAGAACTCTCACTGAATGGAGCTTAACTTTAGTGGCCACACCATATGAATGACTACCGATAATACCTGCCATTCGAGTTCCATGGGAATTACACAACTTTCTGGTAGACTGAAAAAAAACGTGTTGATTTTATATAAATAATGAAGATATGATGTTGTTATGGTTTTAATTTAATATACAACCATATCTTTGTCATGAATGTAGAAATATAATGTTGACAATAGAAATCCAACCAGATTCAAAAGAATATTAACTTTACATGACCGTGACCCACTCAGCTGACTATTTTCCCACCTGCGTATCATAAAAATCGGTAACTCTTGTATCAAATTCGTTATCGCTGTTTCCTTTTGGTTGTCTTATCCCCGTATCCAGCACGTATACATTGACGCCAGTGCCATCGCCTGAAGTTGAAAAATAAACATAACCATATAATAGGTTGGAATCAGAGCGGTGGTAGTATTTGTGTCATTTCGAGTTTGCAAAACAAATGCGTACCATATATTTACACAATAACGTTTCAAAAAGATGACTTGAACGTGATCGAACTTTTGATACACGTGATTTATATTATAAATGGGACATATACGAACGTGATATATATATATATATCACTTATTGTATCTGTTGATTTGTGTGACTGTGTGTGTGTGAGTGCGTGTATATTTCCTCACCTGGTGGATCGTAAACACCATTGAGTGGAAGCAGCCTCTGGTCAATTCTATCTTGTCCCCACGATATGTCAGTGGCAGTCATAATAACCTGTCTTTCTACGTATGCTACCCCAGTCAGTTGCTTAAGCTAGACAAATCACATGAATTTAATTATTTAGGAAACCACGCTGTACCTATTGTGACAGAATTAATTATACTTTCAGTCGAGGCGAAAGACGGACTAAACCTTGAACCAACTCTTACGTACAACATTTAATATAATTGCACCAGTAGATGCTACTTTTAATACAAATATATTGAGGTTGTTATTAGTTGTACTCACTCTAAAACACGGCCACGCAAACTCAAATACTTAAATTGCTGCTGATACTTACTTTAGTTCACTGCTTCTACAATTTCGTAGGCAAAAACCAATCGTGACCTGCTATTGTTAGAATCACTTTCATATTACCTATCTTCGTGATGTATTGTTATGCACATTCTTTCAGAATAAACGTTCAACTTTTATCCAAGACGCCGAAAGGAACACAGCAAATCTCACGAAGATATCATTTCCACGTGTTTAACACAAATTTAACAATACACGTGGTGCTTGGTAGATGACGTTACCGCACGGCGGTTTTTGACATGCTATTATGTGTCGAAAACTCTTATATTGTAATTTTCAAACGTTTACATTTCGATTTTAACTAATAATTAGAATATTTAGATTTGTAGCTAACACGAGATCACGGAGTACGCGAGATCGTCAGAATCTGTAAACGATTAATCTAATCGGGAAGTCTATGCTATCACAATCTTGCAAAGAAAATAGCCCATATATAATGTGCATGTACAATTACTGTGAAATAATTAAAGGCATTACATAATGTAATTGTCCAACAAGAAGACAATTGCAGTTATCACATAACCTTTGACATGTATCTGGAGCTGCCATCAATTTTTTGCTAAAGCAGCGAAAGTAAGTTATTGTTAAGGAAAGGTACACTAATTAATGCAGATCGACATAAAACTAGTCAGGTATTTGTTGCTTTGTACAAATGTTTATATGTTTATATTAACAAACGTGAAATTAATTGATGATTTAATTACCTACGCTAATAACACATTTCTTCTATAAACACTACTATGTACATAACATTGGTTGTTGAAGGATATACACCTGTCTTGGATATACTATCATCATTTATATTGTATTGAGTATAACATGAAACAAATATATAGTAAAGAACTTCTAATTCTGTTTTTCGTATGCAATTATGCAATCATTGATGTATCTCTTTGTCGCATATGCACCAATAAGGCACACAAGTCAATAATTGCATACCTCTAACAAATAATTATTTGAAGTAATGTTTAGAAATGATTGCAAAACACCAAAATAAAAAAGTCGAAGGGTTACAGAGGAATGTTATCGAAATTGCGCATGCGCACTTTTTGATTTTGATTATCTTCTCTGGAGACTTAGCTAATCATACATCCCTTACCATATCAGTCATACAATTTGGAGTCATTAAATACAAAGAATCTGCAGATATTAATGTTACCACATGTTGTATTGCTAATATGATCAGAATTATGGGAGTGTATAGCTACATACATTCTGTATTCTAGTATCGTTCACTACTGGGGATTGAAAATGATAAATAGGTAAATCATATTAAACATCGATAATATATAAACATATGTGTTTTATATAATGGGTAATTGAGTTTGCTCTAAGAGTTAAATATCAAATAAGGTAGAGATGCAGTTTACCTGACAGGTATGTTAATTAGTTAATTAGGCAACCAAGACACTGGACACTGCAGTTTGAAATATGCACAAAAATGTGATTTAAAAAGAAATTAGCTTCTAAACCATGTCTCTGTTTCCTGTCAAAATTGGTTCACGGGTATATCTGTTTACTATGAAGAAAGTGCCGTCTTGAAAACTGTCTACCAGTTGTCAATTTTGCTGGGCAGCAGCTCAAATTTCACTAATTCAGGCTAGTTATCTGTACGATTCTTGTAACACTGTTCAACTAAAAACAATGCCGGAAGGCATTTTGAAGATAAACATATTGTCAATCATTTGTGAAAATTTCAAACGAAAAGGTCAAAGCGTCTAAGCGCTATTTTTTTTAAGTTCTGGGATGTGCACTAAAAAGAAGCTGAGATAATTGCTAATTTGCATATTTTATAGTTAAGTAAAAATATATGCTAATTTACATCACTAATGATTTAATTTCAAATTTGTACAGAATACAGATGTTCGTACAATGCCATAAGAAATAAAGAAAGTGAAATTTCTCAAAATTTGCAAAATAAACTGCATCTCTACCTTAAGCCAACCTACTTATAGGAAGTCTTCAAGAAAGGTAAAAAATAATTATTAGTGTTTACTAAATATAGAGAATTGAAGATTCTTGAAAGAATCTGTAGCGGAT
Organism: Saccoglossus kowalevskii; assembly: GCF_978046115.1. Taxonomy (NCBI): domain Eukaryota; kingdom Metazoa; phylum Hemichordata; class Enteropneusta; family Harrimaniidae; genus Saccoglossus; species Saccoglossus kowalevskii. The sequence goes on along the minus strand of NC_140655.1, from coordinate 34,603,681 downwards.
TACTCAACAACTTCGTCTCACAAATTTAAGCGGATCTTTGATGTGTTTTCTGTGTATCTCAAAGTTCATTCTCGGTCGCTATTTTCTAGCAAGTAATATCATTTGACGCATTTATGCTCAACTATTACTATCGCAAATCGCATGTATTTGCATGATGTTTGTTTGTATGTTTTTTTTCGATTCATCGGTGACTATGTACCATTTTTGTATTAAATAAATGTTATAAAAATAATTACTGCTTTTATAAAAACACATCTAAACAAACATTATAAGAATAAGTAAAATCAAATATTTGTTCGATAATACCTACAAGCTTGATATGATATAAGCACTTAACATCTATTCAATATAATGATATAAGCACTTAACATCTATTCAATATAATGATATAAGCACTTAACATCTATTCAATATAATGATATAAGCACTTAACATCTATTCAATATAATGATATAAGCACTTAACATCTATTCAATATAATGATATAAGCACTTAACATCTATTCAATATAATGATATATTTATCATATATTTATCGTTACGTAATTGTCTAGCAAATACAATGATGACATCATTTGGCAACAATTCTAACCATGTATGACATTTGTGTGTCATATCACATAAACATTACAGATTGTCATTTATATGTGGGACAATGCGGAATGTTCGTTCTAAAACTGACGTGATGAACAATGAAAGATACATGGCACTAGCTAGAATTCATATAACAATTTCCAAGTAGTACAAATAATTATTATAATAAACTTGTATGTTGTTGTCGCCATTAACATTTCCCGGAGTATATTAATTGGTTTTAACCTGTTTCATATCTAAAATATCTCTTTATATACGCGATTCCGATGAACATACAAACAGCTTTTGACTTGAATTCAATATATTTCCACCCACCCACATCGCTCATTAACAACAAATATATGGACGTGTAATTCTCACTCTAAAACAAACATGTACAGTTTGTTCGTAGTAGCATTTATCATGTAAAGATGCGTGTATGTACGTGTGTATGAAGTCACGAGCAGACCCAACCAAAATTGTTCTATTTGGCCTATACAACTCTTGTACTAAGTTCAGTCAAGTATCACGATCGCACTTGAAGTTAAATTGAAGTTAAACCATTAGACTAACCATTAGACTATTCAACTACAAAACAAATGTGTCGAGCGGCGGGCGCGTCTGAAAGGAGAATGGAAATAATTCAATGTATTAATTGCCAGGTGAACAAACAATTCAAGAATTTGGATTCATTACTTACATCTTGTTCATATATTTTGTCAATATTAACGGAAAAACCTTTCAGAATTGTGTATTGGTGGATATTTGTGGCAGATTCTCCAGCTAGATTAATCAATTCGGCAATAGCGTTGTCACACATCGATTTCGTTGAATCATTCTGAAAACATATTAACTTACAGTTATACAATTAATCGGAAAGACACATTATCACTAACTAAAACGTTGAAAAAGCTGTGATGATTCAAGAAAACAGTCAACTTTGATCAGTTTGTTTCATTTCAATTGTGTATTATATCTCCACGATTTGTTATCCTTATTAATAGATTCACTCATATGTAATGGTTTGGAATGAGACATCAAGCTACGCAGCCAAAGTTTGAAAATCAAAATAAAAAACATGTGATATAGAGGAAAGAATAACTTACCGACATAATCACTAAATACTCGTCGGGAACTATTAAGGACTCACTTGATAATAAGGTATATACGAGGACTGCACATAGCGCCTGTACAACGACTATATACTTCATTGTTCGTCACTGTAAAAGTACAGAATAGCACAAAATCGGATCACATTGATCGTTTCTTTATAGAACAGTCTGAACTTATGTATTACAATTAATTCATTTGTATTAAAATAATCAAATATAATATTTGGGGTAATTACTGGGCAAATTGCATAACAGTTTCCACTAAACGAAACCATCCGTTGAAATTTAATATGCTGCCTGGTTAGAAACATTTATAATAAAACGTATTTGAGTTTTTCCGAAGTGGCTCTATCAAAACCATACCAAAGTGGCTTTATCAAAACCATACTAAAGTGGCTCTATTCTAACCATACCAAAGTGGCTTTAATCTAACCATACCAAAGTGGCTCTATTCTTACCATACCAAAGTGGCTCTATTCTTACCATACCAAAGTGGCTCTATTCTTACCATACCAAAGTGGCTCTATTCTAACCATACCAAATTGGCTCTATTCTAACCATACCAAAGTGGCTCTATTCTAACCATACTAAAGTGGCTCTATTCTAACCATACCAAAGTGGCTCTATTCTAACCATACCAAAGTGGCTCTATTCTTACCATACCAAAGTGGCTCTATTCTAACCATACCAAAGTGGCTCTATTCTTACCATACCAAAGTGGCTCTATTCTAACCATACCAAAGTGGCTCTATTCTTACCATACCAAAGTGGCTCTATTCTTACCATACCAAAGTGGCTCTATTCTAACCACACCAAAGTGGCTCTATTCTAACCATACCAAAGTGGCTCTATTCTAACCATACCAAAGTGTCTCTATTCTAACCATACCAAAGTGGCTCTATTCTAACCACACCAAAGTGGCTCTATTCTAACCATACCAAAGTGGCTCTATTCTAACCATACCAAAGTGGCTCTATTCTAACCATACCAAGGTGACTCTATTCTTACCATACCAAAGTGGCTCTATTCTAACCATATCAAAGTGGCTCTATTCTAACCATATCAAAGTGGCTCTATTCTAACCATACCAAAGTGGCTCTATTCTAACCACACCAAAGTGGCTCTATTCTAACCATACCAAAGTGGCTTTATTCTAACCATACCAAAGTGGCTCTATTCTTACCATACCAAAGTGGCTCTATTCTAACCATACCAAAATGGCTCTATTCTAACCATACCAAAGTGGCTCTATTTTAACCATACCAAAGTGGCTCTATTTTATCCATACCAAAGTGGCTCTATTCTAACCATACCAAAGTGGCTCTATTCTAACCACACCAAAGTGGCTCTATTCTAACCACACCAAAGTGGCTCTATTCTAACCACACCATAGTGGCTCTATTGTAACCATACCAAAGTGGCTCTATTCTAACCATACCAAAGTGGCTCTATTCTAACCATACCAAAGTGGCTCTATTCTAACCATACCACAGTGGCTCTATTCTAACCATACCACAGTGGCTCTATTCTAACCATACCACAGTGGCTCTATTCTAACCATACCAAAGTGGCTCTATTCTAACCATACCAAAGTGGCTCTATTCTAACCACACCAAAGAGGCTCTATTCTTACAATACCAAAGTGGCTCTATTCTAACCATACCAAAGTGGATTCTTACCATACCAAAGTGGCTCTATTCTTACCATACCAAAGTGGCTCTATTCTTACCATACCAAAGTGGCTCTATTCTAACCATACTAAAGTGGCTCTATTCTAACCATACCAAAGTGGCTCTATTCTAACCATACCAAAGTGGCTCTATTCTAACCATACCAAAGTGGCTCTATTCTTACCATACCAAAGTGGTTCTATTCTTACCATACCAAAGTGGCTCTATTCTTACCATACCAAAGTGGCTCTATTCTAACCATACCAAAGTGGCTCTATTCTAGCCACACCAAAGTGGCTCTATTCTAACCATACCAAAGTGGCTCTATTCTAACCATACCAAAGTGGCTCTATTCTAACCATACCAAAGTGGCTCTATTCTAACCATACCAAAGTGGCTCTATTCTAACCATACCAAAGTGGCTCTATTCTTACCACACCAAAGTGGCTCTATTCTAACCATACCAAAGTGGCTCTATTCTTACCATACCAAAGTGGCTCTATTCTTACCATACCAAAGTGGCTCTATTCTAACCATACCAAAGTGGCTCTATTCTAACCATACCAAAGTGGCTCTATTCTTACCACACCAACGTGGCTCTATTCTAACCATAACAAAGTGGCTCTATTCTAACCGCACCAAAGTGGCTCAATTCTAGCCATACCAAAGTGGCTGTATTCTAACCATACCAAAGTGGCTCGATTCTAACCATACCAAAGTGGCTCTATTCTAACCATACCAAAGTGGCTCTATTCTAACCATACCAAAGTGGCTCGATTCTAACCATACCAAAGTGGCTCTATTCTAACCATACCAAAGTGGCTCTATTCTAACCATACCAAAGTGGCTCTATTCTAACCATACCAAAGTGGCTCTATTCTAACCATATCAAAGTGGCTCTATTCTAACCACACCAAAGTGACTCTATTCTAACCATACCAAAGTGGCTCTATTCTAACCATACCAAAGTGGCTCTATTCTAACCATACCAAAGTGGCTCTATTCTAACCATACCAAAGTGGCCCTATTCTAACCATACCAAAGTGGCTCTATTCTTACCATACCAAAGTGGCTCTATTCTTACCATACCAAAGTGGCTCTATTCTTACCATACCAAAGTGGCTCTATTCTAACCACACCAAAGTGGCTCTATTCTAACCATACCAAAGTGGCTCCATTCTAAACATACCAAAGTGGCTCTATTCTAACCACACCAAAGTGGCTATATTCTAACCATACCAAAGTGGCTCTATTCTAACCATACCAAAGTGGCTCTATTCTTACCATACCAAAGTGGCTCTATTCTTACCATACCAAAGTGGCTCTATTCTTACCATACCAAAGTGGCTCTATTCTTACCATACCAAAGTGGCTCTATTCTTACCACACCAAAGTGGCTCTATTCTAACCATACCAAAGTGGCTCTATTCTAACCATACCAAAGTGGTTCTATTCTTACCATACCAAAGTGGCTCTATTCTAACCACACCAAAGTGGCTCTATTCTAACCATACCAAAGTGGCTCTATTCTAACCATACCAAAGTGGCTCTATTCTAACCATACCAAAGTGGCTCTATCCTAACCATACCAAAGTGGCTCTATTCTTACCATACCAAAGTGGCTCTATTCTTACCATACCAAAGTGGCTCTATTCTAACCACACCAAAGTGGCTCTATTCTAACCATACCAAAGTGGCTCTATTCTAACCATACCAAAGTGGCTCTATTCTAACCATATCAAAGTGGCTCTATTCTAACCACACCAAAGTGGCTATATTCTAACCATACCAAAGTGGCTCTATTCTAACCATACCAAAGTGGCTCTATTCTAACCATACCAGAGTGGCTCTATTCTAACCATACCAAAGTGGCTCTATTCTTACCACACCAAAGTGGCTCTATTCTTACCATACCAAAGTGGCTTTATTCTTACCATACCAAAGTGGCTCTATTCTTACCATACCAAGTGGCTCTATTCTTACCATACCAAAGTGGCTCTATTCTTACCACACCAAAGTGGCTCTATTCTAACCATACCAAAGTGGCTCTATTCTAACCATACCAAAGTGGTTCTATTCTTACCATACCAAAGTGGCTCTATTCTTACCATACCAAAGTGGCTCTATTCTAACCATATCAAAGTGGCTCTATTCTTAACATACCAAAGTGGCTCTATTCTTACCATACCAAAGTGGCTCTATTCTTACCATACCAAAGTGGCTCTATTCTTACCATACCAAAGTGGCTCTATTCTAACCATACCAAAGTGGCTCTATTCTAACCATACCAAAGTGGCTCTATTCTAACCATACCAAAGTGGCTCTATTCTAACCATACCAAAGTGGCTCTATTCTAACCATACCAAAGTGGCTCTATTTTAACCATACCAAAGTGGCTCTATTCTAACCATACCAAAGTGGCTCTATTCTAACCATACCAAAGTGGCTCTATTCTTACCACACCAAAGTGGCTCTATTCTAACCATACCAAAGTGGCTCTATTCTAACCATACCAAAGTGGCTCTATTCTAACCATACCAAAGTGGCTCCATTCTAACCATACCAAAGTGGCTCTATTCTAACCATATCAAAGTGGCTCTATTCTAACCATACCAAAGTGGCTCTATTCTTACCATACCAAAGTGGCTCTATTCTAACCATACCAAAGTGGCTCTATTCTTACCATACCAAAGTGGCTCTATTCTTACCATACCAAAGTGGCTCTATTCTAACCACACCAAAGTGGCTCTATTCTAACCATACCAAAGTGGCTCTATTCTAACCATACCAAAGTGGCTCTATTCTAACCATACCAAAGTGGCTCTATTCTAACCACACCAAAGTGGCTCTATTCTAACCATACCAAAGTGGCTCTATTCTAACCATACCAAAGTGGCTCTATTCTAACCATACCAAGGTGACTCTATTCTTACCATACCAAAGTGGCTCTATTCTAACCATATCAAAGTGGCTCTATTCTAACCATATCAAAGTGGCTCTATTCTAACCATACCAAAGTGGCTCTATTCTAACCACACCAAAGTGGCTCCATTCTAACCATACCAAAGTGGCTTTATTCTAACCATACCAAAGTGGCTCTATTCTTACCATACCAAAGTGGCTCTATTCTAACCATACCAAAATGGCTCTATTCTAACCATACCAAAGTGGCTCTATTTTAACCATACCAAAGTGGCTCTATTTTATCCATACCAAAGTGGCTCTATTCTAACCATACCAAAGTGGCTCTATTCTAACCACACCAAAGTGGCTCTATTCTAACCACACCAAAGTGGCTCTATTCTAACCACACCATAGTGGCTCTATTGTAACCATACCAAAGTGGCTCTATTCTAACCATACCAAAGTGGCTCTATTCTAACCATACCAAAGTGGCTCTATTCTAACCATACCACAGTGGCTCTATTCTAACCATACCACAGTGGCTCTATTCTAACCATACCACAGTGGCTCTATTCTAACCATACCAAAGTGGCTCTATTCTAACCATACCAAAGTGGCTCTATTCTAACCACACCAAAGAGGCTCTATTCTTACAATACCAAAGTGGCTCTATTCTAACCATACCAAAGTGGATTCTTACCATACCAAAGTGGCTCTATTCTTACCATACCAAAGTGGCTCTATTCTTACCATACCAAAGTGGCTCTATTCTAACCATACTAAAGTGGCTCTATTCTAACCATACCAAAGTGGCTCTATTCTAACCATACCAAAGTGGCTCTATTCTAACCATACCAAAGTGGCTCTATTCTTACCATACCAAAGTGGTTCTATTCTTACCATACCAAAGTGGCTCTATTCTTACCATACCAAAGTGGCTCTATTCTAACCATACCAAAGTGGCTCTATTCTAGCCACACCAAAGTGGCTCTATTCTAACCATACCAAAGTGGCTCTATTCTAACCATACCAAAGTGGCTCTATTCTAACCATACCAAAGTGGCTCTATTCTAACCATACCAAAGTGGCTCTATTCTAACCATACCAAAGTGGCACTATTCTTACCACACCAAAGTGGCTCTATTCTAACCATACCAAAGTGGCTCTATTCTTACCATACCAAAGTGGCTCTATTCTTACCATACCAAAGTGGCTCTATTCTAACCATACCAAAGTGGCTCTATTCTAACCATACCAAAGTGGCTCTATTCTTACCACACCAACGTGGCTCTATTCTAACCATAACAAAGTGGCTCTATTCTAACCGCACCAAAGTGGCTCAATTCTAGCCATACCAAAGTGGCTGTATTCTAACCATACCAAAGTGGCTCGATTCTAACCATACCAAAGTGGCTCTATTCTAACCATACCAAAGTGGCTCTATTCTAACCATACCAAAGTGGCTCGATTCTAACCATACCAAAGTGGCTCTATTCTAACCATACCAAAGTGGCTCTATTCTAACCATACCAAAGTGGCTCTATTCTAACCATACCAAAGTGGCTCTATTCTAACCATATCAAAGTGGCTCTATTCTAACCACACCAAAGTGACTCTATTCTAACCATACCAAAGTGGCTCTATTCTAACCATACCAAAGTGGCTCTATTCTAACCATACCAAAGTGGCTCTATTCTAACCATACCAAAGTGGCCCTATTCTAACCATACCAAAGTGGCTCTATTCTTACCATACCAAAGTGGCTCTATTCTTACCATACCAAAGTGGCTCTATTCTTACCATACCAAAGTGGCTCTATTCTAACCACACCAAAGTGGCTCTATTCTAACCATACCAAAGTGGCTCCATTCTAAACATACCAAAGTGGCTCTATTCTAACCACACCAAAGTGGCTATATTCTAACCATACCAAAGTGGCTCTATTCTAACCATACCAAAGTGGCTCTATTCTTACCATACCAAAGTGGCTCTATTCTTACCATACCAAAGTGGCTCTATTCTTACCATACCAAAGTGGCTCTATTCTTACCATACCAAAGTGGCTCTATTCTTACCACACCAAAGTGGCTCTATTCTAACCATACCAAAGTGGCTCTATTCTAACCATACCAAAGTGGTTCTATTCTTACCATACCAAAGTGGCTCTATTCTAACCACACCAAAGTGGCTCTATTCTAACCATACCAAAGTGGCTCTATTCTAACCATACCAAAGTGGCTCTATTCTAACCATACCAAAGTGGCTCTATCCTAACCATACCAAAGTGGCTCTATTCTTACCATACCAAAGTGGCTCTATTCTTACCATACCAAAGTGGCTCTATTCTAACCACACCAAAGTGGCTCTATTCTAACCATACCAAAGTGGCTCTATTCTAACCATACCAAAGTGGCTCTATTCTAACCATATCAAAGTGGCTCTATTCTAACCACACCAAAGTGGCTATATTCTAACCATACCAAAGTGGCTCTATTCTAACCATACCAAAGTGGCTCTATTCTAACCATACCAGAGTGGCTCTATTCTAACCATACCAAAGTGGCTCTATTCTTACCACACCAAAGTGGCTCTATTCTTACCATACCAAAGTGGCTTTATTCTTACCATACCAAAGTGGCTCTATTCTTACCATACCAAGTGGCTCTATTCTTACCATACCAAAGTGGCTCTATTCTTACCACACCAAAGTGGCTCTATTCTAACCATACCAAAGTGGCTCTATTCTAACCATACCAAAGTGGTTCTATTCTTACCATACCAAAGTGGCTCTATTCTTACCATACCAAAGTGGCTCTATTCTAACCATATCAAAGTGGCTCTATTCTTAACATACCAAAGTGGCTCTATTCTTACCATACCAAAGTGGCTCTATTCTTACCATACCAAAGTGGCTCTATTCTTACCATACCAAAGTGGCTCTATTCTAACCATACCAAAGTGGCTCTATTCTAACCATACCAAAGTGGCTCTATTCTAACCATACCAAAGTGGCTCTATTCTAACCATACCAAAGTGGCTCTATTCTAACCATACCAAAGTGGCTCTATTTTAACCATACCAAAGTGGCTCTATTCTAACCATACCAAAGTGGCTCTATTCTAACCATACCAAAGTGGCTCTATTCTTACCACACCAAAGTGGCTCTATTCTAACCATACCAAAGTGGCTCTATTCTAACCATACCAAAGTGGCTCTATTCTAACCATACCAAAGTGGCTCCATTCTAACCATACCAAAGTGGCTCTATTCTAACCATATCAAAGTGGCTCTATTCTAACCACACCAAAGTGGCTATATTCTAACCATACCAAAGTGGCTCTATTCTAACCATACCAAAGTGGCTCTATTCTTACCATACCAAAGTGGCTCTATTCTTACCATACCAAAGTGGCTCTATTCTTACCATACCAAAGTGGCTCTATTCTTACCATACCAAAGTGGCTCTATTCTTACCACACCAAAGTGGCTCTATTCTAACCATACCAAAGTGGCTCTATTCTTACCATACCAAAGTGGCTCTATTCTAACCATACCAAAGTGGCTCTATTCTAACCATACCAAAGTGGCTCTATTCTAAACACACCAAAGTTGCTCTATTCTTACCATACCAAAATGGCTCTATTCTAACCATACCAAAGTGGCTCTATTCTAACCATACCAAAGTGGCTCTATTCTAACCACACCAAAGTGGCTCTATTCTAACCATACCAAAGTGGCTTTATTCTAACCATACCAAAGTGGCTCTATTCTTACCATACCAAAGTGGCTCTATTCTAACCATACCAAAATGGCTCTATTCTAACCATACCAAAGTGGCTCTATTTTAACCATACCAAAGTGGCTCTATTTTATCCATACCAAAGTGGCTCTATTCTAACCATACCAAAGTGGCTCTATTCTAACCACACCAAAGTGGCTCTATTCTAACCACACCAAAGTGGCTCTATTCTAACCACACCATAGTGGCTCTATTGTAACCATACCAAAGTGGCTCTATTCTAACCATACCAAAGTGGCTCTATTCTAACCATACCAAAGTGGCTCTATTCTAACCATACCACAGTGGCTCTATTCTAACCATACCACAGTGGCTCTATTCTAACCATACCACAGTGGCTCTATTCTAACCATACCAAAGTGGCTCTATTCTAACCATACCAAAGTGGCTCTATTCTAACCACACCAAAGAGGCTCTATTCTTACAATACCAAAGTGGCTCTATTCTAACCATACCAAAGTGGATTCTTACCATACCAAAGTGGCTCTGTTCATACCATACCAAAGTGGCTCTATTCTTACCATACCAAAGTGGCTCTATTCTAACCATACTAAAGTGGCTCTATTCTAACCATACCAAAGTGGCTCTATTCTAACCATACCAAAGTGGCTCTATTCTAACCATACCAAAGTGGCTCTATTCTTACCATACCAAAGTGGTTCTATTCTTACCATACCAAAGTGGCTCTATTCTTACCATACCGAAGTGGCTCTATTCTTACCATACCAAAGTGGCTCTATTCTAACCATACCAAAGTGGCTCTATTCTAGCCACACCAAAGTGGCTCTATTCTAACCATACCAAAGTGGCTCTATTCTAACCATACCAAAGTGGCTCTATTCTAACCATACCAAAGTGGCTCTATTCTAACCATACCAAAGTGGCTCTATTCTAACCATACCAAAGTGGCTCTATTCTTACCACACCAAAGTGGCTCTATTCTAACCATACCAAAGTGGCTCTATTCTTACCATACCAAAGTGGCTCTATTCTTACCATACCAAAGTGGCTCTATTCTAACCATACCAAAGTGGCTCTATTCTAACCATACCAAAGTGGCTCTATTCTTACCACACCAACGTGGCTCTATTCTAACCATAACAAAGTGGCTCTATTCTAACCGCACCAAAGTGGCTCAATTCTAGCCATACCAAAGTGGCTGTACTCTAACCATACCAAAGTGGCTCGATTCTAACCATACCAAAGTGGCTCTATTCTAACCATACCAAAGTGGCTCTATTCTAACCATACCAAAGTGGCTCGATTCTAACCATACCAAAGTGGCTCTATTCTAACCATACCAAAGTGGCTCTATTCTAACCATACCAAAGTGGCTCTATTCTAACCATACCAAAGTGGCTCTATTCTAACCATATCAAAGTGGCTCTATTCTAACCACACCAAAGTGACTCTATTCTAACCATACCAAATTGGCTCTATTCTAACCATACCAAAGTGGCTCTATTCTAACCATACCAAAGTGGCTCTATTCTAACCATACCAAAGTGGCCCTATTCTAACCATACCAAAGTGGCTCTATTCTAACCATACCAAAGTGGCTCTATTCTAACCATACCAAAGTGGCTCTATTCTAACCATACCAAAGTGGCTCTATTCTAACCATACCAAAGTGGCTCTATTTTAACCATACCAAAGTGGCTCTATTCTAACCATACCAAAGTGGCTCTATTCTAACCATACCAAAGTGGCTCTATTCTTACCACACCAAAGTGGCTCTATTCTAACCATACCAAAGTGGCTCTATTCTAACCATACCAAAGTGGCTCTATTCTAACCATACCAAAGTGGCTCCATTCTAACCATACCAAAGTGGCTCTATTCTAACCATATCAAAGTGGCTCTATTCTAACCACACCAAAGTGGCTATATTCTAACCATACCAAAGTGGCTCTATTCTAACCATACCAAAGTGGCTCTATTCTTACCATACCAAAGTGGCTCTATTCTTACCATACCAAAGTGGCTCTATTCTTACCATACCAAAGTGGCTCTATTCTTACCATACCAAAGTGGCTCTATTCTTACCACACCAAAGTGGCTCTATTCTAACCATACCAAAGTGGCTCTATTCTTACCATACCAAAGTGGCTCTATTCTAACCATACCAAAGTGGCTCTATTCTAACCATACCAAAGTGGCTCTATTCTAAACACACCAAAGTTGCTCTATTCTTACCATACCAAAATGGCTCTATTCTAACCATACCAAAGTGGCTCTATTCTAACCATACCAAAGTGGCTCTATTCTAACCACACCAAAGTGGCTCTATTCTAACCATACCAAAGTGGCTTTATTCTAACCATACCAAAGTGGCTCTATTCTTACCATACCAAAGTGGCTCTATTCTAACCATACCAAAATGGCTCTATTCTAACCATACCAAAGTGGCTCTATTTTAACCATACCAAAGTGGCTCTATTTTATCCATACCAAAGTGGCTCTATTCTAACCATACCAAAGTGGCTCTATTCTAACCACACCAAAGTGGCTCTATTCTAACCACACCAAAGTGGCTCTATTCTAACCACACCATAGTGGCTCTATTGTAACCATACCAAAGTGGCTCTATTCTAACCATACCAAAGTGGCTCTATTCTAACCATACCAAAGTGGCTCTATTCTAACCATACCACAGTGGCTCTATTCTAACCATACCACAGTGGCTCTATTCTAACCATACCACAGTGGCTCTATTCTAACCATACCAAAGTGGCTCTATTCTAACCATACCAAAGTGGCTCTATTCTAACCACACCAAAGAGGCTCTATTCTTACAATACCAAAGTGGCTCTATTCTAACCATACCAAAGTGGATTCTTACCATACCAAAGTGGCTCTGTTCATACCATACCAAAGTGGCTCTATTCTTACCATACCAAAGTGGCTCTATTCTAACCATACTAAAGTGGCTCTATTCTAACCATACCAAAGTGGCTCTATTCTAACCATACCAAAGTGGCTCTATTCTAACCATACCAAAGTGGCTCTATTCTTACCATACCAAAGTGGTTCTATTCTTACCATACCAAAGTGGCTCTATTCTTACCATACCGAAGTGGCTCTATTCTTACCATACCAAAGTGGCTCTATTCTAACCATACCAAAGTGGCTCTATTCTAGCCACACCAAAGTGGCTCTATTCTAACCATACCAAAGTGGCTCTATTCTAACCATACCAAAGTGGCTCTATTCTAACCATACCAAAGTGGCTCTATTCTAACCATACCAAAGTGGCTCTATTCTAACCATACCAAAGTGGCTCTATTCTTACCACACCAAAGTGGCTCTATTCTAACCATACCAAAGTGGCTCTATTCTTACCATACCAAAGTGGCTCTATTCTTACCATACCAAAGTGGCTCTATTCTAACCATACCAAAGTGGCTCTATTCTAACCATACCAAAGTGGCTCTATTCTTACCACACCAACGTGGCTCTATTCTAACCATAACAAAGTGGCTCTATTCTAACCGCACCAAAGTGGCTCAATTCTAGCCATACCAAAGTGGCTGTACTCTAACCATACCAAAGTGGCTCGATTCTAACCATACCAAAGTGGCTCTATTCTAACCATACCAAAGTGGCTCTATTCTAACCATACCAAAGTGGCTCGATTCTAACCATACCAAAGTGGCTCTATTCTAACCATACCAAAGTGGCTCTATTCTAACCATACCAAAGTGGCTCTATTCTAACCATACCAAAGTGGCTCTATTCTAACCATATCAAAGTGGCTCTATTCTAACCACACCAAAGTGACTCTATTCTAACCATACCAAATTGGCTCTATTCTAACCATACCAAAGTGGCTCTATTCTAACCATACCAAAGTGGCTCTATTCTAACCATACCAAAGTGGCCCTATTCTAACCATACCAAAGTGGCTCTATTCTAACCATACCAAAGTGGCTCTATTCTTACCATACCAAAGTGGCTCTATTCTTACCATACCAAAGTGGCTCTATTCTAACCACACCAAAGTGGCTCTATTCTAACCATACCAAAGTGGCTCCATTCTAAACATACCAAAGTGGCTCTATTCTAACCACACCAAAGTGGCTATATTCTAACCATACCAAAGTGGCTCTATTCTAACCATACCAAAGTGGCTCTATTCTTACCATACCAAAGTGGCTCTATTCTTACCATACCAAAGTGGCTCTATTCTTACCATACCAAAGTGGCTCTATTCTTACCATACCAAAGTGGCTCTATTCTTACCACACCAAAGTGGCTCTATTCTAACCATACCAAAGTGGCTCTATTCTAACCATACCAAAGTGGTTCTATTCTTACCATACCAAAGTGGCTCTATTCTAACCACACCAAAGTGGCTCTATTCTAACCATACCAAAGTGGCTCTATTCTAACCATACCAAAGTGGCTCTATTCTAACCATACCAAAGTGGCTCTATCCTAACCATACCAAAGTGGCTCTATTCTTACCATACCAAAGTGGCTCTATTCTTACCATACCAAAGTGGCTCTATTCTAACCACACCAAAGTGGCTCTATTCTAACCATACCAAAGTGGCTCTATTCTAACCATACCAAAGTGGCTCTATTCTAACCATATCAAAGTGGCTCTATTCTAACCACACCAAAGTGGCTATATTCTAACCATACCAAAGTGGCTCTATTCTAACCATACCAAAGTGGCTCTATTCTAACCATACCAGAGTGGCTCTATTCTAACCATACCAAAGTGGCTCTATTCTTACCACACCAAAGTGGCTCTATTCTTACCATACCAAAGTGGCTTTATTCTTACCATACCAAAGTGGCTCTATTCTTACCATACCAAAGTGGCTCTATTCTTACCATACCAAAGTGGCTCTATTCTTACCACACCAAAGTGGCTCTATTCTAACCATACCAAAGTGGCTCTATTCTAACCATACCAAAGTGGTTCTATTCTTACCATACCAAAGTGGCTCTATTCTTACCATACCAAAGTGGCTCTATTCTAACCATATCAAAGTGGCTCTATTCTTAACATACCAAAGTGGCTCTATTCTTACCATACCAAAGTGGCTCTATTCTTACCATACCAAAGTGGCTCTATTCTTACCATACCAAAGTGGCTCTATTCTAACCATACCAAAGTGGCTCTATTCTAACCATACCAAAGTGGCTCTATTCTAACCATACCAAAGTGGCTCTATTCTAACCATACCAAAGTGGCTCTATTCTAACCATACCAAAGTGGCTCTATTTTAACCATACCAAAGTGGCTCTATTCTAACCATACCAAAGTGGCTCTATTCTAACCATACCAAAGTGGCTCTATTCTTACCACACCAAAGTGGCTCTATTCTAACCATACCAAAGTGGCTCTATTCTAACCATACCAAAGTGGCTCTATTCTAACCATACCAAAGTGGCTCCATTCTAACCATACCAAAGTGGCTCTATTCTAACCATATCAAAGTGGCTCTATTCTAACCACACCAAAGTGGCTATATTCTAACCATACCAAAGTGGCTCTATTCTAACCATACCAAAGTGGCTCTATTCTTACCATACCAAAGTGGCTCTATTCTTACCATACCAAAGTGGCTCTATTCTTACCATACCAAAGTGGCTCTATTCTTACCATACCAAAGTGGCTCTATTCTTACCACACCAAAGTGGCTCTATTCTAACCATACCAAAGTGGCTCTATTCTTACCATACCAAAGTGGCTCTATTCTAACCATACCAAAGTGGCTCTATTCTAACCATACCAAAGTGGCTCTATTCTAAACACACCAAAGTTGCTCTATTCTTACCATACCAAAATGGCTCTATTCTAACCATACCAAAGTGGCTCTATTCTAACCATACCAAAGTGGCTCTATTCTAACCATACCAAAGTGGCTCTATTCTAACCATACCAAAGTGGCTCTATTCTAACCATACCAAAGTGTCTCTATTCTAACCATACCAAAGTGCTCTATTCTAACCATACCAAAGTGGCTCTATTCTAACAATACCAATGTGGCTCTATTCTTACCATACCAAAGTGGCTCTATTCTAATCATACCAAAGTGGCTCTATTCTAACCACACCAAAGTGCGACTCAAATCGTTTAGAATTTTATTTTTGTCAAGGCTATCAAGATGTGAGTGTAACATATCGACAAAGTTTGAAAATGGTAGTGGCTATAACATCAGTAATACATTCGATAAATACCAGTGAAGAATTCGCTTGATGTGCAAACACACACGATTGTACACATATGCAATTCATTCACCGTACTCGACCGCCTACAGCTCCCAGTGTCCTCAACTCATATAATCAGGATTTTTTTATGGGTGGGCGCTTACCCGAGTACCCCCCCCCCCTCGGAAAAAAGTGCAAATGACAATTTTAATTCACCATGTGACAGATTGAGTGTGATATTACGTCTTTGAGGGAAAATAAAATTACGAAATTAGGTGCGTCGTCATTGACAATGAAGAAACAGAAATGGTCAAATATGCACATTTTATTACAATATTAATTACGTACCACCCGAATTTACGAGACTAAAAATATTGGAGTCTGTTGAAGTCTGTTATTATCTAATCAATTATAAATAAAACGTAGTGCATATGAAAAAACGTTGCCTGTACAACTGAAGTATCAAGAATTACGAAATGGCAGTATAATCAGTGTTAATAAAAATATGCGTATACCCGCATGGATTTGAAGATATCATATACTTCACTATTTGGATTCTTACACGAATGCATAACAATAATCCGCAAATAGCTTTTGTGCATAAATACTGTATTAAATTTATCCGAGATCGGCAATTATTATTTTGAATTAGTCTCGTCAACAATGCTTCAATGATGTAAGCATATTGACAACCATATTGCCAATATTGTTACATGTTGCCACTTCAAAAGTCCCGAAATAATAAATTATGGAACCATAGCAACTAGATTAAATAGTACCATGGATACAGAATATACAGTTCGAAATATGGAGTAACTTTGCTAACTAATGAATGCATTATATAATACGAACAATACATCAGCATTTTTCAATTGTAATTAATTATCAGTAATGATAATTAATTGTGGTGATATATCGGATCTGCTTCATTCTGTGCTATGCACTATTTTATGTTAATTAAACATAGAATACGAGTCTAATTGGTCTTGTTTGTTATAAACTCTTGAAAATGTGTTAGTGTATGTGATATGCTGGATTATCACAGATAAATACTGATTTGTCATTTTTTTTTCAAAATGTCCGAACATGCTTATGAATAAATCTCTAAAGTAAAAGTTTTCAGTTATTTGACGGACAAATATTGATTTTTTTCTCATAAGAGATTAATAATTATCCACTCACATAATATTAAAACTATTGTAATGTATCTCAATAAAATAATACAGAATTTTGAAAAAAAATATTCTTTCGAATATTTCATTACTTTTCATTACATTTCATTAAAATGGCAACTCTAAAAAGTAATAAAAACAGCTCATTTTACTTTCTTTATACGCAATTGTGATGTATTGTGAACGACATGGAGACACGAATACTCTTTATCACAAGTTTCTTGTACATCTCATAGATAATGAGCGGAACCGGGGCATTTCGTATGCTAATTTTATTTTGTTGGTCAGGACTATTCAGTATTTCAAAGTAAGTAAGTAAGTAAATAGTGAAATTGTCTGAAACAAAAACCTTGTTCACATGTCGATTGTGGTTTGGATATGCGTGCGCTATCGAATGAAAAGATGAATACGAGTATGAATACAAAGTAACTAACATTCAAATATGAGACTTGACACCAATCAACACCTGGAAACACCAGCCAACACCAAGGTAGAAAGTTAAATGTAAACAATATATACAGTTCAGTGGTCAAAAACAGTTGTATGAACAACCTGAAACATTGAAACACGTGCGTAGTACAAACATAATGGTTCAGGCCACACAATAAACATAGTTTTCGTTGATATGTTGGGATGGGAGGATGTACGTATCTTTCAGGGGGCATATATTAATATACATAATGTATACGTATCAGGTCATTTTGACGGCATAATTACATGAATGATAATTCAAAGAATCCAACGTTCAAACAATGTTTATGTGAGCAGATTGATAAGAGTGTAACACGAACTTAACATTGATACACTGATTCCAAATGACGAACCAATTACCGAAACAAATTCTCTGCCTGAAACACATTTGCCAGACGTCAATGGACGCTATCCAGTGACGCAAAATCTGTAAACAGTGTGCCTATTAAGATATTGAATATTCAATTACCGACTACAAGTAAACGGTTATTACACACATCATCATTCGTTCTGTCACTTTGGGATTATTAACTGTGGAGAAGTTATTTATTTAAGTAATGGTTGGCATTGGTTTACTAATCACCTTGTGTAGTGACTACATTGTAAGAGTGTGTATGTGCTCAGTCAGTATTAGTCTAATCAGGTCTGATCAACCAAACATTGCTGGAAATAGTAATCAACAGAGTGGTGTACCTATAAACAATATCGAACCAACCTAACCCAACATTGAAGTGGACAATTGGTCGCACTACTTACCTGTGTGTACAGCAGAGTGTGTTTAGCTGAATTGATTTGCACAGAAGTGAGTACGACTTAGCTACTTAGCTTCAATTAATTTATAAGGGACCAAACATATCATCCAGGCTGCTATTGGCTCATATACTTGATTACATCATACTGTTACATCCGCTTAGGTGGTCCCTTAATTTGCTGTGTGCAGACTTTTACAGCTGTTCCAGTAACAAAGTCGAGATTGCTTTCAAGTATATCACAACTTACAGCATGTTTATTTGCCAGGTTGCAAAAAACTAAGTGAGTGGTTTCTCTCACCATGGTACGATAATGTATCCAAGCAAACACAGTTTATTATAACTACGAGACCCAACGGTAGGTATGGAGCTATCGTTCAATATGCACGTCAAAACCTGAATATTACACAGCGCTTTCATTCATGGGTTCAACTACATTTGAGTTGATTGTGTTTACCATTACCATCACGTCTTGTCAGGCTGTGATTTGTAGTGAATATTAACAAAGCGTTCGAACCCTCCATCTGTACCATAGCGATATCACGTACGCACATTTATTTGAAAAAAAAACTTAACAACAAAAATGTCAATTTTAAATAATTTCAAGAAAAGAATAATGATACCGAACAAAAAAGAATGGTTTAGAAGAAGACACTGGATAAAACCGGATGTAGTTCCGCTATATACCAATATTCTACTGTAAATAATAAAAAGACATTGTTACTAAAGACTATTTTCTAAATAGCGTTGTTGTTGCTTCATCTGTACATTTCACGGCTAGTTGAACCCAGACAATCGGTAATTGATTAGTTAGCGTATTTATCATACTTAAATATGATATAGTTGTCAGAATTGTGGTTACTGTGATAAAGAAATGTACACGCAAATCTCACGTCTCGTTGTAACACAGGCACTCAAAAAAATATTTTTTTTTATGTGAATGCTTGAACGATGTTAATATCATCATTAATGAATATTTGAAATTTCCTATGTTGATAAGTGGCTATTGGCAATGTGGCGTAAATCTATGTAAATGCCAGTGTTTGGCATCGTGTTATTGGTATCAAGTTAAATTTAGCTTTTGTTGACAGTCAACGTGTGGTCAGGTAGCTGTGTTGTCAAATTTCAGTGATCAGATTTAGATGAAGCTGGGCAGTCATCTACCACGGAATAGCAAGAGCTTATTATGTTTGCGTACAGATCCGTTTATTAGAAAATGGGATGGGATTCTCGTTTTATTGATATCGGCGCTCAAATCAATGTGAAACTCAGCAGTAATATATGTAATATGCGAAAGGTTTTTATTTTTTTATACCGTATTTTCATTGCGCGATTTTTTTTTCAGTTTTTTGACCGTTGATTCAGCGATTCTTGTTAATTGTTTAGCGAGTCCGTGGAGATACGTCGAAATTACAAACAATGGTTTTCTTCTAATTGATTGCTATGTTTGGACAGCCTAGCATCTTATTTTCACGTGGTTGTGTGATACATTTTTTATTGTAAGGTATTATATAACCGTTTTGAAACATAAAAACATGAAGCACAGTTTACATTTATTGATAGTTGATACCGTGTCATATGAATATTATTTGGGGTTCGCCCCTAAATAATTAGTAATACTGTTGTAGAAGTTGCTGGAGAAAAACGGCAGGTCGGGTGGTTGGACAAATTTTATATATAGGGAGGTTAAGATTTCACAGAACGTGTACTCACACGAACACCTTTCATAATTTGAAATTGTTCTTAAGATATAATAGACCATGTGTGTTAATGTTCAGCCCAACTTCAACACCTCGGCTGGCGCTGTTACGTTCCATTAAGAATTGTATGAGGTGCGTATTTCTTGTAAATTTGATTGCATTTGAATTGGAATAATTAGTTTTCCATTCAAAATTATAATACAATGTCTAATAACCAGATAGTGATCACATGAGTGAGGACAACTCGACACTGAAGACGATTTGCTGTTGCTGATGTAGGCAAACATAACAAGAACAAAGTTATCCAGTCTATAATAACACAGGGTTTTTCTTTTAAGTTTAATAAAGTTCAGGTAGCGTTATACTTTATTACAATTGTTATTTCCAAGCGAATGATGCTTATCTGATACATATATTAAACCATTCACCTGTTTCATTAGCTTTCTAAAAGACGATGTGTTGCTACAGTGGGACATTGCGAAGTGGAACGATTTCGTTTTAAGGAGGTACATTTTCTCAAACAATGTTTTTATTTTACAACAATAATCTTATTTATATTTATAATTTTAAATTTCAAAGTGAACTATATAACTTTTTTTATATAACTGTTTGTTTGTTTGTTTTTTCTCTTATTTACATGAATCTGAATCACATCTATGTTAGATTTGGTCATTTATTAACTGATCTTGCCATTCCAGAAAAAAATGGCGCAGTACTCTCAAGAAATCGGTGACAGATTCCCTCTCAAAAACAGCAAACAGTGGGTCGACCAACATAACTTCAACGAATTGTTTATTCTACTAATAGGCACCATGTTTGTTTTTTCAATGAAGTTAATGTCAAATATATCAATATTATAATAATGAAACTTGAATCAATGTCATGTCGTTGCTATCATAATAACATTTGTGTGTTTCTATTCCATATTGTAGGACATAAAATGCCAATTAGTTGTGATACCAGATGGAATCATATGCCATCTATTTGGTCCGTTTGAAGGAAGATGACATGATGTAGCAATGCTGAGAGAGAGGGTGATTTATTAACTGACTTGCTGCAGCTACCAAATATACCAGACTGTAGCCCATATATTGTATTTAGTAGGTATTATTCAGATTAATTGTCAAACCTGCTTGTATAGTGGTAATACAGCCGAATTATTTGGACAGACGCCATCTCACAATAAAATTCTGGCATACTACACATTGTTGTTTATCACGAGTATACCTGAACATGTTAAATTTATTGCAGCAATTGAGATTTCAAGATATTTTCAAATCGTTTAAGGAAAAAAGAACAATACACGTTTTTATTATAATTAATATATATCTCAATTCATACAAAATGTAAATAAATATTTTTTTATTTTCAAAATTAATACATATTTATTTTATCGTTCAACATTAAATCGTTATATATTAAATAGGATGACAATATAAAACGATAGACAATTTTAACAATAAACTAAATTGAATTTCTGTTTTATTATATCAAACATGGCTAGTCTCAAAACTGTGTTTTCTTTACTCTTTCTCTTCATCATATTTTTGTTTCCCGAACAGCAACCTCTTTTCCTCAAACTCAATCTTTTTCAATTGAAAAGCTGTCTTTTGTTACAGGTGATTTTCAATGGCTTTCCCGCGTATTTTGGCTTAAAACGCAGCAGCAATAATACTGTACAATTGCAACATATACAGTAACATTATAATTTTACATATAGCATAATCACTGGGGATACGATTTGTCAAATTTCACTATATATAAACAACTTCCTCCTTCCAGTCACATTCTGATGCCCAGTTTTCAAACACACCCCCTACCCTCCATCATGACAATAAAACAGTAGACAACATACAAACGAGTTTCAACAACGTAGTCGAAATGTGTGTAACGCAACAAATACTGTTTCCAAGCTTCAGTATCTTTCTTTGTAAAATAGGTCGGTAGGAGAGCCGTGTACTCCTTTCACCGTCTCCTATCTATGGGTAAACAGGGTGGGCAGCCATTACACATTCTGCAATATGAAACCATTGGCAACGAACCATACAGATTAACAGCTAAAATTTTTCTAAAGAGATCATTATCATGATCGTACAATTTTTGGGTGTATGACATTTTCTGAAAACAAGATTTAAAATAAATTCGCTATATAAATCTATCGAGATATTTAAAATTCAAGATAAAAATTGTCAGTTTGTCTGTGCTTGTAACTGCAGCAACTGTGTAACCATATTGTTGGGTTATTTTGAAATATATGTTATGTTTCACGAGGATGTTGTGGCGATGAGACAGGTAATAATCATTCCGCCAACGACGACCAAAAACGATGATTGAACAAAATAACATGTGAAGCAGTATAAATGTAAGAAAGAATAAATGTAATAAATAACCAGTCTAGTGATGATATACTTGTACGCTTACTATTACTACGCGTCGTTGGTGTCACTGGGTAATGACCGACATCTGCCAATGCATCGTTGGTATCACTGGGTAATGACCGACATCTGCCAATGCATCGTTGGTATCACTGGGTAATGACCGATATCTGCCAATGCATCGTTGGTATCACTGGGTAATGACCGACATCTGCCAATGCATCGTTGGTATCACTGGGTAATGACCGACATCTGCCAATGCATCGTTGTATCACTGGGTAATGACCGACATCTGCCAATGCATCGTTGTATCACTGGGTAATGACCGACATCTGCCAATGCATCGTTGGTATCACTGGGTAAAGACCGACATCTTCCAATGCATCGTTGGTATCACTGGGTAATGACCGACATCTGCCAATGCATCGTTGGTATCACTGGGTAATGACCGACATCTGCCAATGCATCGTTGGTATCACTGGGTAATGACCGACATCTGCCAATGCATCGTTGGTATCACTGGGTAATGACCGACATCTGCCAATGCATCGTTGGTATCACTGGGTAATGACCGACATCTGCCAGGGTATTGTTAACTCGACTGAGCAAGGACTGACACCAAGACATTGTTAGGTCAACTGGAGAAAATAGCATTTGTCTGGACATGCTTAGCTTGACTTGAACTGACCTGCCTCCAGCTTGACTCATCAAAGCAATTACGCTGTAGAAGCAATTTTGCTCAATTAGAACCTTTCTTTCCAGCTTTTACTTTAAATCTATTTTTTGTGTATGACTAAAGATTATTTAGCATTTTAGATTTGAGTTAACATCCTTATGAACGTCTTTGTCTTCTCATTTTCACATCAATACTTTGCGCTAACTTCAAAAGTCGCGTCTATCAAGAAATGGTTTATATTATACAATATAATCCCTGATTAAATTGTTGACCCACACCAAGAAAACCAGTAAATTACATAGTACTGACATGAACACAAAAATATTATATGGTATTCAACATATCAGTACCGTGTATCAGTAGTGTCAGAGTTTCATTTGTTTTGCAGATGATATGTTTATCATCTATTATCTGTGCTTTCCAGACTTACAACAAGCTTTTGATTGACTTATTATGTTAGTTGTGTATTTCCCTTAATATTGCTGTAACTGCTACTGCTGCTGGTGTTTTGTTGATGTAAATTGTAGTACATTGTGAAAACTTTATCATGTTATTAATCATTCATGTCATCGATAGCACCGGTTAATATATCAACCATGTGTTACAGCAAGATTCAACACAAGGAATGGATACGCACACTATATAATTGTATGTTGCATCATCCGCTGAGTTGATTCCAGACAGACAGTAATTGAGGAGTTATCGTATCTATCATGCCTAATTATAACATTGTGGTTACTGTGGTAAAAGAATGTACATTATATACGAGAATCCCAATCCCGACTGTTACATGTAAACTCACTTTATATGTGTGTGAATTATGGCTATATTACAGTGTGTGCAGTTTTAAGACAGTTCTAGTCAAAGAGATTACTACTGAATTTGCATTGTATACAATAGAAAAATATTATCACACTGAAAACGCTTTGAAATGAAGGACCTTTTTGGAAATGGTATGATAATTTTCGAATTTTTAATACTAATACAAGACTTTTTCATCTCGTGTCACGGAAACACATATGACCAAATGGCATTAACCATTGTAGAAAATGTATTGTTAACTTTAGTTAACAAATAATGCAGTGTATGGATCAATGGCATTTCCATATGAGGGTATTACCGAGGCATCGCATGGTTGATAGAGTACCACTCACATTTTGACATTACAATATTATGTACAAACAATATATTTCAGAACTGTGGAGCATGTAGATAGCAATACATACAAATTATACAAAAGAGAATAATTAATAATTATATAGCATCAAATCCCTCACACATGTTCTGATATATAGTATGTCTCAGTTGTGACTTGTCAGCATGGTATGGTTATATATTCCAGACATCAAGTACTACCATATTTCACTCAACAATTTGAGCATGTATTCTAGTGTGTTTGTTGTGGCGTTATTGTGGGTTGTTGTCAATTGAAGCATGCCGGCTATGAAAGGGTATCGTATTCGACTTCCATCCATACAACCCCGGATACATCTTTGAAAACCATCGCATCATTAATAATTCAATCAATTCTCATGTTGCTATAAACTGTGTGCTGGGAAATCTTTGATGAACATGTGCAATTTTGTTGGTTACACTGACTTCAAACCTGATTGCTTAAATTACGTTCTGTCCAATCAGTTGAATACATTATTTGACTATATTTGGTAAGTCATCACTGTCTATCAAAGTAAATCAGACAATGTTTGAGTAATCCACAGAGGTATTATTAGTAAATAATTATCTGCAAATTATATTAACAGAATTAAAAAGTAAATTCAATGGTTGCAGTCTAGTTTCCTTTTGTTGCTTCTGGCCAGTGGGTGCCAACTTTAGTGTTTTCTCAGCTTGGGGTCCTTTCCGCTTGCCATTGGCAGCATCCAAACTGGCTTGAGGACTTCACCTGTACCATCTGGCCGGTGGCATCCTGAAGCACCGAGACTACATCCTCCATCTTCAAATCACAGAGGGTGGAGGTGGTCTGCGTAACTGTGGTGACGACGCCCCATGACTCAGCTCGCCGGCTAAAACATAAGCTGCCAAAATAGCATCCCGCTGCAGTTACACTGCAGGATATTCCACATAGCTGTGCGATGTTCCACCAAGAGCTGTGTGTGCTGGTCTGTGGGGACTGGTATGTTCAGGCCCTGAGAATTGTAATGTGTTCCAGTGTGTCGGCCACAAACTCTAAAAGTTAATGGGTCACAACTCTGCTCTTAGGGCCTGATATATTGTTTCCAACTGAACTGCCGAAAAATTCTAAGCCATCCCACCAAACAAAAATGTGTGTTGTACAGGGGTCAGAGAAGGAACCAAGTGATCCGGTCGGAGTGTGAGATTTGGCTTCAGACTCTGCTGGCTCCAGTATCAGACGGCCCAACGATTGGGTAGCGCTTGGTCCAGTGGAAAGGATTAAGCATGAGATTGCCCTACCCTAAGGACTTAGACCTATATTCCACAGGGGACCAATATTCGCCCATCAACACTGTCTGTGAGCCTTCCGCCACCTTTTAGCACTCAGCCAGACCAGTAGAGCCGTGCAGTCGGTGTTGCTTTGGATCTCGCCGCCGGAAGCAACAGCACTACCGAGAGTGACTGCTTCATGATCAAGGGTGGGGGTATGTATGTCGGGTCACTAGGATTGATGATTCCTCCCCAACATGACTCACAGAGTCGTTACAGAGGTAGACTGGCAAAGTCGGGACTTCTTTTTTGTTTACAAAAAGAAATAATTGTTTTAAGTCTTTTTAGCGTGATTGCGAAAACTAACTTGGGCGTGAAAAAAATCCCGAGTGGACGCATCTGCAGGCATTTGACTGGTATTAATTATTCACGATGTAATTGATTATTCATGAGTGGGTGTGTGAAAGTAAACACATCAAACACAAACATTTGAGCTCCCGGACTTGTTCTTTCATTAAAGCGATCAAAAGAGAAATAATTACAACTATTGTCGCCCGTAAGCTTCGTCAGACGACATCGATCTACTCAGAAAGGGGCAACTTCGTACTTCAGTGATTATCCGCTTCCCGTCGGAATGGCAACAAACACGTTCTTACCGGAGTAATTACTTTCAATAATCTTTTATCGAGTCAGTTGCAGAGATGGGTACTTTAACTTTCTAAGTGCAAAAGCGATAATTTCATCCATGTTTACTGAAAACAAGTCGATTTAAATGTCCAATGAATATAAGTAGTCTTTCAAAATCGCCAGGTCCTCGGAAGTGAAAGGTCACGTACATTAACATAAATAAGTTACTTGTATTACGAACACAGCTGCACTCTGATTCGTTGTCAGTTCTATTCAACCGTTTTTAATTAGCATAATCACCGGAGTGATTCCACTCCGGGTTTCACTCCAATGCAAGGGGTGGCCTGCAGATACGTCCAGTCGGGATTTCTTTCGCAGTCACGCTAGTTTTCGCGATCATGCTTAAAAAGGATAAATTGCCAATTAATTATATTTTTTTATGTTAAACAAAAAAGAATTCCCGACTTTGCCAGTCTAACTCCGAAGGGTCGCCTGAAGTTGCACCCGCTGAATCAGATATTGCCTAAACTCCCTCACTTAAAAAAAGTGAGCGAGGGTGTGTCCGATGATACCTCTGATGGCCGGGTCGGTCCCCTCTGAGAACGCCTGTGGGTCCTCGAAGGGAGAGTGACAGAGCTCAGGAAAAAATCCCTGTCAATGGCTCCAACCAAAGGTGACATTACTATAGGGTTCCAACCCGGGAGATCCTGATGGCAATTCCCGCATAAATATGGAGAAACAACCTAGGAGGTGAGGAGGTCTTCTTGGACTGCTTTCCTATCTTCCCGTCCGTTTTAAACACTAAGAAATGAACAAGGCATGCATGAGTAGAACGAAATTACAGTTACAAAACTGACACAAAGAAGCCCAACAAAGTGGTCAAATGCGTCACCCAAGTTTGTTTGTTAGTGGTACACAAAAAATGACACAGGGTCCCTAATAAGAAAATGTGTTTATTCTACCAGATGTCATGAATTTGTTTTTGCGTATCTGTTGACCGACTTAATTAGCTGATTATTAGCTGAATTGCTGTGTTATGTCTGTCATCGTTTAGGCCTATTTGAAGTTTTGGACGGAACTTGGCTCAGTGATTTGGAACTAATTACGAGATATCCGTCGCGATTCTGACAGTTTACATTCATAGTTATTAATGTAGTGAACGATTAATCAAAAGATATGACGTATTCAGTGCTTAGTGTGATTGGCTTTATGATTGAAGGTTACGCCCTAGAGTCTTTTTACTGCTTTGTAATTGGTTAGAGTTGTGAAAATGAATAAAGAGAGTTTGAGTTGGTCTTGGGGAGCACAGCACGATAGACGCAGTAGAGAGAGTGCAGTCCTGGAGAGTCGAGTCGAGTCCTGGAGAGCCTTGGGGCGAGTGTTGACGCAGTCTAAGAGAGTCTTGGGTCAGCCTTGCGATAGATAGTTTTGGGGATTTTTCCCCAGGGCGCTGTGTCTTATAGAGTGCTCGATTGACCGACTAAGACGAGAGCTGAAACGTATTTCGTTGTGCGTGTCTTATTTGACTGTAAAGTATAAGTGACTTTCCCGATCCCGTACCTCAAGGGGACACGATAGAGAGACGAGACGAGATTCCCCCCTGACACGTGTAGAGAACCCGAGAGTAGGAAAATTTCCCCCCTGATACAGACATCACATCTTACTGTTCACAACGGTCACAGGAGTACCTCAGAAAACTCAATCGAAAACAAGCAGCCTCTCGGCTGAGATAGCTCCGCTGTTAGCAATGCACATTTCAATTAAAGAACAGAAGATATCATTAGAAAATGAACAATATGTGTAGTATCAAAGCAATGGGACTTGCTGTTTTCAACAAGAATTCAAAAATATCATTTTTGACCATAAATGATTGTGGTTTTTAACAAGAAGTCGAAAATATCACTTTTTACCAAAAATGACAAAAATATTCACCAAAATTAGAAAATTGAAGATATCATTACAAAATGAACAAATATGAGAGAGGGCCACATGTAGTACCTATATATGTAATATCAAAGCAATTGGACTTGCGGTTTTTAACAAGAAGTTGAAAATATCACTTTTTATCAAAAATGACAAAAATATTCACCAAAATTAGAGAATTGAAGATATCATTACAAAATGAACATATCTGAGAGAGGTCCACATGTAGTACCTATATATGTAATATCGAAGCAATTGGACTTGCGCTTTTTAACAAGAAGTCGAAAATATCACTTCTTACCAAAAATGACAAAAATATTCACCAAAATTAGAGAATTGAAGATATCATCATGAAATGAACAAATCTGAGAGAGGTCTACCCAAGGTACACATACACCAAGTATGAAAACATTCAGGCTTGTAGTTTTTGAGAAGAAGTCGAAAAAGTAAAACATTAACACGGACGCCGGACGACGACGGACAATCACTCATATGATAAGCTCCGCTCGACAAAGTCGACAGCGGAGCTAAAAAAATGATGTCTGAATCGCCCTGTTTTTCTGCGATGCACACTTGGTGCGGAGAAACAGGAGAGTGAAGATAAGGCAAGATGACGCTGTCTTCTTTAACTTCGTCACGTGTTGCACGACATGGAAGAAAATCTATGAGGTCATGGAGCTTCCCCTGACCTAGATTTCTCTCTCCGTCATTGGCTGAAACGCAGATTAATGCATACAGTTTAAAATAGTCATTTTGACTAACCGGAGTCTATGGTGGATAATTCAAGTCCAACATTGCTGATTGCATCTATATTTATACTTATTTATTAGCCTCTTTCACATTTGATTCTGTTGAATTGAAATGTTTTTGATTTTCTTTCTCAATCTATTATTCCTAAGTGTGGCTGGACATTTTATTGCAAACTTGACAAATAAATATATGTGTGCACATTTTTAGTGGTCTTCTAATGTGTGTTATTCTAGTGAAGATTTACGAACAAATCCCTGCCAATCACCATATTTGACCCGATACTGAAACTAATTGTCATAGACATATATCCTAACATGTATAATTTGAAGAGAAAAAAAAAACATGTCAATGATACATTTTGAAAAAAAGACGGCTGAAACAAATCATCATTGACATGTATATCTCAACATATATAAAGTTTGTATCAAATTTGAACAAAAACCGACAAATCCCACTGAAGAACAAGATAGATGCCAGTTGGCCATATTTGATCTGATTATGGAACAAACCGACATGACCATATGACCATGACCATATATATTGATGTTGTATGTGCCAAATATGAATGAAAATGGTCCCTAAGCCTTTTTGTTGTAATAGTACAGTACAGTTGGCCATCTTTGATCTCATTGTAAAACAAATTGCCGTGGACATCAATCTGATTAAAATTCGATGTAGGTATGAGGTTTAAATTTTTTTTTATTATTTTTTTTTTTATGAACCTTTATATAAAATTTATTTTTATTTTAGTTTGAATATGTCGATTTTTTGTTTTTTCTTGCCGTTAATCTTGCCTGTGCAAATCTCGTCCAGGGACCAGCCTCAGATCACGGGTTACAAATGCGTCTGAGCATGTATCAGGGGGTAAATCCTCTCCACGGGGTTCTCCACACGTGTCAGGGGGAAATCTCGTCTCGTCTCTATATCGCGTCCCCTTGAGGTGCGGGATCGGGAAAGTCACTTATACTTTACAGTCAAATAAGACACACACAACGAAATACGTTTCAACTCTCGTCTTAGTCGGACAGTCGAGTACTCTATAAGACACAGCGCCCTGGGGAAAAATCCCCAAGACTATCGCAAGGCTGACCCAAGACTCTTTTAGACTGCGTCAAGGCTCGCCCTAAGTCTCTCCAGGACTGCGTCTGTTCTGGTGTACTCCCCAAGACCAACTCAAACTCTCTTTATTCATTTTCAAAACTCTAACCAATTACAAAGCAGTAAAAAGAATCTAAGGCGTAACCTTCAATCATAAAGCCAATCACACTAAGTACTGAATACTTTGATTAATCGTTCACTACATTAATAACTACGGATACCAACTGTCAGAATGAGTAGTCTGAATAGCGACGATTATCTGTAATTAGTTCCAAATTACTGAGCCAAGTTTCGTCCAAAACTTCAAATAGGCCTAAACGATGACAGACATAACACAGCAATTCGCTAATAATCAGCTAATTAAGTCGGTCAACAGATACGCGAAAACAAATTCATGACACATGACTCAAAACATGGTGGCGTACAGCAGCTACTTTTGCATGAACTGGACCTCATACAACTTATTGACAACGCATTTTTTTGATGATGGATCTTTGTATAAAATAACAAGTAAGTAGCATTCATTAACCAGTTTGGCATTGATTGTATTTCATTTCTGTTTGGTGGCAGATGAATTACATCTGACAGTAATGTTGTTTTTGCCTCTGGATCGGAGACGCGGTGATCCGGTATCAACTTATGAGCCCTACAAAGCAATTGAGCTGGTAGTTGTCAAGATGCAATTGTTGACAGGCAGCAACGGACAATTACCTATATGAAAAGCTCCTTTCTGTCATCTACAAAGACAGTACAGTGGGGTTAAAAATGAGGTTGACGTGTAAGAAAGTATGTACTCAATACACATGCGTATGCCAGTGTAAGCTTCCCAATTCCCAGCTAAAAGACTATAAATGGAAGGAGCACAAATAATAATCCTAGGCCTAACAGGTCCACCGTCACAGATGACATCGTTACCATATGCATGCAAGGCATACAACACAGTGAAGACAAGCAGAGTGTATAAATCAACAGGTTTAATATTGAGTAACATATCAGTCAAAATACACTTTATGCTTTACTCACATTACAACACTAGAGGGCGCACACACTTGAACCATGGAGGTAAAAAATGCTTGAACTGAGTTACCAAGGTGGCCGTCAAACACATGTTTGTTGTTTTGTTCTTTCAACCAAAAATCTCTCTCGCTCAACTGGCCACGCCTCCAACTGTGCCGAGCATTCCGTTGACCATTAGAATATTCGTAAATGGAGTCAATTTGTGTAGTTTTCTTGATTTATTATGCAGATATAGGTAAAATATAGATAAAGCTTTGGTTAAATTTGAAAGAGCAACTAATATTCTTCAAGCCGGTATTTTTTTTAGATTTTAGTTTTCATTTTTTCGTATGTTTTTTTCCAGTTTAAAAAATATTGGCTCACGGGAGCCTTCATCCCTTGTCTATTTCTTACACTGGATACCAGCCGTACCACCACCACCCCCCCCCCCCCCGCTCATAGAGACTGCGTACTACAGTTGATTATAGTTCCAGGGCTAGCTCTCTGTGCGTATACTAAGTCAAATAACGTCACATATGGCAGACGACGCTTCGTTGGTTTCAAATTTGAAGCGTTCACCTCAACTGGGAATTCGTGGCTATCGCAGTCAGCTCTTCGTCATCGAAGACCCAAAATGCCCGGAAAGTCTCCCTGTGCCTTTACCAACAAATAGCAGAACTGTTCTGTCAATGACTCGCGATTAAAAGCAAATTCATCGTAACTTTCTGAGCACCGTCCAAAACCATGTAACAGTCCCAAGCATGTCGATCTCTTCCTTCTGCGCATGCCCACTCAATCACGTTCCCGTAACGCGGGAAAGACAATTCCTCCCTCAAAGTACAGCTGACAGAATTCAAATAAAACACACTCAAATGTGAAAGTTTTTAAAAAATAAAAATTCCAGTAAAGGAACGATACTGTCTATAGCAAAATACAATACATAAAAATGTACGTCCAGACAATGACGTCATAGTTATTCTTAGAAACTCTCGCGCAGAAGCAAGGGTTGTACCAGTGTTTCAATCGGGGTAAAGAACGTACTCAGTACCTGGTTACACAAGCAATAACCGAGCTGCGCGAATATTTAATAAAACTGCCTAATTGTGTTTTAAGGTGAACATCGTCACCATGACAACGCACGTAGGTCTCAGGGCTACTATGGTTGCAGAACCCAAACAATATTGGGTTGGTTATATTATTATTTGTTTGACAACTTTAACAACCGTTTGCCTGAATAATATTATTGTCGCCATTTGGCGAACCGTCACGAGTAAATTGATTCATTAATCCCGATACACCGCTCGGTAAGGCCAACAAAAAAATTATGTTGCCCTTAAGTCAAAAATTTTAAAATTGGGTCGGTCGAAGAGTATCGTAAATAGCCAAGGTATATGGGCTTCATAGTATTCGGAACATGTCAGAGAAATACAGTTCAACCCGAGGTTCAAAGCCGCCACTTACGTGGACTCTGGGGATCAAACAACAGTCCGGAATACTTAATTTTTAGAGGAGACCATTTTTTACTGCTTAAAATGGTGAGTTTCTAATATTTGGGCCTATTAAAAAAAAATACGCGACGCGATATTTCATATTTTTCGGTCGGTCGCTGAGGGCAACAAAACATTTTTGTTTGGCCTAATGTAGACAATACCGAGATAATGAGCAATTAAAGATAAATTAATATATACTGACAGAATGAAACTATTTTGAATTTGTCTAATGAAATGTAATAATAATTATAATACTAAGATTTTAGGAAAAGTGTGGATGAAAAAAAAAAACAATGGAAAAAACAGAAATGATTAAAATATAAAGAATGTTGTCTCATACACATTATGTCGTGTAAAATACATTAAGAATATTCGATTTTCTTCAGGAAATAGTAGTAAAAAGGTTATCTACATCTATTTTTCCAATCATATTTTCAGATGCGCTAATGACGTTATGTACTAAAGCCACGTGCCCTAAAACTTTTAGCTCGTTGTCTTGATCAGCTAGGGGAGTCCTTTCCAATTCTTGCATCCGACTTGCAAGTTGCTTGTGTAATGACACTACTTCCCACTCAGTACCGACTTCCAATATATTCTCGGCTAACTCACATGCACTGTTCATTTTACACAATTCCATCTGAAGATGGTCGCCGATTGCTTGTAATTGTTTGTCTTTAATGTTGGCACTGTCTTCGAGTTGGCGTAGCAATTCGGCTTGGTTATTGTCTATTTTCTCTTTGATTTCAGCTGCTATTATTTCAATATCCTCCTTGCTTTTCTGACGATTTTCAGCAAGATGGTTGACAGCCTTCTCTACTTTCACCAAAGCTTCATCGAATGCTTTCACTTTCGTACTTGTTGACCCTAGTAATGCTTTGAGATCACTACGATGCTTTTCAACAGCGTCCTTGAGATTGATGAATGGGTGGTCTGGTTTCGGGTGATCCAGGACAGTACAATCACGGCAGATTGGCACCTCACACTTGGAACAGTAGAAGCGTAATATTTCTCCCTCATGTAGCTCGCACTTGAGGGGTTCCAGCTTAACTCGCAGCGAATCAACATGCTCACCAGCACGGATCTGTTCCAATGTCACAACCATATGATTACGGAACACTCGGAGTTGTTTATGAAGTGCCACACAGTTGTCACATAGAAAATCCAGGCATGTTAAACACCGAGAATTTGCGGCGTCTCTGGAACAACACCCAGAACAGACTGGCTGGTTGTTCTCATCCTCCACACTCTTCCAAGTTGACATGGATTCGGCTAGATCGGATATGAAAAAATTATCTTGCAGACCATGAATTCCGTTTTCCGGAAGTATCTCTTCTTGTCTGCATTTTGGACACTCGACAGTCTTACTCCCGTCTTTCACCAGTTTTTCCAGGCATTTCATACAGAATGAGTGTAGACATGGTAACACTTTGGGTTTCTCGCAGTGATCGAAACAAACTGGACATTTCAGAAATTCGTCGTTTATCTGGGAGAGAAATGCAGACGTACTAGAACCGGCCATTGTAGGAAATTCAATACGCCCAAGAGCCTTTGATGACCTTTGGCCAATGACGTCATAGTTATTCTTAGGAACTCTTGCTCAGAAGCAAGGGTTGTACCAGTGCAGTGTTTCAATCGGGGCAAGGACGTACTAAATACCTGGTTACACAAGCAATGACCGAGCTGCGCGAATATTTAATCAAACTGCCTAATTGTGTTTTAAGGTAAACATTGCCACCAGTACAGTGTGCGGTGTATATTTTCAAATAGCGTTGTCAAATTTTACTGTTGTACCGACGTGGTTTTGGTATCGTTGTTTTTGGAATTAATCATTAATATTCTCCTCGTTTTTCAGCTCTGTCAAAGGGAGTTAGCTATGGTTTGTTTTCACGCAACTGTCTCATTAAATTAAAATAAAAAATAATTACATTTAGGACAAACACCCAAATCACATAACAGGAGGTTCCAGTTCAGTTGCTTTCTCGAACGATACAAGAGTCACACAACTATAAATTTGAAGTGTCGTTCGGAATTTAACAATATACTACATCAGTTGTTTTTAATGGTTGTATAAACAAATGAAAAAAATAAGAACAAATAAGAGCAAGAGTAAACTAGAAACGTATACACAAAAATATATTACTTAAAGGACGAATAATAGCTACTATAAAGCACTAATACTACTTAGCTTGGTGGCGCTGTTACATGTATAATTCATCTCTGATTTTCATACCTGACTGGATAAATTGTGCAACATTGATAGAGCACTTCTTCATAATTTCAATAAATTGAACTTCAGAGGGCAATGTGTCGAATTATTCAATTTTGTTTTTACTCTGTAATATAAGTCTTTTACGACATTCAATATAATTACTACATTCCATCATGAAATGATATTCACTCTCAATTACATTACAGGTTTTGCATTTACGTTCTGCCCTTGGTATCCGCCTATGTCTGCCAGTCTCCATTAGCAACTTATGATCTGAGATACCGAATTTGCATAAAAGTTGTCCCAGTTTAATATTGTTGATCTCTGTTAAATAATTTTCTATTTTAAATTCAATTTTAAATTTTCTGTATGTGGCTAAATTAATTTGTCTCACCATTTATTCTAATTTCTTACGTCATTAAATAGTTCACATTTCCACTGTTCTGTGTACCTTTCTTTAAGTAAGACATTAAGTTTTTTTATTCAATAGATCTTTATCAGACTTTTCTCGTTGTCTGATATAACTATTTAAATTATTATTATCTGCAATGATTTTTTTTACTTTACAACCAAGTTTGCGTACTTGTGGAGTAGGATTCTTCGGATAATGACAAGATTATGGAAAGCCGTAGGGGACCCCCGATAAATATTTTTATTCAATTGAAAGGACACATATAAAGCAAAACTAACGACAGTCACCATTTGTCGAGAAAACTTCGTTTTTTTCAACATCCGATAAAAATTAATTTGTTCCCGGTAGCAGAAAATAAAAGCCGGAATTTCTTTTTCGGAGAAAGATCCATCGCCGAGAATATTATTTCACTAATGTGATTGTGACGAGATTTTATTTTTGTATGCCGAGATTTTACTCTTCCGTATCGGCCGAGCCGAGTTTATTTTCAAACAAATTCCCGTAATATAAACGTATTCATTCTGACCAATTGCCGAGATTTTATTTTTCAGCTATGCCGAAAAAAAAATATGCTAGCACGCTGTTGACGGCGCACGCGCAGTCACACTGATCATAAGCCGAGAAGTTTTTTTTTAGTCGTGCCGAGAAATTTTATTTTGCCGAGATTTTGTCCCCTAACGCATGCGCAATACAGCTGCGCGCGAGAACGCATGCGTCGTATTTATTATAGCGCGCGAGATCTAGAGTTATTTATAGTTATTTATAGTTATTTAGTTATTTAATTATTTAATAGTATTTTAAACACAAGACTAGTTTCATATCTAGAAAAAAATAATATCCTCTCGAATAAACAATTTGGATTCAGGAAAGACTGTCGGACAACAGACAATCTGTTTATCCTGCAAACTATTATTAATAAATACCTCCATCAGGACAAGGAGATCATCCATCAAGCAAATGATAAAAATAAATCGAAAACATCAAATAAAATTTATGCCTGCTTTGTAGACCTCAAAAAAGCCTTTGATAGTGTTTGGCATGAAGGTCTTTTTTATAAATTGTTGAAAAATGGTGTAAACGGTAATATGTATAAAATTATAAAAGATATGTATGGTGATATGAAATATAAGGTAAAAACAAGAAATGGTTTAACAGAATCATTTTGTTCAAATATCGGAGTAAAACAAGGATGCAACCTTAGCCCAAGTCTGTTTAATTTATTTATTAATGACCTGCCTGATATTTTTGATAATGATCATTGTGACCCTACACTGCTACACAACACACCCATTAATTGCCTTCTTTATGCAGATGATATTGTGATTCTTTCAAAATCCAAAAAGGGATTACAAAACTGTTTGGATAAATTATCAGCCTACACATCAAAATGGCAGTTGTCTGTCAACACAGATAAAACAAAAATAATGATATTCAATAAGTGTAACAGACTCCTTAACAAGGAAATATTCTTTTATGAAGGAAAAGAAATCAATATAGTTAAAGATTTCAATTATCTTGGCTTAACTATGAGCCCAAATGGTAAATTTAAAGATGCCATGAAAAACCTGAAAAGAAAAGGAATAAAAGCTTTATTCTCATTAAAGACCAAAATTGGATCTGGTAATCTGGACGTGTCCATACTACTGTCACTATTTGATAAACTTATCAGACCAGTTATTGTGTATGGGAGTGACATTTGGGGAGAAGAAAGTTCTACAAAATCAATTGTAGAGGATGTCCAGCTTACATACTATCGGTACATTCTTGGTATCTCAAAAAATACACCAATCATGGCAATATATAGTGAATTGGGAAAATTACCACTTGACTCTTTTATTAAGAAACAAATGATAAAATATGCCAATCGTATTGCAAATTCCACAAATACTCTACTTCAAGAAGCATACTATATATACAATAAAATTATTAAAAGTAAATGGTTTAAAAGACTTGATTTGATATTAAAAAATATAAACCATTCTTATCTTTTAAATGAAACAAATACTATCTCATTATCAAAACTAAAAACAATTGATGAGAAATTAAAAGAAGAGTTTACAACTGAGTGGAAAAATGAAATAAATAATGACAATAGGAAAAAAAATCAAATTCTAAAAATAAACTAAGAACCTACAAACTTTTTAAAACCAAAATTGAACAAGAAAACTACTTAACAATTATGAAAAACAATGAACTTCGCAAATCCTTAACAAAATTTAGACTTGGCAACCACCGTCTGAAAATTGAAACAGGCCGGCATATAGGTTTGGATTTTAAAGACAGAGTCTGCAATATGTGCGACAATGACCATGTTGAAGATGAACAACATTTTGTCATAAATTGTCCTCATTACAACGAAATAAGATCAAAACTTTACATTGTAGCTAATAAATGTATACCAAATTTTGACAAATTTAGTAATGAAAAAAAATACATATCATTACTAAGTAACGAGAAAATGTCAATTCCTTTAGCACAATATTTAAAAAACTGTTTTAATACAAGACAGCAGCACCTAAATAAACTAAGCCAGTAACACATTCCTCGTATACAAATTTATCTTTTTTTTTTTTAATGCTTTTTTGTTCCCTTACTTTTTATGTAGTTATTTTTCTTTTACTAATATTTGATTTGTAACCCTTTTCATCCCCTCCGGGGATGTTGTGTGTTAATAAATAAATAAATAAAATAGAGTTGCAGTGAAGTCCAGGCCGTCTTTGATACTCGTCAACGAATTCAGTCACTAGTCGATATCACGGTATTCTTCACAAAAAGAAAGGTAAGTTTCTTGAATATTGCTTTGAGTCATGTTGTTACAACAATATCGTTAACATAAACACGTATGGGGTGGCGATTGGTGAACATCTGACGTGTTGGACGGCGGGGGGGGGGCATTTTTTCACCTTGTAATCCAGATGACTACACAGCGGTCATGTTTTTGTTGACGTTATGACAACTACAATTGATATGACGATGATGTGCTGAGTTTAATACTGAAAACATAGCATATGCACTCAGCCTTGAGTCTCTGGCAGGCTATGCATGAAAGATTGATCTTGATATTTGAAGTACTTTTCCATTTATGTTAATGAGGTTCTTTCAATTCACTCTTGTCAGTTACATTTATATGCTGTACAATGGTAAATAGGCCTGATTTGTTTTGAGTATTACCAGTGTCTGATTTACTTAAAGTGTAACTGAATTGGGCCAATTGACTTTTTTGTGTGCAAAATTTATTTATGAACAACATTATGAAAAAAAATCAAGTGAAATGGGTATATAAATGGGACTGAAAATCGTCGACCTCAGTCTGGTTTACCTTATTTACCAACTTGCAAAACTGATTTGTATCTCAACCCTGTTTTTTTCTTTTTTTTAAACTGAGGTAAAATCCCATCCGTTTGTCAAAATATGTCGATGTTTTTCAGTGAATAATTGTGAAGCCTGTCGCAGCACAAAAAACTAAGTTAATCGACGCCGGGGATTGGATGGTACGACGACCCTTTAATTTGCATCAAATATGCTTTGTTACATCATCATTGATTGGCTGAGAGTCACCTGATCGGGGCACGACCTGGGTTACAGAACCACACAGAACCAAAGTTCCAACAGAACTTTGTGAGACAACCACACCCACATTTTTATCCATTTTTAGAGCGGAAGTTGCCAACAAATGTCGAAAAACTCGTGAATTTTATAGATTCGAATAAAATAAAGCTAGTGATTGGTGAGACTGGTAAATAATATATCCCCCAATGCTCTTCGCTTTTTTTTTATTTCAAGGTGAGAAATGGCTAGTTGAAATTCCATTGATTTCAAGGCGACTGTTCCACCGCGATAACTCTACGCACTGTTGTAGTTTCGCGAGGTAAAAAAAATATATAATATAGTACTTGTTCATTATTTGGTTTTACAGCCCGCAAATTACAGGACATGATCCTGGTGAATTGCTATAAATAAATGCTGATTGTGTTGAATGACGGACGTCGAGACCGTTTGGAGAAACCAACGGGGATCGATATTCCAAACAAATTATTGGGACACAGTCGGTGGACCTTTCAAACAAATGAAAATATCAACGAAAGACGATATTTTTCTAGATATTTACGAACAAATATATACCAAATATATGCAAAATTGACAAATACACAAAGAGGTGTAATATTAGGTTTTATTTTAGCCTTTATTTAATATTTTATTTCACTCAGTCCATGCGTGGGAGTTCTATTTAGCTTCATTGTCCTTCGGCTTGTCTTCTTTGGGGAAAACAACAATAATTCGAATTTACGACATCTGTCAGGAATCCAAAGTTTAATTTATTTCCAAGTATTACGCCCTCCCTGTTAGGCTTATAAGCTTTTAAATGCATACATGATTTACATAGAAAGGGGAATACTTTGTGACTTATTATAGGTGGAGAAATAAAGAAATACTTAATACATATATTGCATGCACGAATTGTTACATTCTTCGCAAGGGGAGCAGCCTGATTGGACGACAAAGAATTTACCTGGGGTGAGATTTGTCTCCAAATACTATGGTACCGAAGACTTGATTCCCGAGAATCAGAATGAATTTGAGGTCAATAAACTTTGGTGAATTTGGTTAGCCGTGTCAACAAACTCGGTTTTGCATTTCTGTCAGTTTGCATGACATTCCTGTCGCACCTGATGTGGTAGTTTCTCGCAATTCTTCTGGTTTCGACCAATTAGAAATGAGCAGTGTAAACAAAGGGGTGTCATCTTGATTTACATATGGGGCACAATAAATTGAACAAGAAAGCGTGCCTTGGTTGGCGTGTTGGACGATCCACCAGAAGTACGGTATAACACAGATAACGTCACCATTGAACTCCGGATTGAGAATTCACTCTCTGGTCGTCCTGGTGTCAGCTATAGTACTGTACAGCGTCCTCGTGATGTGAGCCACCCCTGGAAACCAAGCCATCTGAAGTTTGTCGCCACGTTTGTTGCTGCAGTTCGACATCGTTACGTCCGGTATAGTACATCTGCCTTACACGCACAAACAGCCAGGTTTCAGTTTCCCCTTGCCTTACCTGCATATTTCGACCGCGGTTACGTTATCGGAACCGTCTAAAATATTTAGGCAATGCAGTAATATTTAATTAGCAGATTTTGTGAAGCTATTTGTGTATTTACTGTCAAACTTTTGCTCTTTGTATTAAAGTGTGCGTACGCACATTGCAGTTAATTCAAATTTGGTGTCATTTAGTGCTGTGCGTGTATGATGAATGTGTTCGTTCCCTTATTTATAAATTCTCTATGGTTCTTATGTAATGCAGAAAATATGACACCAGGCAGATGTGAAGTCACCATGCGTTCTTTTAATTTCCAATATGAGCAACTATAAAAGTTAACACAACTGAAACCTACATAAATACAATAAATAGTCAAGATTAATACAATGTCATTGGAGGTATGGAGATCATAATTCCAAGTAGAAACCATGATATGTAAATGGAATAGTTTAGCTAATATGTAAGTACTGAATGTACGAAATACACAATAAACTGAATCATGTCTCTCAATAGACTTAAGTCGACGCATAGAGACTTCCTTTTTTCCATGAATATAAATAAATAACATAATGCGAGTCAAAGAAATAATATTGCACTCGAGTAGCGTATATAAACTCACCCCAACCAGTACAATTCAGTGACGCCCTATATGATTACATAGTTTCTTTTTACACGCAAACACACCTACAATAATTTATAACAAATAAACGAGTCGTGATAACTGCTAAACTTAAATCCTAACAATTCGCACATTTAAACAGTGCCACAAACTCGGACAGTTCTCATTTTAAAAAAAACTACAATTCCACAAATATATACATAAATATTACATAAATGTTACGCAAATACAATAAGAAAAATGAACAATTCATAATGAGTTTATGTATCCCGAATAACTAATTACCACTATGAACAAATGTAATGGGCTTTCAACGTTGTTCCGTACAAGCAATGGGTACACGTGGCGTACACGCTCCTACTCGTGTTTTACAAGTTAGCGAAATATACAATGTTTACACTAAATTTGCTACAAAATACGTTTGAAATATTAGCTATCCTCTTACCGAAAGTGAATTCATAAACGTGGAAAGTAGATGGGGAAGTACTGCACGGGTTGTCGTCCCTCAGTGGTTTCAAAGCGATGTTCACGCCGCAAATCTCAGTGACCAACTGACTGGATGTCAAGTTGAGCACCACTGCGCATGCGCAAAGTAAATTACAAGGCTAATTAGAATGTGAATACATTTGACCTGTCACACTTAGATGTCCAATTGTTATTGGCCTGAGATCATTGTCGTCTTGTAACGATAACCATCTTAATGATTTCCAATGACTTTATGGCCCGTGAAAAGAACCCACAACAAGTGTGATCTATAT
This sequence comes from Saccoglossus kowalevskii, assembly GCF_978046115.1. NCBI lineage: Eukaryota > Metazoa > Hemichordata > Enteropneusta > Harrimaniidae > Saccoglossus > Saccoglossus kowalevskii. Next base: position 34,561,996 of record NC_140655.1, on the reverse strand, counting down.
AGTTTAAGTTATACGAATCATCGTTTGGCATTCCCATTCGCTTCGTATGAATTCTTTCAGATTTAATACAAACATATATATAGACCTCTTGACAACATCAGTGGACCAAAGCCGTCAAGAACACCAGGAAATATTGGGATGGACCTTCTCCTTATAACGTTATCTGCAGTGCCAATTTTACACCCGAATCATTTATCAGTACAATTTCATTTGTTTCGATCTTGCAGTTGTAGGTATTCGTCCTACCGGAAATAGAACAGGCGATCTATCGGACGCACAAAAATGTACATGTTTAGATGGAGTTTAATAAAAATAACAACGTTAAGATTTTCGGTCACGATGTTCAAACATGTGCCTGTGCCTGAATCGTCATGGTCATTTTTGGGAGGTACACGGTCACCCACATCGCATACTTTTCTCGCAGGTTCAAACCTGTATGCGCCACTTTGTCCCTGGCACTCTAAAACAAAATCGTGACATCTCCCGTTGTCATCATATTCCTCAATCATACAACTCTCGTCAGACGATGATAAGATAGATTCCGTGTCTCTTTCCGAGCACTGCATGCATATAGCGGCCATTGTGAAACGATGACAAGTTCACCGCGCGACGTCACAAATCACCCTTGTATGCTAATTAGGTTCTCTAGCTGAAACCTCGTTCTGAGTCGGCCAAGAAATTGACGTGGATGTTTCCTTATCCAGAACATTATTATTGATAGTTTATTTAATTTATGTACATTTTTCACTTGATTTTTTTTTCATAATGTTGTTTATAAATAAATTTTGCACACAAAAAAAGTCAATTGTCCCAATTCAGTTACACTTTAACTTTAATACAATGTATATAATTTACTGTTATATAAAATATACACAATATTTGCTCTTTTAGAAGTGTATCTCATGTGAATGTACAGCAACATTTGCTTGTATCATTTGGTGATATTTGTCATAATGTCCAACAAAGACAAGACCTAATTTAAGGCCATATATTTCTGTTAAAAGACAGGGACTATGATTTTTTTTTTCATCTCCAGTATTAACAGATGTAGTACATATTGAGGCCTGTCTATGTATTTGTATGGGTATGTGCATGTATGTATGTCAGTGCCATAATGTATCACTGATATCTGGTCCAGTTAGAATTCAAGTTAAGAATATTACTCTATTTTCAGTGAACCTGGTTTGTATTTAGTGACATCTTTCTCTAAATTCAATAAACTTAATTTGTCTTCAAATATTTTGAATATTTAATACTACCCTCTGGTGGACCAAATTAAACATTTAATTTTCATTGTGTATGTGTTTTTTTCGATGGAGTCGTCAGTAATAGATACATCCCCACTTACTAGTTGGTAAGTATGAATGCCTTTATTTCATCTCATTTAGTAGTATTCAATATAAGAGCACAGTACTGTACTGGTCTAAGTACCACCAATTATTTCTGGTAAGTTTGGCAGCCTACATGGAAGCTGATCTAACTGGAATATTTACTATTATAAGACATGGTAAGAGCACAGTACTGTACTGGTCAAAGTGGCACCAATTATTTCTGGTAAGTTTGGCAGGCTACATCGAAGCTGATCTAACTGGAATATTTACTATTATAAGACATGGTAAGAGCACAGTAGTGTACTGGTCTAAGTACCACCAATTATTTCTGGTAAGTTTGGCAGGCTACATCGAAGCTGATCTAACTGGAATATTTACTATTATAAGACATGGTAAGAGCACACTACTGTACTGGTCTAAGTGGCACCAATTATTTCTGGTAAGTTTGGCAGTCTACATGGAAGCTGATCTAACTGGAATATTTACTATTATAAGACATGGTAAGAGCACAGTACTGCACTGGTCTAAGTACCACCAATTATTTCTGTTAAGTTTAGCAGTCTACATGGAAGCTGATCTAACTGGAATATTTACTATTATAAGACATGGTAAGAGCACAGTAGTGTACTGGTCTAAGTACCACCAATTATTTCTGTTAAGTTTGGCAGTCTACATGGAAGCTGATCTAACTGGAATATTTACTATTATAAGACATGGTAAGAGCACATTAGTGTACTGGTCTAAGTACCACCAATTATTTCTGGTAAGTTTGGCAGTCTACATGGAAGCTGATCTAACTGGAATATTTACTATTATAAGACATGGTAAGAGCACAGTACTGTACTGGTCTAAGTACCACCAATTATTTCTGGTAAGTTTGGCAGTCTACATGGAAGCTGATCTAACTGGAATATTTACTATTATAAGACATGGTAAGAGCACAGTAGTGTACTGGTCTAAGTACCACCAATTATTTCTGGTAAGTTTGGCAGGCTATATGGAAGCTGATCTAACTGGAATATTTACTATTATAAGACATGGTAAGAGCACAGTACTGTACTGGTCTAAGTACCACCAATTATTTCTGGTAAGTTTGGCAGTCTACATGGAAGCTGATCTAACTGGAATATTTACTATTATAAGACATGGTAAGAGCACAGTAGTGTACTGGTCTAAGTACCACCAATTATTTCTGGTAAGTTTGGCAGGCTATATGGAAGCTGATCTAACTGGAATATTTACTATTATAAGACATGGTAAGAGCACAGTACTGTACTGGTCTAAGTACCACCAATTATTTCTGGAAAGTTTGGCAGTCTACATGGAAGCTGATATAACTGGAATATTTATTATTATAAGACATGGTAAGAGCACACTACTGTACTGGTCTAAGTGGCACCAATTATTTCTGGTAAGTTTGGCAGTCTACATGGAAGCTGATCTAACTGGAATATTTACTATTATAAGACATGGTAAGAGCACAGTGCTCAATCTGATTAAAATCTGATGTAATGTACGGGCTTTAATTATTTTGGCTATAAACTTATTTTAATTTTATTTTTTTATTACATTTGTTATTAATGCCTTTTTATTTTATTATTTTACTTTGATTTTGATTTTGTGATTTTTTTTTTAATTTCGCCCTGCCTACATCTGATCCAACGCCTATGTAAGTCCCGTTCAAATCTCGCGTAAGTAACAGCCAATCACTGCCCCCCTTTTATACAGGCTGTCGGTTGTTTATTTTTCAGTGTATACGGGCAATCTTTCTGTACATTATATTTTGCCCACTTGAATAAACCATTAATAGAAAATTGCTAGTATATTTTTATTTACAAAAGAAACTCCACAGCATTTTACAATTTTTGTCATTACATTGAATATTTTTTTTCACTTCCAACAAATGTGTACACTTCCAGATACATAAGTATGTTAGTGACTTTGTTAATATGAGATTTCCAGTTCAAAGACGAATTTATATTGACACCCAAGTAAGATACTGATGTTACGCCCTCTAACGGTACATTATCAATTTCTAGGTATCCATTAATATGAACTTGTTTTTGTGGAGTTTTAATTACCATATAATTTGTTTTGTTGGCATTAATTGTTAGTTTGTTAGCTTTACACCAGTCAACGACTTTTTTAAATTCTGTATTAATAGTATTAAGATTAATTTGGTTAGATTTATGTGAGTTGAATAGGTTAGTGTCATCTGCAAATAAACGAAAATCAAAGGCATTGGTACTGGAGTTAATATGTAGAAGAAATAATAGAGGGCCAAGTATTGAACCCTGGGGAATTCCACATTTAACTTGGTTTGGGGGTGATACGGTACCATTGACATCCACTGTCTGGAGACGATTTTCTAGATAACTGTGAAACCATTTAAGTGGCAGGCCCCGAATCCCATAATGCTCTAATTTTTGTAATAACATAGTTGAACTCTGGTGACCTTGCCCTTTGTTATATAATATAATTCCTTTTATCATAGTTTGTTTCAATATAAATATGCATTGTCATAATTAATTTTGAATACAAACAAGTTTTGGGGTTGAACCAACAGTGGGGAATCAGTCTACAGAATGTCCTTAAAAGATGTAAATATCTTACAAAAACATTGGTGCCTTATTTGTTTAATTATTTTAAGGAACATAATTTCCAGCTTTATTGAAAGTAATTGAGATATTTAGAATAAAAACAAATGTCTCGTTGCAAAAAAAAGTGCTGCATTTAGATGTGAATAGATTCATAAAACATGCAAGATAACAGAAAAATTTAGCTGGCTTTAGTTCAAGTATTTTGTACAGGTGTCTGTCAAAAATGAATGATTCACTGAGACAAATATGAACTGCCTCATTGTGTGACTACTGTATTATATGAAAAGTAAAAAAACACCTTTTATGAATAGCTATCATGTTGCAAGCTCTGCTTTGTATGCAAATCAACTTAAATAGTTGGTGTCCAGTGGAGGGAAAAGTCAACAGTACTGTTGCCTCCTGAGAAACTACATCTTCAAACACTGCAATCTCTGAAGTGCGTTTTTAAACTAGTATTATAAAAACTCTATCATTCTGTTCTAATAGCTGAAACATATTCCTGTGAGTTTTCATTTGTCGAATGAACTGTTTGTCAAATACAGAATACATATATTTTAGAATAATTTTCTTTTTAAAATGCGAATGAAATGTTTTGCTTTTAATGTATTTTTTATGTATTGTTTTTGATTTGATAACTTTTGACTAAACAGATTTTCTATTAGCTTCAGATCTTGATCAAAGTTTGGCACCCAGTTCATAGCAGTGCTTATATTGATTTTCTGACATCTTGTTTTCTGTAAAGATTTTATTGGTAGGTTTGCAAATGTGTATCCGACTGTGCAATCTCTCCATGAGTTGGTTTTGAAACCCAGTATGGGATTCTGAGATACATTACCAAGGATATTATTACAAGATAAATCATTTGCTTCATTGAACACATACAACAATGCATATTTCCACTGAGATCAGTGACCTTTGATGTGTATCACCAGTGATCAGTCAAGTAGAAACAGTCAAAATATTTTATCAGATTTTCTCAATTTTTGCATGATATTTTCATACAGGACATCTGTTGTTCAAACTCAGGGAAGACATTATACTGATGAATAAGGTGACCAAGTTTGATAAAGTTTGGAATAGAATTAGTAAAGTTATTATGCACACAATAACAATTATTAACGACGACGACAACAACAACGACGACGACAACGCCGGACAAAATTTTTCCCTTAATATACCTTTCCCTTCCATCTTTGATGGTACGGGCAAGGTAAAAATGTGGTGGTCAATTGTATCGAATGCTTTCTTTAAATCTATAAATATACCAAATGTGATGTAACCTGCGTCCATTTTGTCTGTGATGTCAGTAATTAGATCTACAAGTGCATGTCGTGAACCGCTGTGAACCGCTCGTGCAAACTGTTCGTTTGCGTAAACTAGTAGTGAACATGTCGTGAACTACTCGAGAACTCGACGTGAGGTGTTCGTTAACTACTCGTGGCTGTTCGTGACAGTCGTGACATGGCGCGCTCTGGCACGCATCGCCCCCGACGAGTTCACGAACTGGTCGCTAAATTTCAAAATTCTCATCCCGGCATGGCACGCAGTCACGACGGGTTTACACACATTTCACGCCAGTTTACGACTTGTTATGCGCACTGGCACGACTCAACTCGTGCCAATGCGTGCCACAGAATCGTGCAAGTGTCAGCCTTGCTTAACTAGTGACTTGTGTCGTGCGCACACTCAATCAATAATTGAATTTTACTATTGGGAGTTTGTGTACATGTGGCATATTCGTTAACAACAACTTGATCCGAATGATGTCTTTTTAGATTTTCTTTGGAAAGAAGGGAATCGGAAGTTATATTAATCAAACGTGTGATTGATAGTGCCAGAGTCGACAGTTGTGTACTACATAAATATTTGAAGAGGTCTTCATCCATTATGTGCGGAACAACTGATTAAACTCAATTTCATGCATTCGAAGAACAAGAGAATTCCATATTGCATAACGTCTTTGCCGACATCCCCCAGATATATGATCTGAGCTACCAAATAAAATCATAGAATTTAACAGAAAACGTTCAATTCGTATTAATGGTGGGGTTATATTTTCGTTTTCACATTACAAGCGCGTTAGTTTATGAGAACAATAATATTTTACATTGCATATTTCTGATTCAAATATCACATTGCTTGATATTGATAATTAATTAAACATTACTCACTGGATTTCGATAATTTTATACTTTTCAGATTTCACGAGAAACAATCGGAGCGGACAAGACGATACTGCTAATATTCTGAATTATTTTTCCCTGTCAATATGGGTTATTGTTAGTTACTGTCCTCGCCAGAAGAACTTTGGTTAGGTAAATATATATGGATGTAGTGCATATATGTAGATTCGAGGATTGAATGTGGATGGGATCGAAATAAATGATATTAATGATTTTTTATTTGTCTCACTATTTTCCCCGGAAATTTGATGTGCCCAGAGAGACTGCATTCGAGACAACAAGGTTTGAATTTCAGTAAACACACTTTTTCAGCTGCACATAAGTCAAGAACTTAGGTCTGTTTTTTTAAATGTTACTCTCGAGTTGACTTATTAATGTTTATATTTTGGAATAAATACTTGATTATGTGATTTGTTTATCGTTTGTTATGATTACTGTACAATAGTGCAAAGTGCCTCATCATGACACGCATCATTTGATATATTTTGTTTTCCAAAATAATAATGCTAATGATTTTTTACAATGTATCAGTGTAAATACATTTTAAAACGTGTCGCTAATATGAGCACTTGTTAATATTCAATTTGAATTTTGTGTGAAAATACTTTTCAAAGTGTTTCGATGATAAACACTTTTTCAAAACATGTTTCTGGTGGAAACACTTTACAGAATGTGTATCTAGTATGTAATAATAACAGAACCCCACACCATCCCCGTGACTTCGCTCGTGAAAGTACGGCAGCAGGATACACCGCATCACTCGTGAAAATAACTTCCATACGTAATGAAAGCCACGGGGAGGGTATGGGGTTCTGTCATAATACTTCATTATCACTGAAAACATTTTCCCCCTGAAATAAATTCCAGTGAAAATGCCATTTCCCTCACACTCTATTGAGACACAGCACAATGAAAATTGGATTCACATGTAATGCTTGAAAACATGTCAGCAAAAATAAATTAAGTGAAATTCTACGTGACTTCATAAGAGTTGGAAATGAACAAATTACATCCGACCCTACCACTCCATACACAATGTAAACTACACCCCAAAACATCCTTTCGCCCATGGGTACTATTGTGCTTCACCTGTGTATTCTATTTGACTTCAGGAGAAATTGAAATAAACAAATTAATTATAATTTCAGTCTCTAGTTGAGCACTGATTAAATAAACTACCTGGTCTTTATGCCAATTTGAAGTTATTCATTGTCTACATCAGTGACTTCAAAATCTATGTTTCAATCCTAGGAATTTCACCCACTGTTAATTGCATGGGAGTGCCAGTCTTTCGTGAATTTATATTGTCATGTCAATTTCTTGCGATTACTCGGAACATGAAGCTGTAACCACAGACCGTCTAGGTGCTGTAACTAAATCATTGTATAAGCACTGGCTAGGCAGGCTTGAACTATGCATTTGAAGCCAGCTGAGAGGTATATTCAATCCTATAGATTTCTCGTTGTTTGGTAACTATTTGCTGCAAATGCAACAAAAATCAATATAAAAATATTACCCGCACAGCATTCTACAGGTTACTTGTTTCGAGTAGTAGTTGACCTAAGTATTCAATTGAATATTTTAATTAATTATTTGTTGATGACTGATATTTTTATCCATTAAACACATGTCCCCCTGGGAGTGTACATATAAAAATTGTAATTAATTTATCAATAAATGATAACGTTCTATATTTGTACACATTTTTGATTGGCTGAAGCTACAATTACCCCTTCCACGCATGACTATATCATGTAACATGTACTAAATTAAAAAAATATATATTATAAAACGAGTATATAGAATATATAATAAATATTGTCGAATTATAGGCTCACCTTCCTTGGAAGTTTTACGAACTTGTTTGAAGAAAGATTTGCTTAAGATAGAACTGGAGTTAGAACTCCACCCGCAAATATAACAGTGAGCGTTATAGTATTACATTTGTACTAGCGCGAAAGTAAAACCATACGATTGTTTTACAATTGTAACATGTATTACACAATATAGTCAAAGCAATGAGAAAGATACGGATTTTTTAAATAATCAGACAGTTCAGATGGTGATGTTCATCTTGCAATATGAAGTATTTGAGTATATGAGAAAAAGTTTCACATCTTTATGTACGTAGTCTACTGTGATACAATAGAAGCATGTGACATCTGTACTGTAGCAATCATCTCTACAGATGCATCTATGTTACGATATGTATTTATAATATCATTACCAAAATATATATGTTACGATATGTATTTATAATATCATTACCAAAATATATATGTTACGATATGTATTTATAATATCATTACCAAAATATATACATGTATGTTACGATATGTATTTATAATATCATTACCAAAATATATATGTTACGATATGTATTTATAATATCATTACCAAAATATATATGTTACGATATGTATTTATAATATCATTACCAAAATATATATGTTACGATATGTATTTATAATACCATTACCAAAATATATATGTTACGATATGTATTTATAATATCATTACCAACATATATATGTTACGATATGTATTTATAATATCATTACCAAAATATATATGTTACGATATGTATTTATAATATCATTACCAAAATATATAAGTTACGATATGTATTTATAATATCATTACCAAAATATATATGTTACGATATGTATTTATAATATCATTACCAAAATATATATGTTACGATATGTATTTATAATATCATTACCAAAATATATAAGTTACGATATGTATTTATAATATCATTACCAAAATATATATGTTACGATATGTATTTATAATACCATTACCAAAATATATATGTTACGATATGTATTTATAATATCATTACCAAAATATATAAGTTACGATATGTATTTATAATATCATTACCAAAATATATATGTTACGATATGTATTTATAATATCATTACCAAAATATATATGTTACGATATGTATTTATAATATCATTACCAAAATATATATGTTACGATATGTATTTATAATATCATTACCAAAATATATATGTTACGATATGTATTTATAATATCATTACCAAAATATATAAGTTACGATATGTATTTATAATATCATTGCCAAAATATATATGTTACGATATGTATTTATAATATCATTGCCAAAATATATATGTTACGATATGTATTTATAATATCATTACCAAAATATATATGTTACGATATGTATTTATAATATCATTGCCAAAATATATATGTTCAAAAACGTGCCTAATAAGATCCAATAAACAGTATGTTACAACAAACAATGGATAATTGTTATACTGCTTGTACCAAATTTAGAAGTATACATTATGTACTGTAGTTAACATATCAGTTTATATCGTGGTTGTTCAGTTATTCCCTTCTTCCACCAATACATTATTATTTATTTATTATAGTCAAATAGATGCGTGTATAACCCACAGTCACCCGTACTCCAGAAACATAGTTGTTGCTGCCACGGTTTGTTCATACAACTTAAACAATGGTATTACACGATGGCATGCAAATAAATACTACGTGCCTGTCACCGTAACACCACAAGTTATAACTATAACATGTCGTAATTTTGCGGTATTGCACTGGGAATTTCATCCTACCATATTAGGAAACGCGAATTCCAAATATGAAACGATTACGCGCATAAGCGTCCTCTAATAATAACAAACAAACATGGCTGCCCCCAGGGTTTGACCGGACCCCACACAAAGAAGATCGCTGAATCTGTTTTAAACGTTTTGGGTTTCGGCATTCCCATGATGTATTCCTGGCAGGAAAAGATTATCACGAGAATACTGCAAAGTATGCACTCAGACAGTACGCGATGACATAGACACCCGCTGCATGTCGGTCGATACTCCAACTGTACTGTCTTCGTGCATGCTTTGCAGTATACTGTAACGTCTGTATTGATAAATCGAGAAGCTCTGTTTTGGATAGACGTATATTTATTGACAACTGATGCGGCCTTGCAGTTCAGGTATCCCATAATGCTACAGAGTCATCACTATAGTAACATATCGTGTGATGTCAAAGGTCATGCATAAATAATGATATAGGACATTACATATACCTCATAATATCATGTATCATGCACTTTCGGTGTAATAACACCCGGGTGATATTTTTGGTATTACACACTTTGAAAGTGTCGTCACATTTTAAGTCTGTGATGTGATTGGCCAATACAGCTAATTTCACCATTGACCTAATCAGCAAAGTTAGTACTAAATTATGCAACACTTGTGATGAGGCAAATTTTAATGACAAATTATGTAGAAATTATTACATATTTACAGATTTTTAAATGCTATATAATCTCTGACTTTATCGCTGTTAAATAAACAAAATATTAAAGATATTAATCACAGTCTCAATTATCCCAACCCGAAAATAGTTCGGGCATGATAATGTTTCGTCTGCTGTCAAACGTACAAATTTGCATCTCAAAGTAAACAAACCTTCAGCTGATCGAACGTTCGAAATCACGATACATATGGGCGACTTAGTCAATACTTTTGATATAGACGTGACAGAATTTATGAATGATGAGCAAGAAAGACCGAGTGAAGGTACGTTTACGTTTTTTTTTTCGTCAGAACTGAGATCATGATCACTCGGCGTATTGTATGATCGCATATTGCACTGGGTAAAAATACATCACAATACTGCGAGTACTAAATAAAATGATTTCACAACATGAATTTATTTTTATATTTATAATAACAAATGTAACATTTCTTTTTGTCACAGAAAATGCTTCCTTGGGTGAAGCGACAGCACAGACCAATGACAGCGACGGCGCCGAGGCCGGGCCTTCACGACCATGTAGATTTGTGCCAGTCACTGATGACGATGTCAGAAGAACAATCGAAACTCAACAAAACAAAAACACAGCCAAGAAAACGCTATATGATATGAGATTACTGGGCCAATTTTTGAAGACACCAGAAATAAACGAAGCTAGAGAAATCCACGAAATACCTCCAAATGAACTGAAAACAATTCTATGCAAATTCTTTATCAGTGTCCGTAAACCAAGCGGTGATGACTACGAGCCTACTTCCTTACGATCTATGCTTTCTAGCTTTGAACGTCATCTGAAACGACACAAATACATGTATTCACTGATCAGTTGTATTGGGGGGGGGAACAATAAAAGCAAAACAGAAGAAATTAAAGAAAGATGGTAAGGGCAACCTACCGCGAACAGCTGAGGCGGCTACAGATGAGGAAATCGAAATTCTGTGGGAATCGGGACAGTTTGGGTCCCACAGTCCTGAAGCCATACAAAATACCATGTGGTTTTATAACACAGTACATTTTGGTCTGAGGGGTAATACCGAGCACCGTAACATGTGTTGGAGAGATGTGAGCCTATGTACTGATAGTAGCGGTCGTGAATATCTTGAGTTCTCTGAACGGCAAACTAAAACTCGGACTGGAGAAAATCCAAGGGATACCAGAAGAGTGAAGCCAAAGATGTGGGATCTCCCTGCGAATCCCAGAAGATGTCCAGTTGCTATTTTCAAAAAATACCTCAGTCTACGACCAGCGGGTTACACAAATAGTGACAACCCATACTACATCGCCATGCATTCTCGCGGACTGCCCAGACCGGGTGTAATGGCTACAGATGAACTTCTAACTTCTGATCTTTATTAGTCCATATATGGAGAATGATTAACTAAAATAAAGAAAATACAAACAATATAGGTATAGTCAAATAGAGCTATGAAAAGCCCTAACCCTACTTACAGTAAATATACAAAAAATAAAACCCTACATAACTTCTAATAAGCTGACTTAAAGCAACTAAATGAATGGTACAGTACATCGATAAATTACGAAATAAATGTATTAATATATGCAGTAAGATAGTCAGTATGATATCAGAAAATCAAATTGCACATGGAGTGACATACAGTAACGATGATAACTTGATGTCCGTAACAGGCAGGAATAGTCTGATTTTCAAAAGTACAACATTCATCATAAAAACTATTCAATGGAAGTAATGTACAATATTCTTATGTAATGACAATTTTCAGAGTTACTATTGAATAGACTGCTACACACGACGTACCAATAAATCGACCTTGTCAGAAACACAAAACACATGTGTCTAATTTTCCGACGGTCAGTAGATAGCATAAAACTAGAAATACACAAGTAAATAGATTCCTACCGTGATTTTAGACGACTCAAGCAGACCAGGCGCTATTTATCTACTGCTCTCTACTATTATAGTGTGTGGTAACTAACACAATTACCAAAACAAACACGTATTTGACCTTCCGGTCCCTAAAGCTCTGCAGCAGCCGCCATGTTTCGTCGGAGGGCCAAAAAACCTAACCAAAACCTGTCAATAGGTGGCCTATAACCAAAAGAGGCTATAATAAGTGTTTTTGGCCGTAACACTCCGGCCCTCTAATAGAGAGAAAACTTCTTTCGAACTATTACAAATAACTTATACATGTGAAGGACAAAAACCTACAAATATCTGATTAACCAAAGATGGTAATAAGAGTTCACTGTGCTCTATCTGAATCGGCCTCGAGTATCAGGCACAGCTTGTCCACTGGGCGTGTTAAAATGTTCACAGAAGAGTGCTTGAAGAAGAGTGTTCGAAGAAGAGTGTTCGAAGTGATTCATCAGATAGGTGGATAACCTGTTCCTTAAGAAGTGAGAAGAGGACTTTCCTAATTGTACGGATTTGCCGCTCCCACACTCCTCCAAAATGAGAAGCTGCTGGTGGGTTGAACTTCCAGGTTATTTCTTTCTGCTGTAGTGCTTTATCAATTTTTTTCTGATTCCATCTTTCGATTTCTTGACGTAGTTCTCGTTGAGCTCCTATGAAATTGGTGCCATTGTCAGATCTGATTACTTTCACCTGACCTCTCCTTGCTATGAATCTACGAAGACTGTTAATGAAAGAATCAGTGTCAAGTGAATTTGACATCTCTAGATGTATGACACGGGTAGCAAGACACGTGAAGATAGCACCATAACGCTCAACTGTAGTGCGTCCACGTTTAACTTCTAAGGGACCAAAATAGTCTACGCCGGTACGCATGAAGGGTGGTTCCTCGGGTGTAAGACGATCTACAGGAAGACTCGCCATCTTCTGTTCTCCAACTTGTGAGCGATACCGACAACATGTTACACAATTATTTATAATGCGTCTTATGGCTGCATTCACTCGTAGTATCCAGTATTTACTCCTTACTGTGGACAGCATTGTACCCCTACCTAGATGTCCAACGACCATATGAACATCTTCTAAGATTAATTTGGATACAAATGAGTCCTTGGGCAGGACTATCGGGTGCTTCTTTGGGATTGGCAGTGACGCACGCTCAAGACGCCCACCAACCCATGGTAGACCATCTTTCAGGATTGGATCTAATTTATACAGTGAGCTGGCTCTCTTCATCATTTTTTCCTTTATCAGAATGATAACTCTTCAACACTTCAAGTTCACTTGGGAAGTGTTGCTGCTGAACATGCCTCAATATTGACGTTTCTGCTGACCGCAACATTTCAAGGCTTAGGGTTACACGTTTGCCATTCCGAACTGACTTAAATTTCATCTTGTTCATCTTCTCCTGCACAAGTATATCTCTTTTTTGTTGGTTTACCTCTACTTCCATAAGTTTTTCTTGGAGGTCTTTACGATGCTTTACCCACTGCTGTAAAGTTACTCTGTAAGCTTCAAACCGAGCAACTGCCCTCTTTAGCTTTGACCATGAGGAGAAGTGTGTTAACAGCTTGTTCATCACCACTGATGCATCACTCACAACCATAGTGTGCACTTCCCTTTTCACCTCTGGATCTCCATCTGGAATAACTGTGGCCATTCACTCTCTATTTGCCATAAGAAACCAGGTCCTTCTAGCCATCTTTTGTTGCAGAGAATCTTATCAGCAGTCATTCGCTGGATTCTGACTTGTATCTATATACCTCCACTGCTGTGCTGTTGAACCTCCTAAGATGATGTTGACACGATTGGCCACGAAAGTGTGGAATCGTGCTGTCTGGTTAGATCAGTATCTCAAGACAGACATACTATCTGTCCAAAAGTAGCTGTTATGTATCTTGTAGTCAAGCTCCTTTTGTAGCATTTTATGCATGCGAACTGACATGGTTGCTGCTGTTAGTTCCATTCTAGGCATAGTAATCTTCTTTAAAGGTGCAACTCTTGACTTAGCTATCAACAAGGAACAAGGAATTTTCCCTAATTGATGGATGATACGAAGATAGGAAGCTGTTCCATAGCCTACTTCACTAGCGTCAGAGAAGTTGTGGATTTTACACAAACCAACATCTCCAGATCCTTCTGGCCTATAACATCTGGAAACAGCCAGTCTTTCTAGTGGTGGCAAGTCTGTCTGCCACCTTCTCCATCTTATTAAGTCTTTAGCTCCAATCTCCTGATTCCATCCAATAGTGCGACGACACATATCCTGAAGCAGGTTCTTTGCTGGCAATATAAACGGAGCAGCGAAACCTAGGGGGTCATAAACAGAGCTAACTGTTGACAGTATTCCCCTCCTAGTTGGGGGACGATCTTTATGAGTTATCTGGAATCCTAGTGTATCTGCATCTATTGACCAACCTACACCAAGCATTCGCTCATTTGGCAGATCCTCGCAGTCTAGCTGTACAGCTCTTACTCCCTTTGCCCTTTCTTCTTCCGGAATGGTCTGCATCAGTGCACGACTATTGCTTGCCCATTTAGTTAGGTGGAATCCACCCACATGGCAAATCTCTGTCAGATCTCTAACTAGCATTATAGCCCTTTCTTCATTGTCTTTGGATGCCAGACAATCATCCACATAAAATTTTCTCAGAATCGTGTCAACTATCTCAGGTCTGAACTTATCTTGATTATCAATAGCTGTCTTCCGCAAGGCAGTGTTGGAACAGCTAGGCGATGACACAGATCCAAACAAGTGAACTGTCATTCGATATGTCTCTGGAGCTTTATCTAATTCTCCATCTGTCCACCAGTAAAAACGTAAATGGTCACGATCCTCTGGAGGAACTTTAACCTGATAGAACATGGCTTCTATATCTCCCATTATTGCTACAGGTTTCTGTCTGAAACTGAGCAAGACACCCACTAAATTATTAGTCAAGTCTGGCCCTTGTAAAAGCAAATCATTAAGAGCCATTCCTTGACACCTAGCAGAGCAGTCAAACACTATCCTTATCTTCTGAGGCTTTTTCGGATGGTAGACCCCATGGTGTGGTATGTACCAGATTCTACCATTGTCTTTATCAGCCTCTTCCTTTGTAACCTTTTCTGCGTATCCTTTACCAATGATATCAGACATGAATGACTTGTAATCTTCAAAGAAGGAAGGATTCCTACGCATTTTGCGTTCTAAGGACTTGAGGCGATTCATTGCTTGTTGCCGATTATTGGATAGGTGTATATTCTCACTACGAAATGGTAGACCTATCTGGTAGTGACCCTCTGAGAATGATGTTGACTTATTTACCTTTTCTATGAACCTTCTATCTTCCTGAGAAGGCTCCCTTTTGTCATCTATGATATTTTCATTGGTTGGCTTGTCTACTTCTCTATGTTCCAAGGTATCCAACCAAGGCGTGTTCTTGAGGCATGTGGAGTACCACGAAGACCTGTTATGGTTTGTAGAGGGGTATAAGCATCTGGAACATTATTCCCGATTAACAATCCCACTTCTGCCTTGATCTCTGGCAGTTTAATATCTTGTAGGTGAGGCCACTGGGAAATATCTCCTTGTTTAGGAATATGATGCAATGAGACTGGTATAGACTCTTTTGTGTACACCTTCGGGAGAGTAATGACATCTCTGTTCTCAAGATCACAAACCTGCAAACCACTGATGATTGAGGTCTTCATAAAATAAGGAGTTTCCATTGTATCCAAGACTATTTCTGCTTGCTTTCCGTGGAGACCAAGTTTATTCACCAAACTTTCTCTGAAAAAGGTAACACTACTGCCTGAATCCAGAAATGCATAAGTCTCTACTGCAATATTCTTCGCTTTCACCATTACTGGTATGATAGCCAAAGTGCATTCCCCATCTCCGGCCCCCAAATGACACGAAACCTGCTCAGTGAGACTTGCACAAGCAGACAATGCACTTTGTCTGTCCCTTGGTATACCTTTAACTTTGTCTTCCTCACTTTTCAAAGGATTATAATTGTCATCATGTATGACTGTAGGGTGCTTTCGTTCACACTTTGTGCATGATGCCTTTATACGACAGTCTCTTCTCTGGTGACCTGCTTTTAGACACCCAAAACAGAAGCCATGGCTCTTCAAGAAATCCAATCTCTTGCTGATTAACTGCTGAGAAAATCCTCCACAAGCATCCATAGAATGATTATTTTTTCAACAGACAAGGCAGGGCCTGGTGGTTGCATTTTTAGCACACTGGTTATCAAGGGTGTAGCTATTTGCAGTGTTTTTATTATAATTAGTAGTTGGTTTGCTATGAGCTGCTGCCCCATCTTCTGGTTGCCAATGTGGCTGTGTAGTAGCGTAACTTCCCCTAGATCGGCTGGACTCTGTATTCTGTCGGCTATTTTTTCCGAAATTATCATCTCGGTCAGCATTCATTGCATCTTTACCATACACTGGGTCGTTAGCTTTCTTAGCTTCTAACTTTACCATATTCACCAAGTCACTAAATTCTACTACATCGTTTCTTTCTTTGATTGACAGAATTCTAGATCTCCACCTTTCATGAAGCTGGTATGGCAATTTACTGATAAGCTTTTTTATTGTATCAGGATAATCTAGAATCTTCATAGCCTCAATGCTTTTTACTGCATTTTCACATTCTGAGAGAAACATTGCATACTCATCCAGTCCCTTTGCATTACTTGCTGTGATAGAAGGCCACTTCATAGCCCTTTTAATATAGGCAACGGCTATTATTTCACTATTGCCATAGCGATCTTCTAATTCCTTTAATGCAGCTGGGTAGCCTCTACTTGCATCTAGATAACCAAATCCACTGACAATTTTATTTGTAGTATACTGTTTGAGATAGTTCATCCGTTCGTCATCAGTATCTGTATTTGCTACTTCTCTGGATTTAAACTGACGCATGAACTTTGTGTATTCCATGATGTCGCCACCAAAACATTTAATATCAGACTGCGGCTTTTTCAGCTCTCTCACTACGGATAGTATGGTTTCATTATGCGGTCTTCTGTCAGTAACTGAGCTCTCATTCTTATGAAGCATGTGTTGGTTATTGCCACCTGTCTGACCCCTTTGAAACCCACTTTGTTCAACACTTGGGGTAAACTCGGCCATGGAAGGGTTTAATACTGGCTCTGAATGTGGGTTACAGTGTGGTGCACTTGTTGAAGTAGGGTGACCAATACCATCAATAATATTTGCTGTTTCAGGCACAGTAAACTCATGAAGAGAACGGATAATATTCATATCATTCCCTAGCTGCTGATAGTGTTCATCACTCATATCTGCCAGCTGCTCGTCGATAACTTATTGCATCTGATACTGATATTTCTGTTGACAATTTCAACTGTTCTTCTTTTTGGTTCAGGGGCAGCTCCTTTTCCTCTATTTCTCTTTTTAACTGAAGTTTAGCATGTTGTATAAGCTGTTGTTGTTTCAGAGCAGCGGCCCTGGCTATTAACTCAGCCTTCTTCTGTTTTCTTTTGCCTTTGCTACAGAAAAGGAGCTGGCATGTGAATGAGTGGAACTGCACTGTGATTTACTTGACCTCTTTGAACTACTGGACACACTATCTTCCGGCTTTATTTGTGAATCAAAAAAGGTTGGATGTCTTATTTGTAGTTCAGCTCTCTGTATCCACTGATCTAGTCTGTCTTTAAAGTGAAGGAATGATTCATTGTTATCTTTGAACCAATCTGTATTATCTGTCTCTTGTTGTGTGATTGGAAGCAGTCTATTGGATGCATAATGTGCCTCACAGAACTGGTCATAAATAAACTTCCAGTCTGAATATCTCTGTATTATAATGTTCAACTCTCTACCATGTCCCACAAGCTCATCAATTTCTTGTGTCTTAGCGTTGAGATGGGTGCACACTGTATTACAGTTCTTTTGTTTAATTTCGAGTGTATATTCTAAACCTTTCTCTGTCATTTTTCGACTTCGTATATCAGGGTTTAGATCTGCTTTAGTCTAATTCGTTTCTGTCTTACTAGTTTCAGTATCTTGTACTTTATCTGCCATCTTGTTGTAACCAATATGTACAATCACGTTAATGTAATGTAATGGCTACAGATGAACTTCTAATCTTTATTAGTCCAAAAGTAACTATTTGCCCACTCAACGTGAGTCAATACATATGGAGAATGATTAACTAAAATAAAGAAAATACAAACAATATAGGTATAGTCAAATAGAGCTATGAAAAGCCCTAACCCTACTTATAGTACATATACAAAAAATAAAACCCTACATAACTTCTAATAAGCTGACTAAAAGCAACTAAATGAATGGCACAGTACATCGATAAATTACGAAATAAATGTATTAATATACGCAGTAAGATAGTCAGTACGATATCAGAAAATCAAAATGCACATGGAGTGCCATACAGTAACTTGATGCCCGTAACAGGCAGGAATAGTCTGATTTTCAAAAGTATAACATTCATCATAAAAACTATTCAATGGAAGTAATGTACAATACTCGTATGTAATAACAATTTTCAGTGTTACTATTGAATAGACTGCAACACACGAGGTACCAATAAATCGACGTTGTCAGAAACACAAAACACCTGTGTCTAATTTTCCGACGGTCAGTAGATAGCATAAAACTAGAAATACACAAGTAAATAGATTCCTGCCGTGATTTTAGAAGACTCAAGCAGACCAGGCGCTATTTATCTACTGCTCTCTACTATTATAGTGTGTGGTAACCACAGTCAGCTGGCGCACACATGATAATAAAATAAATACGATATTTAAGATATGGGGGCCGCTATCTTGAATGACGCATAAAACTAAATAAGAGACAAGTTGTGAAACGCGTTTTTCAGATTACTACAAATCAGGACAAAAATACCAATCTTTCACAAAAATACGGTCCGTTGGGGTTATATTAAGCCAACCGATAACAAAATTCGGCCGAATTCGTCGTTTTTGTGTGGAAAAATACCTAACTATAGCACATCAAACCCGTGCCAAACATCAATACCTTCTGTTATGCAACCTCAACCACAAAGTAACATCGCGTCCCAGTTGACATCAAGTGAACCAATATCAGCCATTATGCCTCGACCTAGCCCTGCGTACAGTGCTGTGTGTACGGGAACGCGTTCGGTTGATAGATGTCTCCACCACAGCCCTGCGAACTTCCATAGACAAAGTCCGGGACTTTGAAAAATATAACTTTTTTAATGAAATAACATGCCCAGCTACCAAAAATGATGATCGATTACCAGATATATCCAGAACTCCCAGTTCGGAGTCCAATTGTGGTTGAAATCGGCTACTTTGCCCTAAAAACAAACGCATTCTCTCGCGTGAATGAAATTAAAAATGGCGGCGTTTGGTGAATAATTCCTCCAGTACCTGCGCGTTTACAAGTTGTCCGTCTTTACTAGTCGCTTTTTAAAGACATTTCAGTTTCAGATAACTTTGTAATGGTTGTTACGGATAACTATCGTCATTTCAAAAGATTTCGACTGGGAAACTACTTATTTTTAACTTGCGCACCAATTACGGTGCGCTCCCGGACTTTGCCTATGGAGGTACGCAGGGCTGTGGTGGGGACATCTATCAACCGAACGCGTCCCCGTACACACAGCACTGTACGCAGGGCTAGCCTCGACCTTGAGTTAACAATCAACACCGATATTTGGTGGCCCCATTTCCGGCGGAGTATTTAATGTACACGTACATTACAACATTGCCAACAATGATGGTTCAACAATTCCACCGAAAAGCCGTCGGATATATGTGATTGATTTCTCTCAGTCATCAGATGAGAACTAAATAATAACTTTCAATCGACGCAGCGTTGACTTCCGTGTTTGATCTCGTGGACCATGTCAATGACGTCACGGAGTGACGGGGAAACCCCCGATAAATACTTGTAGTTCCTACAGCTTTTTGATGTATTTAATAGTTTTTACTGCTTTCGTTTTTCGCTTTAAGTGTTTAAGTTAAAAATAATGTAATTTGTTTATTTGTATTCTAACTAGTTTGGTGTTTGGACTTTTATTAAAGTTCTTTTTGATCGCTTTTGTCTCCTCAATGACTCTTCACTTTTACTTGTTCGACCGAATCAATGCGCTCAGTGTTTGCTTTGTCGATTTCGGCTGCCGACGACAGTGGAAACATTTGGCTTTGAATTACAACAAAAAAGAATACATGTGATAAATAGGATCACAAATTCGTGACCGTGTAATATCGGATTTATTAAACTCGCCAAAGGCTCGGAACATATGAAAATTACTACACTCGTTTAATAAATCCGATATTACACGGTCACTCATTGGAGATCCTCTATGTATTTTATACCTAAGGGGGGGGTCCCTCGTTACTACCCCATGTGCGTTCCAAATTTAGCGGGAAAGGGCGGTGTTTTCACCTTCTAAAGCAAGGCCCGTGTGGGAGGTAAATAGGCCCCCTTTAAAATGCTAATGTCTGCAATAGGCCCCAGGGAATAAACTCACAGGATTCATATGTGCCCGCTGCAGGTCCCCTCTTGCAACAAACACTCCCAGCCACCGCCCTAGGCCCCGAATTAGCGGACCCATAAAACAACGAATGACACCAACCGGAGTTGCATACACAGCAACCATAAGTAGCTTGATTGAGTTGATCACACTCCACTTGAGTGCAAAAAACGGCAGAGAATAATAATAATAATTTTATTCAACACGAAAATCTACTAAAGATAGTAAATTTATGGTTGTAAAACAAAAACAGAAATAATACTTCACACAACTAATATTACAAATAGCACATTAAACACATATAATTACAGAACGAGGAAAAAAACATAAGTACAGTTCACTTCACTAAAATCACGAATAAAACATTGAATAAATGTAATTAAGAGTGGAAGAAGAAAAAACATGAAAATTAGTATAACAATAAAACTACTAAATATGCCATTGCATTAAATCTACCTGCAGACTAATTTGATGGAGTTGCTATTTTTCATCTCTTAAGTTCATACTTGTATGTATGAATTGTGCAGTTTCTAATCATGCAAAGCTTGTCATAATTATTCGGAATTTTTCGTCTTCATTCATTTTCAAGAAGTCAGATTTTTTGCCCTGTATATATTTAAATAATTTATTTCGGGGTATGTCATATTTACTGCATCCTATTACGAAATGGTACTCGTCTTCAATTTTATCATCTGTGCAGAGTTTACATATTCTTTCGTTTCTAGGAATTTTCTTTTTTATATCATTTAAATATTTCTCCATATTTAAGGTAGTTTTTCTGTATGAAGTTAGTTTGTTTGTTGCTCCATTCATTCTGCTGTCATTAAATAATTCCCTTCTCCATATTTTTACGTAATTTTATCTGAGTACCTCCCCTATCTGTTTTTCATGTTGTTTTGATAATTCTGAAAGATTGTTGTTTTTAGTTATCTTTTCTATTCTTTCTACCCATCCTGGGGTATTTTTTGCTTCAAGATGTCTGGTTTAGGGGGTACTAAATTTACATTGAGTCCGCAATAGGGGTTCGGTATGGTTTGCCAATGTGCTGCCAGCCTTAGGGGCCTATTTTTATTTTATTTTTTAGCAAGAATGCACATGGTGTAAGGTTTTAATATAGGGTGACCCCCTGGGATTCCATATCCTATTCAATACGAATGGTCAATCAAGTGTACCATGTACAGATATTATTGTGCAAATTAGTAATTAATTAGTATGCGAAGTCAAACACACCCGACCAGTCAACTTGATCAACCAGAAGGAAGTACTAGTAATTATCAATTTAAAGGTTCGATATTCCAAGTGTTAGATATAAAAACGATATTCATGCCATACTATTATCGTTTACTACGAGGTGAAGTAAAGAATGCGTCGTGAGTTTATATGTTCGTATAGATGCCTGCAAATCCGATTTAAACAACGTTACTTATATGCACGTAATATGTTGGGAAGAAATGCTACAAATAGCGTGTCATTGTTTACAAACAGGCATCTACCCATGAGCCTTTGCGTTTTAGTGACGACCTTGCGACTTGCAAGTATCCGATATATTGGATCCTGAGTCGATGTTTGAAAACTACAATTGTTGTTACTTAACAAATTCTCCTCCTCAAACTAATTATGTTTAGGGCAGATTATATAATATCCCAATTACATTTATTACAGTTAAATTATCCATATAATTTTCGCACCGACGATAATCTATCGCGCCAGCCACCCAGCCACTATCACAGTTATTACAACTAATGCAAAACTTGAAGAGAGCAATAAATATTCATACTTAATAATTCATAGTCATTATTAGTTAATGAGGAATAAAACAATTGTTGGAACCAATTAAACTAAATATTCCCTTGTCTCGCAGAGTTTTCATCGCTGCCATACGAAATAAAAACAATTACTCACATGGTTACTAGTATTTTCAACACTACGATACGAGATAAAAACGATTACTAACATGGTTACTAGTATTTTCAACACTACGATACGAGATAAAAACGATTACTAACATGGTTACTAGTATTTTCAACACTACGATACGAGATAAAAACGATTACTAACATGGTTACTAGTATTTTCAACACAACGATACGAGATAAAAACGATTACTAACATGGTTACTAGTATTTTCAACACTACGATACGAGATAAAAACGATTACTAACATGGTTACTAGTATTTTCAACACAACGATACGAGATAAAAACGATTACTAACATGGTTACTAGTATTTTCAACACTACGATACGAGATAAAAACGATTACTAACATGGTTACTAGTATTTTCAACACTACGATACGAGATAAAAACGATTACTAACATGGTTACTAGTATTTTCAACACAACGATACGAGATAAAAACGATTACTAACATGGTTACTAGTATTTTCAACACTACGATACGAGATAAAAACGATTACTAACATGGTTACTAGTATTTTCAACACTGAGATACGAGATAAAAACGATTACTACCATGGTTACTATTGTTTTCAACACTGAGATACGAGATAAAAACGATTACTCACATGGTTACTATTGTTTTCAACACTGCGATACGAAAAAAAAATTACTCACGTGGTTACTAGTGTTTTCATCTCAGCGATACGAGATCAAAATGATTACTCACATGGTTACTATTGTTTTCAACACTGCGATACGAGATAAAAACGATTACTAACATGGTTACTAGTATTTTCAACACAACGATACGAGATAAAAACGATTACTAACATGGTTACTAGTATTTTCAACACTACGATACGAGATAAAAACGATTACTAACATGGTTACTAGTATTTTCAACACTACGATACGAGATAAAAACGATTACTAACATGGTTACTAGTATTTTCAACACAACGATACGAGATAAAAACGATTACTAACATGGTTACTAGTATTTTCAACACTACGATACGAGATAAAAACGATTACTAACATGGTTACTAGTATTTTCAACACTGAGATACGAGATAAAAACGATTACTACCATGGTTACTATTGTTTTCAACACTGAGATACGAGATAAAAACGATTACTCACATGGTTACTATTGTTTTCAACACTGCGATACGAAAAAAAAATTACTCACGTGGTTACTAGTGTTTTCATCTCAGCGATACGAGATCAAAATGATTACTCACATGGTTACTATTGTTTTCAACACTGCGATACGAGATAAAAACGATTACTAACATGGTTACTATTGTTTTCAACACTGCGATACGAAAAAAAATTACTCACATGGTGACTAGTGTTTTCATCACTGCGATACGAGATAAAAACGATTACTAACATGGTTACTGTTGTTTTCAACACTGCGATACGAGATAAAAACGATTACTAACATGGTTACTAGTATTTTCAATACTACGATACGAGATAAAAACGATTACTAACATGGTTACTAGTATTTTCAACACTACGATACGAGATAAAAACGATTACTACCATGGTTACTAGTATTTTCAACACTACGATACGAGATAAAAACGATTACTCACATGGTTACTATTGTTTTCAACACTGCGATACGAGATAAAAACGATTACTCACATGGTTACTATTGTTTTCAACACTGCGATACGAAAAAAAATTACTCACATGGTGACTAGTGTTTTCATCACTGCGATACGAGATAAAAACGATTACTCACATGGTTACTATTGTTTTCAACACTGCGATACCATAAAACGATTACTCACATGGTTACTATTGTTTTCATCACTGCGATACGAGATATCAACGATTACGCACATGGTTACTAGTGTTTTCATCACTGCAATACGCGATATCAACGATTACTCACATGGTTACTATTGTTTTCAACACTGCGATACCAAAAAAAATTACTCACATGGTGACTAGTGTTTTCATCACTGCGATACGAGATAAAAACGATTACTCACTTAGTGACTAGTGTTTTCATCGATGTGATACGAGATAAAAAAGGATTACTCACATGGTGACTAGTGTTTTCGTCACTGCGATACGAAATAAAAAAACATTTACTCACAT
The DNA here is from genome assembly GCF_978046115.1 of Saccoglossus kowalevskii. Classification (NCBI taxonomy): domain Eukaryota; kingdom Metazoa; phylum Hemichordata; class Enteropneusta; family Harrimaniidae; genus Saccoglossus; species Saccoglossus kowalevskii. The sequence goes on along the minus strand of NC_140655.1, from coordinate 34,537,162 downwards.
GGTGACTAGTTTATCATCGATACGGTACGAAATAAAAACGATTACTCACAGAGTGACTAGTGTTTTTATCGCTGCAATACGAGTTAAAACGATTACTCACATGGTGACTAGTGTTTTCGTCGCTGCAAAACGAAATAAGAACAATACTAACGTGGTTACTAGTGTTTTTCATCACTACGATAGGAAATAAAAATAATTACTCGCATGGTGAATAGTGTTTTCATCGCTGCGCTAACGTTTTTACTCACATGGTGACTAGTGTATTCGTCGCTGCGATACGAGATAAAAACATTTACTCACATGGTGACTAGTGTTTTCTTCGCTACGATACGAGATAATAACGGTTACTCACATGGTGACTAGTGTTTTCATCACTGCGAGGTAAAAACAATTACTCGCAGGGTGACTAGTGTTTTCATCGTTGTGATACGAGATAAAAACAATTACTCACATGGTGACAAGTGTTTTCATCACTGCAATATGAGATAATAACGATTACTCAAATGGTGACTAGTGTTTTCCTCGCTACGATACAAGATAAAAACGATTACTCACATGGTTACTAGTGTTTTCATCGCTACGATACGAGATAAAAACGATTACTCACATGGTTACTAGTGTTTTCATCACTGCGAGGTAAAAACAATTACTCGCATGGTGACTAGTGTTTTCATCACTGCGAGGTAAAAACAATTACTCGCATGGTGACTAGTGTTTTCATCGTTGTGATACGAGATAATAACAATTACTCACATGGTGACAAGTGTTTTCATCACTGCAATATGAGATAATAACGATTACTCAAATGGTGACTAGTGTTTTCCTCGCTACGATACAAGATAAAAACGATTACTCACATGGTTACTAGTGTTTTCATCGCTACGATACGAAATAAAAACGATTACTCACATGGTTACTAGTGTTTTCATCGCTACGATATGAGATAAAACGATTATTCATATAGTGACTAGTGTTTTCATCACTGCAATACGAGACAAAAACGATTACTCACATGGTTACTAGTGTTTTCATCGCTGCGATACGAGATAAAAACGATTACTAACATGGTTACTAGTGTTTTCATCGCTACAATACGAGATAAAAACGATTACTCACATTGTGACTAGTGTTTTCATCACTGCAATACGAGATAAAAACGATTACTCACATGGTTACTAGTGTTTTCATCTCTGCGATACAAGATAAAAACGATTACTCACATGGTTACTAGTGTTTTCATCGCTACGATACGAGATAAAAACGATTACTCACAGAGTGACTAGTGTTTTCATCACTGCAATACGATAAAAAAACGATTACTAACATGGTTACTAGTGTTTTCATCGCTGCAATACAAGATAAAAACGATTACTAACATGGTTACTAGTGTTTTCATCGCTACGATACGAGATAAAACGATTACTCATATAGTGACTAGTGTTTTCATCACTGCAATACGAGATAAAAACGATTACTCACATGGTTACTAGTGTTTTCATCGCTGCGATACGAGATAAAAACGATTACTAACATGGTTACTAGTGTTTTCATCGCTACGATACGAGATAAGAACGATTACTCACAATGTGACTATGTTTTCATCGCAGCGATACAAGATAAAAACGATTACTCACATGGTTACTAGTGTTTTCATCGCTACGATACGAGATAAAAACGATTACTCACATAGTGACTAGTGTTTTCATCACTGCAATACGAGATAAAAACGATTACTCACATGGTTACTAGTGTTTTCATCTCTGCGATACAAGATAAAAACGATTACTCAAATGGTTACTAGTGTTTTCATCGCTACGATACGAGATAAAAACGATTACTCACAGAGTGACTAGTGTTTTCATAACTGCAATACGAGATAAAAACGAGTACTCACATGGTTACTAGTGTTTTCATCGCTGCGATACAAGATAAAAACGATTACTAACATGGTGATTAGTGTTTTCATCGCTACGATACAAGATAAAAATGATTACTCATAGAGTGACTAGTGTTTTCATCACTGCAATACGAGATAAAAACGATTACTCACATGGTGACGAGTTATTTCAACACTATGATACGAGATAAAACCGATTACTCATGGTTACTAATGTTTTCATCGCTACGATACGAGATAAAAACTATTACTCACAGAGTGACTAGTGTTTTCATCACTGCAATACGAGATAAAAACGATTACTCACATGGTTACTAGTGTTTTCATCGCTGCGATACAAGACAAAAACGATTACTAACATGGTTACTAGTGTTTTCATCGCTACGATACGAGATAAAAACGATTACTAACATGGTTACTAGTATTGTCAACACTACGATACGAGATAAAAACTATTACTAACATGGTTACTAGTATTTTCAACACTACGATACGAGATAAAAACGAATACTAACATGGTTACTGTTGTTTTCAACACTACGATACGAGATAAAAACGATTACTAACATGGTTACTGTTGTTTTCAACACTACGATACGAGATAAAAACGATTACTAACATGGTTACTAGTATTTTCAACACTACGATACGAGATAAAAACGAATACTAACATGGTTACTAGTATTTTCAACACTACGATCCGAGATAAAAACTAATACTAACATGGTTACTGTTGTTTTCAACACTACGATACGAGATAAAAACGAATACTAACATGGTTACTGTTGTTTTCAACACTACGATACGAGATAAAAACGATTACTAACATGGTTACTAGTATTTTCAACACTACGATACGAGATAAAAACGAATACTGACATGGTTACTAGTATTTTCAACACTACGATACGAGATAAAAACGAATACTAACATGGTTACTGTTGTTTTCAACACTACGATACGAGATAAAAACGAATACTAACATGGTTACTGTTGTTTTCAACACTACGATACGAGATAAAAACGATTACTAACATGGTTACTAGTATTTTCAACACTACGATACGAGATAAAAACGATTACTAACATGGTTACTAGTATTTTCAACACTACGATACGAGATAAAAACGATTACTCACATAGTGACTGGTGTTTTCATCACTGCGAGGTAAAAACAATTACTCGCATGGTGACTAGTGTTTTCATCACTGCGATACGAGATAAAAACAATTACTCACACGGTGACTAGTGTTTTCATCACTGCGATACGAGATAAAAACAATTACTCACATGGTGACTCGTGTTTTCATTGTTGTGATACGAGATAAAAACAATTACTCACATGGTGACTAGTGTTTTCATCGCGGCAATACGAGATAAAAAACGATTGCTCACATAGTGACTAGTGTTTTCATCTCTGCGATACGAGATAAAAACGATTACTCACATTGGCGACTAGTGTTTTCATCACTGCGAGGTAAAAACGAGTACTCACATGGTGACTAGTGTTTTCATCGTTGTGATACGAGATACAAACAATTACTCACATAGTGACGAGTGTTTTCATCACTGCGATACGAGATAAAAACGAATACTAACATGGTTACTGTTGTTTTCAACACTACGATACGAGATAAAAACGATTACTAACATGGTTACTAGTATTTTCAACACTACGATACGAGATAAAAACGAATACTGACATGGTTACTAGTATTTTCAACACTACGATACGAGATAAAAACGAATACTAACATGGTTACTGTTGTTTTCAACACTACGATACGAGATAAAAACGAATACTAACATGGTTACTGTTGTTTTCAACACTACGATACGAGATAAAAACGATTACTAACATGGTTACTAGTATTTTCAACACTACGATACGAGATAAAAACGATTACTAACATGGTTACTAGTATTTTCAACACTACGATACGAGATAAAAACGATTACTCACATAGTGACTGGTGTTTTCATCACTGCGAGGTAAAAACAATTACTCGCATGGTGACTAGTGTTTTCATCACTGCGATACGAGATAAAAACAATTACTCACACGGTGACTAGTGTTTTCATCACTGCGATACGAGATAAAAACAATTACTCACATGGTGACTCGTGTTTTCATTGTTGTGATACGAGATAAAAACAATTACTCACATGGTGACTAGTGTTTTCATCGCGGCAATACGAGATAAAAAACGATTGCTCACATAGTGACTAGTGTTTTCATCTCTGCGATACGAGATAAAAACGATTACTCACATTGGCGACTAGTGTTTTCATCACTGCGAGGTAAAAACGAGTACTCACATGGTGACTAGTGTTTTCATCGTTGTGATACGAGATACAAACAATTACTCACATAGTGACGAGTGTTTTCATCACTGCGATACGAGATAAAAACGATTACTCACATGGCGACGAGTGTCATCATCACTGCGAGGTAAAAACGATTACTCACATGGTGAAAATAACCATAACTCGGCTGAAGATTGAGTCCGCAAACCTCAGGCATAAATTGTGTATCTTCACTAATACCTCTGTCATATTGTACACCTTTAGCATACACACGTAAGTTTCCAAACACTTTTGAAAACCAAAGTGTGCCTAAAATAGTTTTGGCTACTCATGGAATTGACCCTATCAAATGATTGGTAAAAACTATATCTAGATTTTGAGGTATAAATAAAGTTATGGCAGCTACAAAAATACAATTGACTGGTACAAGTTTCGAAGGAAACCATCGTTAATAATTTACTGGGAGTCAATCAATAACAAGTTTTACTTCATTTGGCCAGTTGCATTGAATATGCATATTATCTACTCGTACTATCATTTCCTGTCAACAAATTTATGGCCCATTCAAGAACAAATGAGAGACAGACGAATTCAACCGTGGCTTTTGTACTCAACAAGACTGTTTAATTAGGTCGAACATGCATATTTAATTAAATACAAGTGATATAAAAAGGATAAGTGAGGTAATAATCGTAGCAGACCGATGTAAATTTGTCTGTGATATTGGTGCCATAGAAAACATGGCTAAAAAGAAGAGAAAAGGCGGGATAAAAGTTAGTGATCTGCTGAATGATTTCGCACAGCGGACGACAACTCACGGAGTAGCTCGAATCGCTGCGTCGAATACGTGCTTTCGACGAACAGCCTGGATTGTTGTAGTACTTGGCGCTTTTACTGGCTACAGTCTCCATGCAGGCTCTCTGATCGCGAGATTCCTACGATACGAAGTCGCTATAAAGATGGAAGTTGTATCTGAAGATTCGATCTATTTCCCAGCTGTCACTGTGTGCAATTCAAACAAGTTAAGATTGTCTGCTATTTTGAACAGTACGTACAAAGATCTTGCGCAAGTAAACGAACCACATTTCTCTTTCACGTATCGCGGTAAGTAGCGCTTGTAAACGTGTTATTTTATTAGTGAAATAATGCATTGCCTTAGTTTGTAATCCTACGAAATCACGGATGAAATGTAACAATATGCGCGTACACAAGCAATAAACTAACTTGAATTGTTTTTTGGGTAATAACGATCATCGGTAAAAGCCGTTAACCAGACTACACACATCCGTGTTATCGTTTATTCTGGCGTTCATTTTATTGTGAGTAATAGTGAAAATTGATTTAATTAAACCATAAATAAATGCCGAGTAATGGCAAATTAGACTGCTGACGATTGGAGTAATCTTTACACCTTTTTATTTCCACCATTAAACAACCTGCGTATTTATAATTGCACGTTTCGGTTTATCTATGTACAGTAGGTTGATTGAAATGGTGTGAAAACGACGCCAGGACATTTTCTTTATCGATTAAGAGTTCACATCTATGTATGTTCATTAGGCTATACCGATTTAATTTTATGGATGACATCCGCGCGCGCATTAGTTTTCGCCTGTTCTCAAAAAAAAAAAAAAATCTCCTACGACGAGTCTCCACAGATCGGTTTTCTGTCCGGAACTTGCCGACTCATATTGTCGCAAAGCGCCGACTTGTCGTAAAACTCGTTTTGGACTACCTCAAAACTTCGCTGGTTCCCGGCGTCCTTTGCGAATGGTAGGTAGGACGCAGGTAACTAGCAATCGCCATATTGTTCCATTTGGGCCGGTTTTCCGGCCGGAAGGCACGTGACTGGGTGACGTAATTTGAAAACATTCCAAGTTCCGTTCTGCGTAAATATGTCTATAATACTACAATAAAGTCATGCTCAAACATACTGCCTGCTTAGATTTACACATTTGAGATGTTTCTGACATTCCTCGCTGTTTCTGTGAAAATTTATAACAAAAGAAACAGTTTTTTATTCACCCAACTTTCGAAAGTAAAAGGAAACCCCTGAACGGCCACGAGCGTAAGCGCAGACGTCAGGTAACCAAGGGAAATAGAACAAGCAACAAGTAAGTGACGGACCAATCAGAATGCCGGATTCATTACTAGTTACCGACCTCTTGTGGCTTGGTACGCCATGACACTTGGGGCGGGAACCAGCTAACCTCAAAACCAAACTCCGCACAGTTAGATGCGCGTTACGTAAAGCGCAAAGACCTACGGGAAAGAGATTGCCCCAAAACATGCAAATTTTGCCATAAATGATCCAACATGGCGACCACACCACCAAAATACGTGAGCATAAAAGTTCAGAGGTGAAACGGAGGGATTGTTGTAGACTGGTACGCAATTGACATTGGCCAGGGAGACGTTTTTACAGCTATACGAGAGGTCGGTAGCGGCAAGCGAGTTTCGCCTAGACAACTTTGAGAACATATTGTCCAGAGTGGCTGTCCCGCGTTTTTTCTGCAATGATGAGAGAAATGGGAGAGGAGTGGAGGTGTATGGTGGCCTAAAAGTCGGTCAGGCGACAAATCAGTTCGGTTGCTTTGTCCGCATTGAAGTCGACAAAACTGCAACGAAAGCAGCAGAAGCTCCTTGGCCGAAGTCCCCTTACGGGGTGAAGAAAATTTCCTTCTTATTTTTTTTTCATTTTCTGATTCGGATAATTTGCTTGCACACACATTCAGAAATATTTTGATCATATGACGCATTTTCATCAAGATACATGTACATAATTTTCTGCATCCAAATTTCTGTTGACTCTCTGTTGGTGTTTTTTTTCAATATCGAGCCTCTTATAATTTGTTACATAGTTGAAGTAGTTCTTGAGCATTTGTGTTTACACTTAGTCGATCTGAAGTGTCACTTTAAAAGCTGTAGTTTGAATGTCAAAGAAGTTAATTTCCAGGTTGCTGTTGACAAACTTATTGTTCATTTTTAATTATTTTTTTTCAATACAACACAGTAAGTTTTTCTTTATTATTGAGTTGATGTATATGCCTTTGGCAAAGCTAACATGTGCCTTACCCTATTGCCTTTTCAAAATCAAAGGTGATGATACCTGTGACAGTAATACAGTACATCAGCATGTGCCTCCTACAAATAAAGACTTGTTGTTTTTTTGATACACTGTGGTTAAATTCGTAATAATAGCTCCGTAGTCCTGTGGTTTTAGCAGCATTTTTTTTTTTTTTTGCCGAAGTTTTTTTTCGCCCTCTCGCATTAGTTTTGGGGTCTTCAGAGGATGTCATCCATAAAATTAAATCAGTGTGGCCTTACCCTTTCTAACCTAATTCGGAACATTTATTGAAGCGTGGTGATAGTGTCTGGTGAATGTGTGTGTTCACCAACTCACTGCTAAACTCCAAAGGCATAACTAATTAAGTTGATAACAGCGATAATATGCCATTAATTATTAAATAATAAGTTTACACATGAATAGCTCGCTTGAAATTTAATTATTTGTAATTAGAAAGAAAATTCTCTTGAGAAATAATTGTTAACATCGCACAAGAAATTGATTACAAGGAATTTTAAGAATGTAGTAGAGGTTTTCGGGAATTAATATTCACACTAATTATTTTTATAGAAGAATTGTTTTAAATCATAGCTATATATTCTACAAATCACAGCAGTTAAAAATCGATGTTACCTTAAACGAAAATATGACGTGACTGCAAAGTCTATGTTGTTAGATAGTTTGCATTTACTTACAAGGTCGCCATAGAAGTCGATTGGTATTGGAGAAACAGCTTTTAATTGTAATGGATTTGTTTTTCATTTGGTAAACCTTGTGTTTAATATTCCATTGTAATTCCCAACTTTACAAGATTTATAATTCACTATTTTGTCAGATTTGTAATTCTATTTTGAAGCAAGTTCACTGATCATGTGACCGTGGTTGATTAGCAAACACCAACACATTTTCAGCAAAGATGAAGATGATACTGTGATATGATAAAACACTGTATTGTCATCATTGATGAAAAACCATAGAAAGTGCCGTACAGGAGCGTACCACAGCACCAATGTGGAGAGGTAAGGGATTACCTTCAGAAAGCCCTACAGCAGATAGTTTTCTAGGATCCTTCAAGCCCATATGCCACGCCAGTAGTGCTTGTGAAAAAGAAGATGGTAAGCTCAGACTCTGCGTCAATTACCATGCCCTGAATACGTACAAAGATGCCTACCCTCTACCAAGAGTGAATGAAGCACTGGATGTTCTGAAAGGTGCTAAATATTTTGTAGTTTAGAATTGGCACATGGCTATCACCAACTTCTTATGGGGGAGAGTGATATCCCAAAAACAGCATTTAGAACAGAGACTTCACTGACTTCATTCGTATGCCGTTTGGCTTATGTAATGCAAGTAGCACGTTTATGCGCCGTACGGACGATGCCACCGGGGACCTTAAGTCTTTTAGTATATCTAGTATATCAACATTCGATGAAACATTATCCAGATTGGATGTTGTGCTTTCTCTTTCAAGTTGTCTTAATCTAAAGGTCAAACCTGAGAAATATCAGAAAGAAACGAGATACTGAGGCATATTGTTTCTAGAGATGGAACCTCTACTGACCCAGAGAAGCTCTGTGCAGTCCGTGGATGGACTCTTCCTGAGACAGAGGAGTGCACTTAAAGGGTTTCCGGGTGTCTTTAGTTATTATACAACATTTGTGTCAAGATTGCTGCCCCTTACACAACCTGCTGAAGAGAGAGAAAAGTAGTATAAGAGGGAAATCAACTAAGGAGAATATCAGTTATGTATACAGACAACAACCCGCTAAAGTTGTCTTCAGGCCTTAGTTAAGTTGAAAGCAACAGAAATAAGTTGGGCTGCAGAACTAGCACAGTTCTGGTAAAAGCAACCGGAATGTAGATGCATTGAGTAGGAAGGGAACACATGGTAAGGGACCTAGAACAGTCAGATTCGAAGAGACGAGTTGCTGTGTATTTTGTGAAGTTGTAACTAATAACTTTACATCTGTCCAACTACCGAAAACCATTAGTGCAACAGTTAATCAGGTAATGAGTAGTACACATGTCAGTGAGGTGAGGACAAGGTCAAGTTGAGTCGTACCATACTCATTGACTACCTATCCCTGAAGTAAAGCAACTTTTTCTACCAGTCTAATTGAAGTATACAAACTGCATCAGCCGACTAACAAATAATAGCGGACATTATAAAATCAAATACGTTGTTTATGCAGTTTTTTGCCAAGGAAAACTAATAATGGTTAAAGTTGTTATTGTAATGAGACATATCCAGCTTATTGAGTTCACTTATGTTAACATGGTTGTTGGGGAGTGTGTAACATGTGGAAATACTGATTTGATTACTGTATTGCCGTTTAATAATACATTACTCTCAACATTGCAAAGCTTCTACTTCCTATAAGTCTATATAATTATTGAGTAATTTGTATGTAGTTAGACAGTATGTAGTTAGATATCCTCGTGTTGGGGGTGAGTTCTAAGTTAAAACTTTCCCCATTCACATACTTTGCAATGAGTGAATGAGCCTACATCATTGTAATGTAATGTAATGTAATGCAATGTAATGTAATGTAATGTAATTTACCGGTAATGAATGTAATTTAATTCGAAAATGAAATGAAGTCTTGTTTGCATTTATACTCCATCACGGGTATTTCTGGCGGACGAGTACTTGTATCAAATGTTTTTCATGGCCTTCTTGGATTACAAAGAACTTTGTAGATTTCAACTATTAGTCTGGTGGCCTGTTTTTGTTTTGGTAGATATTATTAAATTTAAGGATATTGTACTATGTGTTTGTTTGTTTTTTAAATCCAGATAGTGGAATCTTTAGAATGCGTCAATTTAATAGCAATCGGTGATTAGGTATTGTTCATATATATAATTTTACAATATCAAAAACATAGTGAACAAATCTGATTCTACGGAATAGTATTCATTTGATTGATCATTTTAATATCAGAATTAAAAATATACACTAATTACTGCATTGAAATTTACTGTGATCAATATATTGATATACAGTAAAATGTAGATGATTGGAAAGCATCTAAACATGTTTCAAAATTATATTCATTATGTGATTTATTAATCAATTTATAATACCTGCGAATATGCACATTTATTCATTACGACAATGCGAGTTGTTAATTTTGACCAATGTTTTATGTAGATTTTATTTATGATAGAGCTCTGAAATATTCATAGAATATAAATAGACATGTGCAAAGAAAACTCTACTACATACTCAGTCATGCGATAATACTAACACATTGGTCATACTATCAAGACAATATCACACATGATACAAATATTTATATCCAGATTTTTGTACTATGAATGTTCGGAACTTTTGAACACCTTTTTTCTCATAATTGTTCTAAATTATAAATTAATAAAATTAATCAATTATAAAGTTTTAAACAGTTCACGTGACATCGGATGATATTGTGTATTATTCGTGAATATTCATGAGTGGATCATTATGTAATATTCTGTATACGAACAAACTGCCTTACTCGTTACTCCGGATCCCAACACTAGACATCTATGGGAAATTCCATATTTTTTAAAGCGAGGTTTCAGGTCAAATTGCGTGATCAGTGATAAGGCAATTAATAAAACTGAATAAATCAATGCATTGAGATGGTATGTATATTAACAAGATGTAAGCCATCATCCAGTCACTGCTTTGAGTTTCTAATTGTTATAACACTTGCGATGTTTGTTTTTGTTATTCGGAATTACAGGACCGTGTATGCCAGGTGACATGTCATGTGATGAAGAGAATACACTATGTATAAAACAATACATGTGGTGTAACGGTGAGGTTGACTGTCCCAATGCTGTTGATGAACTCCACTGTCAGCAAGGTAAATCCCTTACTATGTTAGTCATCTATATATTATGAGTATTTTTACTACGTTACATATTACGATGATGTTTTGATGGAAAAGCGTACGGGCAGATGGACATACAGTGTTTATACCCCGAGTTAATAGTTGTAGTTAATAGTATTTTTCTGTGTGAACCACCAAATTCAATAGCCTATGGCTTATTTGTATATTTTATTTTTAAACGGGCCAGGGGCTTCAAGATGACGCAGCTAAATGTTTTAGGTTACAACTTGTAAGTAACATTAGGGGATTTAGAAGATATTCTGTGTTTTTTGTAAAACATTGACAATTTTATGCTAACTTGTCATTTAGGAAACTGTTTATCAAATCAATTCAAGTGTAAAAACGGGAAGTGTCTTCCTTTGTCACTGAATTGTAACTACAGAGATGACTGTGGCGATAACAGTGACGAACTCGATGAGGGCGCCTGTCAAATTAGTAAGTAGTAGTGTTTCGCGCACAATCATTAATCATAGTGTACATAAGTATAACTCCTCTTTATATTCATTGATCGTTCTAGCTCACATTGAATATCATCGTTATTTAACATTAATTATAACAATTATGTTATTCTTTATGAATTCATATTAGAAAATTATAACATAACCAATTGGTTATTGTTGTCATAATTACTTATGTAACGAAACTTGTCTCAGAAAATATGAAGACTTATTAACGACTATTCTTCACTTTCGTATTTGTTTACGGTGATGTGACATCACTGATAACACTACACGACAGGTTAATTTCTCTATATACCTTGGTGTAGTTGGTGGGACTGTAATCACTGACTTAATAAAATAGTTTACTAGCGTGTCCGCCATTCATCAGGGAGATTGGTGAGTCAGACGAGAACACCCTTCATTTCCCTTAAAAAGTCATAGGCAGGTCGAAATGAACCGAAATGTTCGTCGAATCAAAAAGAGAATCCATTAAACACAGAATCCATATATTATATAACAATATTGTTTTTATTTACTCAGGATCCTGTGTTATTGGTGAATTCATGTGTGCTTCACATGAATGTATACCTATATATCAGTTGTGCGATGACAAACCAGATTGTGCTGATGGCACAGATGAAATGTTTATGTGCGAGAAGTACAAAGGTGAGCTTTATCTTAAATATGTATAAGTGTCTACTCAATATATCATAATTAACATTATCAATTACTTGTGTATAATTTGTTTTTGCAGCTGGTTTTTGTTATTATGACGTCAGAGTTCAGAATTGGGGATGTACAGGGCGTGAGTAAAAAACATTATTATGTGTAACTTTATTCTAAGATTATTTTATGGGTTGTTTACATGGCTAGTTTGTATGTTTAAATTGGCAAAATCTAAAACATTTCTCACACAAACGTAGATTTGTTAATTCCTTCACTGAATGTTTTTTTAATTGTGCCGAATATATTATCCGTTTACGTTATTAATCAGCCATATATGTAGAATATGACTTGGTAAACATGTAATTCTAATGTATTATACCACAGTGTAACTACAATGTGTTTTTGATTTTATATTTGTTGTTGTGGTATTTTGGTCATAGCTAAAAGAGTAGTTTTGATTCTAAGTCACTACTACTTTCAATCGATTAATGTACGTACGAATACAATGTTTCCATATCTTTAGCACCACTTATACGTATGGCCTGTGATGGCGGGCTCATATCATCGTGTCAGTACGGCAGCAATCAGGACGAGTGTATACACCCAACTGATAAATGCAATGGTGCAGTGGATTGTTTTGATGGATTTGACGAATTAAACTGCGAAACACGTGAGTAATACGTTTTTGTTTTCAATACAGATGCGAAAATGATCAATTATAACCATTGTATTTAGTAAGTATTACAATCTAATTAGGTACACAAAATAATTATGCAAACAATCTGTTGTGTGTTTTCAACTACGCAAAAACAATGTACAATTGCGACACTGTTTTAATACAAAAAACGAATTTTGATGAGTAACTTTAAAGCCATTTGTGTTCCTTCTAGTTCTTTGTTCAAATTATTGAGACATATGTAGCTTAGAGTGCCTAAATATGTCTTGAAAAGTCTTTCTCATAGATTCAGTTATTCGTGATTATTCCATTAACACAATAAAATATTCTCAGCAGCCACGTTTCTTAATTAATTCTGTGTTTATCAACCATTTTCAGATATGCACGAATTTGAAGAAGTACAACAAATATTTAATATTGAATCTAATTCTATTTAATTCTTCAGATTATTGGAAATGCCCTTACGGTCAGTTCAAATGTGGAACTGGCCATTGTATCTTGCATGAATTGAAATGTAATGGAATAATGGATTGCAAAGACGGAAGTGACGAAATGGAGTGCGGTGATAATACGCTCGCAGGTATATCAAAACACATTGCAACATTTGACAAATTGACGGGACAACGCATCTGAGCGTGGGCAATGGCGATAAAGCTATTTCACCTACATAATGAAATCAATATAGCGTGATACATACGGGCGAAGCGTTTTCCAAATGTATCATTTTGTAATTTAACGATATATAATTTTTGTATTTTGGCCAATGTATTTCAAAATTTGTGGGGATTTTGAGTTTTAAATACATTATACGAAAGTCCGACATAACATTAATTTGACAAATCGAAATGTAGCAATGTTACACACAAATAACACCGTGATGTGGACTGTGTATTGAAATGATCGTGTAACATAATTTCATGTCACTGACGACTGGTGCAACAAATACGCAATATGTGAATCGTGGGGAGGGGGGTTGGTTGGTCATATATACGAATAAGCATTCTGATTTTCACGGCGTGTTTTTGTTAACATGTCGACGCAAAGCATAACATTTTTAAATTCCATTGGAGTGTGTAAATGAGTGCGAATTTAAAAAAAAATACAAATGTCTACATACTGTTCGTGGTGGCGCCCTTTCATGCGCGTTTTTCGTATAGAGTCAATTCTGGTCCTCAAAATACGAAATATTTAATCACAGATATACGATGCGAAAATATTTAACCGCCATTTTCTATTGTGGAGTTCCATCAACATATACACCGCAAATGACACATTTTACCTGCTATTGAATATTTAAAATAAATACAACTAAATTTCGAAATTGAGGTTATTAGGTTGACGATCAAATTGACAATCCTGAAATACCTAAATAAATAATATAAAAATAATAAAAACACTGAATAAGAACATAAGAATATGCTAGCATGTTGAATCGCAATTATCCATTAATGCCTAGTCGTCATTTACCACGGAATAAGAACACGTGAATGTAGTAAGTTGCCACTGCATGTGTCAATACTACAAACTAATCTGGTTAAATAGCGTATATATAAAGACACTATTGACGCACCATTTTAAAAAAACGCACTAGACTTATGTTAAAGTTTTATACTTAATAGTTTCAAATAAAAAAAAACAGTTATTGACATTTTCCAGTCCGGTCTAAAGACGGTGTACATCATCGACCATATACAGTGTATCTGTGAGTGTTATGAAACAATGCCTTGTCTGCACTGTGAACACATTTGTCATTTATGCAGAATTGTTCATCTATGTTCATGTAGGTCTATTCTCCTTCGAAAATATGTGGACATGTAATGATGGTAGTATGGAGATTCCGAGTCAATTAAGATGTAATGGTTATCTCAACTGTGTAGATGAAAGTGACGAACTTGACTGCAAAAAATGTACGTTTTACAATAAAGTGTGATTTTTTCACAATAGAATTTAAATGAAAATATTATGTTAACTGGTGCTGTTTGATATTGCAGCATATTTGATTATGAGTTACATTATTTAATCGAACATACTAGTATATGAAGCTATGTACTTTAATACATCGTTTCATAAAACGAATTGCAGTATTTAATCGAACGAATAGTAAGTTGTGTTTAGTTTACGGTGAATAACAAAAATAATTCAATGTGTTCATCAACATGCAGTATGGAGCCTTATATGGTTCTTATCTATATGTACATATACTGCAGTAATACAAAAAATAATAAAGTGAAAGAATCAGACATTTTTAGGGTTGTTGTATGTTTTTTCTAAATTTTGCAGACCAATGTCCAAAGACCATGGTGAAATGTGCAGAAACACATTTTTGCATTGACCAATCAAAGACATGCGATGGGTCATATGACTGCACATCAAATGATATGGGACAAGACCTTACGGATGAAAAGAGTTGTGAAGAAAGTACGTTACTCTTTATATTCACTTTAAAGGGGCACTGTGGGTGCTATATGACGTCCATTAAAAACATGCTTGTAAAGTTATTCTATATCACACAAAGTAAGAGTGTTATCATCAAAATCCTTGAACTATGATCAAGTTCCACACATAATTGGTTTTAGTAAGACTAGTAGTTTGTATTTACTAGCTTGACTAGTTTTATCCGTTCGCTGGAAACTGATCGTCACCCTTGTACTGTATCCCCCTTCTCACTAGCGCACATTCTCGCTGACGACAGTGTCTCCATAACATGTCAAGTTGTTTTTTGCTAAATCCTCTATATCTAAAATAAATGTACATAATATTAAAAGTAGCAATGTAATTTCACATTTAAACTAAATTATTCCTGTTTTATTTTGTCTATTGCAGGTGTGTGTCCCCCTGATCGATTCCGGTGTGGAAACGGACAATGTATAGATATGAAACATAGATGTGATTATCATTATCATTGTCTAGACCGTAGTGATGAAATGAACTGTACACTAGGTACGTCAAGAAAATACTTCAGAATTCCGATTGATAGAAGTGTATTACGGATGTTGAATTATCGTATTCAATTATACAGATTAAAATGAAGACAATACTCGAGACGATTTCTTTACTCTGAAAAACATAACTTTGTGTTGACGGGCGACCTCCGATCAAAAACAACATCGGTGATTCGAGGCTCCAGTAAGGCACGTATAGGAGCATTATATTATCTTTATCATTTGTGCCTTTAGATGAGTGTGCCCCGAATGAAAAGCTGTGTTCGATAAATAAGGAAGACTATTACTGTATGGATGACACCCAATGGTGCGACGTTCACGTGGATTGTTATCATAAAGAAGACGATGAATGTGATGCATGTACGTATCATACAAATATAGTACTATTTTACCCAGGGGTAATTGGTGCAGTTACCATGCCTATGTTTGTATATATATATATATATATATATATATATATATATATATATATATATATATATATATATCAGTAATTTTAATGAAAAAAAAGTACATTTATCTTAGTAATAGTGACACCTGTTGTTTAGTGTGATGAACCCCCACGGTTGGGTACAGGAGCATAAAAGTTTTTAATTAAAATTGTTTTCCATAAGAAAAATGAAACCATCATACATGGCCTTATAAACAGCCTTTTAGTTCATAGTGGGGTGGGTGGAGTAAAGCTGTGATTATTTTTATTACTTTCTGACCATCTAGTTTGCCATTTACCATGTCCATATAAACTAAAGCTCCAGCCAATATCAGATTTGACTACTTGTTTCAAGCTATGGCACTTGGAAATGAGTGTTGTGACATGTGGCAAATGTCCAACTGTCTTGGTTAATAAGATTGGCTATATTTCAACTAATAATAATAATAATGTTTATTTGCCATAGATTACATAAAAAATAACAATACAGCAATAAATAATAACTAATAAATATTGATAAATAATAATAATATTAATCTATGGCTGGGAAACAGAAATTAGCTCATGCAGAGCTAGTCTAGTCTATTTCCCATCAAAATATATTTGTAAATAGCTATTTATTAAAAAGGGCAATCAAGTAGACAGAAAAAACTTATTTACAATGGTTTGCTTACACACCGATACATGTTTGTATGCATCTATATATACATATTGGAATATAACTATGAATGATTACAGTGGATTAAATAGTCTTTCACTTCTTTTTTAAAATTTGCTCGAATACGAATCAATTGGATATCCAGGGGTAAGCTATTCCAAATTTTAGTTCCCTGGTAATCGACTGAAAACTGACCCAAATTTGTCTTTTTCATTGGTAGAAGAAAGTTTGAATTATCCCTTGACCTAGTGTGATAATGGTGAGTATGGAAATTGAAATAGTAATTAAGGTCACGTGGCAATCTGTGAAATTGTAGGTCATGTATAAATGTACATAGCTGATACTTAAATTGGTCATATATATTGAGAATACGTAGTGACTGAAAAAGAGGTTTACTATGTGCACAGTAGTCTTTAAATAGCATGATACGAACAAGCTTTTTTTGTTGTTTATATATAGGGTCCAGAAATGTGCGATACGTACTACCCCATACTTCTAAACCATAGGAGATATGAGGAAGAATTAGAGAATTATACAGAAGGATAAGAACGTATTTGGGAAGTGTATGTCTGAGTTTAGCAATTAAGCCAATTAAAGGAGTTATCTTTGCTAAAACTCTATTAATATGCGGCTTCCATGTGAGATGTTTATCTATCACCACACCAAGATAAGTAGTAGTATCGACTTCCTGGAGAACTGCATTGTTTAAATGTATGTTTTGTTTGTTTACCAGCTGTTTCTTAGAGGAAAACAGCGTGTAATTAGTTTTGTTGGTATTAATTGTAAGTTTATTAGTGTTGCACCATGTGTTCACCATATCTAAATGTAAATCAACTTCAGCGCTGGGTATATTGTTACTGGAAAATGAATGAAAAAGATTTGAGTCATCAGCAAATAATTTAATTTGGAAGTAAGTTGATGATGCAGGAATATCGTTTATATAAATTAGAAAAAGTAACGGTCCAAGGATGGAACCTTGTGGCACACCATAATTAATTGAAACAGGTAAACCAGTATACCTGTATGTACGAAGCCAGTGAATGTTATTCAAGCCAAAGAAACTGCACCTATTTATATAAATACACATGGACAGAGAATATTTTCTTGGAGCACTAAATGTGACAATTGCCCTACTGTCTGTGATAAATATACCACACCAGCTACATAGTGCCCGACGAGGAGTTGGGTAGGTAGTGAAGAAAAACATTGATTGAAGCCTGGCAGAGGACTGAATTGTTGTCAACAGCAACAAACATACTGGGAAAGTCAAAGACAGTGAAAAAACAAACAAAAAAAAACACACAGGCATATAAATACTAACTTTCTAGGATCTTTATTGACTCCAAGTAATCCAGAGTAGAACGAGATGAATCAACGCTATACTCCGCCATCTTTATTTTAATATTAGATGCAACCATTATTCTGTAGGGGACAACGGGTCATAACTTGAGGGGAGTTAACACCCATGATTTTTAAAATGCCTTGATCAATAAGAGTCTAAGTTACAGGGAACATTATTTTCATTTTTCAGTGGACCAATAAATGCATTTGACAGGAAAATAGAAAAACTCTACCACAACAGCAATTAGAACAGCTTGCTGCATTATAAGTATCACTTCCCTGTCAAATTAGTGGTTCATGCTTATTTGAATCTGAACATAACAGGCCAATTCTATCACACCTTGCTAGGCTTGAACTTCCATCCAATCAGAGCATTCCAAATGAACATGATTCTCCACAAAACTAGAGGGCGCTCTGACCAAAAAATTGCCATGATCTAAATAAAAAGAACTGATATATATATATATATATATATATATATATATATATATATATATATATATATATATATATATATATATATATATATATATATATTTATACATTTTCGTGAGTTTCAGTGTTTCCACATTGGGTAAACCCATACTCTCAACTACAGTTGTCGGATGAAGGTGGCGTGTTTGAATTTTGGGTTATATTAGCAAATATAAATACTCTAGTAAAAGCATGAGTATATTACCGTTAGTTTAAACATATTTTGTTCAGAAGAATCACACCTTGATCTACGACTAAATTAAGGTGGTCCCGAACTATCAATTGGGAAACCAAATTTAAAATTAACTTGCTGAATTTATTTTGTTAATAATATTAATTTATTCATAGATACATGTCCATCTCATATGATTGTTTGTGGTCTACGCTGTGCTGGAATAGAAGAACGGTGTGATCTAAGTGCGAACTGTGCTGGGGGTAACGATGAAGTTGACTGTGAAAATCGTAACTATACAAATGACTTTCCTCCTCTAACACTACTGTGGTTCGAAATGTTTTATACTCGTCTTCATTAGCACTGTAAACTTACATCTCTAAAAAACAGTCAAAATATTATGCTTATATCTGTAGACATGTGCCCTGATGATAGTTATTTCCGATGTCGTAATGGTCAGTGTATACCTTGGTATCTGTACTGCGATGAACCAATACGACCTGACTGTGCTGATGGCAGTGACGAACTTTTCTGTAACAGTGAGTAAAATAAACTGTCCAGCAAACAAACTGTCCGTTGATAATGTGGTATGCATAATTCCAATCAACATGTGTATATAATATGACATTAATATTCCCACACTTTACTATACTTCCTGTAATTTGTGACATGACCAATTATATATAACAGTGTATTAATTGTGCGTAGAACAAAAATCAATCATGTAAACAGAAAACAACCTTTCCATTACAAACAGATATCTGTGCTGATAGTGAATTTCAGTGTGTCAGTGGTTGGTGTATCAATGCTACATATACGTGCGATGGTGTCAATGATTGCGGTGATAACAGTGATGAAGACAACTGCCCTCAATGTACGTAAATTATGTCCATAATTTAAGATGTTCACACTTTGTGGTACTTTTGAGTAACACTAAGAAAGTACTATAGTTCAAATAAAATATACAACATACCACATGCTTTTGTCAAATTAAAATCAGTGACACAAAGCAAAAAAACTACGTTCAAATAAAATATATATTATATTACAGATTGTGGGGAAGACGAATATGAGTGCAATGGTCTCATAGATGGCGGTGTTCGCATAACTTCAAAATGTATCAAATGGGACCGTCGGTGTGATCGATTTGTGAACTGTTACCAAGGAGACGACGAAGCTGATTGCCAGTATAGTAAGTACCAGTAATTACCACATTAAAGGGCGGTAGTCGTCATGCCGCGTCTTTTTCGATATGGGACTCATAGCGACGTATACAACGCGTGTAAAATACATTGTTTATATACATGAAATTCGAACACGCGCTACGCGACGACCACCGCGCTTTACAATTATGCCCTGTGTATAATAATGAGTTTAATTTTGTCCCATATTTTGATTCATGGATATGAAATTGATATGATAATGTTAGGTGGGAGTATCGTCCAACGCATAGCAAAGTTTGGTGTGACAAACACATAGCAAAGTTTGGTGTAACCAACACATAGCAAAGTTTGGTGTAACCGACACATAGAAAAGTTTATTTATTTATTTATTTATTTATTTATTTATTTATTTATAATATTTATTCATTTATTTATTTATTTAAATGTCTTGGCTTATTTCACAGAGGTTCATGACGTCACCGCAGAAGAAAATTGGTATGATCAATATATTGATTTATCTGGCGACAAAACCCTGTATGAGGAATTCCGTCAGGATGTCTTCGTAAATCGTCCAATTGACTTCATCCCCAGAGAACACCCTCCATTATGGGAGCACTTTCTTGTGTCTAGTAACACGCCGGATTTCAGTGATCTTAAACATGTGCTTCATCTTAATCAAGGTGAGATTAGAGAGCTTGGACACCAGGGCGAAGATTTGATCTTACAGTGCACTTATGACCAACGAGAATGTGGAATCTCGTAAGTAATATTTGTAGAAATCTCGCACAGTGATTTGAGTAAAATTAGATTGAAGAACACCCATATAACACCATACAGTGATTTGAGTAAAATTAGATTGAAGAACACCCATATAACACCATACAGTGATTTGAGTAAAGTTAGATTGAAGAACACCCATATAACACCATACAGTGATTTGAGTAAAATTAGATTGAAGAACACCCATATAACACCATACAGTGATTTGAGTAAAGTTAGATTGAAGAACACCCATATAACACCATACAGTGATTTGAGTAAAGTTAGATTGAAGAACACCCATATAACACCATACAGTGATTTGAGTAAAATTAGATTGAAGAACACCCATATAACACCATACAGTGATTTGAGTAAAATTAGATTGAAGAACACCCATATAACACCATACAGTGGTTTGAGTAAAATTAGATTGAAGAACACCCATATAACACCATACAGTGATTTGAGTAAAGTTAGATTGAAGAACACCCATATAACACCATACAGTGATTTGAGTAAAATTAGATTGAAGAACACCCATATAACACCATACAGTGATTTGAGTAAAATTAGATTGAAGAACACCCATATAACACCATACAGTGATTGGAGTAAAATTAGATTGAAGAACACCCATATAACACCATACAGTGATTTGAGTAAAATTAGATTGAAGAACACCCATATAACACCATACAGTGATTTGAGTAAAATTAGATTGAAGAACACCCATATAACACCATACAGTGATTTGAGTAAAATTAGATTGAAGAACACCCATATAACACCATACAGTGATTTGAGTAAAGTTAGATTGAAGAACACCCATATAACACCATACAGTGATTTGAGTAAAATTAGATTGAAGAACACCCATATAACACCATACAGTGATTTGAGTAAAGTTAGATTGAAGAACACCCATATAACACCATACAGCGATTTGAGTAAAATTAGATTGAAGAACACCCATATAACACCATACAGTGATTTGAGTAAAATTAGATTGAAGAACACCCATATAACACCATACAGTGATTTGAGTAAAATTAGATTGAAGAACACCCATATAACACCATACAGTGATTTGAGTAAAATTAGATTGAAGAACACCCATATAACACCATACAGTGATTTGAGTAAAATTAGATTGAAGAACACCCACATAACACCATACAGTGATTTGAGTAAAATTAGATTGAAGAACACCCATATAACACCATACAGTGATTTGAGTAAAGTTAGATTGAAGAACACCCATATAACACCATACAGTGATTTGAGTAAAATTAGATTGAAGAACACCCATATAACACCATACAGTGATTTGAGTAAAATTAGATTGAAGAACACCCATATAACACCATACAGTGATTTGAGTAAAATTAGATTGAAGAACACCCATATAACACCATACAGTGATTTGAGTAACATTTGATTGTCGAACAAAGTAAACTTTGGTGTAAATACAGTGATTTGAGTGAGACTTGATTGTAGTATACTCAGATTCGAGTAATCTTTGTTGTAGGAAACTAATATAGTGATTCTAGAAACACGATTTCAGAACACCATACATTGATCCGAGTAACATTTTATTGTACAACACCCATTCAGTGATTCGAGTAGCATTTGAATTTAGAACACCCATATAGTGATTTGAGTTAATATTTGATTGTAGCGTACTCAGATTTCAATAATATTGTATTGTCGAACACCATATAGTTATTCGAGTGAGATTTGATTATAGAACATCCCTACAGTGATTCGAATAAAATGTGATCGTAGCATAGCTAGATTCGAGTAATGCTTGATTGTAAAGCATCCATACAGTGATTCGAGTAACAAGATTTTAGAACACTCATACACTGATTAGAGTAACAGTTGATCGTCGCATACCCACATTCGAGTAATGCTTGATTGTAGAACACTCTTACTCAGATTCGATTAACATTTGATTGTCGATTCTATTGATTGGAACATTAACAAACACATTATTAGTTACGACACTTTGTATCAAGTCAACAAGAGTACATATTATTTATTCCGTATATCTTTCTCTCACTGACTAGACGAGTTATCTCACTTCGCGGAGTATGAGTCTCGGTCACATGTGGTGTAATTTACGCATTTCTTGTTGAAATCGTACCTCAACATTTTGTATTTGAATTAAACTAAACTATTTTGTAGCAATATTGATCTACTTTATCATTCGTGCATTATTATTGCCACTATACCAGAGAATAAAACAAATTGTATATCATAATTTCAGAGATTTTCACCAATTTCAAGATGATGTATATGGCAACTGTTATACTTTCAATCATGGGCTAGATCAAAACGCCTTAAAAACAGCCTCCAATACCGGGTCAGAATTTGGTAAAAGACATTATTATCATTATATTATTTACCATCAATCATATTATTATAATAATATTATTATAGCAATGGTTGTATATCAAATGTGCTAGTTATTATTTTTGTATTAAAACATTACTGTATGCCATCTATGCAATTGATTGAAATCTTCTACGACTACAACAATTCATAATTTATATGATGCTGTTACACTAACACGTGTATATTAAAAGTATATGCACGTCGTAATTTATATTGTGTTTTTGTAGGACTGAAATTAACACTGTTCACAGAACAATCTGAATATATTAGCATTTTTGGTCAGGAGTCCGGTGTGAGGTTCATGGTGCATGATCCCTTCACACCTCCGTTTTTAGAAGACGAGGGGATTGACGCAAAGACCGGGACAGCAACTTCAGTCATACTTAAACAGGTAAGTTTGAGTGTTTAGTTTTTAAATCTGTTATAAATATGTTCAGTAGTCATCGCTATTTATAACTATATATATCAATGACACTCACTCACTGTATGTATGTGTGCATGTGATTGTGTTATTTAACGATGCGGACGTGAAATACACTTTACCGACGACGAAAATGTTGAATGAATACAGTTTTTGGAACATAGTTGTGGTGTGTTTACCACCATGTTGATTACACTTATGCATACGCTCAATTACGCCCTATTAATAGAGCTATAATTTAAAAATTAATGCTATTGTACGTGTTTTTCAGAGAGAAGAAAAACGAACCTCTCCACCATGGGGCAATTGCACCGATGACGAATATGTTGATTCTGGTGAATATCGTTACTCGCTTATTGTAAGTACGCTCCTATGAGTAAATTTATCAAATGCATTATAATGATGTCAGTGGATATTTTCACCTGCATACGTATTTTTCTTACAGGCATGTCAGAAAGACTGTTTACACTCGCGTATGTATGAATATTGTGGATGTGTCGACACGTTTTACCAGAATAAACGTCAGTGTGATGTCTTTAATAAAACACAAGGTGAGCAAAACGATATTAAACATCTGTATGCAAGATTTTCGTGCATGTATATCATTGACAGGCAGGTGTCATACGATTTTTAAAGAAAAAGTAATGACCCCTCAAGAAGAGGCTCCACAAATCTAGGAGAATAAAATTTACACTTGTTTAACACTTTTCATTCTCCACATATTAAACTTTTCATCAGTATTATGTAGTCAGCCATCTTGATTCTCAAGCAAAGGATTATGGGTAAAGTATGACATCATATGAAATCATTTTCTCAATTTTCTCAGTAAATTCTTGAAAAGTTGAATATCTAGGGAATGAAAAGCGATATAAAAAAAATAATGTGAATTGCATTTTTTTACATTTGCCGAGTTCTTTTAACTGGGAATATTAGATTGTTAGCCTTGACTTTTTTTTTAATTTGTCATTGTATAGCTTGCAAATCTGTACGGATAAATATACATAGCAACATTGATTGACGAGGTACCTGCTTTCACACTCAGGAACAACTCGCAAAGTATTATATTATTGTTAAAATTGCATCTTTATTACAACATATTAAGGAAGTATGTTTCTGCGTAACTGTTAATATAATTAAAATTGCTCCGACATGTTACGTCCAATATGTCACATTTATTCGTCAAACAAAACCCATACATAATTATTTGGTTTAAACCTGGTTACATATGTGTGCTCAATATATATCCAGGTTAGCGGAATAAAAGAATTGGTGCAATGATAATTTTCATTTCACATTACAGATGTCTGTGCTCAACTAATGTATTTTTTCTACCAGAAAGGAAAGCTTGGGTGTATGTGTCAACAACCATGCAGGTATATATACATATACTTTACTAGACCAAGTAGTTATCATCTATCGGCACACATTATCATATCATTTACGTGTTATCGTTGTTAGTTATAGTGAACCACGTATTAAGTTGTTATTCCATTCACTATACTAAATCCCGTCATGCATTGCTGTTTCCCGTTTTGCTATGATGCACACTGAATACAACTAACCTAGGAAGTACGTAATGTTCGGTATTCAAATTCCTTTTGTAATGGCAACATAAGTAAAATTGACACCCTTAAATTCTCAAGGGTGGGTGTTAATGGTGCATCTCTGACCAATGACAATCTGTCACTGAACACTGAATTAATCCTCAGTCATTCACAAAGACTCTCCTAACCCGGACATCTTGTCTATTTTATTTAATTTACCATGTGACACAAACATGCATTGCAGGTACAAAAATAAAAACGTAATACAGCCTTACCATTCAGATTTAAACACCTGAAACTGCATTCTTTTCACTTTCATTTTATCAGTGTTACCCAATACCAGAAAATGTTGTCGTTGACTTCATGGCCATCTAGTACGTTTTCGGTAAGATACAGATTACAGATTTACAGATTTGTATATCATGAACACATCTACGTTTACCCATACGATACACTTTGGGAGTTACCAGTAACTCTGAAGACATGATTGCTCCCAGACTGAATTAGTTATTCAACGACTCGTTGTATTTGAAGAAAAAGGCGTGTAACTATGTTTGCAAAGATCATGTCTTAGACTAAGTTCTTATCATCAAAATATTTTCGATTCCCCAATGATAAGTAGCACGTACATTTACAGTCTATGTATCTGAATACGACTATACCATCCTAAAACAAATGCGATCCAGATATTCCAAGCTTCCATGTAAGGTGTAGTTATTGCTTTCTGTCGATATACACCTCTAAAACAGAACAGAAGTATTATTAAACTTTCAAACGAGAGTTTTACTGCTTTTTAACATAAATTCATCTTTGACTCGTGATTTCAGCCTCGTTTACTCAGTAGCCTAATGGCTGTTAATCCAAAGATTCGAACACTATCTGGATATGATGTGAGGTAATCAACAATTTTATCAATCATGCTACACTGTTTACTGTAATTGAACTACTAAACATAATTCAACACATGCATGTAACTGTCATCTCACCGGCCATTAACACATGTTCTCGGAATTGTCTATGCGTCCAATTTTTCAGCATGAACCTGGCACGTATTAAGATTTATTTTGAGTCTCTGAATTTTGAACGAGTATTAGAAGTAGAAGATTACCCGGTAAGTTTGCTTTATTGTTTAAATTCATTCCTTTTAGTGAGAAAAATTATCACAAAAAATAAAACTGACAATGTTCCTTGACCTGTTATCCTCATGGCGTTGGGTTGTAACTTTATTGGCCACCTTCAGTTTCACCTTCATGTCGCTCATTGGTATTACAATATTACAGCTCAAGGGTTCTTTTAGGGTACCCTGCCAATCATGACGGTTCATGTTATAAATGAAAATCTTTGCGGTTCTATAATCCTTACAAGGATATAGATTATGCATCCTGCTATCTGATTGGTGGAAACAGCTTATTCATGTTAACATTGCCTCATGTTCTCGTTTGTTTCGTGATAACATGGCGAACAATACACGAAGTGTTGTTTTACGACTCTGTTCTACGTTGATAACCTGGTAGACTTGGGGTAGACTGGCGCAGCCCTGACAGCTGTATTGTTATGTATGATAGTTCTTGATTAACAATTATTTTGAAAAGATACTGTTGGCTTTATTGTGTAAATTCATTCTTTTTAGTGAAGGGAATTATCACAAAAAAATAAAATTGACAATGTTTCTTGACCTGTTATTCTCATGGCGTTGGATTGTAACTGCATTGGCCACCTTCAGTTTCACTTTCACGTCGCTCAGTAGTGTTACAATATTACAGCTCATTGCCCAATTTCAAGTTTTAGGGTACCCTGCCAATCATGACGGTCCATGTAATAAATGAAAATCTTTGCGGTTATATAATCTTTACGAGAATATAGATTATGAATCCTGCTATCTGATTGGTGGAAACAGCTTAGTCATGTTAATATTGCCTCATGTTTTCGTTTGTTTGTTTCGTGACAGTACACTCAACTCATGGCGGACATAGGTGGCGCTCTCGGGCTCTGGGTTGGTCTGTCTATAATCACCGTAGTGGAGTTTGCCGAATTTATATATGAAATAATATTGTCACTCATTAAGAAACGTTCTAAAAGGGAAGATGTGAGCAACGACGTCACCGGGTTATCTGAATGTGTTAGTTTATAAAATAGCGTAGCATTGTATTAAAGAAGAAACAAGTGTAAACTGTTAAGCATTGATATGTAAATCAGATATTCTTTAAATGTTAAACATGCTACTGCAACAACCTATAAATCAATACTTTAACATTAGCTTATATTCTCATTGGTTATCATATCAATTCATTATCTGTGTTATTTTGTATCAACATTTTTAGAACATTAGTTTATGTTTCATAGAAAGTGTTATTGAAATGATTCTACTAACATTGTGCTTGCGTCATAGTGGTGTAATGTGTATAAGGGTAATGTCAATTTCCTTAATTGTGTTATAAATCCGCCAACAAGAATTCATGAACAAATATTATGCAATCAATTTCTCATGGGCAAGGCATTCATATTTGTGCTGTGTTTTGATTTTGTATTAGGCCAAGGGAAAAAAAGTAAATGTGTTTTGGGGCGAAATTATGCAAATCGTCCATGTTCCAGCGAAATTATTTTGTTCTCTACTTCCATTGATAAGGATTAAATTACTGTTTAGAAAATCAACTATTATGACTAACTGCAATCAGTGGTCATTTTTACTTAATCTTAAATCTGTGCATAATTAATTAATGCATAATTGTGATAGAAATAACCTGTAAAAATAAACTATATCTGAAATAAACAACCCGAAATGCCTACTCAATATTTTGCCCGTCATTGAAAACACAACTGGAACTTGTTTTCTTCATTATTAAATATTGAATCTTTTTGTCATTGTTTTTGCTACTTATACAAAAATACTTTTTCAAATAGTAATATATCTTGGTAATTCAGTTCTTACATACTAGTATATAAACATAACATCATTTTGGTGTGTAATACAGTACCTATAGAGATTTATATCTTCTTAATAACGCATTAAAATGTTGACACATGCGCAATTATTCATTATAAATTTAGCATACATTGTGATGTCCATAATTGTCGAGTATTGAGCCCCCAACATTGACATATTTTCTGGATTTCACGCCAGAATTTGACTATACGCCTTTGTTTTAGAGCATGATATAGTCTGGTTTATTCTACATGCATCTGGCAATTATAGGAAAAATTAAAGCATGTTTCTTGTATTTTCAGTATTTTCTATATAACACCAACAGACAAATACAATTTTGGTTGATGTTTTAAAATTATTTGTTTATGTTGCAAATAAAAAGAAAATATCATTAAACCTATGAAGATAACATTTGATTTGAAGCCATTCGACAAATTAGTCCAGAACTACATCTACGAGTAGGTTCTATGCCTTTCAAGCCAAGAAATTCGAACACAAAATATAGAACTCCCATTGTACGGTTCAAATTGCTAAAACGATGTATTTGAACTCTTGTGTATCATAATATATTTGAAAACGTGGTATTCCGTTATTTCTGTTATTTCAATGATAATTCTTTGCAGCACCTCGTGTGACAGTAATGTAATCTAAGAAAATATTTTAGAACGACAACACGCACGTTTTGTTGCATATTTCATACAACCTCTAAATAATGTTTATTGGCGCAAATTGAAGTGACCTAGTCATTCTATTAGTATGCATTTGTTTACTAATTTTTAATTCATTACATTGTATTATTCATGTATTATAATAGTCCTAACAGCCAATCAGATTCGCGCATTGGCGGTCGATATATTCAAAGACGTAATTTTTCGCTTTCTGTGCCTGTGCAGACGTTACGATCTAAAAAACGCTGATTCATCGTTGTGGTTTGTCGGCGTTTTCTCGGAAAATCGAACCACTATATCATTTTCGGCACTACAAGGTATCTTATATTACTTGAGCCAATTCAGTGTGAATACACTAGTAACCGGGAGATAATCTTCGAACAACACGTTTATATCGGTTGATCCGACCATAGTAGCCGCACAGTTTACGTAGCTAGCGCTGATTACTTGAATTTCGCCCGACATTCCTGGATTTGTTGACGTCGTATACCAACGTTTAGTGTTTCTATTTATTTCATCAATGTAATTTTATTACCCGTTGTGTGTCGTACATGCATGTAGGTTTCATTAAATTGTTCATTTAAACGGAAATATGTTGTTATAGTGCGTTTATTTAGGTCCGATCGGGGTCACAGTGTAGTTCGCTGTTTTTGTTTGTGTGCGCGCGTCTTGTATAAACATCTTCAGAAATGTCAGACAGTCGTCCGTATGTAGTTGATACCTACAACAATTCTAAATGTGACAGTAATTTCGGAAGAGATTACGTAATATCAATACATACGAACCATGTGAAGCGTGATGAAACACCTACTTGCCAATGGAAACATTGATGTTGTCATTAAAAACTTGGGCAGGACAGGTACTCGCATCACAGATTAAAACCGTGGCGGCGTGTAGGCTTTGCGCTGATTCACCCAGAATCAAGAAGAGAAGGTCTATATTCGTTGACACGTTTCCAAAATTTCTTATTCCGACGTTGAAAATTGTTTATGAAAAAGTGAGTGAGGACGATGAAATGTATAAATATTTGTGCAAACTGTGTTTTAGTAAACTGTCGAAACTGATAAAATATCGACTTGCCCGATTCGGTCTTCGTTGCAACACAGTCGAGGGACTGTGTTTGCAAAAACACGTCATTTTCCTCAGACATAGCACTTTCTTTTGATGATAAGTAAGCTCGTTCAGAGAAAAAGCTAGCAATTCCGCCATTTTAATTTTACCAAGTAATGTGTAGTTTCTTTAGCTAGTTCTGATTGGGTGATGCAAATGAGTCGAAGTGAATTTTATAATCGTTTGAGGGCGTGCGACATACAGTAAATCGCGGTGAAATCCGCCAAGGGTTAATGTTGAGGCTACAACCGAATAAATGTCCTCGGCTGGCGAAGATGACTATACCACTATCTTGCAAAGTTCCATGCCACCATACGCCATCGAATGAATACACATTTATGAGTTATTGAGAACAAAAAACAAGGAGAATAAAAATACATTTAACTGTGAAACAAAAATGAAGGCTATTATATTTTAACGTAATTACTATTCAATCATAAAATAACAAGACAACTTATACTGTACCGAATACTGACATCATTGTTATACATATATTACTATGGAGAAAGATGTCTCTATTATTCGATGTGTTCAACAGCAGGCCGTGTTCACGTTCCAGTACATCAACCAACATCTATAAAAACAGATATTCATCAACGTCAATTATGTACCTATAATTCACGGTCTTTAACTTGAGCAATGCATCACAATGTCAGACAGCTTCCTTACATCAGTGTTACATTCATTCATTATTATTTAAATATGTTAAATATCAGCCGTAAATCACCAATTGTATAATGAAGAGTTAAAATGTCTCGCAAAAAATGGTATATTACGCTTTTGAATTGATGGTACGTACCAATAAGCCAATGCGCATGGGCAATTGCACAGTGTATTATTTTATGAAACTACTACTATTTGGGTTGATTGTAACAATGTTTCACGATACATCGAAAACAGATTATAAATAGCAAGTCCATATTATCATTTGATAGTATAAGTGTTTTAATACAGATGAACAGGGTGACAGTTTATTTATAGTTATTTTATTATAGTTTATAATCATACATACATACATATATATTGGATTGTATACTTTGCCTCAGTTGAAAGACAAGAACAGTCGTCCTGACAAATATCTGCTACATCAACACATTCATCATCACAAAGGATTGTAACATCAGAACAAACTGAAATATAATCATTGACGTGTCCTGTCACAGAAGCTACACACTGTTAAAATATTTATGAACGCATTTTTTTCAAATGAAACCACATCAAATAAAGCAAGACAGAATAAATTCTGTGATTATTTGTCATCTTGCATCGGAATTGAAACAATTATGTGTGCAGAATCAACCATAATACAAGAAAATGTAAATTTAGTTGTATGAAACGAATGGTATTTTGTGCCATTATATTTCTCATGATATATTGAATAAAAACAATGACAAGCACATCCACATAACACCGTGTAATTACGATATTAATTATAACTTACATAACACCAACCAACACCAAGTAACACCAAACTCTATCAATAAATACGTCCTTCTAATATTTTCTGGTAATGTTAAGTGTTACTTTGTTCTATAATCTTTCTGATAGACCCATAAAGGGAACAGTGAATGTCTACATATTTGTCCATCCTCGCATTCCAATTACCAGATGACAAACACTCAATTTTAAACAAACATCTTTGTAACAAGATACAATATCGACACAAGTATTATTATAATTGGCAATCTCGGCACAGTTTTCAAACTTGTAACCACACTTCAGTCGATAGGGTGGGCAATCGTCTACAGAACATACAAGCACACATGTTTGTGTAAATAAATATGATGAGCTATCAGTAGTCTCTCTAAATACATAGCACACAGATCAAGTCAGAAATTTACATTTGTTTCTCTCGAGTCCTATGGAGCAATTTTGTCATCGGCATACACGTGCAAATTCCAAGATCAAAAATATTACCTGTAGCCTCTCTTGGTACAAAAGCCTGCATGAACATTATCTCAAACACAGTTTCATCGTCAACTGGAAACAATTCCTGTAATGTGAAAATTAATTTAAATATGTTTCCTTAGTGTCAGATAGCATTCGCTTATAAACTAAGATACATATGACCACGTGCAGCCTGCTATCAGACGACAACCAGACGATACGTGAGGTCAATACACAACGTATATATTCATTAATTGATTTACGATTTAACGGATTAAAAATGAATTTACCCATTTATACTATCTATAATTTCTTGTCGACATGTTCGGGGTCCAAATAAGGACCCGGAACTGAGAGCAGCACATATTATACAAGTGGCCGCGGCATTACGTGCACACTACTGTGTGTGTAGCTGACCATACGAGTACACACTACTGTGTATGTAGCTGACCATAAGAGTGCACACTACTGTGTGTGTAGCTGACCTTAAGAGTGCACACTACTGTGTGTGTAGCTGACCATAAGAGTACACACTACTGTGTATGTAGCTGACCATAAGAGTACACACTACTGTGTGTGTAGCTGACCATACGAGTACACACTACTGTGTATGTAGCTGACCATAAGAGTGCACACTACTGTGTGTGTAGCTGACCTTAAGAGTGCACACTACTGTGTGTGTAGCTGACCATAAGAGTGCATACTACTGTGTATGTAGCTGACCATAAGAGTGCACACTACTGTGTATGTAGCTGACCATAAGAGTGCACACTACTGTGTATGTAGCTGACCATAAGAGTGCACACTACTGTGTATGTAGCTGACCATAAGAGTGTACACTACTGTGTATGTAGCTGACCATAAGAGTGCACACTACTGTGTGTGTAGCTGACCATAAGAGTGCACACTACTGTGTGTGTAGCTGACCATAAGAGTGCACACTACTGTGTATGCAGTTGACCATAAGAGTGCACACTACTGTGTGTGTAGCTGACCATAAGAGTGCACACTACTGGGTGTGTAACTGACCATAGGAATGCACACTACTGTGCGTGTAGCTGATTATAAGAGTACACACTACTGTGTATGTAGCTGACCATAAGAGTGCACACTACTGTGTGTGTAGCTGACTATAAGAGTGCACACTACTGTGTATGTAGCTGACCATAAGAGTGCACACTACTGTGTGTGTAGCTGACCATAAGAGTGCACACTACTGTGTGTGTAACTGACCATAGGAATGCACACTACTGTGCGTGTAGCTGATTATAAGAGTACACACTACTGTGTATGTAGCTGACCATAAGAGTAAACACTACTGTGTGTGTAGCTGACCATAAGAGTGCACACTACTGTGAATGTAGCTGACCATAAGAGTGCACACTACTGTGTGTGTAGCTGACCATAAGAGTGCACACTACTGTGTGTGTAGCTGACCATAAGAGTGCACACTACTGTGTGTGCAGCTGACCATAAGAGTGCACACTACTGTGTATGTAGCTGACCATAAGAGTGCACACTACTGTGTATTTAGCTGACCATAAGAGTGCACACTACTGTGTGTGTAGCTGACCATAAGAGTGCACACTACTGTGTGTGTAGCTGACCATAAGAGTGCACACTACTGTGAATGTAGCTGACCATAAGAGTGCACACTACTGTGTGTGTAGCTGACCATAAGAGTGCACACTACTGTGTGTGTAGCTGACCATAAGAGTGCACACTACTGTGTGTGCAGCTGACCATAAGAGTGCACACTACTGTGTATGTAGCTGACCATAAGAGTGCACACTACTGTGTATTTAGCTGACCATAAGAGTGCACACTACTGTGTGTGTAGCTGACCATAAGAGTGCACACTACTGTGTGTGTAGCTGACCATAAGAGTGCACACTACTGTGTATTTAGCTGACCATAAGAGTGAACACTACTGTGTGTGTAGCTGACAATAAGAGTGCACACTACTGTGTATGTAGCTGACCATAAGAGTGCACACTACCGTGTGTGTAGCTAACCATAAGAGTGCACACTACTGTGTATGTAGCTGACCATAAGAGTGCACACTACTGTGTGTGTAGCTGATCATAAGAGTGCACACCACTGTGTGTGTAGCTAACCATAAGAGTAAACACTACTGTGTATTTAGCTGACCATAAGAGTGCACACTACTGTGAATGTAGCTGACCATAAGAGTGCACACTACTGTGTATTTAGCTGACTATAAGAGTGTACACTACTGTGAATGTAGCTGACCATAAGAGTGCACACTACTGTGTGTGTAGCTGACCATAAGAGTGCACACTACTGTGTGTGTAGCTGACCATAAGAGTGCACACTACTGTGTGTGTAGCTGACCATAAGAGTGCACACTACTGTGTGTGCAGCTGACCATAAGAGTGCACACTACTGTGTATTTAGCTGACCATAAGAGTGCACACTACTGTGTGTGTAGCTGACCATAAGAGTGCACACTACTGTGTATGTAGCTGACCATAAGAGTGCACACTACTGTGAATGTAGCTGACCATAAGAGTGCACACTACTGTGTGTGTAGCTGACCATAAGAGTGCACACTACTGTGTGTGTAGCTGACCATAAGAGTGCACACTACTGTGTGTGTAGCTAACCATAAGAGTGCACACTACTGTGTATGTAGCTAACCATAAGAGTGCACACTACTGTGTATGTAGCTGACCATAAGAGTGCACACTACTGTGTATGTAGCTGACCATAAGTGTGCACACTACTGTGTATTTAGCTGACCATAAGAGTGCACACTACTGTGTGTGTAGCTGACCATAAGAGTGCACACTACTGTGTGTGTAGCTGACCATAAGAGTGCACACTACTGTGTATTTAGCTGACCATAAGAGTGCACACTACTGTGTGTGTAGCTGACCATAAGAGTGCACACTACTGTGTATGTAGCTGACCATAAGAGTGCACACTACTGTGTGTAGCTAACCATAAGAGTGCACACCACTGTGAATGTAGCTGACCATAAGAGTGCACACCACTGTGTGTGTAGCTGACCATAAGAGTGCACACTACTGTGTATTTAGCTGACTATAAGAGTGCACACTACTGTGAATGTAGCTGACCATAAGAGTGCACACTACTGTGTGTGTAGCTGACCATAAGAGTGCACACTACTGTGTGTGTAGCTGACCATAAGAGTGCACACTACTGTGTGTGTAGCTGACCATAAGAGTGCACACTACTGTGTGTGCAGCTGACCATAAGAGTGCACACTACTGTGTATTTAGCTGACCATAAGAGTGCACACTACTGTGTGTGTAGCTGACCATAAAAGTGCACACTACTGTGTATGTAGCTGACCATAAGAGTACACACTACTGTGTGTGTAGCTGACCATAAGAGTGCACACTACTGTGAATGTAGCTGACCATAAGAGTGCACACTACTGTGTGTGTAGCTGACCATAAGAGTGCACACTACTGTGTGTGTAGCTGACCATAAGAGTGCACACTACTGTGTGTGCAGCTGACCATAAGAGTGCACACTACTGTGTATGTAGCTGACCATAAGAGTGCACACTACTGTGTATTTAGCTGACCATAAGAGTGCACACTACTGTGTGTGTAGCTGACCATAAGAGTGCACACTACTGTGTGTGTAGCTGACCATAAGAGTGCACACTACTGTGTATTTAGCTGACCATAAGAGTGAACACTACTGTGTGTGTAGCTGACAATAAGAGTGCACACTACTGTGTATGTAGCTGACCATAAGAGTGCACACTACCGTGTGTGTAGCTAACCATAAGAGTGCACACTACTGTGTATGTAGCTGACCATAATAGTGCACACTACTGTGTATGTAGCTGACCATAAGAGTGCACACTACTGTGTGTGTAGCTGACCATAAGAGTGCACACCACTGTGTGTGTAGCTAACCATAAGAGTGCACACTACTGTGAATGTAGCTGACCATAAGAGTGCACACCACTGTGTGTGTAGCTGACCATAAGAGTGCACACTACTGTGTATTTAGCTGACTATAAGAGTGTACACTACTGTGAATGTAGCTGACCATAAGAGTGCACACTACTGTGTGTGTAGCTGACCATAAGAGTGCACACTACTGTGTGTGTAGCTGACCATAAGAGTGCACACTACTGTGTGTGTAGCTGACCATAAGAGTGCACACTACTGTGTGTGCAGCTGACCATAAGAGTGCACACTACTGTGTATTTAGCTGACCATAAGAGTGCACACTACTGTGTGTGTAGCTGACCATAAGAGTGCACACTACTGTGTATGTAGCTGACCATAAGAGTGCACACTACTGTGAATGTAGCTGACCATAAGAGTGCACACTACTGTGTGTGTAGCTGACCATAAGAGTGCACACTACTGTGTGTGTAGCTGACCATAAGAGTGCACACTACTGTGTGTGTAGCTAACCATAAGAGTGCACACTACTGTGTATGTAGCTGACCATAAGAGTGCACACTACTGTGTATGTAGCTGACCATAAGAGTACACACTACTGTGAATGTAGCTGACCATAAGAGTGCACACTACTGTGTATGTAGCTGACCATAAGAGTGCACACTACTGTGTATGTAGCTGACCATAAGAGTGCACACTACTGTGTGTGTAGCTGACCATAAGAGTGCACACGACTGTGTGTGTAGCTAACCATAAGAGTGCACACTACTGTGTGTGTAGCTAACCATAAGAGTGCACACTACTGTGTATGTAGCTAACCATAAGAGTGCACACTACTGTGTGTAGCTGACCATAAGAGTGCACAATACTGTGTATGTAGCTGACCATAAGAGTGCACACTACTGTGTATGTAGCTAACCATAAGAGTGCACACTACTGTGTATGTAGCTGACCATAAGAGTGCACACTACTGTGTGTGTAGCTGACCATAAGAGTGCACACTACTGTGTATTTAGCTGACCATAAGAGTGCACACTACTGTGTATGTAGCTGACCATAAATGTGCACACTACTGTGAATGTAGCTTACCATAAGTGTGCACACTACTGTGTGTGTAGCTGACCATAAGAGTGCACACTACTGTGTGTGTAGCTGACCATAAGAGTGCACACTACTGTGTGTAGCTGACCATAAGAGTGCACACTACTGTGTGTGTAGCTGACCATAAGAGTGCACACTACTGTGTGTGTAGCTGACCATAAGAGTGCACACTACTGTGTGTGTAGCTGACCATAAGAGTGCACACTACTGTGTATGTAGCTGACCATAAGTATGCACACTACTGTGTGTGTAGCTAACCATAAGAGTGCACACTACTGTGTATGTAGCTGACCATAAGAGTGCACACTACTGTGTATGTAGCTGACCATAAGTGTGCACACTACTGTGTATTTAGCTGACCATAAGAGTGCACACTACTGTGTGTGTAGCTGACCATAAGAGTGCACACTACTGTGTGTGTAGCTGACCATAAGAGTGCACACTACTGTGTATTTAGCTGACCATAAGAGTGCACACTACTGTGTGTGTAGCTGACCATAAGAGTGCACACTACTGTGTATGTAGCTGACCATAAGAGTGCACACTACTGTGTGTAGCTAACCATAAGAGTGCACACCACTGTGAATGTAGCTGACCATAAGAGTGCACACCACTGTGTGTGTAGCTGACCATAAGAGTGCACACTACTGTGTATTTAGCTGACTATAAGAGTGCACACTACTGTGAATGTAGCTGACCATAAGAGTGCACACTACTGTGTGTGTAGCTGACCATAAGAGTGCACACTACTGTGTGTGTAGCTGACCATAAGAGTGCACACTACTGTGTGTGTAGCTGACCATAAGAGTGCACACTACTGTGTGTGCAGCTGACCATAAGAGTGCACACTACTGTGTATTTAGCTGACCATAAGAGTGCACACTACTGTGTGTGTAGCTGACCCTAAAAGTGCACACTACTGTGTATGTAGCTGACCATAAGAGTACACACTACTGTGAATGTAGCTGACCATAAGAGTGCACACTACTGTGTGTGTAGCTGACCATAAGTGTGCACACTACTGTGTGTAGCTGACCATAAGAGTGCACACTACTGTGTGTGTAGCTAACCATAAGAGTGCACACTACTGTGTATGTAGCTGACCATAAGAGTGCACACGACTGTGTGTGTAGCTGACCATAAGAGTGCACACTACTGTGTATTTAGCTGACCATAAGAGTGCACACTACTGTGTATGTAGCTGACCATAAAAGTGCACGCTACTGTGAATGTAGCTGACCATAAGAGTGCACACTACTGTGTGTGTAGCTGACCATAAGAGTGCACACTACTGTGTATTTAGCTGACCATAAGAGTGCACACTACTGTGTGTGTAGCTGACCATAAGAGTGCACACTACTGTGTATTTAGCTGACCATAAGAGTGCACACTACTGTGTGTGTAGCTAACCATAAGAGTGCACACTACTGTGTGTGTAGCTGACCATAAGAGTGCACACTACTGTGTGTGTAGCTGACCATAAGAGTGCACACTACTGTGTATGTAGCTGACCATAAGAGTGCACACTACTGTGTGTAGCTAACCATAAGAGTGCACACCACTGTGAATGTAGCTGACCATAAGAGTGCACACCACTGTGTGTGTAGCTGACCATAAGAGTGCACACTACTGTGTATTTAGCTGACTATAAGAGTGCACACTACTGTGAATGTAGCTGACCATAAGAGTGCACACTACTGTGTATGTAGCTGACCATAAGAGTGCACACTACTGTGTGTGTAGCTGACTATAAGAGTGCACACTACTGTGTGTGTAGCTGACCATAAGAGTGCACACTACTTTGTGTGCAGCTGACCATAAGAGTGCACACTACTGTGTATTTAGCTGACCATAAGAGTGCACACTACTGTGTGTGTAGCTGACCATAAAAGTGCACACTACTGTGTATGTAGCTGACCATAAGAGTACACACTACTGTGAATGTAGCTGACCATAAGAGTGCACACTACTGTGTGTGTAGCTGACCATAAGAGTGCACACTACTGTGTGTGTAGCTGACCATAAGAGTGCACACTACTGTCTGTGTAGCTAACCATAAGAGTGCACACTACTGTGTATGTAGCTGACCATAAGAGTGCACACTACTGTGTGTGTAGCTGACCATAAGAGTGCACACTACTGTGTATTTAGCTGACCATAAGAGTGCACACTACTGTGTATGTAGCTGACCATAAAAGTGCACACTACTGTGAATGTAGCTGACCATAAGAGTGCACACTACTGTGTGTGTAGCTGACCATAAGAGTGCACACTACTGTGTATTTAGCTGACCATAAGAGTGCACACTACTGTGTGTGTAGCTGACCATAAGAGTGCACACTACTGTGTGTAGCTAACCATAAGAGTGCACACTACTGTGTGTGTAGCTGACCATAAGAGTGCACAATACTGTGTGTGTAGCTAACCATAAGAGTGCACACTACTGTGTGTGTAGCTGACCATAAGAGTGCACAATACTGTGTATGTAGCTGACCATAAGAGTGCACACTACTGTGTGTGTAGCTAACCATAAAAGTGCACACTACTGTGTGTGTAGCTGACCGTAAGAGTGCACACTACTGTGTGTGTAGCTGACCAAAAGTGTGCACACTACTGTGTGTGTAGCTGATCATAAGAGTGCACACTACTGTGTATGTAGCTGACCATAAGAGTAAACACTACTGTGTATGTAGCTGACCATAAGAGTGCACACTACTGTGTATGTAGCTGACCATAAGAGTGCACACTACTGTGTGTGTAGCTGACCATAAGAGTGCACACTACTGTGTGTGTAGCTAACCATAAGAGTGCACACTACTGTGTGTGTAGCTAACCATAAGAGTGCACACTACTGTGTATGTAGCTGACCATAAGAGTGCACACTACTGTGTGTGTAGCTGACCATAAGAGTGCACACTACTGTGTATTTAGCTGACCATAAGAGTGCACACTACTGTGTATGTAGCTGACCATAAAAGTGCACACTACTGTGAATGTAGCTGACCATAAGAGTGCACACTACTGTGTGTGTAGCTGACCATAAGAGTGCACACTACTGTGTATTTAGCTGACCATAAGAGTGCACACCACTGTTTGTGTAGCTGACCATAAGAGTGCACACTACTGTGTGTAGCTAACCATAAGAGTGCACACTACTGTGTGTGTAGCTGACCATAAGAGTGCACAATACTGTGTATGTAGCTGACCATAAGAGTGCACACTACTGTGTGTGTAGCTGACCATAAGAGTGCACAATACTGTGTATGTAGCTGACCATAAGAGTACACACTATTGTGTATGTAGCTGACCATACGAGTGCACACTACTGTGTGTGTAGCTGACCATAAGAGTGCACAGTACTGTGTGTGTAGCTGACCATAAGAGTACACACTATTGTGTATGTAGCTGACCATAAGAGTGCACACTACTGTGTGTGTAGCTGACCATAAGAGTGCACACTACTGTGTGTGTAGCTGACCATAAGAGTACACACTATTGTGTATGTAGCTGACCATACGAGTGCACACTACTGTGTGTGTAGCTAACCATAAGAGTGCACACTACTGTGTGTGTAGCTGACTGTAAGAGTGCACACTACTGTGAATGTAGCTGACCATAAGAGTGCACACTACTGTGTGTGTAGCTGGCCATAAGAGTGCACACTACTGTGTTTGTAGCTGACCATATGTGTGCACACTACTGTGTGTGTAGCTGACCATAAGAGTGCACACTACTGTGTGTGTAGCTGACCATAAGAGTGCACACTACTGTGTATGTAGCTGACCATAATTATGCACACTACTGTGTGTGTAGCTAACCATAAGAGTGCACACTACTGTGTATGTAGCTGACCATAAGTGTGCACACTACTGTGTATGTAGCTGACCATAAGTGTGCACACTACTGTGTGTGTAGCTGACCATAAGTGTGCACACTACTGTGTGTGTAGCTAACCATAAGAGTGCACACTACTGTGTGTGTAGCTGACCATAAGAGTGCACACTACTGTGTGTGTAGCTGACCATAAGAGTGTACACTACTGTGTGTGTAGCTCACCATAAGAGTGCACACTACTGTGTGTGTAGCTGACCATAAGAGTGCACACTACTGTGTGTGTAGCTAACCATAAGAGTGCACACTACTGTGTGTAGCTGACCATCAGACTGCACACTACTGTGTGTGTAGCTGACCATAAGTGTGTACACTACTGTGTGTGTAGCTGACCATAAGAGTGCACACTACTGTGTATGTAGCTGGCCATAAGAGTGCACACTACTGTGTGTGTAGCTGACCATAAGAGTGCACACTACTGTGTGTGTAGCTGACCATAAGTGTGCACACTACTGTGTGTGTAGCTGACCATAAGTGTGCACACTACTGTGTGTGTAGCTGACCATAAGTGTGCACACTACTGTGTGTGTGGCTGACCATAAGAGTGCACACTACTGTGTGTGTAGCTAATCATAAGAGTGCACACTACTGTGTGTGTAGCTGACCATAAGAGTGCACACTACTGTGTGTGTAGCTGACCATAAGAGTGCACACTACTGTGTATGTAGCTGACCATAAGAGTGCACACTACTGTGTATGTAGCTGACCATAAGAGTGCACACTACTGTGTGTGTAGCTGACCATAAGAGTGCACACTACTGTGTGTGTAGCTGACCATAAGAGTGCACACTACTGTGTGTGTAGCTGACCATAAGAGTGCACACTACTGTGTGTGTAGCTGACCATAAGAGTGCACAATACTGTGTATGTAGCTGACCATAAGAGTGCACACCACTGCGTGTGTAGCTGACCATAAGAGTAAACACTACTGTGTGTAGCTGACCACAAGAGTGCACACTACTGTGTGTGCAGCTGACCATAAGTGTGCACACTACTGTGTGTGTAGCTGACCATAAGAATGCACACCACTGTGAGTGTAGCTGACCATAAGTGTGCACACTACTGTGTGTGTAGCTGACCATAAGTGTGCACACTACTGTGTGTGTTGCTGACCATAAGAGTGCACACTACTGTGTGTGTAGCTGACCATCAGAGTGCACACTACTGTGCGTGTAGCTGACCATAAGAGTGCACAATACTGTGTATGTAGCTGACCATAAGAGTGCACACTACTGTGTGTGTAGCTGACCATAAGAGTGCACACTACTGTGTATGTAGCCGACCATAAGAGTGCACACTACTGTGTGTGTAGCTGACCATAAGAGTACACACTACTGTGTATGTAGCTGACCATAAGAATGCACACTACTGTGTGTGTAGCTGACCATAAGAATGCACACTACTGTGAGTGTAGCTGACCATAAGTGTGCACACTACTGTGTGTGTAGCTGACCATAAGTGTGCACACTACTGTGTGTGTAGCTGACCATAATAGTGTACACTACTGTGTGTGTAGCTGACCATAAGAGTACACACTACTGTGTGTGTAGCTGACCATAAGAGTACACACTACTGTGCATGTAGCTGACCATAATAGTGTACACTACTGTGTATGTAGCTGACCATAAGAGTGCACACTACTGTGTGTGTAGCTGACCATAAGAGTACACACTATTGTGTATGTAGCTGACCATAAGAGTGCACACTACTATGTATGTAGCTGACCATAAGAGTACACACTACTGTGTATGTAGCTGACCATAAGAGTGCACACTACTGTGTGTGTAGCTGACCATAAGAGTGCACACTACTGTGTATGTAGCTGACCATAAGAGTGCACACTACTGTGTATGTAGCTGACTATAAGAGTGCACACTACTGTGAATGTAGCTGACCATAAGAGTGCACACTACTGTGTGTGTAGCTGACCATAAGAGTGCACACTACTGTGTGTGTAGCTAACCACAAAAGTGCACACTACTGTGTGTGTAGCTGACCATAAGAATGCACACTACTGTGTATGTAGCTGACCATAAGAGTGCACACTACTGTGTGTGTAGCTGACCATCAGAGTGCACACTACTGTGCGTGTAGCTGACCATAAGAGTGCACAATACTGTGTATGTAGCTGACCATAAGAGTGCACACTACTGTGTGTGTAGCTGACCATAAGAGTGCACACTACTGTGTATGTAGCCGACCATAAGAGTGCACACTACTGTGTGTGTAGCTGACCATAAGAGTACACACTACTGTGTATGTAGCTGACCATAAGAATGCACACTACTGTGTGTGTAGCTGACCATAAGAATGCACACTACTGTGAGTGTAGCTGACCATAAGTGTGCACACTACTGTGTGTGTAGCTGACCATAAGTGTGCACACTACTGTGTGTGTAGCTGACCATAATAGTGTACACTACTGTGTGTGTAGCTGACCATAAGAGTACACACTACTGTGTGTGTAGCTGACCATAAGAGTACACACTACTGTGCATGTAGCTGACCATAATAGTGTACACTACTGTGTATGTAGCTGACCATAAGAGTGCACACTACTGTGTGTGTAGCTGACCATAAGAGTACACACTATTGTGTATGTAGCTGACCATAAGAGTGCACACTACTATGTATGTAGCTGGCCATAAGAGTGCACACTACTGTGTGTGTAGCTGACCATAAGAGTACACACTATTGTGTATGTAGCTGACCATAAGAGTACACACTACTGTGTATGTAGCTGACCATAAGAGTGCACACTACTGTGTGTGTAGCTGACCATAAGAGTGCACACTACTGTGTATGTAGCTGACCATAAGAGTGCACACTACTGTGTATGTAGCTGACTATAAGAGTGCACACTACTGTGAATGTAGCTGACCATAAGAGTGCACACTACTGTGTGTGTAGCTGACCATAAGAGTGCACACTACTGTGTGTGTAGCTAACCATAAAAGTGCACACTACTGTGTGTGTAGCTGACCATAAGAATGCACACTACTGTGTATGTAGCTGACCATAAGAGTGCACACTACTGTGTGTGTAGCTGACCATCAGAGTGCACACTACTGTGCGTGTAGCTGACCATAAGAGTGCACAATACTGTGTATGTAGCTGACCATAAGAGTGCACACTACTGTGTGTGTAGCTGACCATAAGAGTGCACACTACTGTGTATGTAGCCGACCATAAGAGTGCACACTACTGTGTGTGTAGCTGACCATAAGAGTACACACTACTGTGTATGTAGCTGACCATAAGAATGCACACTACTGTGTGTGTAGCTGACCATAAGAGTACACACTACTGTGTATGTAGCTGATTATAAGAGTGCACACTACTGTGTTTGTAGCTGACCATAAGAGTGTACACTACTGTGTATGTAGCTGACCATAACAGTGCACACTACTGTGTATGTAGCTGACCATAAGAGTACACACTACTGTGTATGTAGCTGACCATAAGAGTGCATACTACTGTGTGTGTAGCTGACCATAAGAGTGCACACTACTGTGTATGTAGCTGACCATAAGAGTGCACAGTACTCTGTATGTTGCTGACCATAAGAGTGCACACTACCGTGTGTGTAGCTGACCATAAGAGTGCACACTACTGTGTGTGTAGCTGACCATAAGTGTGCACACTACTGTGTGTGTAACTGACCATAAGAATGCACACTACTGTGCGTGTAGCTGATTATAAGAGTACACACTACTGTGCATGTAGCTGACCATAATAGTGTACACTACTGTGTGTGTAGCTGACCATAAGAGTACACACTATTGTGTATGTAGCTGACCATAAGAGTGCACACTACTATGTATGTAGCTGACCATAAGAGTGCACACTACTGTGTGTGTAGCTGACCATAAGAGTACACACTATTGTGTATGTAGCTGACCATAAGAGTGCACACTACTGTGTATGTAGCTGACCATATGAGTGCACACTATTGTGTATGTAGCTGACCATAAGAGTGCACACAACTATGTATGTAGCTGACCATAAGAGTGCACACTACTGTGTGTGTAGCTGACCATAAGAGTACACACTATTGTGTATGTAGCTGACCATAAGAGTGCACACTACTGTGTATGTAGCTGACCATAAGAGTGCACACTACTCTGTATGTTGCTGACCATAAGAGTGCACACTACCGTGTGTGTAGCTGACCATAAGAGTGCACACTACT
Organism: Saccoglossus kowalevskii; assembly: GCF_978046115.1. Classification (NCBI taxonomy): domain Eukaryota; kingdom Metazoa; phylum Hemichordata; class Enteropneusta; family Harrimaniidae; genus Saccoglossus; species Saccoglossus kowalevskii. The sequence continues at coordinate 34,492,241 of NC_140655.1, read as the reverse complement.
GTGTGTGTAGCTGACCATAAGTGTGCACACTACTGTGTGTGTAACTGACCATAAGAATGCACACTACTGTGCGTGTAGCTGATTATAAGAGTACACACTACTGTGCATGTAGCTGACCATAATAGTGTACACTACTGTGTGTGTAGCTGACCATAAGAGTACACACTATTGTGTATGTAGCTGACCATAAGAGTGCACACTACTATGTATGTAGCTGACCATAAGAGTGCACACTACTGTGTGTGTAGCTGACCATAAGAGTACACACTATTGTGTATGTAGCTGACCATAAGAGTACACACTACTGTGTATGTAGCTGACCATAAGAGTGCACACTACTGTGTGTGTAGCTGACCATAAGAGTGCACACTACTGTGTATGTAGCTGACCATAAGAGTGCACACTACTGTGTATGTAGCTGACTATAAGAGTGCACACTACTGTGAATGTAGCTGACCATAAGAGTGCACACTACTGTGTGTGTAGCTGACCATAAGAGTGCACACTACTGTGTGTGTAGCTAACCATAAAAGTGCACACTACTGTGTGTGTAGCTGACCATAAGAATGCACACTACTGTGTATGTAGCTGACCATAAGAGTGCACACTACTGTGTGTGTAGCTGATCATAAGAGTACACACTACTGTGTGTGTAGCTGGCCATAAGAATGCACACTACTGTGTATGTAGCTGACCATAAGAGTGCACACTACTGTGTGTGTAGCTGATCATAAGAGTGCACACTACTGTGTGTAGCTGACCATAAGAGTGCACACTACTGTGTGTGTAGCTGATCATAAGAGTGCACACCACTGTGTGTAGCTGATCATAAGAGTGCACACTACTGTGTGTGTAGCTGGCCATAAGAGTGCACACTACTGTGTATTTAGCTGACCATAAGAGTGCACACTACTGTGTATGTAGCTGACCATAAAAGTGCACACTACTGTGAATGTAGCTGACCATAAGAGTGCACACTACTGTGTGTGTAGCTGACCATAAGAGTGCACACTACTGTGTATTTAGCTGACCATAAGAGTGCACACTACTGTCTGTGTAGCTGACCATAAGAGTGCACACTACTGTGTGTAGCTAACCATAAGAGTGCACACTACTGTGTGTGTAGCTGACAATAAGAGTGCACAATACTGTGTATGTAGCTGACCATAAGAGTGCACACTACTGTGTGTGTAGCTAACCATAAAAGTGCACACTACTGTGTGTGTAGCTGACCGTAAGAGTGCACACTACTGTGTGTGTAGCTGACCGTAAGAGTGCACACTACTGTGAATGTAGCTGACCATAAGAGTGCACACTTCTGTGTGTGTAGCTGACCAAAAGTGTGCACACTACTGTGTGTGTAGCTGATCATAAGAGTGCACACTACTGTGTATGTAGCTGACCATAAGAGTAAACACTACTGTGTATGTATCTGACCATAAGAGTGCACACTACTGTGTATGTAGCTGACCATAAGAGTGCACACTACTGTGTGTGTAGCTGACCATAAGAGTGCACACTACTGTGTGTGTAGCTAACCATAAGAGTGCACACTACTTTGTGTGTAGCTAACCATAAGAGTGCACACTACTGTGTATGTAGCTGACCATAAGAGTGCACACTACTGTGTGTGTAGCTGACCATAAGAGTGCACACTACTGTGTATTTAGCTGACCATAAGAGTGCACACTACTGTGTATGTAGCTGACCATAAAAGTGCACACTACTGTGAATGTAGCTGACCATAAGAGTGCACACTACTGTGTGTGTAGCTGACCATAAGAGTGCACACTACTGTGTATTTAGCTGACCATAAGAGTGCACACCACTGTGTGTGTAGCTGACCATAAGAGTGCACACTACTGTGTGTAGCTAACCATAAGAGTGCACACTACTGTGTGTGTAGCTGACCATAAGAGTGCACAATACTGTGTATGTAGCTGACCATAAGAGTGCACACTACTGTGTGTGTAGCTGACAATAAGAGTGCACACTACTGTGTGTGTAGCTGACCGTAAGAGTGCACACTACTGTGAATGTAGCCGACCATAAGAGTGCACACTACTGTGTTTGTAGCTGACCATATGTGTGCACACTACTGTGTGTGTAGCTGACCATAAGAGTGCACACTACTGTGTGTGTAGCTGACCATACGAGTGCACACTACTGTGTGTGTAGCTAACCATAAGAGTGCACACTACTGTGTGTGTAGCTGACTGTAAGAGTGCACACTACTGTGTGTGTAGCTGACCATAAGAGTGCACACTACTGTGTGTGTAGCTGACCATACGAGTGCACACTACTGTGTGTGTAGCTAACCATAAGAGTGCACACTACTGTGTGTGTAGCTGACTGTAAGAGTGCACACTACTGTGTGTGTAGCTGACTGTAAGAGTGCACACTACTGTGTGTGTAGCTGACCGTAAGAGTGCACACTACTGTGAATGTAGCTGACCATAAGAGTGCACACTACTGTGTTTGTAGCTGACCATATGTGTGCACACTACTGTGTGTGTAGCTGACCATAAGAGTGCACACTACTGTGTGTGTAGCTGACCATAAAACTGCACACTACTGTGTATGTAGCTGACCATAAGTATGCACACTACTGTGTGTGTAGCTAACCATAAGAGTGCACACTACTGTGTATGTAGCTGACCATAAGTGTGCACACTACTGTGTATGTAGCTGACCATAAGTGTGCACACTACTGTGTGTGTAGCTGACCATAAGTGTGCACACTACTGTGTGTGTAGCTAACCATAAGAGTGCACACTACTGTGTGTGTAGCTGACCATAAGAGTGCACACTACTGTGTGTGTAGCTGACCTTAAGAGTATACACTACTGTGTGTGTAGCTCACCATAAGAGTGCACACTACTGTGTGTGTAGCTGACCATAAGAGTGCACACTACTGTGTGTGTAGCTAACCATAAGAGTGCACACTACTGTGTGTAGCTCACCATAAGTGTGCACACTACTGTGTGTGTAGCTGACCATAAGAGTGTACACTACTGTGTGTGTAGCTGACCATAAGAGTGCACTACTGTGTATGTAGCTGACCATAAGAGTGCACACTACTGTGTGTGTAGCTGACCATAAGAGTGCACACTACTGTGTGTGTAGCTGACCTTAAGAGTGCACACTACTGTGAATGTAGCTGACGTAAGAGTGCACACTACTGTGTGTGTAGCTGACCATAAGTGTGCACACTACTGTGTGTGTAGCTGACCATAAGTGTGCACACTACTGTGTGTGTAGCTGACCATAAGTGTGCACACTACTGTGTGTGTAGCTGACCATAAGAGTGCACACTACTGTGTGTGTAGCTAACCATAAGAGTGCACACTACTGTGTGTGTAGCTGACCATAAGAGTGCACACTACTGTGTGTGTAGCTGACCATAAGAGTGCACACTACTGTGTATGTAGCTGACCATAAGAGTGCACACTACTGTGTATGTAGCTGACCATAAGAGTGCACACTACTGTGTGTGTAGCTGACCATAAGAGTGCACACTACTGTGTGTGTAGCTGACCATAAGAGTGCACACTACTGTGTGTGTAGCTGACCATAAGAGTGCACACTACTGTGTGTGTAGCTGACCATAAGAGTGCACAATACTGTGTATGTAGCTGACCATAAGAGTGCACACCACTGCGTGTGTAGCTGACCATAAGAGTAAACACTACTGTGTGTAGCTGACCACAAGAGTGCACACTACTGTGTGTGCAGCTGACCATAAGTGTGCACACTACTGTGTGTGTAGCTGACCATAAGAATGCACACTACTGTGACTGTAGCTGACCATAAGTGTGCACACTACTGTGTGTGTAGCTGACCATAAGTGTGCACACTACTGTGTGTGTTGCTGACCATAAGAGTGCACACTACTGTGTGTGTAGCTGACCATAAGAGTGCACACTACTGTGTGTGTAGCTGACCATAAGAGTGCACAATACTGTGTATGTAGCTGACCATAAGAGTGCACACTACTGTGTGTGTAGCTGACCATAAGAGTGCACACTACTGTGTATGTAGCCGACCATAAGAGTGCACACTACTGTGTGTGTAGCTGACCATAAGAGTACACACTACTGTGTATGTAGCTGACCATAAGAATGCACACTACTGTGTGTGTAGCTGACCATAAGAGTACACACTACTGTGTATGTAGCTGATTATAAGAGTGCACACTACTGTGTTTGTAGCTGACCATAAGAGTGTACACTACTGTGTATGTAGCTGACCATAAGAGTGCACACTACTGTGTATGTAGCTGACCATAAGAGTACACACTACTGTGTATGTAGCTGACCATAAGAGTGCATACTACTGTGTGTGTAGCTGACCATAAGAGTGCACACTACTGTGTATGTAGCTGACCATAAGAGTGCACACTACTGTGTATGTTGCTGACCATAAGAGTGCAAACTACCGTGTGTGTAGCTGACCATAAGAGTGCACACTACTGTGTGTGTAGCTGACCATAAGAGTGCACACTACTGTGTGTGTAACTGACCATAAGAATGCACACTACTGTGCGTGTAGCTGATTATAAGAGTACACACTACTGTGCATGTAGCTGACCATAATAGTGTACACTACTGTGTGTGTAGCTGACCATAAGAGTACACACTATTGTGTATGTAGCTGACCATAAGAGTGCACACTACTGTGTATGTAGCTGACCATAAGAGTACACACTACTGTGTATGTAGCTGACCATAAGAGTGCACACTACTGTGTGTGTAGCTGACCATAAGAGTACACACTATTGTGTATGTAGCTGACCATAAGAGTGCACACTACTGTGTATGTAGCTGACCATAAGAGTGCACACTACTGTGTGTGTAGCTGACCATAAGAGTGCACACTACTGTGTGTGTAACTGACCATAAGAATGCACACTACTGTGCGTGTAGCTGATTATAAGAGTACACACTACTGTGCATGTAGCTGACCATAATAGTGTACACTACTGTGTGTGTAGCTGACCATAAGAGTACACACTATTGTGTATGTAGCTGACCATAAGAGTGCACACTACTGTGTATGTAGCTGACCATAATAGTGTACACTACTGTGTGTGTAGCTGACCATAAGAGTACACACTATTGTGTATGTAGCTGACCATAAGAGTGCACACTACTGTGTATGTAGCTGACCATAAGAGTGCACACTACTGTGTGTGTAGCTGACCATAAGAGTACACACTATTGTGTATGTAGCTGACCATAAGAGTACACACTACTGTGTATGTAGCTGACCATAAGAGTGCACACTACTGTGTGTGTAGCTGACCATAAGAGTGCACACTACTGTGTATGTAGCTGACCATAAGAGTGCACACTACTGTGTATGTAGCTGACTATAAGAGTGCACACTACTGTGAATGTAGCTGACCATAAGAGTGCACACTACTGTGTGTGTAGCTGACCATAAGAGTGCACACTACTGTGTGTGTAGCTAACCATAAGAGTGCACACTACTGTGTGTGTAGCTGACCATAAGAATGCACACTACTGTGTATGTAGCTGACCATAAGAGTGCACACTACTGTGTGTGTAGCTGATCATAAGAGTGCACACTACTGTGTGTGTAGCTGGCCATAAGAATGCACACTACTGTGTATGTAGCTGACCATAAGAGTGCACACTACTGTGTGTGTAGCTGATCATAAGAGTGCACACTACTGTGTGTAGCTGACCATAAGAGTGCACACTACTGTGTGTGTAGCTGATCATAAGAGTGCACACCACTGTGTGTAGCTGATCATAAGAGTGCACACTACTGTGTGTGTAGCTGGCCATAAGAGTGCACACTACTGTGTATGTGGCTGACTATAAGAGTATACACTACTGTGAATGTAGCTGACCATAAGAGTGCACACTACTGTGTGTGTAGCTGACCGTAAGAGTGCACACTACTGTGTATGTAGCTGACCATAAGAGTGCACACTACTGTGTGTGTAGCTGACCATAAGAATGCACACTACTGTGTATGTAGCTGACCATAAGAGTACACACTACTGTGTATGTAGCTGACCATAAGAGTGCACACTACTGTGTGTGTAGCTGACCATAAGAATGCACACTACTGTGTATGTAGCTGACCATAAGAGTGCACACTACTGTTTGTGTAGCTGATCATAAGAGTGCACACTACTGTGTGTAGCTGACCATAAGAGTGCACACTACTGTGTGTGTAGCTGATCATAAGAGTGTACACCACTGTGTGTAGCTGACCATAAGAAAGCACACTACTGTGTGTGTAGCTGACCATAAGAGTGCACACTACTGTGTGTGTAGCTGATCATAAGAGTGCACACCACTGTGTGTAGCTGACCATAAGAATGCACACTACTGTGTGTGTAGCTGACCATAAGAGTGCACACTACTGTGTGTGTAGCTGACCATAAGTGTGCACACTACTGTGTGTATAGCTGACCATAAGAGTGCACACTACTGTGTGTGTAGCTGACCATAAGAGTGCACACTACTGTGTGTGTAGCTGACCATAGGAGTGCACAATACTGTGTATGTAGCTGACCATAAGAGTGCACACTACTGTGTGTGTAGCTGACCATAAGAGTGCACACTACTGTGTATGTAGCTGACCATAAGAGTGCACACTACTGTGTATGTAACTGACCATAAGAGTGCACACTACTGTGTGTGTAGCTGACCATAAGAGTGCACACTACTGTGTGTGTAGCTGACCATAAGAGTGCACACTACTGTGTGTGTAGCTGACCATAAGAGTGCACACTACTGTGTGTGTAGCTGACCATAAGAGTGCACAATACTGTGTATGTAGCTGACCATAAGAGTGCACACCACTGCGTGTGTAGCTGACCATAAGAGTAAACACTACTGTGTGTAGCTGACCACAAGAGTGCACACTACTGTGTGTGCAGCTGACCATAAGTGTGCACACTACTGTGTGTGTAGCTGACCATAAGAATGCACACTACTGTGAGTGTAGCTGACCATAAGTGTGCACACTACTGTGTGTGTAGCTGACCATAAGTGTGCACACTACTGTGTGTGTTGCTGACCATAAGAGTGCACACTACTGTGTGTGTAGCTGACCATAAGAGTGCACACTACTGTGTGTGTAGCTGACCATAAGAGTGCACAATACTGTGTATGTAGCTGACCATAAGAGGGCACACTACTGTGTGTGTAGCTGACCATAAGAGTGCACACTACTGTGTATGTAGCCGACCATAAGAGTGCACACTACTGTGTGTGTAGCTGACCATAAGAGTACACACTACTGTGTATGTAGCTGACCATAAGAATGCACACTACTGTGTGTGTAGCTGACCATAAGAGTACACACTACTGTGTATGTAGCTGATTATAAGAGTGCACACTACTGTGTTTGTAGCTGACCGTAAGAGTGTACACTACTGTGTATGTAGCTGACCATAAGAGTGCACACTACTGTGTATGTAGCTGACCATAAGAGTACACACTACTGTGTATGTAGCTGACCATAAGAGTGCACACTACTGTGTGTGTAGCTGACCATAAGAGTGCACATTACTGTGTATGTAGCTGACCATAAGAGTGCACACTACTGTGTATGTAGCTGACTATAAGAGTGCACACTACTGTGAATGTAGCTGACCATAAGAGTGCACACTACTGTGTGTGTAGCTGACAATAAGAGTGCACACTACTGTGTGTGTAGCTAACCATAAGAGTGCACACTACTGTGTGTGTAGCTGACCATAAGAATGCACACTACTGTGTATGTAGCTGACCATAAGAGTGCACACTACTGTGTGTGTAGCTGATCATAAGAGTGCACACTACTGTGTGTGTAGCTGGCCATAAGAATGCACACTACTGTGTATGTAGCTGACCATAAGAGTGCACACTACTGTGTGTGTAGCTGATCATAAGAGTGCACACTACTGTGTGTAGCTGACCATAAGAGTGCACACTACTGTGTGTGTAGCTGACCATAAGAGTGCACACCACTGTGTGTAGCTGATCATAAGAGTGCACACTACTGTGTGTGTAGCTGGCCATAAGAGTGCACACTACTGTGTATGTAGCTGACTATAAGAGTATACACTACTGTGAATGTAGCTGACCATAAGAGTGCACACTACTGTGTGTGTAGCTGACCGTAAGAGTGCACACTACTGTGTATGTAACTGACCATAAGAGTGCACACTACTGTGTGTGTAGCTGACCATAAGAATGCACACTACTGTGTATGTAGCTGACCATAAGAGTACACACTACTGTGTATGTAGCTGACCATATGAGTGCACACTACTGTGTGTGTAGCTGACCATAAGAATGCACACTGCTGTGTATGTAGCTGACCATAAGAGTGCACACTACTGTTTGTGTAGCTGATCATAAGAGTGCACACTACTGTGTGTAGCTGACCATAAGTGTGCACACTACTGTGTGTGTAGCTGATCATAAGAGTGCACACCACTGTGTGTAGCTGACCATAAGAAAGCACACTACTGTGTGTGTAGCTGACCATAAGAGTGCACACTACTGTGTGTGTAGCTGATCATAAGAGTGCACACCACTGTGTGTAGCTGACCATAAGAATGCACACTACTGTGTGTGTAGCTGACCATAAGAGTGCACACTACTGTGTGTGTAGCTGACCATCAGTGTGCACACTACTGTGTGTGTAGCTGACCATAAGAGTGCACACTACTGTGTGTGTAGCTGACCATAAGAGTGCACACTACTGTGTGTGTAGCTGACCATAGGAGTGCACAATACTGTGTATGTAGCTGACCATAAGAGTGCACACTACTGTGTATGTAGCTGACCATAAGAATGCACACCACTATGCGTGTAGCTGACCATAAGAGTACACACTATTGTGTATGTAGCTGACCATAAGAGTGCACACTACTGTGTATGTAGCTGACCATAAGAGTAAACACTACTGTGTGTGTAGCTGACCATAAGAGTGCACACTACTGTGTGTGCAGCTGACCATATGTGTGCACACTACTGTGTGTGTAGCTGACCATAAGAGTGCACACTACTGTGAGTGTAGCTGACCATAAGTGTGCACACTACTGTGTGTGTAGCTGACCATAAGTGTGCACACTACTGTGTGTGTAGCTGACCATAAGAGTGCACACTACTGTGTGTGTAGCTGACCATAAGAGTGCACACTACTGTGTGTGTAGCTGACTATAAGAGTGCACACTACTGTGTGTGTAGCTGACCATAAGAGTGCACAATACTGTGTATGTAGCTGACCATAAGAGTGAACACTACTGTGTGTGTAGCTGACCGTAAGAGTGCACACTACTGTGTATGTAGCCGACCATAAGAATGCACACTACTGTGTGTGTAGCTGACCATAAGAGTACACACTACTGTGTATGTAGCTGACCATAAGAATGCACACTACTGTGTGTGTAGCTGACCATAAGAGTACACACTACTGTGTATGTAGCTGATTATAAGAGTGCACACTACTGGTGTGTAGCTGACCATAAGAGTGCACACTACTGTGTGTGTAGCTGACCATAAGAGTGTACACTACTGTGTATGTAGCTGACCATAAGAGTAAACACTACTGTGTATGTAGCTGACCATAAGAGTGCACACTACTGTGTATGTAGCTGACCATAAGAGTAAACACTACTGTGTATGTAGCTGACCATAAGAGTGCACACTACTGTGTTTGTAGCTGACCATAAGAATGCACACTACTGTGTATGTAGCTGACCATAAGAGTGCACACTACTGTTTGTGTAGCTGATCATAAGAGTGCACACTATTGTGTGTAGCTGACCATAAGAGTGCACACTACTGTGTGTGTAGCTGATCATAAGAGTGCACACCACTGTGTGTAGCTGACCATAAGAATGCACACTACTGTGTGTGTAGCTGACCATAAGAGTGCACACTACTGTGTGTGTAGCTGACCATAAGTGTGCACACTACTGTGTGTGTAGCTGACCATAAGAGTGCACACTAATGTGTGTGTAGCTGACCATAAGAGGCAAACTACTGTGTATGTAGCTGACCATAAGAATGCACACTACTATGCGTGTAGCTGACCATAAGAGTACACACTATTGTGTATGTAGCTGACCATAAGAGTGCACACTACTGTGTATGTAGCTGACCATAAGAGTAAACTCTACTGTGAGTGTAGCTGACCATAAGAGTGCACACTACTGTGTGTGCAGCTGACCATAAGTGTGCACACTACTGTGTGTGTAGCTGACCATAAGAGTTCACACTACTGTGAGTGTAGCTGACCATAAGTGTGCACACTACTGTGTGTGTAGCTGACCATAAGTGTGCACACTACTGTGTGTGTAGCTGACCATAAGAGTGCACACTACTGTGTGTGTAGCTGACCATAAGAGTGCACACTACTGTGTGTGTAGCTGACCATAAGAGTGCACACTACTGTGTGTGTAGCTGACCATAAGAGTGCACAATACTGTGTATGTAGCTGACCATATGAGTGCACACTACTGTGTGTGTAGCTGACCAAAAGAGTGCACACTACTGTGTATGTAGCCGACCATAAGAATGCACACTACTGTGTGTGTAGCTGACCATAAGAGTACACACTACTGTGTATGTAGCTGACCATAAGAATGCATACTACTGTGTGTGTAGCTGACCATAAGAGTACACACTTCTGTGTATGTAGCTGATTATAAGAGTGCACACTACTGGTGTGTAGCTGACCATAAGAGTGCACACTACTGTGTGTGTAGCTGACCATAAGAGTGTACACTACTGTGTATGTAGCTGACCATAAGAGTAAACACTACTGTGTATTTAGCTGACCATAAGAGTGCACACTACTGTGTATGTAGCAGACCATAAGAGTGAACACTACTGTGTATGTAGCTGACAATAAGATTGCACACTACTGTGAATGTAGCTGACTATAAGAGTGCACACTACTGTGTGTGTAGCTGACCATAAGAGTGCACACTACTGTGTGTGCAGCTGACCATAAGTGTGCACACTACTGTGTGTGTAGCTGACCATAAGAGTGCACACTACTGTGAGTGTAGCTGACCATAAGTGTGCACACTACTGTGTGTGTAGCTGACCATAAGTGTGCACACTACTGTGTGTGTAGCTGACCATAAGAGTGCACACTACTGTGTGTGTAGCTGACCATAAGAATGCACACTACTGTGTATGTAGCTGACCATAAGAGTGCACACTACTGTGTGTGTAGCTTATCATAAGAGTGCACACTACTGTGTGTGTAGCTGGCCATAAGAATGCACACTACTGTGTATGTAGCTGACCATAAGAGTGCACACTACTGTGTGTGTAGCTGATCATAAGAGTGCACACTACTGTGTGTAGCTGACCATAAGAGTGCACACTACTGTGTGTGTAGCTGATCATAAGAGTACACACCACTGTGTGTAGCTGATCATAAGTGTGCACACTACTGTGTGTGTAGCTGGCCATAAGAGTGCACACTACTGTGTATGTAGCTGACTATAAGAGTGTACACTACTGTGAATGTAGCTGACCATAAGAGTGCACACTACTGTGTGTGTAGCTGACCGTAAGAGTGCACACTACTGTGTATGTAGCTGACCATAAGAGTGCACACTACTGTGTGTGTAGCTGACCATAAGAATGCACACTACTGTGTATGTAGCTGACCATAAGAGTACACACTACTGTGTATGTAGCTGACCATAAGAGTGCACACTACTGTGTGTGTAGCTGACCATAAGAATGCACACTACTGTGTATGTAGCTGACCATAAGAGTGCACACTACTGTTTGTGTAGCTGATCATAAGAGTGCACACTACTGTGTGTAGCTGACCATAAGAGTGCACACTACTGTGTGTGTAGCTGAACATAAGAGTGCACACCACTGTGTGTAGCTGGCCATAAGAAAGCACACTACTGTGTGTGTAGCTGACCATAAGAGTGCACACTACTGTGTGTGTAGCTGATCATAAGAGTGCACACCACTGTGTGTAGCTGACCATAAGAATGCACACTACTGTGTGTGTAGCTGACCATAAGAGTGCACACTACTGTGTGTGTAGCTGACCATAAGTGTGCACACTCCTGTGTGTGTAGCTGACCATAAGAGTGCACACTACTGTGTGTGTAGCTGACCATAAGAGTGCACACTACTGTGTGTGTAGCTGACCATAGGAGTGCACAATACTGTGTATGTAGCTGACCATAAGAGTGCACACGACTGTGTATGTAGCTGACCATAAGAATGCACACCACTATGCGTGTAGCTGACCATAAGAGTACACACTATTGTGTATGTAGCTGACCATAAGAGTGCACACTACTGTGTATGTAGCTGACCATAAGAGTAAACACTACTGTGTGTGTAGCTGACCATAAGAGTGCACACTACTGTGTGTGCAGCTGACCATATGTGTGCACACTACTGTGTGTGTAGCTGACCATAAGAGAGCACACTACTGTGAGTGTAGCTGACCATAAGTGTGCACACTACTGTGTGTGTAGCTGACCATAAGTGTGCACACTACTGTGTGTGTGTAGCTGACCATAAGAGTGCACACTACTGTGTGTGTAGCTGACCATAAGAGTGCACACTACTGTGTGTGTAGCTGACCATAAGAGTGCACACTACTGTGTGTGTAGCTGACCATAAGAGTGCACAATACTGTGTATGTAGCTGACCATAAGAGTGAACACTACTGTGTGTGTAGCTGACCATAAGAGTGCACACTACTGTGTATGTAGCCGACCATAAGAATGCACACTACTGTGTGTGTAGCTGACCATAAGAGTACACACTACTGTGTATGTAGCTGACCATAAGAATGCACACTACTGTGTGTGTAGCTGACCATAAGAGTACACACTACTGTATATGTAGCTGATTATAAGAGTGCACACTACTGGTGTGTAGCTGACCATAAGAGTGCACACTACTGTGTGTGTAGCTGACCATAAGAGTGTACACTACTGTGTATGTAGCTGACCATAAGAGTAAACACTACTGTGTATGTAGCTGACCATAAGAGTGCACACTACTGTGTATGTAGCTGACCATAAGAGTGCACACTACTGTGTATGTAGCTGACCATAAGAGTAAACACTACTGTGTATGTAGCTGACCATAAGAGTGCACACTACTGTGTTTGTAGCTGACCATAAGACTGCACACTACTGTGTATGTAGCTGACCATAAGAGTGCACACTACTGTTTGTGTAGCTGATCATAAGAGTGCACACTACTGTGTGTAGCTGACCATAAGAGTGTACACTACTGTGTGTGTAGCTGATCATAAGAGTGCACACCACTGTGTGTAGCTGACCATAAGAATGCACACTACTGTGTGTGTAGCTGACCATAAGAGTGCACACTACTGTGTGTGTAGCTGACCATAAGTGTGCACACTACTGTGTGTGTAGCTGACCATAAAAGTGCACACTACTGTGTGTGTAGCTGACCATAATAGTGCAAACTACTGTGTATGTAGCTGACCATAAGAATGCACACTACTATGCGTGTTGCTGACAATAAGAGTACACACTATTGTGTATGTAGCTGACCATAAGAGTGCACACTACTGTGTATGTAGCTGACCATAAGAGTAAACACTACTGTGTGTGTAGCTGACCATTAGAGTGCACACTACTGTGTGTGCAGCTGACCATAAGTGTGCACACTACTGTGTGTGTAGCTGACCATAAGAGTGCACACTACTGTGAGTGTAGCTGACCATAAGTGTGCACACTACTGTGTGTGTAGCTGACCATAAGTGTGCACACTACTGTGTGTGTAGCTGACCATAAGAGTGCACACTACTGTGTGTAGCTGACCATAAGTGTGCACACTACTGTGTGTGTAGCTGACCATAAGAGTGCACACTACTGTGTGTGTAGCTGACCATAAGAGTGCACAATACTGTGTATGTAGCTGACCATATGAGTGCACACTACTGTGTGTGTAGCTGACCATATGCGTGCACACTACTGTGTATGTAGCCGACCATAAGAATGCACACTACTGTGTGCGTAGCTGACCATAAGAGTACACACTACTGTGTATGTAGCTGACCATAAGAATGCACACTACTGTGTGTGTAGCTGACCATAAGAGTGCATACTACTGTGTATGTAGCTGATTATAAGAGTGCACACTACTGGTGTGTAGCTGACCATAAGAGTGCACACTACTGTGTGTGTAGCTGACCATAAGAGTGTACACTACTGTGTATGTAGCTGACCATAAGAGTAAACACTACTGTGTATGTAGCTGACCATAAGAGTGCACACTACTGTGTATGTAGCAGACCATAAGAGTAAACACTACTGTGTATGTAGCTGACCATAAGAGTGCACACTACTGTGTGTGTAGCTGACCATAACAATGCACACTACTGTGTATGTAGCTGACCATAAGGAGTGCACACTACTGTTTGTGTAGCTGATCATAAGAGTGCACACTACTGTGTGTAGCTGACCATAAGAGTGCACACTACTGTGTGTGTAGCTGATCATAAGAGTGCACACCACTGTGTGTAGCTGACCATAAGAATGCACACTACTGTGTGTGTAGCTGACCATAAAAGTGCACACTACTGTGTGTGTAGCTGACCATAAGTGTGCGCACTACTGTGTGTGTAGCTGACCATAAGAGTGCACACTACTGTGTGTGTAGCTGACCATAAGAGTGCACACTACTGTGTGTGTAGCTGACCATAAGAGTGCACAATACTGTGTATGTAGCTGACCATAAGAGTGGACACTACTGTGTATGTAGCTGACCATAAGAATGCACACTACTATGCGTGTAGCTGACCATAAGAGTACACACTATTGTGTATGTAGCTGACCATAAGAGTGCACACTACTGTGTATGTAGCTGACCATAAGAGTAAACACTACTGTGTGTGAAGCTGACCATAAGAGTGCACACTACTGTGTGTGCAGATGACCATATGTGTGCACACTACTGTGTGTGTAGCTGACCATAAGAGTGCACACTACTGTGAGTGTTGCTGACCATAAGTGTGCACACTACTGTGTGTGTAGCTGACCATAAGTGTGCACACAACTGTGTGTGTAGCTGACCATAAGAGTGCACACTACTGTGTGTGTAGCTGACAATAAGAGTGCCACACTACTGTGTGTGTAGCTGACCATAAGAGTGCACACTACTGTGTGTGTAGCTGACCATAAGAGTGCACAATACTGTGTATGTAGCTGACCATAAGAGTGCACACTACTGTGTGTGTAGCTGACCATAAGAGTGCACACTACTGTGTATGTAGCCGACCATAAGAATGCACACTACTGTGTGTGTGTAGCTGACCATAAGAGTACACACTACTGTGTATGTAGCTGATTATAAGAGTGCACACTACTGGTGTGTAGCTGACCATAAGAGTGCACACTACTGTGTGTGTAGCTGACCATAAGAGTGTACACTACTGTGTATGTAGCTGACCATAAGAGTAAACACTACTGTGTATGTAGCTGACCATAAGAATGCACACAACTGTGTATGTAACTGACCATAAGAGTAAACACTACTGTGTATGTAGCTGACCATAAGAGTAAACACTACTGTGTATGTAGCTGACCATAAGAGTGCACACTACTGTGCGTGTAGCTGACCATAAGAGTGCACATTACTGTGTTTGTAGCTGACCATAAGAGTAAACACTACTGTGTATGTAGCTGACCATAAGAGTGCACACTACTGTGTATGTAGCTGGCCATAAGAGTAAACACTACTGTGTATGTAGCTGACCATAAGAGTAAACACTACTGTGTATGTAGCTGACCATAAGAGTGCACACTACTGTGTATGTAGCTGACCATAAGAGTAAACACTACTGTGTATGTAGCTGACCATAAGAGTAAACACTACTGTGTATGTAGCTGACCATAAGAGTGCACACTACTGTGTATGTAGCTGACCATAAGAGTAAACACTACTGTGTATGAAGCCGACCATAAGAGTGCACACTACTGTGTGTGTAGCTGATTATAAAAGTGCACACTACTGTGTGTGTAGCTGACCATAAGAGTGCACACTCCTGTGTGTGTAGCTGACCATAAGAGTGCACACTACTGTGTGGGTAGCTGATCATAAAAGTGCACACTACTGTGTATGTAGCTGACCATAAGAGTGCACACTACTGTGTGTGTAGCTGATCATAAAAGTGCACACTACTGTGTGTGTAGCTGACCATAAGAGTGCACACTACTGTGTGTGTAGCTGATCATAAAGGTGCACACTACTGTGTGTGTAGCTGACCATAAGAGTGCACACTACTGTGTGTGTAGCTGACCATAAGAAAGCACACTACTGTGTATGTAGCTGAATATAAGAATGCACACTGCTGTGTATGTAGCTGACCATAAGAATGCATAATACTGTGTGTGTAGCTGACCATAAGAGTGCACACTACTGTGTATGTAGCTGACCATAAGAGTGCACACTGCTGTGTATGTAGCTGACCATAAGAGTGCACACAACCGTGTGTGTAGCTGACCATAAGAGTGCACACTACTGTGTGTGTAGCTGACCATAAGAGTGCACACTACTGTGTGTGTAGCTGACCATAAGTGTGCACACTACTGTGTTTGTAACTGACCATAAGTATGCACACTTCTGTGCGTGTAGCTGATTATAAGAGTACACACTACTGTGCATGTAGCTGACCATAATAGTGTACACTACTGTGTGTGTAGCTAACCATAATAGTACACACTATTGTGTATGTAGCTGACCATAAGAATGCACACTACTGTGTGTGTAGCTGACCATAAGAGTGCACACTACTGTGTTTGTAACTGACCATAAGTATGCACACTACTGTGCGTGTAGCTGATTATAAGAGTACACACTACTGTGCATGTAGCTGACCATAATAGTGTACACTACTGTGTGTGTAGCTGACCATAAGAGTACACACTACTGTGTATGTAGCTGACCATAATAGTGCACACTACTGTGTGTGTAGCTGACCATAAGAGTACACACTACTGTGTATGTAGCTGACCATAAGAATGCACACTACTGTGTGTGTAGCTGACCATAAGAGTACACACTACTGTGTATGTAGCTGACCTTAAGAGTGCACACTACTGTGTATGTAGCTGACCATAAGAGTAAACACTACTGTGTATGTAGCTGACCTTAAGAGTGCACACTACTGTGTATGTAGCTGACCATAAGAGTAAACACTACTGTGTATGTAGCTGACCATAAGAGTAAACACTACTGTGTATGTAGCTGACCATAAGAGTGCACACTACTGTGCGTGTAGCTGACCATAAGAGTGCACATTACTGTGTATGTAGCTGACCATAAGAGTGCACACTACTGTGTATGTAGCTGACCATAAGAGTGCACACTACTGTGTATGTAGCTGACCATAAGAGTAAACACTACTGTGTATGTAGCTGACCATAAGAGTAAACACTACTGTGTATGTAGCTGACCATAAGAGTGCACACTACTGTGTGTGTAGCTGACCATAAGAGTGCACAATACTGTGTATGTAGCTGACCATAAGAGTGGACACTACTGTGTATGTAGCTGACCATAAGAATGCACACTACTATGCGTGTAGCTGACCATAAGAGTACACACTATTGTGTATGTAGCTGACCATAAGAGTGCACACTACTGTGTATGTAGCTGACCATAAGAGTAAAGACTACTGTGTGTGAAGCTGACCATAAGAGTGCACACTACTGTGTGTGCAGATGACCATATGTGTGCACACTACTGTGTGTGTAGCTGACCATAAGAGTGCACACTACTGTGAGTGTTGCTGACCATAAGTGTGCACACTACTGTGTGTGTAGCTGACCATAAGTGTGCACACAACTGTGTGTGTATCTGACCATAAGAGTGCACACTACTGTGTGTGTAGCTGACAATAAGAGTGCACACTACTGTGTGTGTAGCTGACCATAAGAGTGCACACTACTGTGTGTGTAGCTGACCATAAGAGTGCACAATACTGTGTATATAGCTGACCATAAGAGTGCACACTACTGTGTGTGTAGCTGACCATAAGAGTGCACACTACTGTGTATGTAGCCGACCATAAGA
This sequence comes from Saccoglossus kowalevskii, assembly GCF_978046115.1. Classification (NCBI taxonomy): domain Eukaryota; kingdom Metazoa; phylum Hemichordata; class Enteropneusta; family Harrimaniidae; genus Saccoglossus; species Saccoglossus kowalevskii. The sequence continues at coordinate 34,474,158 of NC_140655.1, read as the reverse complement.
ATGCACACTACTGTGTGTGTGTAGCTGACCATAAGAGTACACACTACTGTGTATGTAGCTGATTATAAGAGTGCACACTACTGGTGTGTAGCTGACCATAAGAGTGCACACTACTGTGTGTGTAGCTGACCATAAGAGTGTACACTACTGTGTATGTAGCTGACCATAAGAGTAAACACTACTGTGTATGTAGCTGACCATAAGAATGCACACAACTGTGTATGTAACTGACCATAAGAGTAAACACTACTGTGTATGTAGCTGACCATAAGAGTAAACACTACTGTGTATGTATCTGACCATAAGAGTGCACACTACTGTGCGTGTAGCTGACCATAAGAGTGCACATTACTGTGTATGTAGCTGACCATAAGAGTAAACACTACTGTGTATGTAGCTGACCATAAGAGTGCACACTACTGTGTATGTAGCTGGCCATAAGAGTAAACACTACTGTGTATGTAGCTGACCATAAGAGTAAACAAAACTGTGTATGTAGCTGACCATAAGAGTGCACACTACTGTGTATGTAGCTGACCATAAGAGTAAACACTACTGTGTATGTAGCTGACCATAAGAGTAAACACTACTGTGTATGTAGCTGACCATAAGAGTGCACACTACTGTGTATGTAGCTGACCATAAGAGTAAACACTACTGTGTATGAAGCCGACCATAAGAGTGCACACTACTGTGTGTGTAGCTGATCATAAAAGTGCACACTACTGTGTGTGTAGCTGACCATAAGAGTGCACACTCCTGTGTGTGTAGCTGACCATAAGAGTGCACACTACTGTGTGGGTAGCTGATCATAAAAGTGCACACTACTGTGTGTGTAGCTGACCCTAAGAGTGCACACAACTGTGTGTGTAGCTGATCATAAAAGTGCACACTACTGTGTGTGTAGCTGACCATAAGAGTGCACACTACTGTGTGTGTAGCTGATCATAAAAGTGCACACTACTGTGTGTGTAGCTGACCATAAGAGTGCACACTACTGTGTGTGTAGCTGACCATAAGAAAGCACACTACTGTGTATGTAGCTGAATATAAGAATGCACACTGCTGTGTATGTAGCTGACCATAAGAGTGCATAATACTGTGTGTGTAGCTGACCATAAGAGTGCACACTACTGTGTATGTAGCTGACCATAAGAGTGCACACTACTGTGTATGTAGCTGACCATAAGAGTGCACACAACCGTGTGTGTAGCTGACCATAAGAGTGCACACTACTGTGTGTGTAGCTGACCATAAGAGTGCACACTACTGTGTGTGTAGCTGACCATAAGTGTGCACACTACTGTGTTTGTAACTGACCATAAGTATGCACACTACTGTGCGTGTAGCTGATTATAAGAGTACACACTACTGTGCATGTAGCTGACCATAATAGTGTACACTACTGTGTGTGTAGCTGACCATAATAGTACACACTGTTGTGTATGTAGCTGACCATAAGAATGCACACTACTGTGTGTGTAGCTGACCATAAGAGTGCACACTACTGTGTTTGTAACTGACCATAAGTATGCACACTACTGTGCGTGTAGCTGATTATAAGAGTACACACTACTGTGCATGTAGCTGACCATAATAGTGTACACTACTGTGTGTGTAGCTGACCATAAGAGTACACACTACTGTGTATGTAGCTGACCATAATAGTGCACACTACTGTGTGTGTAGCTGACCATAAGAGTACACACTACTGTGTATGTAGCTGACCATAAGAATGCACACTACTGTGTGTGTAGCTGACCATAAGAGTACACACTACTGTGTATGTAGCTGACCTTAAGAGTGCACACTACTGTGTATGTAGCTGACCATAAGAGTAAACACTACTGTGTATGTAGCTGACCTTAAGAGTGCACACTACTGTGTATGTAGCTGACCATAAGAGTAAACACTACTGTGTATGTAGCTGACCATAAGAGTAAACACTACTGTGTATGTAGCTGACCATAAGAGTGCACGCTACTGTGCGTGTAGCTGACCATAAGAGTGCACATTACTGTGTATGTAGCTGACCATAAGAGTGCACACTACTGTGTATGTAGCTGACCATAAGAGTACACACTACTGTGTATGTAGCTGACCATAAGAATGCACACTACTGTGTGTGTAGCTGACCATAAGAGTACACACTACTGTATATGTAGCTGATTATAAGAGTGCACACTACTGGTGTGTAGCTGACCATAAGAGTGCACACTACTGTGTGTGTAGCTGACCATAAGAGTGTACACTACTGTGTATGTAGCTGACCATAAGAGTAAACACTACTGTGTATGTAGCTGACCATAAGAGTGCACACTACTGTGTATGTAGCTGACCATAAGAGTGCACACTACTGTGTATGTAGCTGACCATAAGAGTAAACACTACTGTGTATGTAGCTGACCATAAGAGTGCACACTACTGTGTTTGTAGCTGACCATAAGAATGCACACTACTGTGTATGTAGCTAACCATAAGAGTGCACACTACTGTTTGTGTAGCTGATCATAAGAGTGCACACTACTGTGTGTAGCTGACCATAAGAGTGCACACTACTGTGTGTGTAGCTGATCATAATAGTGCACACCACTGTGTGTAGCTGACCATAAGAATGCACACTACTGTGTGTGTAGCTGACCATAAGAGTGCACACTACTGTGTGTGTAGCTGACCATAAGTGTGCACACTACTGTGTGTGTAGCTGACCATAAAAGTGCACACTACTGTGTGTGTAGCTGACCATAAGAGTGCAAACTACTGTGTATGTAGCTGACCATAAGAATGCACACTACTATGCGTGTTGCTGACAATAAGAGTACACACTATTGTGTATGTAGCTGACCATAAGAGTGCACACTACTGTGTATGTAGCTGACCATAAGAGTAAACACTACTGTGTGTGTAGCTGACCATTAGAGTGCACACTACTGTGTGTGCAGCTGACCATAAGTGTGCACACTACTATGTGTGTAGCTGACCATAAGAGTGCACACTACTGTGAGTGTAGCTGACCATAAGTGTGCACACTACTGTGTGTGTAGCTGACCATAAGTGTGCACACTACTGTGTGTGTAGCTGACCATAAGAGTGCACACTACTGTGTTTGTAGCTGACCATAAGAGTGCACACTACTGTGTGTGTAGCTGACCATAAGAGTGCACACTACTGTGTGTGTAGCTGACCATAAGAGTGCACAATACTGTGTATGTAGCTGACCATATGAGTGCACACTACTGTGTGTGTAGCTGACCATATGAGTGCACACTACTGTGTATGTAGCCGACCATAAGAATGCACACTACTGTGTGTGTAGCTGACCATAAGAGTACACACTACTGTGTATGTAGCTGACCATAAGAATGCACACTACTGTGTGTGTAGCTGACCATAAGAGTACACACTACTGTGTATGTAGCTGATTATAAGAGTGCACACTACTGGTGTGTAGCTGACCATAAGAGTGCACACTACTGTGTGTGTAGCTGACCATAAGAGTGTACACTACTGTGTATGTAGCTGACCATAAGAGTAAACACTACTGTGTATGTAGCTGACCATAAGAGTGCACACTACTGTGTATGTAGCTTACCATAAGTGTGCACACTACTGTGTTTGTAACTGACCATAAGTATGCACACTACTGTGCGTGTAGCTGATTATAAGAGTACACACTACTGTGCATGTAGCTGACCATAATAGTGTACACTACTGTGTGTGTAGCTGACCATAAGAGTACACACTACTGTGTATGTAGCTGACCATAATAGTGCAAACTACTGTGTGTGTAGCTGACCATAAGAGTACACACTACTGTGTATGTAGCTGACCATAAGAATGCACACTACTGTGTGTGTAGCTGACCATAAGAGTACACACTACTGTGTATGTAGCTGACCTTAAGAGTGCACACTACTGTGTATGTAGCTGACCATAAGAGTAAACACTACTGTGTATGTAGCTGACCTTAAGAGTGCACACTACTGTGTATGTAGCTGACCATAAGAGTAAACACTACTGTGTATGTAGCTGACCATAAGAGTAAACACTACTGTGTATGTAGCTGACCATAAGAGTGCACACTACTGTGCGTGTAGCTGACAATAAGAGTGCACATTACTGTGTATGTAGCTGACCATAAGAGTGCACACTACTGTGTGTGTAGCTGACCATAAGAGTGCACAATACTGTGTATGTAGCTGACCATAAGAGTGGACACTACTGTGTATGTAGCTGACCATAAGAATGCACACTACTATGCGTGTAGCAGACCATAAGAGTACACACTATTGTGTATGTAGCTGACCATAAGAGTGCACACTACTGTGTATGTAGCTGACCATAAGAGTAAACACTACTGTGTGTGAAGCTGACCATAAGAGTGCACACTACTGTGTGTGCAGATGACCATATGTGTGCACACTACTGTGTGTGTAGCTGACCATAAGAGTGCACACTACTGTGAGTGTTGCTGACCATAAGTGTGCACACTACTGTGTGTGTAGCTGACCATAAGTGTGCACACAACTGTGTGTGTATCTGACCATAAGAGTGCACACTACTGTGTGTGTAGCTGACAATAAGAGTGCACACTACTGTGTGTGTAGCTGACCATAAGAGTGCACACTACTGTGTGTGTAGCTGACCATAAGAGTGCACACTACTGTGTGTGTAGCTGACCATAAGAGTGCACAATACTGTGTATGTAGCTGACCATAAGAGTGCACACTACTGTGTGTGTAGCTGACCATAAGAGTGCACACTACTGTGTATGTAGCCGACCATAAGAATGCACACTACTGTGTGTGTGTAGCTGACCATAAGAGTACACACTACTGTGTATGTAGCTGATTATAAGAGTGCACACTACTGGTGTGTAGCTGACCATAAGAGTGCACACTACTGTGTGTGTAGCTGACCATAAGAGTGTACACTACTGTGTATGTAGCTGACCATAAGAATGCACACAACTGTGTATGTAACTGACCATAAGAGTAAACACTACTGTGTATGTAGCTGACCATAAGAGTAAACACTACTGTGTATGTAGCTGACCATAAGAGTGCACACTACTGTGCGTGTAGCTGACCATAAGAGTGCACATTACTGTGTATGTAGCTGACCATAAGAGTAAACACTACTGTGTATGTAGCTGACCATAAGAGTGCACACTACTGTGTATGTAGCTGGCCATAAGAGTAAACACTACTGTGTATGTAGCTGACCATAAGAGTAAACACTACTGTGTATGTAGCTGACCATAAGAGTGCACACTACTGTGTATGTAGCTGACCATAAGAGTAAACACTACTGTGTGTGTAGCTGACAATAAGAGTGCACACTACTGTGTGTGTAGCTGACCATAAGAGTGCACACTACTGTGTGTGTAGCTGACCATAAGAGTGCACACTACTGTGTGTGTAGCTGACCATAAGAGTGCACAATACTGTGTATGTAGCTGACCATAAGAGTGCACACTACTGTGTGTGTAGCTGACCATAAGAGTGCACACTACTGTGTATGTAGCCGACCATAAGAATGCACACTACTGTGTGTGTGTAGCTGACCATAAGAGTACACACTACTGTGTATGTAGCTGATTATAAGAGTGCACACTACTGGTGTGTAGCTGACCATAAGAGTGCACACTACTGTGTGTGTAGCTGACCATAAGAGTGTACACTACTGTGTATGTAGCTGACCATAAGAATGCACACAACTGTGTATGTAACTGACCATAAGAGTAAACACTACTGTGTATGTAGCTGACCATAAGAGTAAACACTACTGTGTATGTAGCTGACCATAAGAGTGCACACTACTGTGCGTGTAGCTGACCATAAGAGTGCACATTACTGTGTATGTAGCTGACCATAAGAGTAAACACTACTGTGTATGTAGCTGACCATAAGAGTGCACACTACTGTGTATGTAGCTGGCCATAAGAGTAAACACTACTGTGTATGTAGCTGACCATAAGAGTAAACACTACTGTGTATGTAGCTGACCATAAGAGTGCACACTACTGTGTATGTAGCTGACCATAAGAGTAAACACTACTGTGTATGTAGCTGACCATAAGAGTAAACACTACTGTGTATGTAGCTGACCATAAGAGTGCACACTACTGTGTATGTAGCTGACCATAAGAGTAAACACTACTGTGTATGAAGCCGACCATAAGAGTGCACACTACTGTGTGTGTAGCTGATCATAAAAGTGCACACTACTGTGTGTGTAGCTGACCATAAGAGTGCACACTCCTGTGTGTGTAGCTGACCATAAGAGTGCACACTACTGTGTGGGTAGCTGATCATAAAAGTGCACACTACTGTGTGTGTAGCTGACCATAAGAGTGCACACTACTGTGTGTGTAGCTGATCATAAAAGTGCACACTACTGTGTGTGTAGCTGACCATAAGAGTGCACACTACTGTGTGTGTAGCTGATCATAAAAGTGCACACTACTGTGTGTGTAGCTGACCATAAGAGTGCACACTACTGTGTGTGTAGCTGACCATAAGAAAGCACACTACTGTGTATGTAGCTGAATATAAGAATGCACACTGCTGTGTATGTAGCTGACCATAAGAGTGCATAATACTGTGTGTGTAGCTGACCATAAGAGTGCACACTACTGTGTATGTAGCTGACCATAAGAGTGCACACTACTGTGTATGTAGCTGACCATAAGAGTGCACACAACCGTGTGTGTAGCTGACCATAAGAGTGCACACTACTGTGTGTGTAGCTGACCATAAGAGTGCACACTACTGTGTGTGTAGCTGACCATAAGTGTGCACACTACTGTGTTTGTAACTGACCATAAGTATGCACACTACTGTGCGTGTAGCTGATTATAAGAGTACACACTACTGTGCATGTAGCTGACCATAATAGTGTACACTACTGTGTGTGTAGCTGACCATAATAGTGCACACTATTGTGTATGTAGCTGACCATAAGAATGCACACTACTGTGTGTGTAGCTGACCATAAGAGTGCACACTACTGTGTTTGTAACTGACCATAAGTATGCACACTACTGTGCGTGTAGCTGATTATAAGAGTACACACTACTGTGCATGTAGCTGACCATAATAGTGTACACTACTGTGTGTGTAGCTGACCATAAGAGTACACACTACTGTGTATGTAGCTGACCATAATAGTGCACACTACTGTGTGTGTAGCTGACCATAAGAGTACACACTACTGTGTATGTAGCTGACCATAAGAATGCACACTACTGTGTGTGTAGCTGACCATAAGAGTACACACTACTGTGTATGTAGCTGACCTTAAGAGTGCACACTACTGTGTATGTAGCTGACCATAAGAGTAAACACTACTGTGTATGTAGCTGACCTTAAGAGTGCACACTACTGTGTATGTAGCTGACCATAAGAGTAAACACTACTGTGTATGTAGCTGACCATAAGAGTAAACACTACTGTGTATGTAGCTGACCATAAGAGTGCACACTACTGTGCGTGTAGCTGACCATAAGAGTGCACATTACTGTGTATGTAGCTGACCATAAGAGTGCACACTACTGTGTATGTAGCTGACCATAAGAGTACACACTACTGTGTATGTAGCTGACCATAAGAATGCACACTACTGTGTGTGTAGCTGACCATAAGAGTACACACTACTGTATATGTAGCTGATTATAAGAGTGCACACTACTGGTGTGTAGCTGACCATAAGAGTGCACACTACTGTGTGTGTAGCTGACCATAAGAGTGTACACTACTGTGTATGTAGCTGACCATAAGAGTAAACACTACTGTGTATGTAGCTGACCATAAGAGTGCACACTACTGTGTATGTAGCTGACCATAAGAGTGCACACTACTGTGTATGTAGCTGACCATAAGAGTAAACACTACTGTGTGTGTAGCTGACCATAAGAGTGCACACTACTGTGTGTGTAGCTGACCATAAGTGTGCACACTACTGTGTTTGTAACTGACCATAAGTATGCACACTACTGTGCGTGTAGCTGATTATAAGAGTACACACTACTGTGCATGTAGCTGACCATAATAGTGTACACTACTGTGTGTGTAGCTGACCATAATAGTGCACACTATTGTGTATGTAGCTGACCATAAGAGTAAACACTACTGTGTATGTAGCTGACCATAAGAGTGCACACTACTGTGTTTGTAGCTGACCATAAGAATGCACACTACTGTGTATGTAGCTGACCATAAGAGTGCACACTACTGTCTGTGTAGCTGATCATAAGAGTGCACACTACTGTGTGTAGCTGACCATAAGAGTGCACACTACTGTGTGTGTAGCTGATCATAAAAGTGCACACCACTGTGTGTAGCTGACCATAAGAATGCACACTACTGTGTGTGTAGCTGACCATAAGAGTGCACACTACTGTGTGTGTAGCTGACCATAAGTGTGCACACTACTGTGTGTGTAGCTGACCATAAAAGTGCACACTACTGTGTGTGTAGCTGACCATAAGAGTGCAAACTACTGTGTATGTAGCTGACCATAAGAATGCACACTACTATGCGTGTTGCTGACAATAAGAGTACACACTATTGTGTATGTAGCTGACCATAAGAGTGCACACTACTGTGTATGTAGCTGACCATAAGAGTAAACACTACTGTGTGTGTAGCTGACCATTAGAGTGCACACTACTGTGTGTGCAGCTGACCATAAGTGTGCACACTACTGTGTGTGTAGCTGACCATAAGAGTGCACACTACTGTGAGTGTAGCTGACCATAAGTGTGCACACTACTGTGTGTGTAGCTGACCATAAGTGTGCACACTACTGTGTGTGTAGCTGACCATAAGAGTGCACACTACTGTGTGTGTAGCTGACCATAAGAGTGCACACTACTGTGTGTGTAGCTGACCATAAGAGTGCACACTACTGTGTGTGTAGCTGACCATAAGAGTGCACAATACTGTGTATGTAGCTGACCATATGAGTGCACACTACTGTGTGTGTAGCTGACCATATGAGTGCACACTACTGTGTATGTAGCCGACCATAAGAATGCACACTACTGTGTGTGTAGCTGACCATAAGAGTACACACTACTGTGTATGTAGCTGACCATAAGAATGCACACTACTGTGTGTGTAGCTGACCATAAGAGTACACACTACTGTGTATGTAGCTGATTATAAGAGTGCACACTACTGGTGTGTAGCTGACCATAAGAGTGCACACTACTGTGTGTGTAGCTGACCATAAGAGTGTACACTACTGTGTATGTAGCTGACCATAAGAGGAAACACTACTGTGTATGTAGCTGACCATAAGAGTGCACACTACTGTGTATGTAGCAGACCATAAGAGTAAACACTACTGTGTATGTAGCTGACCATAAGAGTGCACACTACTGTGTGTGTAGCTGACCATAAGAATGCACACTACTGTGTATGTAGCTGACCATAAGAGTGCACACTACTGTTTGTGTAGCTGATCATAAGAGTGCACACTACTGTGTGTAGCTGACCATAAGAGTGCACACTACTGTGTGTGTAGCTGATCATAAGAGTGCACACCACTGTGTGTAGCTGACCATAAGAATGCACACTACTGTGTGTGTAGCTGACCATAAGAGTGCACACTACTGTGTGTGTAGCTGACCATAAGTGTGCGCACTACTGTGTGTGTAGCTGACCATAAGAGTGCACACTACTGTGTGTGTAGCTGACCATAAGAGTGCACACTACTGTGTGTGTAGCTGACCATAAGAGTGCACAATACTGTGTATGTAGCTGACCATAAGAGTGGACACTACTGTGTATGTAGCTGACCATAAGAATGCACACTACTATGCGTGTAGCTGACCATAAGAGTACACACTATTGTGTATGTAGCTGACCATAAGAGTGCACACTACTGTGTATGTAGCTGACCATAAGAGTAAACACTACTGTGTGTGAAGCTGACCATAAGAGTGCACACTACTGTGTGTGCAGATGACCATATGTGTGCACACTACTGTGTGTGTAGCTGACCATAAGAGTGCACACTACTGTGAGTGTTGCTGACCATAAGTGTGCACACTACTGTGTGTGTAGCTGACCATAAGTGTGCACACAACTGTGTGTGTAGTTGACCATAAGAGTGCACACTACTGTGTGTGTAGCTGACAATAAGAGTGCACACTACTGTGTGTGTAGCTGACCATAAGAGTGCACACTACTGTGTGTGTAGCTGACCATAAGAGTGCACAATACTGTGTATGTAGCTGACCATAAGAGTGCACACTACTGTGTGTGTAGCTGACACACAGAGTGCACACTACTGTGTATGTAGCCGACCATAAGAATGCACACTACTGTGTGTGTGTAGCTGACCATAAGAGTACACACTACTGTGTATGTAGCTGATTATAAGAGTGCACACTACTGGTGTGTAGCTGACCATAAGAGTGCACACTACTGTGTGTGTAGCTGACCATAAGAGTGTACACTACTGTGTATGTAGCTGACCATAAGAGTAAACACTACTGTGTATGTAGCTGACCATAAGAATGCACACAACTGTGTATGTAACTGACCATAAGAGTAAACACTACTGTGTATGTAGCTGACCATAAGAGTAAACACTACTGTGTATGTAGCTGACCATAAGAGTGCACACTACTGTGCGTGTAGCTGACCATAAGAGTGCACATTACTGTGTATGTAGCTGACCATAAGAGTAAACACTACTGTGTATGTAGCTGACCATAAGAGTGCACACTACTGTGTATGTAGCTGGCCATAAGAGTAAACACTACTGTGTATGTAGCTGACCATAAGAGTAAACACTACTGTGTATGTAGCTGACCATAAGAGTGCACACTACTGTGTATGTAGCTGACCATAAGAGTAAACACTACTGTGTATGTAGCTGACCATAAGAGTAAACACTACTGTGTATGTAGCTGACCATAAGAGTGCACACTACTGTGTATGTAGCTGACCATAAGAGTAAACACTACTGTGTATGAAGCTGACCATAAGAGTGCACACTACTGTGTGTGTAGCTGATTATAAATGTGCACACTACTGTGTGTGTAGCTGACCATAAGAGTGCACACTCCTGTGTGTGTAGCTGACCATAAGAGTGCACACTACTGTGTGGGTAGCTGATCATAAAAGTGCACACTACTGTGTATGTAGCAGACCATAAGAGTGCACACTACTGTGTGTGTAGCTGATCATAAAAGTGCACACTACTGTGTGTGTAGCTGACCATAAGAGTGCACACTACTGTGTGTGTAGCTGATCATAAAAGTGCACACTACTGTGTGTGTAGCTGACCATAAGAGTGCACACTACTGTGTGTGTAGCTGACCATAAGAAAGCACACTACTGTGTATGTAGCTGAATATAAGAATGCACACTGCTGTGTATGTAGCTGACCATAAGAGTGCATAATACTGTGTGTGTAGCTGACCATAAGAGTGCACACTACTGTGTATGTAGCTGACCATAAGAGTGCACACTACTGTGTATGTAGCTGACCATAAGAGTGCACACAACCGTGTGTGTAGCTGACCATAAGAGTGCACACTACTGTGTGTGTAGCTGACCATAAGAGTGCACACTACTGTGTGTGTAGCTGACCATAAGTGTGCACACTACTGTGTTTGTAACTGACCATAAGTATGCACACTACTGTGCGTGTAGCTGATTATAAGAGTACACACTACTGTGCATGTAGCTGACCATAATAGTGTACACTACTGTGTGTGTAGCTGACCATAATAGTACACACTATTGTGTATGTAGCTGACCATAAGAATGCACACTACTGTGTGTGTAGCTGACCATAAGAGTGCACACTACTGTGTTTGTAACTGACCATAAGTATGCACACTACTGTGCGTGTAGCTGATTATAAGAGTACACACTACTGTGCATGTAGCTGACCATAATAGTGTACACTACTGTGTGTGTAGCTGACCATAAGAGTACACACTACTGTGTATGTAGCTGACCATAATAGTGCACACTACTGTGTGTGTAGCTGACCATAAGAGTACACACTACTGTGTATGTAGCTGACCATAAGAATGCACACTACTGTGTGTGTAGCTGACCATAAGAGTACACACTACTGTGTATGTAGCTGACCTTAAGAGTGCACACTACTGTGTATGTAGCTGACCATAAGAGTAAACACTACTGTGTATGTAGCTGACCTTAAGAGTGCACACTACTGTGTATGTAGCTGACCATAAGAGTAAACACTACTGTGTATGTAGCTGACCATAAGAGTGCACACTACTGTGTATGTAGCTGGCCATAAGAGTAAACACTACTGTGTATGTAGCTGACCATAAGAGTAAACACTACTGTGTATGTAGCTGACCATAAGAGTGCACACTACTGTGTATGTAGCTGACCATAAGAGTAAACACTACTGTGTATGTAGCTGACCATAAGAGTAAACACTACTGTGTATGTAGCTGACCATAAGAGTGCACACTACAGTGTATGTAGCTGACCATAAGAGTAAACACTACTGTGTATGAAGCCGACCATAAGAGTGCACACTACTGTGTGTGTAGCTGATCATAAGAGTGCACACTCCTGTGTGTGTAGCTGACCATAAGAGTGCACACTACTGTGTGGGTAGCTGATCATAAAAGTGCACACTACTGTGTGTGTAGCTGACCATAAGAGTGCACACTACTGTGTGTGTAGCTGATAATAAAAGTGCACACTACTGTGTGTGTAGCTGACCATAAGAGTGCACACTACTGTGTGTGTAGCTGATCATAAAAGTGCACACTACTGTGTGTGTAGCTGACCATAAGAGTGCACACTACTGTGTGTGTAGCTGACCATAAAAAAGCACACTACTGTGTATGTAGCTGAATATAAGAATGCACACTGCTGTGTATGTAGCTGACCATAAGAGTGCATAATACTGTGTGTGTAGCTGACCATAAGAGTGCACACTACTGTGTATGTAGCTGACCATAAGAGTGCACACTACTGTGTATGTAGCTGACCATAAGAGTGCACACAACCGTGTGTGTAGCTGACCATAAGAGTACACACTACTGTGTATGTAGCTGACCTTAAGAGTGCACACTACTGTGTATGTAGCTGACCATAAGAGTAAACACTACTGTGTATGTAGCTGACCTTAAGAGTGCACACTACTGTGTATGTAGCTGACCATAAGAGTAAACACTACTGTGTATGTAGCTGACCATAAGAGTAAACACTACTGTGTATGTAGCTGACCATAAGAGTGCACACTACTGTGCGTGTAGCTGACCATAAGAGTGCACATTACTGTGTATGTAGCTGACCATAAGAGTGCACACTACTGTGTATGTAGCTGACCATAAGAGTGCACACTACTGTGTATGTAGCTGACCATAAGAGTAAACACTACTGTGTATGTAGCTGACCATAAGAGTAAACACTACTGTGTGTGTAGCTGACCATAAGAGTGCACACTACTGTGTGTGTAGCTGACCATAAGAGTGCACAATACTGTGTATGTAGCTGACCATAAGAGTGGACACTACTGTGTATGTAGCTGACCATAAGAATGCACACTACTATGCGTGTAGCTGACCATAAGAGTACACACTATTGTGTATGTAGCTGACCATAAGAGTGCACACTACTGTGTATGTAGCTGACCATAAGAGTAAACACTACTGTGTGTGAAGCTGACCATAAGAGTGCACACTACTGTGTGTGCAGATTACCATATGTGTGCACACTACTGTGTGTGTAGCTGACCATAAGAGTGCACACTACTGTGAGTGTTGCTGACCATAAGTGTGAACACTACTGTATGTGTAGCTGACCATAAGTGTGCACACAACTGTGTGTGTAGCTGACCATAAGAGTGCACACTACTGTGTGTGTAGCTGACAATAAGAGTGCACACTACTGTGTGTGTAGCTGACCATAAGAGTGCACACTACTGTGTGTGTAGCTGACCATAAGAGTGCACAATACTGTGTATGTAGCTGACCATAAGAGTGCACACTACTGTGTGTGTAGCTGACCATAAGAGTGCACACTACTGTGTATGTAGCCGACCATAAGAATGCACACTACTGTGTGTGTGTAGCTGACCATAAGAGTACACACTACTGTGTATGTAGCTGATTATAAGAGTGCACACTACTGGTGTGTAGCTGACCATAAGAGTGCACACTACTGTGTGTGTAGCTGACCATAAGAGTGTACACTACTGTGTATGTAGCTGACCATAAGAGTAAACACTACTGTGCGTGTAGCTGATTATAAGAGTACACACTACTGTGCATGTAGCTGACCATAATAGTGTACACTACTGTGTGTGTAGCTGACCATAAGAGTACACACTACTGTGTATGTAGCTGACCATAATAGTGCACACTACTGTGTGTGTAGCTGACCATAAGAGTACACACTACTGTGTATGTAGCTGACCATAAGAATGCACACTACTGTGTGTGTAGCTGACCATAAGAGTACACACTACTGTGTATGTAGCTGACCTTAAGAGTGCACACTACTGTGTATGTAGCTGACCATAAGAGTAAACACTACTGTGTATGTAGCTGACCTTAAGAGTGCACACTACTGTGTATGTAGCTGACCATAAGAGTAAACACTACTGTGTATGTAGCTGACCATAAGAGTAAACACTACTGTGTATGTAGCTGACCATAAGAGTGCACACTACTGTGCGTGTAGCTGACCATAAGAGTGCACATTACTGTGTATGTAGCTGACCATAAGAGTGCACACTATTGTGTATGTAGCTGACCATAAGAGTACACACTACTGTGTATGTAGCTGACCATAAGAATGCACACTACTGTGTGTGTAGCTGACCATAAGAGTACACACTACTGTATATGTAGCTGATTATAAGAGTGCACACTACTGGTGTGTAGCTGACCATAAGAGTGCACACTACTGTGTGTGTAGCTGACCATAAGAGTGTACACTACTGTGTATGTAGCTGACCATAAGAGTAAACACTACTGTGTATGTAGCTGACCATAAGAGTGCACACTACTGTGTATGTAGCTGACCATAAGAGTGCACACTACTGTGTATGTAGCTGACCATAAGAGTAAACACTACTGTGTGTGTAGCTGACCATAAGAGTGCACACTACTGTGTGTGTAGCTGACCATAAGTGTGCACACTACTGTGTTTGTAACTGACCATAAGTATGCACACTACTGTGCGTGTAGCTGATTATAAGAGTACACACTACTGTGCATGTAGCTGACCATAATAGTGTACACTACTGTGTGTGTAGCTGACCATAATAGTGCACACTATTGTGTATGTAGCTGACCATAAGAGTAAACACTACTGTGTATGTAGCTGACCATAAGAGTGCACACTACTGTGTTTGTAGCTGACCATAAGAATGCACACTACTGTGTATGTAGCTGACCATAAGAGTGCACACTACTGTCTGTGTAGCTGATCATAAGAGTGCACACTACTGTGTGTAGCTGACCATAAGAGTGCACACTACTGTGTGTGTAGCTGATCATAAAAGTGCACACCACTGTGTGTAGCTGACCATAAGAATGCACACTACTGTGTGTGTAGCTGACCATAAGAGTGCACACTACTGTGTGTGTAGCTGACCATAAGTGTGCACACTACTGTGTGTGTAGCTGACCATAAAAGTGCACACTACTGTGTGTGTAGCTGACCATAAGAGTGCAAACTACTGTGTATGTAGCTGACCATAAGAATGCACACTACTATGCGTGTTGCTGACAATAAGAGTACACACTATTGTGTATGTAGCTGACCATAAGAGTGCACACTACTGTGTATGTAGCTGACCATAAGAGTAAACACTACTGTGTGTGTAGCTGACCATTAGAGTGCACACTACTGTGTGTGCAGCTGACCATAAGTGTGCACACTACTGTGTGTGTAGCTGACCATAAGAGTGCACACTACTGTGAGTGTAGCTGACCATAAGTGTGCACACTACTGTGTGTGTAGCTGACCATAAGTGTGCACACTACTGTGTGTGTAGCTGACCATAAGAGTGCACACTACTGTGTGTGTAGCTGACCATAAGAGTGCACACTACTGTGTGTGTAGCTGACCATAAGAGTGCACACTACTGTGTGTGTAGCTGACCATAAGAGTGCACAATACTGTGTATGTAGCTGACCATATGAGTGCACACTACTGTGTGTGTAGCTGACCATATGAGTGCACACTACTGTGTATGTAGCCGACCATAAGAATGCACACTACTGTGTGTGTAGCTGACCATAAGAGTACACACTACTGTGTATGTAGCTGACCATAAGAATGCACACTACTGTGTGTGTAGCTGACCATAAGAGTACACACTACTGTGTATGTAGCTGATTATAAGAGTGCACACTACTGGTGTGTAGCTGACCATAAGAGTGCACACTACTGTGTGTGTAGCTGACCATAAGAGTGTACACTACTGTGTATGTAGCTGACCATAAGAGGAAACACTACTGTGTATGTAGCTGACCATAAGAGTGCACACTACTGTGTATGTAGCAGACCATAAGAGTAAACACTACTGTGTATGTAGCTGACCATAAGAGTGCACACTACTGTGTGTGTAGCTGACCATAAGAATGCACACTACTGTGTATGTAGCTGACCATAAGAGTGCACACTACTGTTTGTGTAGCTGATCATAAGAGTGCACACTACTGTGTGTAGCTGACCATAAGAGTGCACACTACTGTGTGTGTAGCTGATCATAAGAGTGCACACCACTGTGTGTAGCTGACCATAAGAATGCACACTACTGTGTGTGTAGCTGACCATAAGAGTGCACACTACTGTGTGTGTAGCTGACCATAAGTGTGCGCACTACTGTGTGTGTAGCTGACCATAAGAGTGCACACTACTGTGTGTGTAGCTGACCATAAGAGTGCACACTACTGTGTGTGTAGCTGACCATAAGAGTGCACAATACTGTGTATGTAGCTGACCATAAGAGTGGACACTACTGTGTATGTAGCTGACCATAAGAATGCACACTACTATGCGTGTAGCTGACCATAAGAGTACACACTATTGTGTATGTAGCTGACCATAAGAGTGCACACTACTGTGTATGTAGCTGACCATAAGAGTAAACACTACTGTGTGTGAAGCTGACCATAAGAGTGCACACTACTGTGTGTGCAGATGACCATATGTGTGCACACTACTGTGTGTGTAGCTGACCATAAGAGTGCACACTACTGTGAGTGTTGCTGACCATAAGTGTGCACACTACTGTGTGTGTAGCTGACCATAAGTGTGCACACAACTGTGTGTGTAGTTGACCATAAGAGTGCACACTACTGTGTGTGTAGCTGACAATAAGAGTGCACACTACTGTGTGTGTAGCTGACCATAAGAGTGCACACTACTGTGTGTGTAGCTGACCATAAGAGTGCACAATACTGTGTATGTAGCTGACCATAAGAGTGCACACTACTGTGTGTGTAGCTGACCATAAGAGTGCACACTACTGTGTATGTAGCCGACCATAAGAATGCACACTACTGTGTGTGTGTAGCTGACCATAAGAGTACACACTACTGTGTATGTAGCTGATTATAAGAGTGCACACTACTGGTGTGTAGCTGACCATAAGAGTGCACACTACTGTGTGTGTAGCTGACCATAAGAGTGTACACTACTGTGTATGTAGCTGACCATAAGAGTAAACACTACTGTGTATGTAGCTGACCATAAGAATGCACACAACTGTGTATGTAACTGACCATAAGAGTAAACACTACTGTGTATGTAGCTGACCATAAGAGTAAACACTACTGTGTATGTAGCTGACCATAAGAGTGCACACTACTGTGCGTGTAGCTGACCATAAGAGTGCACATTACTGTGTATGTAGCTGACCATAAGAGTAAACACTACTGTGTATGTAGCTGACCATAAGAGTGCACACTACTGTGTATGTAGCTGGCCATAAGAGTAAACACTACTGTGTATGTAGCTGACCATAAGAGTAAACACTACTGTGTATGTAGCTGACCATAAGAGTGCACACTACTGTGTATGTAGCTGACCATAAGAGTAAACACTACTGTGTATGTAGCTGACCATAAGAGTAAACACTACTGTGTATGTAGCTGACCATAAGAGTGCACACTACTGTGTATGTAGCTGACCATAAGAGTAAACACTACTGTGTATGAAGCTGACCATAAGAGTGCACACTACTGTGTGTGTAGCTGATTATAAAAGTGCACACTACTGTGTGTGTAGCTGACCATAAGAGTGCACACTCCTGTGTGTGTAGCTGACCATAAGAGTGCACACTACTGTGTGGGTAGCTGATCATAAAAGTGCACACTACTGTGTATGTAGCTGACCATAAGAGTGCACACTACTGTGTGTGTAGCTGATCATAAAAGTGCACACTACTGTGTGTGTAGCTGACCATAAGAGTGCACACTACTGTGTGTGTAGCTGATCATAAAAGTGCACACTACTGTGTGTGTAGCTGACCATAAGAGTGCACACTACTGTGTGTGTAGCTGACCATAAGAAAGCACACTACTGTGTATGTAGCTGAATATAAGAATGCACACTGCTGTGTATGTAGCTGACCATAAGAGTGCATAATACTGTGTGTGTAGCTGACCATAAGAGTGCACACTACTGTGTATGTAGCTGACCATAAGAGTGCACACTACTGTGTATGTAGCTGACCATAAGAGTGCACACAACCGTGTGTGTAGCTGACCATAAGAGTGCACACTACTGTGTGTGTAGCTGACCATAAGAGTGCACACTACTGTGTGTGTAGCTGACCATAAGTGTGCACACTACTGTGTTTGTAACTGACCATAAGTATGCACACTACTGTGCGTGTAGCTGATTATAAGAGTACACACTACTGTGCATGTAGCTGACCATAATAGTGTACACTACTGTGTGTGTAGCTGACCATAATAGTACACACTATTGTGTATGTAGCTGACCATAAGAATGCACACTACTGTGTGTGTAGCTGACCATAAGAGTGCACACTACTGTGTTTGTAACTGACCATAAGTATGCACACTACTGTGCGTGTAGCTGATTATAAGAGTACACACTACTGTGCATGTAGCTGACCATAATAGTGTACACTACTGTGTGTGTAGCTGACCATAAGAGTACACACTACTGTGTATGTAGCTGACCATAATAGTGCACACTACTGTGTGTGTAGCTGACCATAAGAGTACACACTACTGTGTATGTAGCTGACCATAAGAATGCACACTACTGTGTGTGTAGCTGACCATAAGAGTACACACTACTGTGTATGTAGCTGACCTTAAGAGTGCACACTACTGTGTATGTAGCTGACCATAAGAGTAAACACTACTGTGTATGTAGCTGACCTTAAGAGTGCACACTACTGTGTATGTAGCTGACCATAAGAGTAAACACTACTGTGTATGTAGCTGACCATAAGAGTAAACACTACTGTGTATGTAGCTGACCATAAGAGTGCACACTACTGTGCGTGTAGCTGACCATAAGAGTGCACATTACTGTGTATGTAGCTGACCATAAGAGTGCACACTACTGTGTATGTAGCTGACCATAAGAGTGCACACTACTGTGTATGTAGCTGACCATAAGAGTAAACACTACTGTGTATGTAGCTGACCATAAGAGTAAACACTACTGTGTATGTAGCTGACCATAAGAGTGCACACTACTGTGTGTGTAGCTGACCATAAGAGTGCACAATACTGTGTATGTAGCTGACCATAAGAGTGGACACTACTGTGTATGTAGCTGACCATAAGAATGCACACTACTATGCGTGTAGCTGACCATAAGAGTACACACTATTGTGTATGTAGCTGACCATAAGAGTGCACACTACTGTGTATGTAGCTGACCATAAGAGTAAACACTACTGTGTGTGAAGCTGACCATAAGAGTGCACACTACTGTGTGTGCAGATGACCATATGTGTGCACACTACTGTGTGTGTAGCTGACCATAAGAGTGCACACTACTGTGAGTGTTGCTGACCATAAGTGTGCACACTACTGTGTGTGTAGCTGACCATAAGTGTGCACACAACTGTGTGTGTAGCTGACCATAAGAGTGCACACTACTGTGTGTGTAGCTGACAATAAGAGTGCACACTACTGTGTGTGTAGCTGACCATAAGAGTGCACACTACTGTGTGTAGCTGACCATAAGAGTGCACAATACTGTGTATGTAGCTGACCATAAGAGTGCACACTACTGTGTGTGTAGCTGACCATAAGAGTGCACACTACTGTGTATGTAGCCGACCATAAGAATGCACACTACTGTGTGTGTGTAGCTGACCATAAGAGTACACACTACTGTGTATGTAGCTGATTATAAGAGTGCACACTACTGGTGTGTAGCTGACCATAAGAGTGCACACTACTGTGTGTGTAGCTGACCATAATAGTGTACACTACTGTGTATGTAGCTGACCATAAGAGTAAACACTACTGTGTATGTAGCTGACCATAAGAATGCACACAACTGTGTATGTAACTGACCATAAGAGTAAACACTACTGTGTATGTAGCTGACCATAAGAGTAAACACTACTGTGTATGTAGCTGACCATAAGAGTGCACACTACTGTGCGTGTAGCTGACCATAAGAGTGCACATTACTGTGTATGTAGCTGACCATAAGAGTAAACACTACTGTGTATGTAGCTGACCATAAGAGTGCACACTACTGTGTATGTAGCTGGCCATAAGAGTAAACACTACTGTGTATGTAGCTGACCATAAGAGTAAACACTACTGTGTATGTAGCTGACCATAAGAGTGCACACTACTGTGTATGTAGCTGACCATAAGAGTAAACACTACTGTGTATGTAGCTGACCATAAGAGTAAACACTACTGTGTATGTAGCTGACCATAAGAGTGCACACTACAGTGTATGTAGCTGACCATAAGAGTAAACACTACTGTGTATGAAGCCGACCATAAGAGTGCACACTACTGTGTGTGTAGCTGATCATAAGAGTGCACACTCCTGTGTGTGTAGCTGACCATAAGAGTGCACACTACTGTGTGGGTAGCTGATCATAAAAGTGCACACTCCTGTGTGTGTAGCTGACCATAAGAGTGCACACTACTGTGTGTGTAGCTGATAATAAAAGTGCACACTACTGTGTGTGTAGCTGACCATAAGAGTGCACACTACTGTGTGTGTAGCTGATCATAAAAGTGCACACTACTGTGTGTGTAGCTGACCATAAGAGTGCACACTACTGTGTGTGTAGCTGACCATAAAAAAGCACACTACTGTGTATGTAGCTGAATATAAGAATGCACACTGCTGTGTATGTAGCTGACCATAAGAGTGCATAATACTGTGTGTGTAGCTGACCATAAGAGTGCACACTACTGTGTATGTAGCTGACCATAAGAGTGCACACTACTGTGTATGTAGCTGACCATAAGAGTGCACACAACCGTGTGTGTAGCTGACCATAAGAGTACACACTACTGTGTATGTAGCTGACCTTAAGAGTGCACACTACTGTGTATGTAGCTGACCATAAGAGTAAACACTACTGTGTATGTAGCTGACCTTAAGAGTGCACACTACTGTGTATGTAGCTGACCATAAGAGTAAACACTACTGTGTATGTAGCTGACCATAAGAGTAAACACTACTGTGTATGTAGCTGACCATAAGAGTGCACACTACTGTGCGTGTAGCTGACCATAAGAGTGCACATTACTGTGTATGTAGCTGACCATAAGAGTGCACACTACTGTGTATGTAGCTGACCATAAGAGTGCACACTACTGTGTATGTAGCTGACCATAAGAGTAAACACTACTGTGTATGTAGCTGACCATAAGAGTAAACACTACTGTGTGTGTAGCTGACCATAAGAGTGCACACTACTGTGTGTGTAGCTGACCATAAGAGTGCACAATACTGTGTATGTAGCTGACCATAAGAGTGGACACTACTGTGTATGTAGCTGACCATAAGAATGCACACTACTATGCGTGTAGCTGACCATAAGAGTACACACTATTGTGTATGTAGCTGACCATAAGAGTGCACACTACTGTGTATGTAGCTGACCATAAGAGTAAACACTACTGTGTGTGAAGCTGACCATAAGAGTGCACACTACTGTGTGTGCAGATTACCATATGTGTGCACACTACTGTGTGTGTAGCTGACCATAAGAGTGCACACTACTGTGAGTGTTGCTGACCATAAGTGTGAACACTACTGTGTGTGTAGCTGACCATAAGTGTGCACACAACTGTGTGTGTAGCTGACCATAAGAGTGCACACTACTGTGTGTGTAGCTGACAATAAGAGTGCACACTACTGTGTGTGTAGCTGACCATAAGAGTGCACACTACTGTGTGTGTAGCTGACCATAAGAGTGCACAATACTGTGTATGTAGCTGACCATAAGAGTGCACACTACTGTGTGTGTAGCTGACCATAAGAGTGCACACTACTGTGTATGTAGCCGACCATAAGAATGCACACTACTGTGTGTGTGTAGCTGACCATAAGAGTACACACTACTGTGTATGTAGCTGATTATAAGAGTGCACACTACTGGTGTGTAGCTGACCATAAGAGTGCACACTACTGTGTGTGTAGCTGACCATAAGAGTGTACACTACTGTGTATGTAGCTGACCATAAGAGTAAACACTACTGTGTATGTAGCTGACCATAAGAATGCACACAACTGTGTATGTAACTGACCATAAGAGTAAACACTACTGTGTATGTAGCTGACCATAAGAGTAAACACTACTGTGTATGTAGCTGACCATAAGAGTGCACACTACTGTGCGTGTAGCTGACCATAAGAGTGCACATTACTGTGTATGTAGCTGACCATAAGAGTAAACACTACTGTGTATGTAGCTGACCATAAGAGTGCACACTACTGTGTATGTAGCCGACCATAAGAATGCACACTACTGTGTGTGTGTAGCTGACCATAAGAGTACACACTACTGTGTATGTAGCTGATTATAAGAGTGCACACTACTGGTGTGTAGCTGACCATAAGAGTGCACACTACTGTGTGTGTAGCTGACCATAATAGTGTACACTACTGTGTATGTAGCTGACCATAAGAGTAAACACTACTGTGTATGTAGCTGACCATAAGAATGCACACAACTGTGTATGTAACTGACCATAAGAGTAAACACTACTGTGTATGTAGCTGACCATAAGAGTAAACACTACTGTGTATGTAGCTGACCATAAGAGTGCACACTACTGTGCGTGTAGCTGACCATAAGAGTGCACATTACTGTGTATGTAGCTGACCATAAGAGTAAACACTACTGTGTATGTAGCTGACCATAAGAGTGCACACTACTGTGTATGTAGCTGGCCATAAGAGTAAACACTACTGTGTATGTAGCTGACCATAAGAGTAAACACTACTGTGTATGTAGCTGACCATAAGAGTGCACACTACTGTGTATGTAGCTGACCATAAGAGTAAACACTACTGTGTATGTAGCTGACCATAAGAGTAAACACTACTGTGTATGTAGCTGACCATAAGAGTGCACACTACAGTGTATGTAGCTGACCATAAGAGTAAACACTACTGTGTATGAAGCCGACCATAAGAGTGCACACTACTGTGTGTGTAGCTGATCATAAGAGTGCACACTCCTGTGTGTGTAGCTGACCATAAGAGTGCACACTACTGTGTGGGTAGCTGATCATAAAAGTGCACACTACTGTGTGTGTAGCTGACCATAAGAGTGCACACTACTGTGTGTGTAGCTGATAATAAAAGTGCACACTACTGTGTGTGTAGCTGACCATAAGAGTGCACACTACTGTGTGTGTAGCTGATCATAAAAGTGCACACTACTGTGTGTGTAGCTGACCATAAGAGTGCACACTACTGTGTGTGTAGCTGACCATAAAAAAGCACACTACTGTGTATGTAGCTGAATATAAGAATGCACACTGCTGTGTATGTAGCTGACCATAAGAGTGCATAATACTGTGTGTGTAGCTGACCATAAGAGTGCACACTACTGTGTATGTAGCTGACCATAAGAGTGCACACTACTGTGTATGTAGCTGACCATAAGAGTGCACACAACCGTGTGTGTAGCTGACCATAAGAGTACACACTACTGTGTATGTAGCTGACCTTAAGAGTGCACACTACTGTGTATGTAGCTGACCATAAGAGTAAACACTACTGTGTATGTAGCTGACCTTAAGAGTGCACACTACTGTGTATGTAGCTGACCATAAGAGTAAACACTACTGTGTATGTAGCTGACCATAAGAGTAAACACTACTGTGTATGTAGCTGACCATAAGAGTGCACACTACTGTGCGTGTAGCTGACCATAAGAGTGCACATTACTGTGTATGTAGCTGACCATAAGAGTGCACACTACTGTGTATGTAGCTGACCTTAAGAGTGCACACTACTGTGTATGTAGCTGACCATAAGAGTAAACACTACTGTGTATGTAGCTGACCATAAGAGTAAACACTACTGTGTGTGTAGCTGACCATAAGAGTGCACACTACTGTGTGTGTAGCTGACCATAAGAGTGCACAATACTGTGTATGTAGCTGACCATAAGAGTGGACACTACTGTGTATGTAGCTGACCATAAGAATGCACACTACTATGCGTGTAGCTGACCATAAGAGTACACACTATTGTGTATGTAGCTGACCATAAGAGTGCACACTACTGTGTATGTAGCTGACCATAAGAGTAAACACTACTGTGTGTGAAGCTGACCATAAGAGTGCACACTACTGTGTGTGCAGATTACCATATGTGTGCACACTACTGTGTGTGTAGCTGACCATAAGAGTGCACACTACTGTGAGTGTTGCTGACCATAAGTGTGAACACTACTGTGTGTGTAGCTGACCATAAGTGTGCACACAACTGTGTGTGTAGCTGACCATAAGAGTGCACACTACTGTGTGTGTAGCTGACAATAAGAGTGCACACTACTGTGTGTGTAGCTGACCATAAGAGTGCACACTACTGTGTGTGTAGCTGACCATAAGAGTGCACAATACTGTGTATGTAGCTGACCATAAGAGTGCACACTACTGTGTGTGTAGCTGACCATAAGAGTGCACACTACTGTGTATGTAGCCGACCATAAGAATGCACACTACTGTGTGTGTGTAGCTGACCATAAGAGTACACACTACTGTGTATGTAGCTGATTATAAGAGTGCACACTACTGGTGTGTAGCTGACCATAAGAGTGCACACTACTGTGTGTGTAGCTGACCATAAGAGTGTACACTACTGTGTATGTAGCTGACCATAAGAGTAAACACTACTGTGTATGTAGCTGACCATAAGAATGCACACAACTGTGTATGTAACTGACCATAAGAGTAAACACTACTGTGTATGTAGCTGACCATAAGAGTAAACACTACTGTGTATGTAGCTGACCATAAGAGTGCACACTACTGTGCGTGTAGCTGACCATAAGAGTGCACATTACTGTGTATGTAGCTGACCATAAGAGTAAACACTACTGTGTATGTAGCTGACCATAAGAGTGCACACTACTGTGTATGTAGCTGGCCATAAGAGTAAACACTACTGTGTATGTAGCTGACCATAAGAGTAAACACTACTGTGTATGTAGCTGACCATAAGAGTGCACACTACTGTGTATGTAGCTGACCATAAGAGTAAACACTACTGTGTATGTAGCTGACCATAAGAGTAAACACTACTGTGTATGTAGCTGACCATAAGAGTGCACACTACTGTGTATGTAGCTGACCATAAGAGTAAACACTACTGTGTATGAAGCCGACCATAAGAGTGCACACTACTGTGTGTGTAGCTGATCATAGAAGTGCACACTACTGTGTGTGTAGCTGATCATAAGAGTGCACACTCCTGTGTGTGTAGCTGACCATAAGAGTGCACACTACTGTGTGGGTAGCTGATCATAAAAGTGCACACTACTGTGTGTGTAGCTGACCATAAGAGTGCACACTACTGTGTGTGTAGCAGATCATAAAAGTGCACACTACTGTGTGTGTAGCTGACCATAAGAGTGCACACTACTGTGTGTGTAGCTGATCATAAAAGTGCACACTACTGTGTGTGTAGCTGACCATAAGAGTGCACACTACTGTGTGTGTAGCTGACCATAAGAAAGCACACTACTGTGTATGTATCTGAATATAAGAATGCACACTGCTGTGTATGTAGCTGACCATAAGAGTGCATAATACTGTGTGTAGCTGACCATAAGAGTGCACACTACTGTGAATGTAGCTGACCATATGAGTGCACACTACTGTGTATGTAGCTGACCATAAGAGTGCACACAACCGTGTGTGTAGCTGACCATAAGAGTGCACACTACTGTGTGTGTAGCTGACCATAAGAGTGCACACTACTGTGTGTGTAGCTGACCATAAGTGTGC
Organism: Saccoglossus kowalevskii; assembly: GCF_978046115.1. Classification (NCBI taxonomy): domain Eukaryota; kingdom Metazoa; phylum Hemichordata; class Enteropneusta; family Harrimaniidae; genus Saccoglossus; species Saccoglossus kowalevskii. Next base: position 34,447,688 of record NC_140655.1, on the reverse strand, counting down.
ACACTACTGTGTTTGTAACTGACCATAAGTATGCACACTACTGTGCGTGTAGCTGATTATAAGAGTACACACTACTGTGCATGTAGCTGACCATAATAGTGTACACTACTGTGTGTGTAGCTGACCATAATAGTACACACTATTGTGTATGTAGCTGACCATAAGAATGCACACTACTGTGTGTGTAGCTGACCATAAGAGTGCACACTACTGTGTTTGTAACTGACCATAAGTATGCACACTACTGTGCGTGTAGCTGATTATAAGAGTACACACTACTGTGCATGTAGCTGACCATAATAGTGTACACTACTGTGTGTGTAGCTGACCATAAGAGTACACACTACTGTGTATGTAGCTGACCATAATAGTGCACACTACTGTGTGAGTAGCTGACCATAAGAGTACACACTACTGTGTATGTAGCTGACCATAAGAATGCACACTACTGTGTGTGTAGCTTTCCATAAGAGTACACACTACTGTGTATGTAGCTGACCTTAAGAGTGCACACTACTGTGTATGTAGCTGACCATAAGAGTAAACACTACTGTGTATGTAGCTGACCTTAAGAGTGCACACTACTGTGTGTGTAGCTGACCATAAGAGTGCACACTACTGGTGTGTAGCTGACCATAAGAGTGCACACTACTGTGTATGTAGCTGACCATAAGAGTAAACACTACTGTGTATGTAGCTGACCATAAGAGTAAACACTACTGTGTATGTAGCTGACCATAAGAGTGCACACTACTGTGCGTGTAGCTGACCATAAGAGTGCACATTACTGTGTATGTAGCTGACCATAAGAGTGCACACTACTGTGTATGTAGCTGACCATAAGAGTGCACACTACTGTGTATGTAGCTGACCATAAGAGTAAACACTACTGTGTGTGTAGCTGACCATAAGAGTGCACACTACTGTGTATGTAGCTGACCATAAGAGTGCACACTACTGTGTATGTAGCTGACCATAAGAGTAAACACTACTGTGTATGTAGCTGACCATAAGAGTAAACACTACTGTGTATGTAGCTGACCATAAGAGTGCACACTACTGTGTATGTAGCTGACCATAAGAGTAAACACTACTGTGTATGTAGCTGACCATAAGAGTGCACACTACTGTATGTGTAGCTGATCATAAAAGTGCACACTACTGTGTGTGTAGCTAACCGTAAGAGTGCACACTCCTGTGTGTGTAGCTGACCATAAGAGTGCACACTACTGTGTGTGTAGCTGATCATAAAAGTGCACACTACTGTGTGTGTAGCTGACCATAAGAGTGCACACTACTGTGTGTGTAGCTGATCATAAAAGTGCACACTACTGTGTGTGTAGCTGAGCATAAGAGTGCACACTACTGTGTGTGTGTAGCTGATCATAAAAGTGCACACTACTGTGTGTTTAGCTGACCATAAGAGTGCACACTACTGTGTGTGTAGCTGACCATAAGAGTGCACACTACTGTGTATGTAGCTGATTATAATAATGCACACTGCTGTGTATGTAGCTGACCATAAGAGTGCATAATACTGTGTGTGTAGCTGACCATAAGAGTGCACACTACTGTGTGTGTAGCTGACCATAAGAGTGCACACTACTGTGTGTGTAGCTGACCATAAGAGTGCACAATACTGTGTATGTAGCCGACCATAAGAGTGCACACTACTGTGTATGTAGCTGACCATAAGAATGCACACTACTATGCGTGTAGCTGACCATAAGAGTACACACTATTGTGTATGTAGCTGACCATAAGAGTGCACACTACTGTGTGTGCAGCTGACCATATGTGTGCACACTACTGTGTGTGTAGCTGACCATAAGAGTGCACACTACTGTGAGTGTTGCTGACCATAAGTGTGCACACTACTGTGTGTGTAGCTGACCATAAGTGTGCACACTACTGTGTATCTAGCTGACCATAAGAGTAAACACTACTGTGTGTGTAGCTGACCATAAGAGTGCACACTACTGTGTGTGCAGCTGACCATATGTGTGCACACTACTGTGTGTGTAGCTGACCATAAGAGTGCACACTACTGTGAGTGTTGCTGACCATAAGTGTGCACACTACTGTGTGTGTAGCTGACCATAAGTGTGCACACTACTGTGTGTGTAGCTGACCATAAGAGTGCACACTACTGTGTGTGTAGCTGACCATAACAGTGCACACTACTGTGTGTGTAGCTGACCATAAGAGTGCACACTACTGTGTGTGTAGCTGACCATAAGAGTGCACAATACTGTGTATGTAGCTGACCATAAGAGTGCACACTACTGTGTGTGTAGCTGACCATAAGAGTGCACACTACTGTGTATGTAGCCGACCATAAGAGTGCACACTACTGTGTGTGTAGCTGACCATAAGAGTACACACTACTGTGTATGTAGCTGATTATAAGAGTGCACACTACTGTGAGTGTTGCTGACCATAACAGTGCACACTACTGTGTGTGTAGCTGACCGTAAGAGTGCACAATACTGTGTATGTAGCTGACCATAAGAGTGCACACTACTGTGTGTGTAGCTGACCATAAGAGTGCACACTACAGTGTATGTAGCCGACCATAAGAGTGCACACTACTGTGTGTGTAGCTGACCATAAGAGTACACACTACTGTGTATGTAGCTGATTATAAGAGTGCACACTACTGTGAGTGTTGCTGACCATAAGAGTGCACACTACTGTGTGTGTAGCTGACCATAAGAGTGCACAATACTGTGTATGTAGCTGACCATAAGAGTGCACACTACTGTGTGTGTAGCTGACCATAAGAGTACACACTACTGTGTATGTAGCTGATTATAAGAGTGCACACTACTGTGAGTGTTGCTGACCATAAGTGTGCACACTACTGTGTGTGTAGCTGACCATAAGTGTGCACACTACTGTGTGTGTAGCTGACCATAAGAGTGCACACTACTGTGTGTGTAGCTGACCATAACAGTGAACACTACTGTGTGTGTAGCTGACCATAAGAGTGCACACTACTGTGTGTGTAGCTGACCATAAGAGTGCACAATACTGTGTATGTAGCTGACCATAAGAGTGCACACTACTGTGTGTGTAGCTGACCATAAGAGTGCACACTACTGTGTATGTAGCCGACCATAAGAATGCACACTACTGTGTGTGTAGCTGACCATAAGAGTAATCACTACTGTGTATGTAGCTGATTATAAGAGTGCACACTACTGGTGTGTAGCTGACCATAAGAGTGCACACTACTGTGTGTGTAGCTGACCATAAGAGTGTACACTACTGTGTATGTAGCTGACCATAAGAGTAAACACTACTGTGTATGTAGCTGACCATAAGAGTGTACACTACTGTGTATGTAGCTGACCATAAGAGTAAACACTACTGTGTATGTAGCTGACCATAAGAGTGCACACTACTGTGCGTGTAGCTGACCATAAGAGTGCACATTACTGTGTATGTAGCTGACCATAAGAATAAACACTACTGTGTATGTAGCTGACCATAAGAGTGCACACTACTGTGTATGTAGCTGGCCATAAGAGTAAACACTACTGTGTATGTAGCTGACCATAAGAGTAAACACTACTGTGTATGTAGCTGACCATAAGAGTGCACACTACTGTGTATGTAGCTGACCATAAGAGTAAACACTTCTGTGTATGTAGCTGACCATAAGAGTAAACACTACTGTGTATGTAGCTGACCATAAGAGTGCACACTACTGTGTATGTAGCTGACCATAAGAGTAAACACTACTGTGTATGTTGCTGACCATAAGAGTGCACACTACTGTGTGTGTAGCTGATCATAAAAGTGCACACTACTGTGTGTGTAGCTGACCATAAGAGTGCACACTCCTGTGTGTGTAGCTGACCATAAGAGTACACACTACTGTGTGGGTAGCTGATCATAAATGTGCACACTACTGTGTGTGTAGCTGACCATAAGAGTGCACACTACTGTGTGTGTAGCTGATCATAAAAGTGCACACTACTGTGTGTGTAGCTGACCATAAGAGTGCACACTACTGTGTGTGTAGCTGATCATAAAAGTGCACACTACTGTGTGTGTAGCTGACCATAAGAGTGCACACTACTGTGTGTGTAGCTGACCATAATAGTGCACACTACTGTGTATGTAGCTGATTATAAGAATGCACACTGCTGTGTATGTAGCTGACCATAAGAGTGCATAATACTGTGTGTGTAGCTGACCATAAGAGTGCACACTACTGTGTATGTAGCTGACAATAAGAGTGCACACTACTGTGTATGTAGCTGACCATAAGAGTGCACACTACCGTGTGTGTAGCTGACCATAAGAGTGCACACGACTGTGTGTGTAGCTGACCATAAGAGTGCACACTACTGTGTGTGTAGCTGACCATAAGAGTGCACACTACTGTGTTTGTAACTGACCATAAGTATGCACACTACTGTGCGTGTAGCTGATTATAAGAGTACACACTACTGTGCATGTAGCTGACCATAATAGTGTACACTACTGTGTGTGTAGCTGACCATAAGAGTACACACTACTGTGTATGTAGCTGACCATAAGAGTGCACACTACTGTGTGTGTAGCTGACCATAAGAGTGCACACTATTGTGTATGTAGCTGACCATAAGAGTAAACACTACTGTGTATGTAGCTGACCATAAGAGTGCACACTACTGTGCGTGTAGCTGACCATAAGAGTAAACACTACTGTGTATGTAGCTGACCATAAGAGTAAACACTACTGTGTATGTAGCTGACCATAAGAGTGCACACTACTGTGTATGTAGCTGACCATAAGAGTAAACACTACTGTGTGTGTAGCTGACCATAAGAGTGCACACTACTGTGTATGTAGCTGACCATAAGAGTGCACACTACTGTGTGTGTAGCTGATCATAAGAGTGCACACTACTGTGTATGTAGCTGATCATAAGAGTGCACACTACTGTGTATGTAGCTGACCATAAGAGTGCACACTACTGTGTGTGTAGCTGATCATAAGAGTGCACACTACTGTGTATGTAGCTGACCATAAGAGTAAACACTACTGTGTATGTAGCTGACCATAAGTATGCACACTACTGTGCGTGTAGCTGATTATAAGAGTGCACACTACTATGAATGTAGCTGACCATAAGAGTGCACACTACTGTGTATGTAGCTGATCATAAGAGTGCACACTACTGTGTATGTAGCTGACCATAAGAGTGCACACTACTGTGTGTGTAGCTGATCATAAGAGTGCACACTACTGTGTATGTAGCTGACCATAAGAGTAAACACTACTGTGTATGTAGCTGACCATAAGTATGCACACTACTGTGCGTGTAGCTGATTATAAGAGTGCACACTACTGTGAATGTAGCTGACCATAAGAGTGCACACTACTGTGTATGTAGCTGACCGTAAGAGTGCACACTACTGTGTGTGTAGCTGACCATAAGAGTACACACTACTGTGTATGTAGCTGATTATAAGAGTGCACACTGCTGTGTATGTGGCTGACCATAAGAGTGCACACTACTGTGTGTGCAGCTGATCATAAAAGTGCACACTACTGTGTGTGTAGCTGACCATAAGCGTGCACACTCCTGTGTGTGTAGCTGACCATAAGAGTGCACACTACTGTGTGTGTAGCTGATCATAAAAGTGCACACTACTGTGTGTGTAGCTGACCATAAGAGTGCACACTCCTGTGTGTGTAGCTGACCATAAGAGTGCACACTACTGTGTTTGTAGCTGATCATAAAAGTGCACACTACTGTGTGTGTAGCTGACCATAAGAGTGCACACTACTGTGTGTGTAGCTGACCATAAGAGTGCACACTACTGTGTATGTAGCTGACCATAAGAGTGCACACTACTGTGTATGTAGCTGATCATAAGAGTGCACACTACTGTGTATGTAGCTGTCCATAAGAGTGCACACTACTGTGTGTGTAGCTGATCATAAGAGTGCACACTACTGTGTATGTAGCTGACCATAAGAGTGCACACTACTGTGTATGTAGCTGACCATAAGAGTAAACACTACTGTGTATGTAGCTGACCATAAGAGTGCACACTACTGTATGTGTAGCTGATCATAAAAGTGCACACTACTGTGTGTGTAGCTAACCATAAGAGTGCACACTCCTGTGTGTGTAGCTGACCATAAGAGTGCACACTACTGTGTGTGTAGCTGATCATAAAAGTGCACACTACTGTGTGTGTAGCTGACCATAAGAGTGCACACTACTGTGTGTGTAGCTGATCATAAAAGTGCACACTACTGTGTGTGAAGCTGAGCGTAAGAGTGCACACTACTGTGTGTGTGTAGCTGATCATAAAAGTGCACACTACTGTGTGTTTAGCTGACCATAAGAGTGCACACTACTGTGTGTGTAGCTGACCATAAGAGTGCACACTACTGTGTATGTAGCTGATTATAATAATGCACACTGCTATGTATGTAGCTGACCATAAGAGTGCATAATACTGTGTGTGTAGCTGACCATAAGAGTGCACACTACTGTGTGTAGCTGACCATAAGAGTGCACACTACTGTGTATTTAGCTGACCATAACAGTGCACACTACCGTGTGTGTAGCTGACCATAAGAGTGCACCCTACTGTGTGTGTAGCTGACCATAAGAGTGCACACTACTGTGTGTGTAGCTGACCATAAGAGTGCACACTACTGTGTGTGTAACTGACCATAAGAATGCACACTACTGTGCGTGTAGCTGATTATAAGAGTGCACACTACTGTGAATGTAGCTGATCATAAAAGTGCACACTACTGTGTGTTTAGCTGACCATAAGAGTGCACACTACTGTGTGTGTAGCTGACCATAAGAGTACACACTACTGTGTATGTAGCTGATTATAAGAGTGCACACTGCTGTGTATGTGGCTGACCATAAGAGTGCAAACTACTGTGTGTGCAGCTGATCATAAAAGTGCACACTACTGTGTGTGTAGCTGACCATAAGAGTGCACACTCCTGTGTGTGTAGCTGATCATAAAAGTGCACACTACTGTGTGTGTAGCTGACCATAAGAGTGCACACTCCTGTGTGTGTAGCTGACCATAAGAGTGCACACTACTGTGTGTGTAGCTGATCATAAAAGTGCACACTACTGTGTGTGTAGCTGACCATAAGAGTGCACACTCCTGTGTGTGTAGCTGACCATAAGAGTGCACACTACTGTGTGTGTAGCTGATCATAAAAGTGCACACTACTGTGTGTGTAGCTGACCATAAGAGTGCACACTACTGTGTGTGTAGCTGACCATAAGAGTGCACACTACTGTGTGTGTAGCTGATCATAAAAGTGCACACTACTGTGTGTGTAGCTGACCATAAGAGTGTACACTCCTGTGTGTGTAGCTGGCCATAAGAGTGCACACTACTGTGTGTGTAGCTGATCATAAAAGTGCACACTACTGTGTGTGTAGCTGACCATAAGAGTGCACACTACTGTGTGTAGCTGATCATAAAAGTGCACACTACTGTGTGTGTAGCTGACCATAAGAGTGCACACTACTGTGTGTGTAGCTGATCATAAAAGTGCACACTACTGTGTGTGTAGCTGACCATAAGAGTGCACACTACTGTGTGTGTAGCTGACCATAAGAGTGCACACTACTGTGTATGTAGCTGACCATAAGAGTGCACACTACTGTGTATGTAGCTGATTATAAGAATGCACACTACTGTGTGTGTAGCTGACCATAAGAGTGCACACTACTGTGTGTGTAGCTGACCATAAGAGTGCACACTACTGTGTATGTAGCTGACCATAAGAGTGCACACTACTGTGTATGTAGCTGACCATAAGAGTGCACACTACTGTGTATGTAGCTGACCATAAGAGTGCATAATACTGTGTATGTAGCTGACCATAAGAGTGCACACTACTGTGTATGTAGCTGACCATAAGAGTGCATAATACTGTGTATGTAGCTGACCATAATAGTGCACACTACTGTGTATGTAGCTAACCATAAGTGTACACACTACTGTGTGTGTAGCTGACCATATGAGTGCACACGACTGTGTGTAGCTGACCATAAGAGTGCACACTACAGTGTATGTAGCTGATTATAAGAATGCATACTACTGTGTGTGTAGCTGACTATAAGCGTGCACACTACTGGTGTGTAGCTGACCATAAGAGTACACACTACTGTGTATGTAGCTGACCATAAGAGTGCACACTACTGTGTGTGTAGCTGACCATAAGAGTGCACACTACTGTGTATGTATCTGACCATAATAGTGCACGATACTGTGTGTGTAGCTGACCATAAGAATGCACACTACTGTGTATGTATCTGACCATAATAGTGCACACTACTGTGTGTGTAGCTGACCATAAGAGTGCACACTACTGTGTGTGTAGCTGACCATAAGAGTGCACACTACTGTGTGTGTAGCTGACCATAAGAGTGCACACTACTGTGTATGTATCTGACCATAATAGTGCACAATACTGTGTGTGTAGCTGACCATAAGAATGCACACTACTGTGTGTGTAGCTGACCATAAGAGTGCACAATACTGTGTGTGACACAAATCTCTTGCATCACACTGGATAAGAGGGATCTTTTATTTCGACAATGGCTGTGTATTAAAACCCAGTAACGAAATGAATTATGTGTTTAGACGAGGTAAAGACCTGTATCTGAAACATTAAAAATGTCAACTGCACCAGAATACGACAATGATTATAAAACGATGATTCCATCCTAAGACCAAAAAAAAAGTATGAAATTTTTTCAATTTCGGCGAAGAATCCAATTTTTTCACAATTACGAGATTGAAGACATGACAGAAACAGAAACTGAAATTAAACACTAAATTGTTCAAGGAAGGAAGAGCAGGAGAATTCGTCGACAGCAATTCAAGAAAACAGCATTTCAAGAAAACACGACTCTTGATAAAATAATCACATTAGGTAAAAACCCTTAAAATCTCTGAATGTGAAGCGTATGGCATTGAGAATTAAGATATATTACCCTGAACTCTGTGTCTCAAAGTATATTCAATGTGAGCCATGTCCATCAAAACGAATTCGTCCGAATGAATCACCGTTCTAATTTAAGGTCTACATGTTCACAACCTAGATGTTTCTACTCCATGATGGTCAATTCCAGCAACGTGTAGGCAGTGCAATTATTGTCATGAAATCGGACACTTTGCTATTTGGTTTTTCAGGTTACAAGTTCGCAAGAACATAAGATGACGATTATTTGTTTGATGTTTATGATAATGTTACCCCCCCCCCCGAATTTATGTTAGACCCTGGTGCAACCTACAATGTCTTGAACAGAAAGTAATAGAGTAATTCTTGAGTCAACCAATGCGAACTATTATGTAACCCCTCATCAGCAACTAGTCCAGCCGAATTGAAAGTAACTTGAATAGTAATTGCATTGACAAAAACAAAAAGGAGGAAAAGGGGAGTATTGGTGGAGCAAGATATAAAAATCACCCGTCGTAAATCATTTTTTAAAGATTGATATTGAAGCAGGAAATAGGGAAATAATATGTAGGAATTTGCAGATGATATAGACAGATTTTCTAATAATATATAATTAAATTGCCAGTTATCTAATGTGCAATTGCTATATACAGACCAAAACGCACTTCGAAGATCTAATAGAATTAGAAAACCTAATATTTTACCAGACTTTCATTATGGCTAACTCCGGTGAGATAATCTACTGTAGTGAATACATTTATACATATGAATGTTTAAAATTACTAACAATTAAACAAAAATTAGTACAAAATATTGAGCTAAAAATTATGATTATGGATTTTATATCTCACCATGTTGGCAACTGCTGTGGTATGTAACTGCTCTTTATAAAGACAATGTGCTTGTAATAAAGTCAGTCAGTATTTTGTGAATGAAGTATATGTGTGTTTGTTCACCCTACCCCAAAGCTTGAAACACTGCAGGTGCATTTATGTAAACTTTTCTACAAACAAAAACATTTCTTCTCTTAAACAAATATATAAGCTTAAGTTTGAATTTCATTAAATGAAAAACATATTGCATAAAACCTGGCTACTTTTGTAGGCAACAAGCTGGAAGAGGAATTTGGAAAACATATAATAATTCCCTTTCGTGCTTCATAACCGCCCTCCCGCATAATCAGTTTACACCTTGTCTTTGCACATTTGGTCCATAATAGTCATTTTGGTTCAATATTACATGGAATACAAAATAATAACAAATAAATCATCTGCTGAATAAAACAATAATTGTGTATTTTCGTATGGCATTAATAGTAACTGTGTAATGGGTGGCGTTAACAGAAACTACCTAGTGAGAATGTGCCTTTCCTTACTACATAAAAACATTATTAGATTGTAACTGGTTAGAGAAGTATTCAAAACATCGATTTAAAACTGTATTTAGTATTGGATAACACATTGGATTGTTGTTGTTTTTTCGAATTATTGAAAGAAAGTTGCACAACTTACAGTACTATACTACTACTGTGATGCAGTAGAGGAAGGAGAAATGCAACGACTTTATCTACAGTAACCGTCATCTCTGCTAATATCACTACCAAAATGTGATATTGATTTATAAGATCAATAACGTATCCAATTAACAGCATAATTGATAAAAGGAAATTAAAGTTCTGTCATACTAATGACTTTATCATGTATTAATCACACCACTTATATCACTAAGTGCACACAATCCTTGCATTCCCTATGACACTGTTAAGTTGTTTATTATAAACTGTCAATATAGCCATTTAATTAATTATGTTTGCGTTTAGAGAGATTTAATATTTAATGTTCAATTCATTATGTTTGACATATTTTAAATATCAATCAGTAATTATGGCATGCATGTTATAATAATTTGCAAAAGAAAGAGTTATTCAATGCAAGCCTCTTTGTTTGTGGATGCCAAGATTGGCAATATGTAACTTTATTTACAATCAGAAAGCTCAGAATATCAAACACAGTGAGGAACGCTGGAAATAAATGAATGTAATGAACGTCAAAATGAAAATATTAGAACAAATAGATTGGAGCGCACGTCATGTGACCTACATTCTCTACAGTATAATGAAAATTGAGACAGCATGTATACAGCATAAGCTGTCGCTGAGAAAATGTGAAAAGATGTGGGAATTGAATAATTTCAAAATTGAAAGTGGCCTGGCTATCATACAACCCAGTGTGTAAACCATTGTTAGATTTGAAGGAAGATACTAAGATATGACGCTGAATCCATTCTCTCTGTTGTGTCCTTGATGGCAAGTTCTTCAAGATGAATCAAGTGAGGATAACTTGAAAACTTAATGTTATTTAAACTGAAGGGTTCACCAATGTATATGTACGTGTTTTTAAAGCTTTTTTTTCATTGACTTAATGAAAACTTAATGTTATTTAAACTGAAGGGTTCACCAATGTATATGTACGTGTTTTTGAAGCTTCTTTTTCATTGACTTAATGAAAACTTAATGTTATTTAAACTGAAGGGTTCACCAATGTATATGTACGTGTTTTTAAAGCTTCTTTTTCATTGACTTAATGAAAACTTAATGTTATTTAAACTGAAGGGTTCACCAATGTATATGTACGTGTTTTTAAAGCTTCTTTTTCATTGACTTAATGAAAACTTAATGTTATTTAAACTGAAGGGTTCACCAATGTATATGTACGTGTTTTTAAAGCTTCTTTTTCATTGACTTAATGAAAACTTAATGTTATTTAAACTGAAGGGTTCACCAATGTATATGTACGTGTTTTTAAAGCTTCTTTTTCATTGACTTAATGAAAACTTAATGTTATTTAAACTGAAGGGTTCACCAATGTATATGTACGTGTTTTTAAAGCTTCTTTTTCATTGACTTAATGAAAACTTAATGTTATTTAAACTGAATGGTTCACCAATGTATATGTACGTGTTTTTAAAGCTTCTTTTTCATTGACTTAATGAAAACTTAATGTTATTTAAACTGAATGGTTCACCAATGTATATGTACGTGTTTTTAAAGCTTCTTTTTCATTGACTTAATGAAAACTTAATGTTATTTAAACTGAATGGTTCACCAATGTATATGTACGTGTTTTTGACTTAATGAAAGTTTGTAACAATTTAGCCTCATAGAAACACAAGAAGTGCTAGAAGTGGTGTACAATTCGTGAACATCAAAATGCCACTAATCTTTCTAAATACTAATCAAGCAAACTAAGCCTGCTGTACCAATGAAGCTAATCTAGATTCAGGTTTATTGTGTAGTATATAAGTGTATAATGTAGCAAAATCAAAACTTATCATCTTTGTGCAAAAATTGATTTTAAATATCCACATTCATACAAGATATCAATTTCGTCAAACAGATGGACGAAAAGTCAGCTGCCTGACCAGCAGAGGGATGGCATGGATCAATCTCACTTCCACTACATCAATCAGTGTATGCTCGTCATTTCAATATGTAGGCTGTGTTGGTGGGATTCCTGTTTGCCCCGGCCAGGATTTTTGCAGCCCACTCAGAAAAAACCTAAGTGAGTCAACTGAGAGCCTCGATGTAAGTGGTACACCACTGGGCTTAAAGGCAGTGCGCTGTCCCGTTGGACGCCACCTGCGTCAAAGTGCAGGTGCGCTCCTGTCAAAGTTTCTCTAGTACTCGGGGAAAAGTAGGGAGGGAGGAAAGGCATACACGTCCATGTGGGTCCACAGGGTCGAGAAAGCGTCCCTGGCCCAGGCTCCTGGAGTCAGCAGGATTGTCATGTACGTCGGGAGCTTGGCATTCCGGGGTGCGATGAATAGGTCTAATTTTCGACTGTCCCACCACCAGAACAGTCTGCAAGCTACCCCATGGCGTATCTGCCACTGTATGTTCTGGAGATGGAGCCGCTACGAGAGGGCATCCGCTGGACTATTCCTCGCCCCCTGGAAGGTAGTGTGCAGTTAGCTCTATGTTGTATTGCATGTACCAAAAGATAATTTGCTCCACTAGGACTGACAATTATGGGGATCTGGTCCTCCCTCCTTGTCGCCATAGGAGACAATCACTGTGTTGTCCGAGCGAACTGTGGTCTTGAACTATGGGTAGAAAGTGTATCGGTGCTAAGTGCATGGCTTTCATGGCGGTCCTGAATCCAAAGCAGAGGCCATTTCCTTGGGCTTGTTCTTCCAATAGGTGTGCTCCCCAACCTGTGAGGGAGACATCCGTTACCAGAATTATAGCCGTGGTGAGTGGGTCCAAGGGGACCCTATGCCTGAGGTTGGCAATTGGTGACCACCAGCGCAAGGCATCCTTCGCTTGGTCACACTAGGTCGCTTAGTGCCAGGCAACGTGCCTGCGATGACCATACCAAGCCCAGCTCCATGTCAAACTCCATGCCCAGGAACACCATCTGTTGTGTTGGCCAAGGATGGGACTTTGCTCAATTTACTAGAAAGCCCAACTGGTGTGGTAAATTCTGTGTTAGTCTTACTGTTTGACTAACCACCCCTTGTTTAGGTTGTGTAGTTCCCAGTCATCTAGGTATGGGTTGATGAGTACCAACACCTGGCAGTAGCACCACCAGTTTTCACACTCTGGTGAATACGTATGGAGCCATGCAAAACCCGAAGAAGAGCACCCTGTACTTGACTACTTAGCCCAAATGGGTGAATCAAGGTAGTCGCTGACTCGCTGGATGTATCGGTATGTGTGGGTAACATCGCTCAAATCTAGCCAGGCTAACCAGTAGTAACAGAGCCCAGGGAGTAATACGGTGTTTCCAAGAAGCACATACTGATTTAGTCTGCTTAAGTCCCGAATGGGACACAGCCACCTGTAGTCTTTGGAACCACCAACACTTGCGAGTAGAAGCCCAGACTTAAGGCTGGGTCCTCTATCCTGTGTAAGCAAACTGTTTACCCCCTGTTGGATTGCTACCGCTTTGTGGGAATTCCCTGGTAGTGCCTCGAACAGGGGCTGATGTCAGGGGTGTGGAGATTGCAGCGGGGTCTTGTAACAGTGGAGAGCCCAGGGATAGGTTACATGCTGCCTCCGAGCTGGAATACACCGGCGCAATCTTGCGACAGAGAGATATCTGAGTTCAGAGGTTCTACATCGGGGGTGATCTCTCTTCCTCTGCGAGGCCTGTAGATGTCGATAGGTTCGGACTCTCGTCAACCATATGCCCATCCCCCTCGTCGCAAGCGGAAGTGCAAACTTGCTTCCCCTGCGAGCTGGGTAGGCAACCCCTGAGGAAGAGGGGGACGAACACCTGGGGGGTGCGTCACTGTTCTTCCCTCCCCCAGAAGAGCCGGGACACTTGCCTCCTGGCTACTTCTAGCCAGTGAGTGCCGACTTTGATCGTAATGTTTTTTCAGTTTTGGGGTCCTTTCCGCTTTCAGAAGCCAAACTGGCTTGCGTGTCTCATGCGTACTAGTAACTGGTGAGTGGGATCCCGAAGCACCAAGACTGCTCCTTCCATCCTCAAAAGAAAGAGGGTGGGGGGTCCAGTCTGCTTAACTGCAGTGGTGCGCCCAGTGAAAACAGACAGAGAATTGACTCCAGACACTGCAGGGGGGCTGAGAAATCTTGGGACCTGCATTGTCAGGCCTCTCACTCGTTGCCATGGTACACAAGGCAATGGTAGACAAGACACTCCACTCCATCGCTCACATTACTGTACGCATGCCGTCAGTTTCGGAAATTTGCACGCGGCCTTGGAACGTATTCCAGGCCTTGGAACCCCAGTTTTAGGCAATAACCCAAGCCTTGCACAGTCGAAACACAAATAGCATTTGCTATAAGGGTTGCAAGCTGGTTATTCCTGGTGGCAACTACCGAACAGTCGCTCCGATCTTTGGGGCGACAAAAAAGGTGAATGGCATATACCCTTTCTTGCTATTCATTTCTGAAAACACATTGGTAAAAATGAATAAGACATGCATGAGAGGAACGAATTACAGCTAAAACTGAACGCACCGTTTTTATCGAACCACCCACTCGGGCAGAGAAAAATGAGGGTGATTTGGAAGACAATATGGTGCCGCCTCATTACCTCGGTCACGTGGATCATGAAGTGAAAGAAAATCTTGAGGTCAATGGGCTTCCCCTGTCCTGGATTCTTCTCTTTCCATCGTTGGTTGAATCGCAGATTAATGCCTACATGGAGTATATGGTGGGTCATAGAACGTAGTGAATATATCTATAACCAGCAACTGTTCACTGCAACCATGACAACATTGAAACCATCATCATGTGAAGGCAATTGAGATGGCCTGGTCATGTCATGTCATCAGAAGGGATGACATCACCTGCATAGCCCTGCATTGGACACCAGATGAAGACGTAAGGATGTAGTAGAGGTTTTTTTCTTTGAAAATATCAAATTTCTTTTTCCACATTCTCTTATAAAAATATACAAAGCATGCATCCAACTAGAAAAAACAATTGTAGCGATGTTGTAAGAGGATAATACATTTTGAGTAATTCTGAGATACAGTGTGTTTTATGGTGATTTTTCACACATAAAAAAACATCGGTATTTGGGGCGAGTCTAGAGAGTTGAACTCCACTCCAAGTTACTACACGACAGTAATTTTTGGCATAAGTATTCTCTGATAGCTGCTAATAAAATCTGGCAAAGATTTGTCAACCACTTGGACTTTGGAAAATACAACACAACTCTCTTTTTTGTGAACTCTGACAACGGGGGATATTTCAAAACATTGACGATATTTTTAATAAGTATTATGAGGCCAAAATCCAGATCACACAATTCAAACCTTTCATAGTAACTACAAATGTATAAGTACATAATTCTGCAGTCTTATTTTGGTTTCTTCGAAAATAACACCTCTATATTTGCATAGTGATCACACGGTTCCATTTTTTGTTGGAATATTTATTTCATATTATTTGAAAAATAAGCTTCTAAAAATATACAACTTGATGGGATTCAAAGAATATGTTATTTCAGAAATGTGCTATGCAATTGCAATAACCTCTACTCCCAAGAACACCTGGTGACAATCTGGAAGCAGAACTGAAGACCTTCGAACAAAACAGAAGCCAGCCTGAGACTGGCAGGAATTGCAAACTTTCCTTGGTGCCGAAATATGTGCACGAGCGAATTACCGGGTACCTAAAGTTTCAAATTTGAATACGTAAATATTGTACGAGAATTTATAAATTAGTTTTTATCATTTCTGTGTCTCCATAAAGTGTTGTAGAAATCAATGACTGCAATTTTGAACCTACCCAATAATTTTTTGAGATGTTCTCTGGGTTCTGAGTTTGTACCTATGATATATTACCAGACACAGCATTTAAAGGCGATTGAAAATGTTTATTACACAAATCCAATTACAGAACATGCACCACACATAAAACAAGAATACAAGTTTTCAGCATTAATCAAACAAATGTTGATTATGAATTTTTCATATAAATCTCGTTTTTATACATTTATATGAGATAGAAGTTTCTTTGCAACAGATGTTTTCTGTACATAAATGTGTTATTAATTAATCACCTCAAACTACAGCTCATCTGGATATATTTATTAAAACTTAATTTTGTTCAACTACTGTCACCCACCGTAATTCAACTAAGTGTTTCACTGATAACGAAATTCTTTGACCTACAATTAACTCTTTAAATACCAACATTTTTTCCGCCAACATTTTTTTCAGGGAAGGAGTTGACTTTCAAAGAGTTAAAATCAAGTTTATTAATGCAAACTATGATCTGGGATATCTTAAAAAAGCATTCATATATCTGACAGAATTACTAATGTTCTGTGGTGACGTCAGGTGGGTACTTGTTAACCATGCACCATTCTTGTGATGAGCATGTGATTGTCACATGCAATTAAATCTATACAACATATTATGCTTCACCACCATGATTTCACATCTAGAATATTAATATGACTGTCACATTAAACAATGGCTGACTTTCACATCAGGCTCAGTTTATTATCGTTTATTTTCTTTTTTTTGTTGATTGGTAAAGTTTATCAGCGGATTCATCGTACGTGTTTTCATTGACATTTAACATGAGATTGACTGCATTCAAGTATACCCTGTTTTGAGATCCAGATATCTGAGAAGAGAAGTGAAATGAAATACATTTTAATAGCAGTTCATTGATCTCAAATTAAATTCACAGGAGGAAGTCTAATTTGAATACATTTGCACATCAAAATTGCACATGCACAAATCTCTTTTTTGAATAGACATCTGAAATATTCATTTCATAACAAACTCAGCATTGTTACATTGAGTTAGACTGCAGTACACAATTAGTACAGTCAAATATTTTTCGTATTATATTTTTAAAACCCTTTAAAAATACAAAGTTCAACAGAGACATTCAATTAACACATTATTTGCTGCAAGCCTCTGTAGCTAGCAGATATGAATGGTATATCAACAGCGTCCGCAAGTGATGGACATTTTAATGGGTGCTAAATTTCTGGGATCATTTTTATTAAAACTGTATCTGAAAATGGTTTTACTGTAATTATAAAGAGTATTTAGCGATTACAAGGGTTAATACATCACAAAATAAAAAGGTCAACTTACTGTCCTGGCAATATTCTGGGAAGCTCTTATTTTTCGTAGTTTAAGATAACCTGGATTCAGACCCAATGACTGCCCAATGTAAGATACTGTTAAGTCATAACATTCAGAGAATGGGAAATCAACAAAATTTGCATATTACGCTTTCGCGTGCTAACCAAAGCTCAGACTGGAAAATACGCTAAAAATGGTAAGAGTATGTATCCCAAGATGCACTGGCCATCAGATTACTAAAGACATCCACATTAGTCATTCATTATTCTACCAATTAAAATCCACCCCAATATACATCCCATAATACCACCCCATAAATCCCAAATGTAATACCACCAGATTGCCACATTGTTACAGCTTTGACAAAGTGGTCTGCAGAAGGCGATATATTCTGTGTACGTCTGCCCTTACGATGTGTACGTAGACAACTACAACGCTCTCACCAAGATTACAGACGCTGGCTATTACTATGGTAACTCTGGTTTCTCATGAACATAGTAATAAATAATGACAATCAGCTTTGCAGTACTCATCATGTGGCCAGCTTTGGGATCAACACCAATCAGATTGCACCTTACATATTCACAGTTTGGGATCAACACCAATCAGATGGCACCTTACATATTCACAGTTTGGGATCAACACCAATCAGATGGCACCTTACATATTCACAGTTTGGGATCAACACCAATCAGATGGCACCTTACATATTCACAGTTTGGGATCAACACCAATCAGATGGCACCTTACATATTCACAGTTTAGGATCAACACCAATCAGATTGCACCTAAAGGCAAAGTGGTTAATACTACATTATTTTTCTCATTCACTTACAAACTTATGATAAAATCGTATCTTTTTTAATCATGTTGGCAAATGATATGCTTACATTTACTTATTAAACAAAATGTTTTCCAGGTATTTAATTTACCTTTCTATGTTTAATTGATGAACATATTTGAAGAACAATTTATGGTTTATAATTGTATTCAGCAATGGTGATGAAGTGACATTTGTTGTAGCCAAATCATAATAAATACTTTGTACAATTTGGTGACTAGCATGGGTCAATGGAATCCCAGTATAGTGAACAAATTATTTCATTAAAGGATATAAGTCTGGCAGCTTCTGCTTCTCCCTCTGCTTGTACAACTTTCCTATTTCTTTCTTGTTTGGCTTGCTCTACGATAAAGTGCGCCCTCTGTACTTCCTGCTGAGCTACTTGTTTAGCTTCAACAGCTGCCGCATATTCCTTACCTGAAAACAAAATTAAATTTGATTTTCTAATGAAGTATACCAATAAAGCAACAAAACACTTCTTGTACGCAGTGTCACAATATGCAAATAGCCTCATCATTATGTATACAAGAATTACATTTCGTCACTCATACAATATGCAAACTGACTTATTTGGTAAGCAAGGAATTCATTTCATCAGTCATGAATTACAATATGCAAATAGACTCATTATACATGCAATAGTTACTGTAGAATACTATATTTTTACTTGGAATTTATTTTTGCTATTTTCGCTGAAGGGATGCGAATATACTTTTTTCCTATATTTCACATTAAAGTCATCAAAAATCAGTCAAAATAAATTCTATACAAAACGCCCCAAAAAGCCTTTTCAGCAAAAATTAATTCCAACGAAAATAAAGTATTCCACAGTATAAACAAACTAGTCAGCAATCCTTCACAAACATACAAGAGTTATTACAAAATGGATTCAACAATATCATATGACCAGTTTTGAATGAGTAAATAATCTACTATTGTATCTGCTCTATTAGAAATAGAATCACATGTAACAATAACATGCACAATGATCATATAACCTTTATCCTAAATGCCTCTTTTACATTGACATTGACTTCAAACCTGTCACGTATGTGAGTGTATTATTAGAGCTAATACAATACAGATTTTAAACATTAATTCAAGCAAAAATGGTTGTTTTTTTACCAAAGCTGAGTTCTGTTATGGCAACATCATCTAATACAATAAAAAAATCTTTGGCTCGTTCAACCAGTTGCTGCCTCATCATCAAACTCACCTGAAAGAATGATAAGATAAGAAAAAACAAGTCATTGTCAATAACACGTCCCCGTTCCATTCATATTTGAGTGACATATACATTCAAAGCAGATCATGACCGAAATCTCAGACCACTTTCAGTGGTCTGATTCGAAATGCACCTGCATATGTACAACACATTGTATGATGTGTGTGAAGTGTGGTCTTGATCTGTCCAGGCATGTCTGAGATATGGATCGAAAACTAAATTCTTTAAAACAAAATGGCTGCCTGTCGGCCATTTTGAACTTGATCCGCAGAAAAATTGGTGTGCATCAAGCTTATATTATGTTTAATATATGCATTAAATCTGAACAAAATCCATCCATGCATAACTGAGATCCGGGTCAGGAATGGTGAAAATGTGCGATTTCAATGCATTTTCGGCCTTAAAGCGGCCGCCTTTTGGCTATCGTTAATGAGATCATGAAACAAATGCACATACATATTTGTGACATGATGTACCTTGTGTGTGTGAAGTTTGAACTCGATCAATCCAGGCATGTCTCGGATCCAGAACTGAATTCTTTAAAACAAAATGGCCGCCATTCGGCCATTTCAACCCCCCCCCCCCAAAAAAATGACGTGCATCAAGGTTCTAATATGTTTAGTGTATGTACCAAATTTGAACAAAATCTGTCTATGCATAACTGAGATCCGGGTCCGGAATGGTGAAAATGTGCGATTTTGATGCATTTTCGACTTAAAATGGCCGCTATTCGACTATCGTTAATCGGATCATGAAAAAATTGCATGTGCATATGTCCCATATAATGTGTGATGTACGAGTGAAGTTTGAACTTAATCGGTCCATGCATGTTCGAGATACATGTGATCACGGACGCACAGACACACGGACGCACACAGGACAAATCATAAGTCCCCGCTTTCGGACTATGTCCGAATGGGGACTAATTATAATAAATTAGTTAAAGAACAATTTGACAAACAAGTACTAAATTACTGAATAGTACAGAATCAAGTGGTTTACTATTATTAGTTAATAGAAATCTGTTTGCATTATAAACACACCAAGATTAATGTGGCAGTTTGTCATAATGTAAAT
The DNA here is from genome assembly GCF_978046115.1 of Saccoglossus kowalevskii. Taxonomy (NCBI): domain Eukaryota; kingdom Metazoa; phylum Hemichordata; class Enteropneusta; family Harrimaniidae; genus Saccoglossus; species Saccoglossus kowalevskii. The sequence goes on along the minus strand of NC_140655.1, from coordinate 34,427,006 downwards.
GAATTTATCAGAATGATTTGAGAAGGTAAAATTAGGATTATCCTTTTGTAAATCTGTGAATAGTTTTCGTTTCATTTCATTGTGCTTTTGGCAGTCCATAATGTAATGGTACTAATCCTTAACTGAGTTTTTATCACATCTTGTACAAATTCTGTTCAAGTTTTGTTTTCGACCTTTTTCAATCAAAAGTTGATGATCACTAATTTACAAATATATTTCCTATAATTATAATTGATATGCAAATTATTTATATACAACCATATTTACCAGAGACAGCACAATTAATAACATAACTCATCTGGCTTTGCTTTATTTTTCCAAGTTAGGATTATATTTTTATCTATAATTTCAACTTACTTTTTGTATTATTCATTGAGATTACACTAAGGAGACATATCTGAGTCAGATGAGGTAAAAGTTACACTCAAGATGTACTATACAATCATTTTTGTTATTCTTGATTAAACACATCAGCATTCACAAAATGACTACTTGAGTAGTGATAATAAAATTATTTTGGAAATAATAAATTTCAATGAATGTAAAATGTTGCAACTTGCTGTAACATTGGCAAAATATTTATTGCAATAAAGTACTTACAGCAGAACGCTGCGTGATTAACTGTGAAGCATTGAATTTTGCAGTGACACTTTTGAGAACTTCATTAATAATTGATGGCAAAACTCTATCGTCATAATCTGAGCCAACAAGACGGTACATTTCAGGCAATGCCATAGCGTCTGGGCGATGTAGAACACGTAAACCGATATTGACAATCTGTAAATCTGAAAACAAAGATGATAATTTGAAACATTCTAATGTTATGAAAGGAACCAAGAATATTAATACCACAGGAATTGTAAGAAGAAAAGAAAAGTTAAAAACTATAATTTAGAATCTTGGAGAAAATAACATATATTGCTTGTGAATACTTTGATAAAGGTTACAAACATAAAATGGTGGTGAAAGGGCTACGGATGACAATGGTAAAGGTGTTTATGTTCGTGTTGTGTTCTGCCAAAGTGACAAGGTGACAATTACTAACCCCCTACAGTGACAGTGAGGTGACAACAGCCCTCCCCTATGGTGACAGTGAGGTGACAACAGCCCTCCCCTATGGTGACAGTGAATTGACAACAGCCCTCCCCTATGGTGACAGTGAATTGACAACAGCCCTCCCCTATGGCGACAGCGAGGTGACAAACTCAGTGTTTTCCCCAGAAATTTTTCATAGAGTCGGGCTATTTTGCATAATAATTAGCATATAATTAGCATAAATTATCATATTGTTTGTCATATGGAGAAATAAAACAAAACCATTTTTTTTTCCTTTTTTTCTATTTATTTTATGTACAATCTGTATACAATTATTGCACTGCATGTTTAGTATTGCAAATGTCCTGCAGAAGTACTGAGTTTTCTGTTCCTTTGCTTGGCCCAGCAATCAGCAACTTTATAAAACCCTGTTCAGTGCCATTGCTGGTCTTCCGTTTCTGTTGTTTTCCGGTTAAGTACAACAACTGTTACGAGTCATGATACTTACGCTACTATGTTCGAGCAATAATAGTTTTTCTGGCTGAAATTATCCATCTTTATGTATTTTTTTTAATCATCGATGTTGTCTGTTCAACACAATTGTGAACAATTCGAGACAACAGAGGTCTGAATTACGAATTGTCGCCATTGTTATACCACGTAAAATTGAGGCTTTTCTTCCAAGAAATAACACAAAAGTCACTGCAATTTCCACACGTTTCTTGATTAGAATTCCCGATTTCTTGATAAATATATTATTTTCAATTATGCTTCACTTAATTCATCCGAATCTGAGCACGATATGCTATCCCGGGGCCCGCGACGCTGTTTTGGCCTGGGGAGAACACTGAAACTCCTTAAGACATTTAAAATGATCAGATAATGTATTTGCAGGCAGTGGTGTTCCAGAACATGTTGACAAACTGCAATTAACATATGTTGACAAACATTATGAGAGATGCTTTTTGAATGCAATGGCAACAATTATTTTTCACCATCATCTGTCAAGAGAAAACTTACCTTTGCTTCCTGTTGGTGATGTGATTTTCTTTGGTCGACTACGAATATCATATATAATAGGATACTGAAACCATGGAACTCGGAAATGTAAACCTTCTGCCATTATGTCTTTCTGTAAACCCCCTATTCGACTAAATAGAATTGCCCGGTGGCCACCCTCCACTATAAAACAAGATAATACAAGTGATTAGATACTTTTCCATATTTCATAAGTTGTTTATAACAAATTTCTCGAACATTTCATTCAAATCCAATTGAGACATTTGGATTGGCTATAAATGTGCCCCAACACCAATAAGCTACCAGTGCTGTACATAGTCTATTTTTAAATTTCCAACTTCACATGCACTCCCGGGCCATCCCTTTCAGGGGGTATATTTTATCCATGGTGATGTCATGTGATCCTTCCGATTGATCAACAGCAGTTTTCTAATTTTTAACTATTTCATGTTTATTCTCTTGTGAAATACACATCTTTATTTTTTGTGTATAAAATTCCAAAATACATTTCAATATTCCATCATCCTAATCATGCACAAGACAATGTTTAATTAGGATAGTAGATGAAATTTGATTGGGTATTATTTGGAAATGACAATGAACAAAAATGTGTAAAATGTGCCTTTAACTATTATCAAAAAATCATATGCTTGGGACATAGGGTCAACTACTGACTTGGTAAACATCAGCTAAAAAATCTGTTTGTCAATTAGGTGTCGATTACTAATATTATTCGAGAACTTTATCAAATACATTCGTAAAGTGGTAAACAATGCCTTTATGTTCTGCGATTGTTGCAGCCCACCTTCCAATTGGCACCCTCTACAAGTTTCGCCACCAACGATCCCTGGCGAATGATGCAAATGAGATCAGCCATTGCAGCGTTATCACAATAGCTTTAGGAACGACCAAGAATAACTCGAATGGTATTGCAAACATATGATATTCTATTAAAAATACGTTTCATTCAGAAGTAAAGTTGGTCGAATGTCTCGTATCGGACTGTCGATTTCGTGATGGAAACACATGGCTTCAGGAACGGGTCCGCCATTTTTGATTTTCTTCGAAGGGTACTTACCGGTATACATTGCATTGTATAGTCCATAGCCCAGAGCGCCTGCTACTCCAAGTAATTTCATACCAGTACCGAGACCAGCTGGGCCTTTACCCATTCTACCCATAAAATCACCCACACGCTTCGACATTTTTGTTGTTTAATTCCCAGTTTCGTCGGACAGCACTTTAACCTGAAAATGACCTCTGCAACACATGGGTTTAGCTACTGCGCACGTTGATTTGCGCACTCTCGAGCGGATAAGTCTCGCGAGAATGAATGAAGTTCGTGGCCTGGTTTGCTTCGCTTGGTAATATACTAGTATTATGTTGTTTCACTGAATGTTGAACTGCAATTGCGAAAAAAATATTTTAATATTGAATAAAACGTCGCTAAACTACACTCCAAAACTGATTATGTTGTCCAAGCTTAGAGTCTTCCCATTTGAAAACGGGGGGGGGGGGGGGGGGTACCACGATGAGGCCATAACGACATAACGTGAATGTGTAAAGAGAAACGGAGAAAAATTGTCTTTAGATGTACATAATAATTTATTGCATCCTTGTGGTAATACAACATTCAATACCGTATTTGCTCTATTAAAAGTGCATGGTAACAATAACCTAGTCATATACTAGTACGCAACTACAAATGAACTTCTAATAAGAGTCAATGATAAGGAACTTCTACATGCAACATTGCATTGTATCTTTTAATAGTCCTTGTGTGTTTGTTTGCAATGTTAGGTGACATTGTTTAAATTCAACATTTATTGTTTTATTTAACATAATCAAGAATTTTAGAGTAATACTAGTAAAGAAAATACAAGTTCAATTTTCCAGGAATCCTGTTATATAGAAAAACGGAAGATTAGACTAGTAAGATGAAATATTGCAAACAACTATGATTTTCTATACATGTAGCTTCAGTCTGGAAGGCTTCAGTAAGGGTGTAACATGTAGCCTCAGTCTGGAAGGCTTCAGTAAGGGTGTAACATGTAGCTTCAGTCTGGAAGGCTTCAGTAAGGGTGTAACATGTAGCTTCAGTCTGGAAGGCTTCAGTAAGGGTGTAACATGTAGCTTCAGTCTGGAAGGCTTCGGTAAGGGTGTAACATGTAGCCTCAGTCTGGAAGGCTTCAGTAAGGGTGTAACATGTAGCTTCAGTCTGGAAGGCTTCAGTAAGGGTGTAACATGTAGCCTCAGTCTGGAAGGCTTCAGTAAGGGTGTAACATGTAGCCTCAGTCTGGAAGGCTTCAGTAAGGGTGTAACATGTAGCCTCAGTCTGACAGGCTTCAGTAAGGGTGTAACATGTAGCCTCAGTCTGGAAGGCTTCAGTAAGGGTGTAACATTTAGCCTCAGTCTGGAAGGCTTCAGTAAGGGTGTAACATGTAGCATTAGTCTGACCGGCTTCAGTAAGGGTGTAACATGTAGCCTCAGTCTGACAGGCTTCAGTAAGGGTGTAACATGTAGCCTCAGTCTGACAGGCTTCAGTAAGGGTATAACATGTAGCCTCAGTCTGGAAGGCTTCAGTAAGGGTGTAACATGTAGCCTTAGTCTGACATGCTTCAGTAAGGGTGTAACATGTAGCCTCAGTCCTACGGGCTTCAGTAAGGGTTAAACATGTAGCAGTAGCCTCAGTCCTACAGGCTTCAGTAAGGGTGTAACATGTAGTCTCAGTCTTACAGGCTTCAGTAAGAGTGTAATATGTAGCCTCAGTCTGACAGGCCTCAGTAAGGGTGTAACATGTAGCCTCATTCTGACAGGCTTCAGTAAGGGTGTAACATGTAGCTTCAATCTGGAAGGCTTCAGTAAGGGTGTAACATGTAGCCTCAGTCTGACATGCTTCAGTAAGGGTGTAACATGTAGCCTCAGTCTGACAGGCTTCAGTAAGGGTGGAACATGTAGCCTCAGTCTGGAAGGCTTCAGTAAGGGTGTAACATGTAGCCTCAGTCTGGAAGGCTTCAGTAAGGGCGTAACATGTAGCCTCAGTCTGACAGGCTTCAGTAAGGGTGTAACATGTTGCCTCAGTCTGACAGGCTTCAGTAAGGGTGTAACATGTAGCCTCAGTCTGACAGGCTTCAGTAAGGGTGTAACATGTAGCCTCAGTCTGGAAGGCTTCAGTAAGGGTGTAACATGTAGCCTTAGTCTGACATGCTTCAGTAAGGGTGTAACATGTAGCCTCAGTCCTACGGGCTTCAGTAAGGGTTAAACATGTAGCCTCAGTCCTACAGGCTTCAGTAAGGGTGTAACATGTAGTCTCAGTCTTACAGGCTTCAGTAAGAGTGTAACATGTAGCCTCAGTCTGACAGGCTTCAGTAAGGGTGTAACATGTAGCCTCATTCTGACAGGCTTCAGTAAGGGTGTAACATGTAGCCTCAGTCTAACAGCCTTCAGTAAGGGTGTAACATGTAGCCTCAGTCTGACTGGCTTCAGTAAGAGTGTAACATGTATCCTCAGTCTGACAGGCTTCAGTAAGGGTGTAACATGTAGCCTCATTCTGACAGGCTTCAGTAAGGGTGTAACATGTAGCCTCGGTCTGACTGGCTTCAGTAAGCGAGTGTAACATGTATCCTCAGTCTGACAGGCTTCAGTAAGAGTGTAACATGTATCCTCAGTCTGACAGGCTTCAGTAAGGGTGCAACATGTAGCCTCAGTCTGACTGGCTTCAGTAAGGGTGTAACACGTAGTCTCAGTCTTACGGGCTTCAGTAAGAGTGTAACATGTAGCCTCAGTCTGACAGGCTTCAGTAAGGGTGTAACATGTAGCCTCAGTCTTACATGCTTCAGTAAGGGTGCATCATGTAGCCCCAGTCTAACAGGCTTCAGTAAGGGTGTAACATGTAGCCTCAGTCTGACAGTCTTCAGTAAGGGTGTAACATGTAGCCTTAGTCTGACAAGCTTCAGTAAGGGTGTAACATGTAGCCTCAGTCTGACAGGCTTCAGTAAGGATGTAACATGTAGCCTCAGTCTAACAGCCTTCACTAAGAGTGTAACATGTATCCTCTGTCTGACCAGCTTCAGTAAGGGTGTAACATGTAGCCTCAGTCTGACAGGCTTCAGTAAGGATGTAACATGTAGCCTCAAGTCTTACAGGCTTCAGTAAGGGTGTAACATGTAGCCTCAGTCTAACAGCCTTCAGTAAGGGTGTAACATGTAGCCTCAGTCTGACAGGCTTCAGTAAGGGAGTAACATGTAGCCTCAGTCTGACTGGCTTCAGTAAGAGTGTAACATGTATCCTCAGTCTTACATGCTTCAGTAAGGGTGTAACATGTAGCCTCAAGTCTTACAGGCTTCAGTAAGGGTGTAACATGTAGCCTCAGTCTAACAGCCTTCAGTAAGGGTGTAACATGTAGCCTCAGTCTGACTGGCTTCAGTAAGAGTGTAACATGCATCCTCAGTCTGACAGGCTTCAGTAAGGGAGTAACATGTAGCCTCAGTCTGACTGGCTTCAGTAAGAGTGTAACATGTATCCTCAGTCTTACATGCTTCAGTAAGGATGTAACATGTAGCCTCAAGTCTTACAGGCTTCAGTAAGGGTGTAACATGTAGCCTCAGTCTAACAGCCTTCAGTAAGGGTGTAACATGTAGCCTCAGTCTGACTGGCTTCAGTAAGAGTGTAACATGTATCCTCAGTCTGACAGGCTTCAGTAAGGGAGTAACATGTAGCCTCAGTCTGACTGGCTTCAGTAAGAGTGTAACATGTATCCTCAGTCTTACATGTTTCAGTAAGGATGTAACATGTAGCCTCAAGTCTTACAGGCTTCAGTAAGGGAGTAACATGTAGCCTCAGTCTGACTGGCTTCAGTAAGAGTGTAACATGTATCCTCAGTCTGACAGGCTTCAGTAAGGGAGTAACATGTAGCCTCAGTCTGACTGGCTTCAGTAAGAGTGTAACATGTATCCTCAGTCTTACATGCTTCAGTAAGGGTGTAACATGTAGCCTCAGTCTGACAGGCTTCAGTAAGGGTGTAACATGTAGACTCAGTCTGACAGGCTTCAGTAAGGGTGTAACATGTAGCCTCAGTCTTACATGCTTCAGTAAGGGTGCATCATGTAGCCCCAGTCTAACAGGCTTCAGTAAGGGTGTAACATGTAGCCTCAGTCTGACAGTCATCAGTAAGGGTGTAACATGTAGCCTTAGTCTGACCAGCTTCAGTAAGGGTGTAACATGTAGCCTCAGTCTGACATGCTTCAGTAAGGGTGTAACATGTAGCCTCAGTCTGACAGGCTTCAGTAAGAGTGTAACATGTAGCCTCAAGTCTTACAGGCTTCAGTAAGGGTGTAACATGTAGCCTCAGTCTAACAGCCTTCAGTAAGAGTGTAACATGTATCCTCAGTCTGACCAGCTTCAGTAAGGGTGTAACATGTAGCCTCAGTCTGACAGGCTTCAGTAAGGATGTAACATGTAGCCTCAAGTCTTACAGGCTTCAGTAAGGGTGTAACATGTAGCCTCAGTCTAACAGCCTTCAGTAAGGGTGTAACATGTAGCCTCAGTCTGACTGGCTTCAGTAAGAGTGTAACATGTATCCTCAGTCTGACAGGCTTCAGTAAGGGAGTAACATGTAGCCTCAGTCTGACTGGCTTCAGTAAGAGTGTAACATGTATCCTCAGTCTTACATGCTTCAGTAAGTGTGTAACATGTAGTCTCAGTCTAACAGGCTTCAGTAAGGGTGTAACATGTAGCCTCAGTCCTACAGGCTTCAGTAAGAGTGTAACAGGTAGTCTCAGTCTGAGAGTCTTCAGTAAGAGTGTAACATGTATCCTCAGTCTGACAGGCTTCAGTAAGGGTGTAACATATAGCCTCAGTCTGACATGCTTCAGTAAAGGTGTAACATGTAGCCTCAATCCTACAGGATTCAGTAAGGGTGTAACATGTAGTCTCAGTCTTACGGGCTTCAGTAAGAGTGTAACATGTAACCTCAGTCTGACAGGCTTCAGTAAGGGTGTAACATGTAGCCTCATTCTGACAGGCTTCAGTAAGGGTGTAACATGTAGCCTCAGTCTAACAGAATTCAGTAAGGGTGTAACATGTAGCCTCAGTCTGACTGGCTTCAGTATGAGTGTAACATGTATCCTCAGTCTGACAGGCTTCAGTAAGGGTGTAACATGTAGCCTCATTCTGACAGGCTTCAGTAAGGGTGTAACATGTAGCCTCAGTCTAACAGCCTTCAGTAAGGGTGTAACATGTAGCCTCAGTCCGACTGGCTTCAGTAAGACTGTAACATGTATCCTCAGTCTGACAGGCTTCAGTAAGGGTGTAACATGTAGCCTCATTCTGACAGGCTTCAGTAAGGGTGTAACATGTAGCCTCAGTCTGACTGGCTTCAGTAAGAGTGTAACATGTATCCTCAGTCTGACAGGCTTCAGTAAGGGTGTAACATGTAGCCTCAGTCTGACTGGCTTCAGTAAGAGTGTAACATGTATCCTCAGTCTGACAGGCTTCAGTAAGTGTGTAACATGTAGCCTCATTCTGACAGGCTTCAGTAAGGGTGCAACATGTAGCCTCAGTCTGACTGGCTTCAGTAAGAGTGTAACATGTATCCTCAGTCTGACAGGCTTCAGTAAGGGTGTAACATGTAGCCTCATTCTGACAGGCTTCAGTAAGGGTGTAACATGTAGCCTCAGTCTACCAGCCTTCAGTAAGGGTGTAACATGTAGCCTCAGTCTAACAGAATTCAGTAAGGGTGTAACATGTAGCCTCAGTCTGACTGGCTTCAGTAAGAGTGTAACATGTATCCTCAGTCTGACAGGCTTCAGTAAGGGTGTAACATGTAGCCTCAGTCTAACAGCCTTCAGTAAGGGTGTAACATGTAGCCTCAGTCTAACAGAATTCAGTAAGGGTGTAACATGTAGCCTCAGTCTGACTGGCTTCAGTAAGAGTGTAACATGTATCCTCAGTCTGACAGGCTTCAGTAAGGGTGTAACATGTAGCCTCAGTCTGACTGGCTTCAGTAAGAGTGTAACATGTAGCCTCAGTCTGACAGTCCAGTAAGGGTGTAACATGTAGCCTCAGTCTAACAGGCTTCAGTAAGGGTGTAACATGTAGCCTCAGTCTAACAGGCTTCAGTAAGGGTGTAACATGTAGCCTCAGGCCGACAGGCTTCAGTAAGGGTGTAACATGTAGCTTCAGTCTGACAGGCTTCGGTAAGGGTGCATCATGTAGCCCCAGTCTAACAGGCTTCAGTAAGGGTGTAACATGTAGCCTCAGTCTGACAGTCTTCAGTAAGGGTGTAACATGTAGCCTTAGTCTGACCAGCTTCAGTAAGGGTGTAACGTGTAGCCTCAGTCTGACAGGCTTCAGTAAGGGTGTAACATGTAGCCTCAGTCTAACAGGCTTCAGTAAGGGTGTAACATGTAGCCTCAGTCTGGAAGGCTTCAGTAAGGGTGTAACATGTAGCCTCAGTCTGACAGGCTTCAGTAAGGGTGTAACATGTAGCCTCAGTCCGACAGTCTTCAGTAAGGGTGTAACATGTAGCCTTAGTCTGACCAGCTTCAGTAAGGGTGTAACATGTAGCCTCAGTCTGACAGGCTTCAGTAAGGGTGTAACATGTAGCCTCAGTCTTCCAGGCTTCAGTAAGGGTGTAACATGTAGCCTTAGTCTGACCGGCTTCAGTAAGGGTGTAACATGTAGCCTCAGTATGACAGGCTTCAGTAAGGGTGTAACATGTAGTCTCAGTCTGACAGTCTTCAGTAAGGGTGTAACATGTAGCCTTAGTCTGACCGGCTTCAGTAAGGGTGTAACATGTAGCCTCAGTCTAACAGGCTTCAGTAAGAGTGTATCATGTAGCCTTAGTCTGACCGGCTTTAGTAAGAGTGTAACATGTAGCCTCAGTCTGACAGGCTTCAGTAAGGGTGTAACATGTAGCCTTAGTCTGACATGCTTCAGTAAGGGTGTAACATGTATCCTCAGTCTGACAGTCTTCAGTAAGTGTGTAACATGTAGCCTCAGTCTGACAATCTTCAGTAAGGGTGTAACATGTAGCCTTAGTCTGACAGTCTTCAGTAAGGGTGTAACATGTAGCCTTAGTCTGACCGGCTTCAGTAAGGGTGTAACATGTAGCCTCAGTCTTACAGGCTTCAGTAAGAGTGTAACATGTAGCCTCATTCTGACCGGCTTCAGTAAGGGTGTAACATGTAGCCTCAGTCCGACAGGCTTCAGTAAGGGTGTAACATGTAGCTTCAGTCTGACAGGCTTCGGTAAGGGTGTAACATGTATCCTCAGTCTGACAGTCTTCAGTAAGTGTGTAACATGTAGCCTCAGTCTGACAGTCTTCAGTAAGGGTGTAACATGTAGCCTTAGTCTGACCGGCTTCAGTAAGGGTGTAACATGTAGCCTCAGTCTGACAGGCTTCAGTAAGGGTGTAACATGTAGCCTCAGTCTTACAGGCTTCAGTAAGGGTGTAACATGTAGCCTCAGTCTGACATGCTTCAGTAAGGGTGTAACATGTAGCCTCAGTATGACATGCTTCAGTAAGTGTGTAACATGTAGCCTCAGTCTTACAGGCTTCAGTAAGAGTGTAACATGTAGCCTCATTCTGACCGGCTTCAGTAAGGGTGTAACATGTAGCCTCAGTCTGACAGGCTTCAGTAAGGGTGTAACATGTAGCCTCAGTCTTACAGGCTTCAGTAAGGGTGTAACATGTAGCCTCAGTCTGACATGCTTCAGTAAGGGTGTAACATGTAGCCTCAGTATGACATGCTTCAGTAAGTGTGTAACATGTAGTCTCAGTCTTACAGGCTTCAGTAAGAGTGTAACATGTAGCCTCATTCTGACCGGCTTCAGTAAGGGTGTAACATGTAGCCTCAGTCTGACAGGCTTTAGTAAGGGTGTAACATGTAGCCTCAGTCTGACAGGCTTCAATAAGAGTGTAACATGTAGCCTTAGTCTGACCGGCTTCAGTAAGGGTGTAACATGTAGCCTCAGTCTGACAGGCTTCAGTAAGGGTGTAACGTGTAGCCTTAGTCTGACATGCTTCAGTAAGGGTGTAACATGTAGCCTCATTCTGAGTCTTCAGTAAGTGTGTAACATGTAGCCTCAGTCTGACAGTCTTCAGTAAGGGTGTAACATGTAGCCTTAGTCTGACCGGCTTCAGTAAGGGTGTAACATGTAGACTCAGTCTGACAGGCTTCAGTAAGGGTGTAACATGTAGCCTTAGTCTGACCGGCTTCAGTAAGGGTGTAACATGTAGACTCAGTCTGACAGGCTTCAGTAAGTGTGTAACATGTAGCCTCAGTCTTATAGGCTTCAGTAAGGGTGTAACATGTAGCCTTAGTCTGACCGGCTTCAGTAAGGGTGTAACATGTAGACTCAGTCTGACAGGCTTCAGTAAGGGTGTAACATGTAGCCTCAGTCTTACAGGCTTCAGTAAGGGTGTAACATGTGCCTCAGTCTTACAGGCTTCAGTAAGGGTGTAACATGTAGCCCCAGTCTGACATGCTTCAGTAAGGGTGTAACATGTAGCCTCGGTCTGACATGCTTCAGTAAGGGTGTAACATGTAGACTCAGTCTGACAGGCTTCAGTAAGGGTGTAACATGTAGCCCCAGTCTTACAGACTTCAGTAAGGGTGTAACATGTAGCCTCAAGTCTTGCAGGCTTCAGTAAGGGTGTGACATGTAGCCTCAGTCTTACAGGCTTCAGTAAGGGTGTAACATGTAGCCTCAGTCTTACAGGCTTCAGTAAGGGTGTAACATGTAGCCTCAGTCTGACAGGCTTCAGTAAGGGTGTAACATGTAGCCTCAGTCCGACAGGCTTCAGTAAGGGTGTAACATGTAGCTTCAGTCTGACAGGCTTCGGTAAGGGTGCATCATGTAGCCCCAGTCTAACAGGCTTCAGTAAGGGTGTAACATGTAGCCTCAGTCTGACAGTGTTCAGTAAGGGTGTAACATGTGGCCTTAGTCTGACCAGCTTCAGTAAGTGTGTAACGTGTAGCCTCAGTCTGACAGGCTTCAGTAAGAGTGTAACATGTAGCCTCAGTCTGACTGGCTTCAGTAAGAGTGTAACATGTAGCCTCAGTCTGACAGGCTTCAGTAAGGGTGTAACATGTAGCCTTAGTCTGACATGCTTCAGTAAGGGTGTAACATGTAGCCTCAGTCTGACAGGCTTCAGTACGGGTGTAACATGTAGCCTCAGTCTTACAGGCTTCAGTAAGGGTGTAACATGTAGACTGTCTGACAGGCTTCAGTAAGGGTGTAACATGTAGCCTTAGTCTGACCAGTTTCAGTAAGTGTGTAACGTGTAGCCTCAGTCTGACAGGCTTCAGTAAGAGTGTAACATGTGGCCTCATTCTGACCGGCTTCAGTAAGGGTGTAACATGTAGCCTCAGTCTGACAGGCTTTAGTAAGGGTGTAACATGTAGCCTCAGTCTGACAGGCTTCAATAAGAGTGTAACATGTAGCCTTAGTCTGACCGGCTTCAGTAAGGGTGTAACATGTAGCCTCAGTCTGACAGGCTTCAGTAAGGGTGTAACGTGTAGCCTTAGTCTTACATGCTTCAGTAAGGGTGTAACATGTAGCCTCATTCTGAGTCTTCAGTAAGTGTGTAACATGTAGCCTCAGTCTGACAGTCTTCAGTAAGGGTGTAACATGTAGCCTTAGTCTGACCGGCTTCAGTAAGGGTGTAACATGTAGACTCAGTCTGACAGGCTTCAGTAAGGGTGTAACATGTAGCCTTAGTCTGACCGGCTTCAGTAAGGGTGTAACATGTAGACTCAGTCTGACAGGCTTCAGTAAGGGTGTAACATGTAGCCTCAGTCTGACAGGCTTTAGTAAGGGTGTAACATGTAGCCTCAGTCTGACAGGCTTCAATAAGTGTGTAACATGTAGCCTTAGTCTGACCGGCTTCAGTAAGGGTGTAACATGTAGCCTCAGTCTGACAGGCTTCAGTAAGGGTGTAACGTGTAGCCTTAGTCTGACATGCTTCAGTAAGGGTGTAACATGTAGCCTCATTCTGAGTCTTCAGTAAGTGTGTAACATTTAGCCTCAGTCTTATAGGCTTCAGTAAGGGTGTAACATGTAGCCTTAGTCTGACCGGCTTCAGTAAGGGTGTAACATGTAGACTCAGTCTGACAGGCTTCAGTAAGGGTGTAACATGTAGCCTCAGTCTTACAGGCTTCAGTAAGGGTGTAACATGTGCCTCAGTCTTACAGGCTTCAGTAAGGGTGTAACATGTAGCCCCAGTCTGACATGCTTCAGTAAGGGTGTAACATGTAGCCTCGGTCTGACATGCTTCAGTAAGGGTGTAACATGTAGACTCAGTCTGACAGGCTTCAGTAAGGGTGTAACATGTAGCCCCAGTCTTACAGACTTCAGTAAGGGTGTAACATGTAGCCTCAAGTCTTGCAGGCTTCAGTAAGGGTGTGACATGTAGCCTCAGTCTTACAGGCTTCAGTAAGGGTGTAACATGTAGCCTCAGTCTTACAGGCTTCAGTAAGGGTGTAACATGTAGCCTCAGTCTGACAGGCTTCAGTAAGGGTGTAACATGTAGCCTCAGTCCGACAGGCTTCAGTAAGGGTGTAACATGTAGCTTCAGTCTGACAGGCTTCGGTAAGGGTGCATCATGTAGCCCCAGTCTAACAGGCTTCAGTAAGGGTGTAACATGTAGCCTCAGTCTGACAGTGTTCAGTAAGGGTGTAACATGTGGCCTTAGTCTGACCAGCTTCAGTAAGTGTGTAACGTGTAGCCTCAGTCTGACAGGCTTCAGTAAGAGTGTAACATGTAGCCTCAGTCTGACTGGCTTCAGTAAGAGTGTAACATGTAGCCTCAGTCTGACAGGCTTCAGTAAGGGTGTAACATGTAGCCTTAGTCTGACATGCTTCAGTAAGGGTGTAACATGTAGCCTCAGTCTGACAGGCTTCAGTACGGGTGTAACATGTAGCCTCAGTCTTACAGGCTTCAGTAAGGGTGTAACATGTAGACTGTCTGACAGGCTTCAGTAAGGGTGTAACATGTAGCCTTAGTCTGACCAGTTTCAGTAAGTGTGTAACGTGTAGCCTCAGTCTGACAGGCTTCAGTAAGAGTGTAACATGTGGCCTCATTCTGACCGGCTTCAGTAAGGGTGTAACATGTAGCCTCAGTCTGACAGGCTTTAGTAAGGGTGTAACATGTAGCCTCAGTCTGACAGGCTTCAATAAGAGTGTAACATGTAGCCTTAGTCTGACCGGCTTCAGTAAGGGTGTAACATGTAGCCTCAGTCTGACAGGCTTCAGTAAGGGTGTAACGTGTAGCCTTAGTCTTACATGCTTCAGTAAGGGTGTAACATGTAGCCTCATTCTGAGTCTTCAGTAAGTGTGTAACATGTAGCCTCAGTCTGACAGTCTTCAGTAAGGGTGTAACATGTAGCCTTAGTCTGACCGGCTTCAGTAAGGGTGTAACATGTAGACTCAGTCTGACAGGCTTCAGTAAGGGTGTAACATGTAGCCTTAGTCTGACCGGCTTCAGTAAGGGTGTAACATGTAGACTCAGTCTGACAGGCTTCAGTAAGGGTGTAACATGTAGCCTCAGTCTGACAGGCTTTAGTAAGGGTGTAACATGTAGCCTCAGTCTGACAGGCTTCAATAAGTGTGTAACATGTAGCCTTAGTCTGACCGGCTTCAGTAAGGGTGTAACATGTAGCCTCAGTCTGACAGGCTTCAGTAAGGGTGTAACGTGTAGCCTTAGTCTGACATGCTTCAGTAAGGGTGTAACATGTAGCCTCATTCTGAGTCTTCAGTAAGTGTGTAACATTTAGCCTCAGTCTGACAGTCTTCAGTAAGGGTGTAACATGTAGCCTTAGTCTGACCGGCTTCAGTAAGGGTGTAACATGTAGACTCAGTCTGACAGGCTTCAGTAAGGGTGTAACATGTAGCCTTAGTCTGACCGGCTTCAGTAAGGGTGTAACATGTAGACTCAGTCTGACAGGCTTCAGTAAGTGTGTAACATGTAGCCTCAGTCTTATAGGCTTCAGTAAGGGTGTAACATGTAGCCTTAGTCTGACCGGCTTCAGTAAGGGTGTAACATGTAGACTCAGTCTGACAGGCTTCAGTAAGGGTGTAACATGTAGCCTCAGTCTTACAGGCTTCAGTAAGGGTGTAACATGTGCCTCAGTCTTACAGGCTTCAGTAAGGGTGTAACATGTAGCCCCAGTCTGACATGCTTCAGTAAGGGTGTAACATGTAGCCTCGGTCTGACATGCTTCAGTAAGGGTGTAACATGTAGACTCAGTCTGACAGGCTTCAGTAAGGGTGTAACATGTAGCCTCAGTCTTACAGACTTCAGTAAGGGTGTAACATGTAGCCTCAAGTCTTGCAGGCTTCAGTAAGGGTGTGACATGTAGCCTCAGTCTTACAGGCTTCAGTAAGGGTGTAACATGTAGCCTCAGTCTTACAGGCTTCAGTAAGGGTGTAACATGTAGCCTCAGTCTGACAGGCTTCAGTAAGGGTGTAACATGTAGCCTCAGTCCGACAGGCTTCAGTAAGGGTGTAACATGTAGCTTCAGTCTGACAGGCTTCGGTAAGGGTGCATCATGTAGCCCCAGTCTAACAGGCTTCAGTAAGGGTGTAACATGTAGCCTCAGTCTGACAGTCTTCAGTAAGGGTGTAACATGTGGCCTTAGTCTGACCAGCTTCAGTAAGTGTGTAACGTGTAGCCTCAGTCTGACAGGCTTCAGTAAGAGTGTAACATGTAGCCTCAGTCTGACTGGCTTCAGTAAGAGTGTAACATGTAGCCTCAGTCTGACAGGCTTCAGTAAGGGTGTAACATGTAGCCTTAGTCTGACATGCTTCAGTAAGGGTGTAACATGTAGCCTCAGTCTGACAGGCTTCAGTACGGGTGTAACATGTAGCCTCAGTCTTACAGGCTTCAGTAAGGGTGTAACATGTAGACTGTCTGACAGGCTTCAGTAAGGGTGTAACATGTAGCCTTAGTCTGACCAGCTTCAGTAAGTGTGTAACGTGTAGCCTCAGTCTGACAGGCTTCAGTAAGAGTGTAACATGTAGCCTCATTCTGACCGGCTTCAGCAAGGGTGTAACATGTAGCCTCAGTCTGACAGGCTTTAGTAAGGGTGTAACATGTAGCCTCAGTATGACAGGCTTCAATAAGAGTGTAACATGTAGCCTTAGTCTGACCGGCTTCAGTAAGGGTGTAACATGTAGCCTCAGTCTGACAGGCTTCAGTAAGGGTGTAACGTGTAGCCTTAGTCTGACATGCTTCAGTAAGGGTGTAACATGTAGCCTCATTCTGAGTCTTCAGTAAGTGTGTAACATGTAGCCTCAGTCTGACAGTCTTCAGTAAGGGTGTAACATGTAGCCTTAGTCTGACCGGCTTCAGTAAGGGTGTAACATGTAGACTCAGTCTGACAGGCTTCAGTAAGGGTGAAACATGTAGCCTTAGTCTGACCGGCTTCAGTAAGGGTGTAACATGTAGACTCAGTCTGACAGGCTTCAGTAAGGGTGTAACATGTAGCCTCAGTCTGACAGGCTTTAGTAAGGGAGTAACATGTAGCCTCAGTCTGACAGGCTTCAATAAGAGTGTAACATGTAGCCTTAGTCTGACCGGCTTCAGTAAGGGTGTAACATGTAGCCTCAGTCTGACAGGCTTCAGTAAGGGTGTAACGTGTAGCCTTAGTCTGACATGCTTCAGTAAGGGTGTAACATGTAGCCTCATTCTGAGTCTTCAGTAAGTGTGTAACATGTAGCCTCAGTCTGACAGTCTTCAGTAAGGGTGTAACATGTAGCCTTAGTCTGACCGGCTTCAGTAAGGGTGTAACATGTAGACTCAGTCTGACAGGCTTCAGTAAGCGTGTAACATGTAGCCTTAGTCTGACTGGCTTCAGTAAGGGTGTAACATGTAGACTCAGTCTGACAGGCTTCAGTAAGTGTGTAACATGTAGCCTCAGTCTTATAGGCTTCAGTAAGGGTGTAACATGTAGCCTTAGTCTGACCGGCTTCAGTAAGGGTGTAACATGTAGACTCAGTCTGACAGGCTTCAGTAAGGGTGTAACATGTAGCCTCAGTCTTACAGGCTTCAGTAAGAGTGTAACATGTGCCTCAGTCTTACAGGCTTCAGTAAGGGTGTAACATGTAGCCCCAGTCTGACATGCTTCAGTAAGGGTGTAACATGTAGCCTCGGTCTGACATGCTTCAGTAAGGGTGTAACATGTAGACTCAGTCTGACAGGCTTCAGTAAGGGTGTAACATGTAGCCTCAGTCTTACAGACTTCAGTAAGGGTGTAACATGTAGCCTCAAGTCTTGCAGGCTTCAGTAAGGGTGTGACATGTAGCCTCAGTCTTACAGGCTTCAGTAAGGGTGTAACATGTAGCCTCAGTCTTACAGGCTTCAGTAAGGGTGTAACATGTAGCCTCAGTCTGACAGGCTTCAGTAAGGGTGTAACATGTAGCCTCAGTCCGACAGGCTTCAGTAAGGGTGTAACATGTAGACTCAGTCTGACAGGCTTCAGTAAGTGTGTAACATGTAGCCTCAGTCTTATAGGCTTCAGTAAGGGTGTAACATGTAGCCTTAGTCTGACCGGCTTCAGTAAGGGTGTAACATGTAGACTCAGTCTGACAGGCTTCAGTAAGGGTGTAACATGTAGCCTCAGTCTTACAGGCTTCAGTAAGGGTGTAACATGTGCCTCAGTCTTACAGGCTTCAGTAAGGGTGTAACATGTAGCCCCAGTCTGACATGCTTCAGTAAGGGTGTAACATGTAGCCTCGGTCTGACATGCTTCAGTAAGGGTGTAACATGTAGACTCAGTCTGACAGGCTTCAGTAAGGGTGTAACATGTAGCCTCAGTCTTACAGACTTCAGTAAGGGTGTAACATGTAGCCTCAAGTCTTGCAGGCTTCAGTAAGGGTGTGACATGTAGCCTCAGTCTTACAGGCTTCAGTAAGGGTGTAACATGTAGCCTCAGTCTTACAGGCTTCAGTAAGGGTGTAACATGTAGCCTCAGTCTGACAGGCTTCAGTAAGGGTGTAACATGTAGCCTCAGTCCGACAGGCTTCAGTAAGGGTGTAACATGTAGCTTCAGTCTGACAGGCTTCGGTAAGGGTGCATCATGTAGCCCCAGTCTAACAGGCTTCAGTAAGGGTGTAACATGTAGCCTCAGTCTGACAGTCTTCAGTAAGGGTGTAACATGTGGCCTTAGTCTGACCAGCTTCAGTAAGTGTGTAACGTGTAGCCTCAGTCTGACAGGCTTCAGTAAGAGTGTAACATGTAGCCTCAGTCTGACTGGCTTCAGTAAGAGTGTAACATGTAGCCTCAGTCTGACAGGCGTCAGTAAGGGTATAACATGTAGCCTTAGTCTGACATGCTTCAGTAAGGGTGTAACATGTAGCCTCAGTCTGACAGGCTTCAGTACGGGTGTAACATATAGCCTCAGTCTTACAGGCTTCAGTAAGGGTGTAACATGTAGACTGTCTGACAGGCTTCAGTAAGGGTGTAACATGTAGCCTTAGTCTGACCAGCTTCAGTAAGTGTGTAACGTGTAGCCTCAGTCTGACAGGCTTCAGTAAGAGTGTAACATGTAGCCTCATTCTGACCGGCTTCAGCAAGGGTGTAACATGTAGCCTCAGTCTGACAGGCTTTAGTAAGGGTGTAACATGTAGCCTCAGTCTGACAGGCTTCAATAAGAGTGTAACATGTAGCCTTAGTCTGACCGGCTTCAGTAAGGGTGTAACATGTAGCCTCAGTCTGACAGGCTTCAGTAAGGGTGTAACGTGTAGCCTTAGTCTGACATGCTTCAGTAAGGGTGTAACATGTAGCCTCATTCTGAGTCTTCAGTAAGTGTGTAACATGTAGCCTCAGTCTGACAGTCTTCAGTAAGGGTGTAACATGTAGCCTTAGTCTGACCGGCTTCAGTAAGGGTGTAACATGTAGACTCAGTCTGACAGGCTTCAGTAAGGGTGTAACATGTAGCCTTAGTCTGACCGGCTTCAGTAAGGGTGTAACATGTAGACTCAGTCTGACAGGCTTCAGTAAGGGTGTAACATGTAGCCTCAGTCTGACAGGCTTTAGTAAGGGAGTAACATGTAGCCTCAGTCTGACAGGCTTCAATAAGAGTGTAACATGTAGCCTTAGTCTGACCGGCTTCAGTAAGGGTGTAACATGTAGCCTCAGTCTGACAGGCTTCAGTAAGGGTGTAACGTGTAGCCTTAGTCTGACATGCTTCAGTAAGGGTGTAACATGTAGCCTCATTCTGAGTCTTCAGTAAGTGTGTAACATGTAGCCTCAGTCTGACAGTCTTCAGTAAGGGTGTAACATGTAGCCTTAGTCTGACCGGCTTCAGTAAGGGTGTAACATGTAGACTCAGTCTGACAGGCTTCAGTAAGCGTGTAACATGTAGCCTTAGTCTGACCGGCTTCAGTAAGGGTGTAACATGTAGACTCAGTCTGACAGGCTTCAGTAAGTGTGTAACATGTAGCCTCAGTCTTATAGGCTTCAGTAAGGGTGTAACATGTAGCCTTAGTCTGACCGGCTTCAGTAAGGGTGTAACATGTAGACTCAGTCTGACAGGCTTCAGTAAGGGTGTAACATGTAGCCTCAGTCTTACAGGCTTCAGTAAGAGTGTAACATGTGCCTCAGTCTTACAGGCTTCAGTAAGGGTGTAACATGTAGCCCCAGTCTGACATGCTTCAGTAAGGGTGTAACATGTAGCCTCGGTCTGACATGCTTCAGTAAGGTGTAACATGTAGACTCAGTCTGACAGGCTTCAGTAAGGGTGTAACATGTAGCCTCAGTCTTACAGACTTCAGTAAGGGTGTAACATGTAGCCTCAAGTCTTGCAGGCTTCAGTAAGGGTGTGACATGTAGCCTCAGTCTTACAGGCTTCAGTAAGGGTGTAACATGTAGCCTCAGTCTTACAGGCTTCAGTAAGGGTGTAACATGTAGCCTCAGTCTGACAGGCTTCAGTAAGGGTGTAACATGTAGCCTCAGTCCGACAGGCTTCAGTAAGGGTGTAACATGTAGCTTCAGTCTGACAGGCTTCGGTAAGGGTGCATCATGTAGCCCCAGTCTAACAGGCTTCAGTAAGGGTGTAACATGTAGCCTCAGTCTGACAGTCTTCAGTAAGGGTGTAACATGTTGCCTTAGTCTGACCAGCTTCAGTAAGTGTGTAACGTGTAGCCTCAGTCTGACAGGCTTCAGTAAGAGTGTAACATGTAGCCTCAGTCTGACTGGCTTCAGTAAGAGTGTAACATGTAGCCTCAGTCTGACAGGCTTCAGTAAGGGTGTAACGTGTAGCCTTAGTCTGACATGCTTCAGTAAGGGTGTAACATGTAGC
The DNA here is from genome assembly GCF_978046115.1 of Saccoglossus kowalevskii. Lineage (NCBI taxonomy): Eukaryota > Metazoa > Hemichordata > Enteropneusta > Harrimaniidae > Saccoglossus > Saccoglossus kowalevskii. The sequence continues at coordinate 34,406,647 of NC_140655.1, read as the reverse complement.
CTCAGTCTGACAGGCTTCAGTACGGGTGTAACATGTAGCCTCAGTCTTACAGGCTTCAGTAAGGGTGTAACATGTAGACTGTCTGACAGGCTTCAGTAAGGGTGTAACATGTAGCCTTAGTCTGACCAGCTTCAGTAAGTGTGTAACGTGTAGCCTCAGTCTGACAGGCTTCAGTAAGAGTGTAACATGTAGCCTCATTCTGACCGGCTTCAGTAAGGGTGTAACATGTAGCCTCAGTCTGACAGGCTTTAGTAAGGGTGTAACATGTAGCCTCAGTCTGACAGGCTTCAATAAGAGTGTAACATGTAGCCTTAGTCTGACCGGCTTCAGGAAGGGTGTAACATGTAGCCTCAGTCTGACAGGCTTCAGTAAGGGTGTAACGTGTAGCCTTAGTCTGACATGCTTCAGTAAGGGTGTAACATGTAGCCTCATTCTGAGTCTTCAGTAAGTGTGTAACATGTAGCCTCAGTCTGACAGTCTTCAGTAAGGGTGTAACATGTAGCCTTAGTCTGACAGGCTTCAGTAAGTTTGTAACATGTAGCCTCAGTCTTATAGGCTTCAGTAAGGGTGTAACATGTAGCCTTAGTCTGACCGGCTTCAGTAAGGGTGTAACATGTAGACTCAGTCTGACAGGCTTCAGTAAGGGTGTAACATGTAGCCTCAGTCTTACAGGCTTCAGTAAGGGTGTAACATGTGCCTCAGTCTTACAGGCTTCAGTAAGGGTGTAACATGTAGCCCCAGTCTGACATGCTTCAGTAAGGGTGTAACATGTAGCCTCAGTCTGACTGGCTTCAGTAAGACTGTAACATGTATCCTCAGTCTGACAGGCTTCAGTAAGGGTGTAACATGTAGCCTCAGTCTAACAGCCTTCAGTAAGGGTGTAACATGTAGCCTCAGTCTAACAGAATTCAGTAAGGGTGTAACATGTAGCCTCAGTCTGACTGGCTTCAGTAAGAGTGTAACATGTAGCCTCAGTCTTACAGGCTTCAGTAAGAGTGTAACATGTAGCCTCATTCTGACCGGCTTCAGTAAGGGTGTAACATGTAGCCTCAGTCCGACAGGCTTCAGTAAGGGTGTAACATGTAGCCTTAGTCTGACCGGCTTCAGTAAGGGTGTAACATGTAGCCTCAGTCTTACAGGCTTCAGTAAGAGTGTAACATGTAGCCTCATTCTGACCGGCTTCAGTAAGGGTGTAACATGTAGCCTCAGTCCGACAGGCTTCAGTAAGGGTGTAACATGTAGCTTCAGTCTGACAGGCTTCGGTAAGGGTGCATCATGTAGCCCCAGTCTAACAGGCTTCAGTAAGGGTGTAACATGTAGCCTCAGTCTGACAGTCTTCAGTAAGGGTGTAACATGTAGCCTTAGTCTGACCAGCTTCAGTAAGGGTGTAACGTGTAGCCTCAGTCTGACAGGCTTCAGTAAGGGTGTAACATGTAGCCTCAGTCTGGAAGGCTTCAGTAAGGGTGTAACATGTAGCCTCAGTCTGGAAGGCTTCAGTAAGGGTGTAACATGTAGCCTCAGTCTGACAGGCTTCAGTAAGGGTGTAACATGTAGCCTCAGTCCGACAGTCTTCAGTAAGGGTGTAACATGTAGCCTTAGTCTGACCAGCTTCAGTAAGGTGTAACATGTAGCCTCAGTCTGACAGGCTTCAGTAAGGGTGTAACATGTAGCCTCAGTCTTCCAGGCTTCAGTAAGGGTGTAACATGTAGCCTTAGTCTGACCGGCTTCAGTAAGGGTGTAACATGTAGCCTCAGTATGACAGGCTTCAGTAAGGGTGTAACATGTAGTCTCAGTCTGACAGTCTTCAGTAAGGGTGTAACATGTAGCCTTAGTCTGACCGGCTTCAGTAAGGGTGTAACATGTAGCCTCAGTCTAACAGGCTTCAGTAAGAGTGTATCATGTAGCCTTAGTCTGACCGGCTTTAGTAAGAGTGTAACATGTAGCCTCAGTCTGACAGGCTTCAGTAAGGGTGTAACATGTAGCCTTAGTCTGACATGCTTCAGTAAGGGTGTAACATGTATCCTCAGTCTGACAGTCTTCAGTAAGTGTGTAACATGTAGCCTCAGTCTGACAGTCTTCAGTAAGGGTGTAACATGTAGCCTTAGTCTGACCGGCTTCAGTAAGGGTGTAACATGTAGCCTCAGTCTGACAGGCTTCAGTAAGGGTGTAACATGTAGCCTCAGTCTTACAGGCTTCAGTAAGGGTGTAACATGTAGCCTCAGTCTGACATGCTTCAGTAAGGGTGTAACATGTAGCCTCAGTATGACATGCTTCAGTAAGTGTGTAACATGTAGCCTCAGTCTTACAGGCTTCAGTAAGAGTGTAACATGTAGCCTCATTCTGACCGGCTTCAGTAAGGGTGTAACATGTAGCCTCAGTCTGACAGGCTTTAGTAAGGGTGAAACATGTAGCCTCAGTCTGACAGGCTTCAATAAGAGTGTAACATGTAGCCTTAGTCTGACCGGCTTCAGTAAGGGTGTAACATGTAGCCTCAGTCTGACAGGCTTCAGTAAGGGTGTAACGTGTAGCCTTAGTCTGACATGCTTCAGTAAGGGTGTAACATGTAGCCTCATTCTGAGTCTTCAGTAAGTGTGTAACATGTAGCCTCAGTCTGACAGTCTTCAGTAAGGGTGTAACATGTAGCCTTAGTCTGACCGGCTTCAGTAAGGGTGTAACATGTAGACTCAGTCTGACAGGCTTCAGTAAGGGTGTAACATGTAGCCTTAGTCTGACCGGCTTCAGTACGGGTGTAACATGTAGACTCAGTCTGACAGGCTTCAGTAAGTGTGTAACATGTAGCCTCAGTCTTATAGGCTTCAGTAAGGGTGTAACATGTAGCCTTAGTCTGACCGGCTTCAGTAAGGGTGTAACATGTAGACTCAGTCTGACAGGCTTCAGTAAGGGTGTAACATGTAGCCTCAGTCTTACAGGCTTCAGTAAGGGTGTAACATGTGCCTCAGTCTTACAGGCTTCAGTAAGGGTGTAACATGTAGCCCCAGTCTGACATGCTTCAGTAAGGGTGTAACATGTAGCCTCGGTCTGACATGCTTCAGTAAGGGTGTAACATGTAGACTCAGTCTGACAGGCTTCAGTAAGGGTGTAACATGTAGCCCCAGTCTTACAGACTTCAGTGTAGGTGTAACATGTAGCCTCAAGTCTTGCAGGCTTCAGTAAGGGTGTGACATGTAGCCTCAGTCTTACAGGCTTCAGTAAGGGTGTAACATGTAGCCTCAGTCTTACAGGCTTCAGTAAGGGTGTAACATGTAGCCTCAGTCTGACAGGCTTCAGTAAGGGTGTAACATGTAGCCTCAGTCCGACAGGCTTCAGTAAGGGTGTAACATGTAGCTTCAGTCTGACAGGCTTCGGTAAGGGTGCATCATGTAGTCCCAGTCTAACAGGCTTCAGTAAGGGTGTAACATGTAGCCTCAGTCTGACAGTGTTCAGTAAGGGTGTAACATGTGGCCTTAGTCTGACCAGCTTCAGTAAGTGTGTAACGTGTAGCCTCAGTCTGACAGGCTTCAGTAAGAGTGTAACATGTAGCCTCAGTCTGACTGGCTTCAGTAAGAGTGTAACATGTAGCCTCAGTCTGACAGGCTTCAGTAAGGGTGTAACATGTAGCCTTAGTCTGACATGCTTCAGTAAGGGTGTAACATGTAGCCTCAGTCTGACAGGCTTCAGTACGGGTGTAACATGTAGCTTCAGTCTTACAGGCTTCAGTAAGGGTGTAACATGTAGACTGTCTGACAGGCTTCAGTAAGGGTGTAACATGTAGCCTTAGTCTGACCAGTTTCAGTAAGTGTGTAACGTGTAGCCTCAGTCTGACAGGCTTCAGTAAGAGTGTAACATGTAGCCTCATTCTGACCGGCTTCAGTAAGGGTGTAACATGTAGCCTCAGTCTGACAGGCTTTAGTAAGGGTGTAACATGTAGCCTCAGTCTGACAGGCTTCAATAAGAGTGTAACATGTAGCCTTAGTCTGACCGGCTTCAGTAAGGGTGTAACATGTAGCCTCAGTCTGACAGGCTTCAGTAAGGGTGTAACGTGTAGCCTTAGTCTGACATGCTTCAGTAAGGGTGTAACATGTAGCCTCATTCTGAGTCTTCAGTAAGTGTGTAACATGTAGCCTCAGTCTGACAGTCTTCAGTAAGGGTGTAACATGTAGCCTTAGTCTGACCGGCTTCAGTAAGGGTGTAACATGTAGACTCAGTCTGACAGGCTTCAGTAAGGGTGTAACATGTAGCCTTAGTCTGACCGGCTTCAGTAAGGGTGTAACATGTAGACTCAGTCTGACAGGCTTCAGTAAGGGTGTAACATGTAGCCTCAGTCTGACAGGCTTTAGTAAGGGTGTAACATGTAGCCTCAGTCTGACAGGCTTCAATAAGAGTGTAACATGTAGCCTTAGTCTGACCGGCTTCAGTAAGGGTGTAACATGTAGCCTCAGTCTGACAGGCTTCAGTAAGGGTGTAACGTGTAGCCTTAGTCTGACATGCTTCAGTAAGGGTGTAACATGTAGCCTCATTCTGAGTCTTCAGTAAGTGTGTAACATTTAGCCTCAGTCTGACAGTCTTCAGTAAGGGTGTAACATGTAGCCTTAGTCTGACCGGCTTCAGTAAGGGTGTAACATGTAGACTCAGTCTGACAGGCTTCAGTAAGGGTGTAACATGTAGCCTTAGTCTGACCGGCTTCAGTAAGGGTGTAACATGTAGACTCAGTCTGACAGGCTTCAGTAAGTGTGTAACATGTAGCCTCAGTCTTATAGGCTTCAGTAAGGGTGTAACATGTAGCCTTAGTCTGACCGGCTTCAGTAAGGGTGTAACATGTAGACTCAGTCTGACAGGCTTCAGTAAGGGTGTAACATGTAGCCTCAGTCTTACAGGCTTCAGTAAGGGTGTAACATGTGCCTCAGTCTTACAGGCTTCAGTAAGGGTGTAACATGTAGCCCCAGTCTGACATGCTTCAGTAAGGGTGTAACATGTAGCCTCGGTCTGACATGCTTCAGTAAGGGTGTAACATGTAGACTCAGTCTGACAGGCTTCAGTAAGGGTGTAACATGTAGCCTCAGTCTTACAGACTTCAGTAAGGGTGTAACATGTAGCCTCAAGTCTTGCAGGCTTCAGTAAGGGTGTGACATGTAGCCTCAGTCTTACAGGCTTCAGTAAGGGTGTAACATGTAGCCTCAGTCTTACAGGCTTCAGTAAGGGTGTAACATGTAGCCTCAGTCTGACAGGCTTCAGTAAGGGTGTAACATGTAGCCTCAGTCCGACAGGCTTCAGTAAGGGTGTAACATGTAGCTTCAGTCTGACAGGCTTCGGTAAGGGTGCATCATGTAGCCCCAGTCTAACAGGCTTCAGTAAGGGTGTAACATGTAGCCTCAGTCTGACAGTCTTCAGTAAGGGTGTAACATGTGGCCTTAGTCTGACCAGCTTCAGTAAGTGTGTAACGTGTAGCCTCAGTCTGACAGGCTTCAGTAAGAGTGTAACATGTAGCCTCAGTCTGACTGGCTTCAGTAAGAGTGTAACATGTAGCCTCAGTCTGACAGGCTTCAGTAAGGGTGTAACATGTAGCCTTAGTCTGACATGCTTCAGTAAGGGTGTAACATGTAGCCTCAGTCTGACAGGCTTCAGTACGGGTGTAACATGTAGCCTCAGTCTTACAGGCTTCAGTAAGGGTGTAACATGTAGACTGTCTGACAGGCTTCAGTAAGGGTGTAACATGTAGCCTTAGTCTGACCAGCTTCAGTAAGTGTGTAACGTGTAGCCTCAGTCTGACAGGCTTCAGTAAGAGTGTAACATGTAGCCTCATTCTGACCGGCTTCAGTAAGGGTGTAACATGTAGCCTCAGTCTGACAGGCTTTAGTAAGGGTGTAACATGTAGCCTCAGTCTGACAGGCTTCAATAAGAGTGTAACATGTAGCCTTAGTCTGACCGGCTTCAGTAAGGGTGTAACATGTAGCCTCAGTCTGACAGGCTTCAGTAAGGGTGTAACGTGTAGCCTTAGTCTGACATGCTTCAGTAAGGGTGTAACATGTAGCCTCATTCTGAGTCTTCAGTAAGTGTGTAACATGTAGCCTCAGTCTGACAGTCTTCAGTAAGGGTGTAACATGTAGCCTTAGTCTGACCGGCTTCAGTAAGGGTGTAACATGTAGACTCAGTCTGACAGGCTTCAGTAAGGGTGTAACATGTAGCCTTAGTCTGACCGGCTTCAGTAAGGGTGTAACATGTAGACTCAGTCTGACAGGCTTCAGTAAGGGTGTAACATGTAGCCTCAGTCTGACAGGCTTTAGTAAGGGAGTAACATGTAGCCTCAGTCTGACAGGCTTCAATAAGAGTGTAACATGTAGCCTTAGTCTGACCGGCTTCAGTAAGGGTGTAACATGTAGCCTCAGTCTGACAGGCTTCAGTAAGGGTGTAACGTGTAGCCTTAGTCTGACATGCTTCAGTAAGGGTGTAACATGTAGCCTCATTCTGAGTCTTCAGTAAGTGTGTAACATGTAGCCTCAGTCTGACAGTCTTCAGTAAGGGTGTAACATGTAGCCTTAGTCTGACCGGCTTCAGTAAGGGTGTAACATGTAGACTCAGTCTGACAGGCTTCAGTAAGCGTGTAACATGTAGCCTTAGTCTGACCGGCTTCAGTAAGGGTGTAACATGTAGACTCAGTCTGACAGGCTTCAGTAAGTGTGTAACATGTAGCCTCAGTCTTATAGGCTTCAGTAAGGGTGTAACATGTAGCCTTAGTCTGACCGGCTTCAGTAAGGGTGTAACATGTAGACTCAGTCTGACAGGCTTCAGTAAGGGTGTAACATGTAGCCTCAGTCTTACAGGCTTCAGTAAGAGTGTAACATGTGCCTCAGTCTTACAGGCTTCAGTAAGGGTGTAACATGTAGCCCCAGTCTGACATGCTTCAGTAAGGGTGTAACATGTAGCCTCGGTCTGACATGCTTCAGTAAGGGTGTAACATGTAGACTCAGTCTGACAGGCTTCAGTAAGGGTGTAACATGTAGCCTCAGTCTTACAGACTTCAGTAAGGGTGTAACATGTAGCCTCAAGTCTTGCAGGCTTCAGTAAGGGTGTGACATGTAGCCTCAGTCTTACAGGCTTCAGTAAGGGTGTAACATGTAGCCTCAGTCTTACAGGCTTCAGTAAGGGTGTAACATGTAGCCTCAGTCTGACAGGCTTCAGTAAGGGTGTAACATGTAGCCTCAGTCCGACAGGCTTCAGTAAGGGTGTAACATGTAGCTTCAGTCTGACAGGCTTCGGTAAGGGTGCATCATGTAGCCCCAGTCTAACAGGCTTCAGTAAGGGTGTAACATGTAGCCTCAGTCTGACAGTCTTCAGTAAGGGTGTAACATGTTGCCTTAGTCTGACCAGCTTCAGTAAGTGTGTAACGTGTAGCCTCAGTCTGACAGGCTTCAGTAAGAGTGTAACATGTAGCCTCAGTCTGACTGGCTTCAGTAAGAGTGTAACATGTAGCCTCAGTCTGACAGGCTTCAGTAAGGGTGTAACATGTAGCCTTAGTCTGACATGCTTCAGTAAGGGTGTAACATGTAGCCTCAGTCTGACAGGCTTCAGTACGGGTGTAACATGTAGCCTCAGTCTTACAGGCTTCAGTAAGGGTGTAACATGTAGACTGTCTGACAGGCTTCAGTAAGGGTGTAACATGTAGCCTCAGCCTGATAGGCTTCAGTAAGGGTGTAACATGTAGCCTCAGTCTGGAAGGCTTCAGTACGGGTGTAACATGTAGCCTCAGTCTGACAGGCTTCAGTAAGGGTGTAACATGTAGCCTCAGTCCGACAGTCTTCAGTAAGGGTGTAACATGTAGCCTTAGTCTGACCGGCTTCAGTAAGGGTGTAACATGTAGCCTCAGTCTGACAGGCTTCAGTAAGGGTGTAACATGTAGCCTCAGTCTTACAGGCTTCAGTAAGGGTGTAACATGTAGCCTTAGTCTAACCGGCTTCAGTAAGGGTGTAACATGTTGCCTCAGTCTGACAGGCTTCAGTAAGGGTGTAACATGTAGTCTCAGTCTGACAGTCTTCAGTAAGGGTGTAACATGTAGCCTTAGTCTGACCGGCTTCAGTAAGGGTGTAACATGTAGCCTCAGTCTGACAGGCTTCAGTAAGGGTGTAACATGTAGCCTCAGTCTGACAGGCTTCAGTAAGAGTGTATCATGTAGCCTTAGTCTGACCGGCTTTAGTAAGGGTGTAACATGTAGCCTCAGTCTGACAGGCTTCAGTAAGGGTGTAACATGTAGCCTTAGTCTGACATTCTTCAGTAAGGGTGTAACATGTATCCTCAGTCTGACAGGCTTCAGTAAGGGTGTAACATGTAGCCTCAGTCTGACAGGCTTCAGTAAGAGTGTATCATGTAGCCTTAGTCTGACCGGCTTTAGTAAGTGTGTAACATGTAGCCTCAGTCTGACAGTCGTCAGTAAGGGTGTAACATGTAGCCTCAGTCTGACATGTTTCAGTTAGGGTGTAACATGTAGCCTCAGTCTGACATGCTTCAGTAAGGGTGTAACATGTAGCCTCAGTCTTACAGGCTTCAGTAAGGGTGTAACATGTAGTCTCAGTCTGACAGTCTTCAGTAAGCGTGGAACATGTAGCCTCAGTCTGACATGCTTCAGTAAGGGTGTAACATGTAGCCTCAGTCTGACATGCTTCAGTAAGGATGTAACATGTAGCCTCAGTCTGACATGCTTCAGTAAGGGTGTAACATGTAGCCTCAGTCTGACATGCTTCAGTAAGGGTGTAACATGTAGCCTCAGTCTGACATGCTTCAGTAAGGGTGTAACATGTATCCTCAGTCTGACATGCTTCAGTAAGGGTGTAACATGTAGCCTCAGTCTTACAGGCTTCAGTAAGGGTGTAACATGTAGCCTCAGTCTGACCGGCTTTAGTAAGGGTGTAACATGTAGCCTCAGTCTGACAGGCTTCAGTAAGGGTGTAACATGTAGCCTTAGTCTGACATGCTTCAGTAAGGGTGTAACATGTAGCCTCATTCTGACCGGCTTCAGTAAGGGTGTAACATGTAGCCTTAGTCTGTCATGCTTCAGTAAGGGTGTAACATGTAGCCTCAGTCTGACATGCTTCAGTAAGGGTGTAACATGTAGCCTCAGTCTGACATGCTTCAGTAAGGGTGTAACATGTAGCCTCAGTCTGACATGCTTCAGTAAGGGTGTAACATGTAGCCTCATTCTGACCGGCTTCAGTAAGGGTGTAACATGTAGCCTCAGTCTGACAGGCTTCAGTAAGGGTGTAACATGTAGCCTCAGTCTGACAGGCTTTAGTAAGTGTGTAACGTGTAGCCTCAGTCTGACAGGCTTCAGTAAGGGTGTAACATGTAGCCTCAGTCTGACAGGCTTCAGTAAGAGTGTAACATGTAGCCTCATTCTGACCGGCTTTAGTAAGGGTGTAACATGTAGCCTCAGTCTGACAGGCTTCAGTAAGGGTGTAACATGTAGCCTCAGTCTGACAGGCTTCAGTAAGAGTGTAACATGTAGCCTCATTCTGACTGGCTTCAGTAAGGGTGTAACATGTAGCCTTAGTCTGGCCGGCATCAGTAAGGGTGTAACATGTAGCCTCAGTCTGACAGGCTTCAGTAAGGGTGTAACGTGTAGCCTTAGTCTGACATGATTCAGTAAGGGTGTAACGTGTAGCCTCATTCTGAGTCTTCAGTAAGTGTGTAACATGTAGCCTTAGTCTGGCCGGCTTCAGTAAGGGTGTAACATGTAGCCTCAGTCTGACAGGCTTCAGTAAGGGTGTAACGTGTAGCCTTAGTCTGACATGCTTCAGTAAGGGTGTAACATGTAGCCTCAGTCTGACATGCTTCAGTAAGGGTGTAACATGTAGCCTTAGTCTGACATGCTTCAGTAAGGGTGTAACATGTAGCCTCAGTCTGACATGCTTCAGTAAGGGTGTAACATGTAGCCTCAGTCTTACAGACTTCAGTAAGGGTGTAACATGTAGCCTCAGTCTGACCGGCTTTAGTAAGGGTGTAACATGTAGCCTCAGTCTGACAGGCTTCAGTAAGGGTGTAACATGTAGCCTTAGTCTGACATGCTTCAGTAAGGGTGTAACATGTAGCCTCATTCTGACCGGCTTCAGTAAGGGTGTAACATGTAGCCTTAGTCTGTCATGCTTCAGTAAGGGTGTAACATGTAGCCTCAGTCTGACATGCTTCAGTAAGGGTGTAACATGTAGCCTCAGTCTGACATGCTTCAGTAAGGGTGTAACATGTAGCCTCAGTCTGACATGCTTCAGTAAGGGTGTAACATGTAGCCTCATTCTGACCGGCTTCAGTAAGGGTGTAACATGTAGCCTCAGTCTGACAGGCTTCAGTAAGGGTGTAACATGTAGCCTCAGTCTGACAGGCTTTAGTAAGGGTGTAACATGTAGCCTCAGTCTGACAGGCTTCAGTAAGGGTGTAACATGTAGCCTCAGTCTGACAGGCTTCAGTAAGAGTGTAACATGTAGCCTCATTCTGACCGGCTTTAGTAAGGGTGTAACATGTAGCCTCAGTCTGACAGACTTCAGTAAGGGTGTAACATGTAGCCTCAGTCTGACAGGCTTCAGTAAGAGTGTAACATGTAGCCTCATTCTGACCGGCTTCAGTAAGGGTGTAACATGTAGCCTTAGTCTAACCGGCTTCAGTAAGGGTGTAACATGTAGCCTCAGTCTGACAAGCTTCAGTAAGGGTGTAACGTGTAGCCTTAGTCTGACATGATTCAGTAAGGGTGTAACGTGTAGCCTCATTCTGAGTCTTCAGTAAGTGTGTAACATGTAGCCTCAGTCTGACAGTCTTCAGTAAGGGTGTAACATGTAGCCTTAGTCTGACCGGCTTCAGTAAGGGTGTAACATGTAGACTCAGTCTGACAGGCTTCAGTAAGGGTGTAACATGTAGCCTTAGTCTGACCGGCTTCAGTAAGGGTGTAACATGTAGACTCAGTCTGACAGGCTTCAGTAAGGGTGTAACATGTAGCCTTAGTCTGACAGGCTTCAGTAAGGGTGTAACATGTAGACTCAGTCTGACAGGCTTCAGTAAGGGTGTAACATGTAGCCTCAGTCTTATAGGCTTCAGTAAGGGTGTAACATGTAGCCTTAGTCTGACCGGCTTCAGTAAGGGTGTAACATGTAGCCTCATTCTGACCGGCTTTAGTAAGGGTGTAACATGTAGCCTCAGTCTGACAGGCTTCAGTAAGGGTGTAACATGTAGCCTCAGTCTGACAGGCTTCAGTAAGAGTGTAACATGTAGCCTCATTCTGACCGGCTTCAGTAAGGGTGTAACATGTAGCCTCAGTCTGTCATGCTTCAGTAAGGGTGTAACATGTAGCCTCAGTCTGACATGCTTCAGTAAGGGTGTAACATGTAGCCTCAGTCTGACATGCTTCAGTAAGGGTGTAACATGTAGCCTCAGTCTGACATGCTTCAGTAAGGGTGTAACATGTAGCCTCATTCTGACCGGCTTCAGTAAGGGTGTAACATGTAGCCTCAGTCTGACAGGCTTCAGTAAGGGTGTAACATGTAGCCTCAGTCTGACAGGCTTTAGTAAGGGTGTAACATGTAGCCTCAGTCTGACAGGCTTCAGTAAGGGTATAACATGTAGCCTCAGTCTGACAGGCTTCAGTAAGAGTGTAACATGTAGCCTCATTCTGACCGGCTTTAGTAAGGGTGTAACATGTAGCCTCAGTCTGACAGGCTTCAGTAAGGGTGTAACATGTAGCCTCAGTCTGACAGGCTTCAGTAAGAGTGTAACATGTAGCCTCATTCTGACCGGCTTCAGTAAGGGTGTAACATGTAGCCTTAGTCTAACCGGCTTCAGTAAGGGTGTAACATGTAGCCTCAGTCTGACTGGCTTCAGTAAGGGTGTAACGTGTAGCCTTAGTCTGACATGATTCAGTAAGGGTGTAACGTGTAGCCTCATTCTGAGTCTTCAGTAAGTGTGTAACATGTAGCCTCAGTCTGACAGTCTTCAGTAAGGGTGTAACATGTAGCCTTAGTCTGACCGGCTTCAGTAAGGGTGTAACATGTAGACTCAGTCTGACAGGCTTCAGTAAGGGTGTAACATGTAGCCTTAGTCTGACCGGCTTCAGTAAGGGTGTAACATGTAGACTCAGTCTGACAGGCTTCAGTAAGGGTGTAACATGTAGCCTCAGTCTGACAGTCTTCAGTAAGGGTGTAACATGTAGCCTCAGTCTGACCGGCTTTAGTAAGGGTGTAACATGTAGCCTCAGTCTGACAGGCTTCAGTAAGGGTGTAACATGTAGCCTTAGTCTGACCGGCTTCAGTAAGGGTGTAACATGTAGACTCAGTCTGACAGGCTTCAGTAAGGGTGTAACATGTAGCCTTAGTCTGACCGGCTTCAGTAAGGGTGTAACATGTAGACTCAGTCTGACAGGCTTCAGTAAGGGTGTAACATGTAGCCTCAGTCTTATAGGCTTCAGTAAGGGTGTAACATGTAGCCTTAGTCTGACCGGCTTCAGTAAGGGTGTAACATGTAGCCTCATTCTGACCGGCTTTAGTAAGGGTGTAACATGTAGCCTCAGTCTGACAGGCTTCAGTAAGGGTGTAACATGTAGCCTCAGTCTGACAGGCTTCAGTAAGAGTGTAACATGTAGCCTCATTCTGACCGGCTTCAGTAAGGGTGTAACATGTAGCCTTAGTCTAACCGGCTTCAGTAAGGGTGTAACATGTAGCCTCAGTCTGACAGGCTTCAGTAAGGGTGTAACGTGTAGCCTTAGTCTGACATGATTCAGTAAGGGTGTAACGTGTAGCCTCATTCTGAGTCTTCAGTAAGTGTGTAACACGTAGCCTCAGTCTGACAGTCTTCAGTAAGGGTGTAACATGTAGCCTTAGTCTGACCGGCTTCAGTAAGGGTGTAACATGTAGACTCAGTCTGACAGGCTTCAGTAAGGGTGCAACATGTAGCCTTAGTCTGACCGGCTTCAGTAAGGGTGTAACATGTAGACTCAGTCTGACAGGCTTCAGTAAGGGTGTAACATGTAGCCTCAGTCTGACAGTCTTCAGTAAGGGTGTAACATGTAGCCTCAGTCTGACCGGCTTTAGTAAGGGTGTAACATGTAGCCTCAGTCTGACAGGCTTCAGTAAGGGTGTAACATGTAGCCTTAGTCTGACCGGCTTCAGTAAGGGTGTAACATGTAGACTCAGTCTGACAGGCTTCAGTAAGGGTGTAACATGTAGCCTCAGTCTTATAGGCTTCAGTAAGGGTGTAACATGTAGCCTTAGTCTGACCGGCTTCAGTAAGGGTGTAACATGTAGCCTCAGTCTTACAGGCTTCAGTAAGGGTGTAACATGTGCCTCAGTCTTACAGGCTTCAGTAAGGGTGTAACATGTAGCCCCATTCTGACATGCTTCAGTAAGGGTGTAACATGTAGCCTCAGTCTGACATGCTTCAGTAAGGGTGTAACATGTAGACTCAGTCTGACAGGCTTCAGTAAGGGTGTAACATGTAGCCTCAGTCTTACAGACTTCAGTAAGGGTGTAACATGTAGCCTCAAGTCTTGCAGGCTTCAGTAAGGGTGTGACATGTAGCCTCAGTCTTACAGGCTTCAGTAAGGGTGTAACATGTAGCCTCAGTCTTACAGGCTTCAGTAAGGGTGTAACATGTAGCCTCAGTCTGACAGGCTTCAGTAAGGGTGTAACATGTAGCCTCAGTCCGACAGGCTTCAGTAAGGGTGTAACATGTAGCTTCAGTCTGACAGGCTTCGGTAAGGGTGCATCATGTAGCCCCAGTCTAACAGGCTTCAGTAAGGGTGTAACATGTAGCGTCAGTCTGACAGTCTTCAGTAAGGGTGTAACATGTAGCCTTAGTCTGACCAGCTTCAGTAAGTGTGTAACGTGTAGCCTCAGTCTGACAGGCTTCAGTAAGAGTGTAACATGTAGCCTCAGTCTGACTGGCTTCAGTAAGAGTGTAACATGTAGCCTCAGTCTGACAGGCTTCAGTAAGGGTGTAACATGTAGCCTTAGTCTGACATGCTTCAGTAAGGGTGTAACATGTAGCCTCAGTCTGACAGGCTTCAGTACGGGTGTAACATGTAGCCTCAGTCTTACAGGCTTCAGTAAGAGTGTAACATGTATCCTTAGTCTGACAGGCTTCAGTAAGGGTGTAACATGTAGCCTCAATCTGACAGGTTTCAGTAAGGGTGTAACATGTAGACTGTCTGACAGGCTTCAGTAAGGGTGTAACATGTAGCCTCAGTCTGACAGGCTTCAGTAAAGGTGTAACATGTAGCCTCAGTCTGGAAGGCTTCAGTAAGTGTGTAACATGTAGCCTCAGTCTGACAGGCTTCAGTAAGGGTGTAACATGTAGCCTCAGTCCGACAGTCTTCAGTAAGGGTGTAACATGTAGCCTTAGTCTGACGGGCTTCAGTAAGTGTGTAACATGTAGCCTCAGTCTGACAGGCTTCAGTAAGGGTGTAACATGTAGTCTCAGTCTGACAGTCTTCAGTAAGGGTGTAACATGTAGCCTTAGTCTGACCGGCTTCAGTAAGGGTGTAACATGTAGCCTCAGTCTGACAGGCTTCAGTAAGGGTGTAACATGTAGCCTCAGTCTGACAGGCTTCAGTAAGAGTGTATCATGTAGCCTTAGTCTGACCGGCTTTAGTAAGGGTGTAACATGTAGCCTCAGTCTGACAGGCTTCAGTAAGGGTGTAACATGTAGCCTTAGTCTGACATTCTTCAGTAAGGGTGTAACATGTATACTCAGTCTGACAGGCTTCAGTAAGGGTGTAACATGTAGCCTCAGTCTGACAGGCTTCAGTAAGAGTGTATCATGTAGCCTTAGTCTGACCGGCTTTAGTAAGTGTGTAACATGTAGCCTCAGTCTGACAGTCGTCAGTAAGGGTGTAACATGTAGCCTTAGTCTGACCGGCTTCAGTAAGGGTGTAACATGTAGCCTCAGTCTGACAGGCTTCAGTAAGGGTGTAACATGTAGCCTCAGTCTGGAAGGCTTCAGTAAGGGTGTAACATGTAGTCTCAGTCTGACAGGCTTCAGTAAGGGTGTAACATGTAGCCTCAGTCCGACAGTCTTCAGTAAGGGTGTAACATGTAGCCTTAGTCTGACCCGCTTCAGTAAGGGTGTAACATGTAGCCTCAGTCTGACAGGCTTCAGTAAGGGTGTAACATGTAGCCTCAGTCTTACAGGCTTCAGTAAGGGTGTAACATGTAGCCTTAGTCTGATCGGCTTCAGTAAGGGTGTAACATGTAGCCTCAGTCTGACAGGCTTCAGTAAGGGTGTAACATGTAGTCTCAGTCTGACAGTCTTCAGTAAGGGTGTAACATGTAGCCTCAGTCTGACCGGCTTTAGTAAGGGTGTAACATGTAGCCTCAGTCTGACAGGCTTCAGTAAGGGTGTAACATGTAGCCTTAGTCTGACATGCCTCAGTAAGGGTGTAACATGTAGCCTCATTCTGACCGGCTTCAGTAAGGGTGTAACATGTAGCCTTAGTCTGACATGCTTCAGTAAGGGTGTAACATGTAGCCTCAGTCTGACATGCTTCAGTAAGGGTGTAACATGTAGCCTCAGTCTGACATGCTTCAGTAAGTGTGTAACATGTAGCCTCAGTCTTACAGGCTTCAGTAAGGGTGTAACATGTAGTCTCAGTCTGACAGTCTTCAGTAAGGGTGTAACATGTAGCCTCAGTCTGACCGGCTTTAGTAAGGGTGTAACATGTAGCCTCAGTCTGACAGGCTTCAGTAAGGGTGTAACATGTAGACTCAGTCTGACAGGCTTCAGTAAGGGTGTAACATGTAGCCTCAGTCTTATAGGCTTCAGTAAGGGTGTAACATGTAGCCTTAGTCTGACCGGCTTCAGTAAGGGTGTAACATGTAGCCTCAGTCTTACAGGCTTCAGTAAGGGTGTAACATGTGCCTCAGTCTTACAGGCTTCAGTAAGGGTGTAACATGTAGCCCCAGTCTGACATGCTTCAGTAAGGGTGTAACATGTAGCCTCAGTCTGACATGCTTCAGTAAGGGTGTAACATGTAGACTCAGTCTGACAGGCTTCAGTAAGGGTGTAACATGTAGCCTCAGTCTTACAGACTTCAGTAAGGGTGTAACATGTAGCCTCAAGTCTTGCAGGCTTCAGTAAGGGTGTGACATGTAGCCTCAGTCTTACAGGCTTCAGTAAGGGTGTAACATGTAGCCTCAGTCTTACAGGCTTCAGTAAGGGTGTAACATGTAGCCTCAGTCTGACAGGCTTCAGTAAGGGTGTAACATGTAGCCTCAGTCCGACAGGCTTCAGTAAGGGTGTAACATGTAGCTTCAGTCTGACAGTCTTCAGTAAGGGTGTAACATGTAGCCTCAGTCCGACAGGCTTCAGTAAGGGTGTAACATGTAGCTTCAGTCTGACAGGCTTCGGTAAGGGTGCATCATGTAGCCCCAGTCTAACAGGCTTCAGTAAGGGTGTAACATGTAGCCTCAGTCTGACAGTCTTCAGTAAGGGTGTAACATGTAGCCTTAGTCTGACCAGCTTCAGTAAGTGTGTAACGTGTAGCCTCAGTCTGACAGGCTTCAGTAAGAGTGTAACATGTAGCCTCAGTCTGACTGGCTTCAGTAAGAGTGTAACATGTAGCCTCAGTCTGACAGGCTTCAGTAAGGGTGTAACATGTAGCCTTAGTCTGACATGCTTCAGTAAGGGTGTAACATGTAGCCTCAGTCTGACAGGCTTCAGTACGGGTGTAACATGTAGCCTCAGTCTTACAGGCTTCAGTAAGAGTGTAACATGTATCCTCAGTCTGACAGGCTTCAGTAAGGGTGTAACATGTAGCCTCAGTCTGACAGGTTTCAGTAAGGGTGTAACATGTAGACTGTCTGACAGGCTTCAGTAAGGGTGTAACATGTAGCCTCAGTCTGACAGGCTTCAGTAAAGGTGTAACATGTAGCCTCAGTCTGGAAGGCTTCAGTAAGTGTGTAACATGTAGCCTCAGTCTGACAGGCTTCAGTAAGGGTGTAACATGTAGCCTCAGTCCGACAGTCTTCAGTAAGGGTGTAACATGTAGCCTTAGTCTGACCGGCTTCAGTAAGGGTGTAACATGTAGCCTCAGTCTGACAGGCTTCAGTAAGGGTGTAACATGTAGTCTCAGTCTGACAGTCTTCAGTAAGGGTGTAACATGTAGCCTTAGTCTGACCGGCTTCAGTAAGGGTGTAACATGTAGCCTCAGTCTGACAGGCTTCAGTAAGGGTGTAACATGTAGCCTCAGTCTGACAGGCTTCAGTAAGAGTGTATCATGTAGCCTTAGTCTGACCGGCTTCAGTAAGGGTGTAACATGTAGCCTTAGTCTGACATTCTTCAGTAAGGGTGTAACATGTATCCTCAGTCTGACAGGCTTCAGTAAGGGTGTAACATGTAGCCTCAGTCTGACAGGCTTCAGTAAGAGTGTATCATGTAGCCTTAGTCTGACCGGCTTTAGTAAGTGTGTAACATGTAGCCTCAGTCTGACAGTCGTCAGTAAGGGTGTAACATGTAGCCTTAGTCTGACCGGCTTCAGTAAGGGTGTAACATGTAGCCTCAGTCTGACAGGCTTCAGTAAGGGTGTAACATGTAGCCTCAGTCTGGAAGGCTTCAGTAAGGGTGTAACATGTAGTCTCAGTCTGACAGGCTTCAGTAAGGGTGTAACATGTAGCCTCAGTCCGACAGTCTTCAGTAAGGGTGTAACATGTAGCCTTAGTCTGACCCGCTTCAGTAAGGGTGTAACATGTAGCCTCAGTCTGGAAGGCTTCAGTAAGGGTGTAACATGTAGCCTCAGTCTGACAGTCTTCAGTAAGGGTGTAACATGTAGCCTCAGTCTGACCGGCTTTAGTAAGGGTGTAACATGTAGCCTCAGTCTGACAGGCTTCAGTAAGGGTGTAACATGTAGCCTTAGTCTGACCGGCTTCAGTAAGGGTGTAACATGTAGACTCAGTCTGACAGGCTTCAGTAAGGGTGTAACATGTAGCCTTAGTCTGACCGGCTTCAGTAAGGGTGTAACATGTAGACTCAGTCTGACAGGCTTCAGTAAGGGTGTAACATGTAGCCTCAGTCTTATAGGCTTCAGTAAGGGTGTAACATGTAGCCTTAGTCTGACCGGCTTCAGTAAGGGTGTAACATGTAGCCTCAGTCTTACAGGCTTCAGTAAGGGTGTAACATGTGCCTCAGTCTTACAGGCTTCAGTAAGGGTGTAACATGTAGCCCCATTCTGACATGCTTCAGTAAGGGTGTAACATGTAGCCTCAGTCTGACATGCTTCAGTAAGGGTGTAACATGTAGACTCAGTCTGACAGGCTTCAGTAAGGGTGTAACATGTAGCCTCAGTCTTACAGACTTCAGTAAGGGTGTAACATGTAGCCTCAAGTCTTGCAGGCTTCAGTAAGGGTGTGACATGTAGCCTCAGTCTTACAGGCTTCAGTAAGGGTGTAACATGTAGCCTCAGTCTTACAGGCTTCAGTAAGGGTGTAACATGTAGCCTCAGTCTGACAGGCTTCAGTAAGGGTGTAACATGTAGCCTCAGTCCGACAGGCTTCAGTAAGGGTGTAACATGTAGCTTCAGTCTGACAGGCTTTGGTAAGGGTGCATCATGTAGCCCCAGTCTAACAGGCTTCAGTAAGGGTGTAACATGTAGCGTCAGTCTGACAGTCTTCAGTAAGGGTGTAACATGTAGCCTTAGTCTGACCAGCTTCAGTAAGTGTGTAACGTGTAGCCTCAGTCTGACAGGCTTCAGTAAGAGTGTAACATGTAGCCTCAGTCTGACTGGCTTCAGTAAGAGTGTAACATGTAGCCTCAGTGTGACAGGCTTCAGTAAGGGTGTAACATGTAGCCTTAGTCTGACATGCTTCAGTAAGGGTGTAACATGTAGCCTCAGTCTGACAGGCTTCAGTACGGGTGTAACATGTAGCCTCAGTCTTACAGGCTTCAGTAAGAGTGTAACATGTATCCTTAGTCTGACAGGCTTCAGTAAGGGTGTAACATGTAGCCTCAATCTGACAGGTTTCAGTAAGGGTGTAACATGTAGACTGTCTGACAGGCTTCAGTAAGGGTGTAACATGTAGCCTCAGTCTGACAGGCTTCAGTAAAGGTGTAACATGTAGCCTCAGTCTGGAAGGCTTCAGTAAGTGTGTAACATGTAGCCTCAGTCTGACAGGCTTCAGTAAGGGTGTAACATGTAGCCTCAGTCCGACAGTCTTCAGTAAGGGTGTAACATGTAGCCTTAGTCTGACCGGCTTCAGTAAGTGTGTAACATGTAGCCTCAGTCTGACAGGCTTCAGTAAGGGTGTAACATGTAGTCTCAGTCTGACAGTCTTCAGTAAGGGTGTAACATGTAGCCTTAGTCTGACCGGCTTCAGTAAGGGTGTAACATGTAGCCTCAGTCTGACAGGCTTCAGTAAGGGTGTAACATGTAGCCTCAGTCTGACAGGCTTCAGTAAGAGTGTATCATGTAGCCTTAGTCTGACCGGCTTTAGTAAGGGTGTAACATGTAGCCTCAGTCTGACAGGCTTCAGTAAGGGTGTAACATGTAGCCTTAGTCTGACATTCTTCAGTAAGGGTGTAACATGTATACTCAGTCTGACAGGCTTCAGTAAGGGTGTAACATGTAGCCTCAGTCTGACAGGCTTCAGTAAGAGTGTATCATGTAGCCTTAGTCTGACCGGCTTTAGTAAGTGTGTAACATGTAGCCTCAGTCTGACAGTCGTCAGTAAGGGTGTAACATGTAGCCTTAGTCTGACCGGCTTCAGTAAGGGTGTAACATGTAGCCTCAGTCTGACAGGCTTCAGTAAGGGTGTAACATGTAGCCTCAGTCTGGAAGGCTTCAGTAAGGGTGTAACATGTAGTCTCAGTCTGACAGGCTTCAGTAAGGGTGTAACATGTAGCCTCAGTCCGACAGTCTTCAGTAAGGGTGTAACATGTAGCCTTAGTCTGACCCGCTTCAGTAAGGGTGTAACATGTAGCCTCAGTCTGACAGGCTTCAGTAAGGGTGTAACATGTAGCCTCAGTCTTACAGGCTTCAGTAAGGGTGTAACATGTAGCCTTAGTCTGATCGGCTTCAGTAAGGGTGTAACATGTAGCCTCAGTCTGACAGGCTTCAGTAAGGGTGTAACATGTAGTCTCAGTCTGACAGTCTTCAGTAAGGGTGTAACATGTAGCCTCAGTCTGACCGGCTTTAGTAAGGGTGTAACATGTAGCCTCAGTCTGACAGGCTTCAGTAAGGGTGTAACATGTAGCCTTAGTCTGACATGCCTCAGTAAGGGTGTAACATGTAGCCTCATTCTGACCGGCTTCAGTAAGGGTGTAACATGTAGCCTTAGTCTGACATGCTTCAGTAAGGGTGTAACATGTAGCCTCAGTCTGACATGCTTCAGTAAGGGTGTAACATGTAGCCTCAGTCTGACATGCTTCAGTAAGTGTGTAACATGTAGCCTCAGTCTTACAGGCTTCAGTAAGGGTGTAACATGTAGTCTCAGTCTGACAGTCTTCAGTAAGGGTGTAACATGTAGCCTCAGTCTGACCGGCTTTAGTAAGGGTGTAACATGTAGCCTCAGTCTGACAGGCTTCAGTAAGGGTGTAACATGTAGACTCAGTCTGACAGGCTTCAGTAAGGGTGTAACATGTAGCCTCAGTCTTATAGGCTTCAGTAAGGGTGTAACATGTAGCCTTAGTCTGACCGGCTTCAGTAAGGGTGTAACATGTAGCCTCAGTCTTACAGGCTTCAGTAAGGGTGTAACATGTGCCTCAGTCTTACAGGCTTCAGTAAGGGTGTAACATGTAGCCCCAGTCTGACATGCTTCAGTAAGGGTGTAACATGTAGCCTCAGTCTGACATGCTTCAGTAAGGGTGTAACATGTAGACTCAGTCTGACAGGCTTCAGTAAGGGTGTAACATGTAGCCTCAGTCTTACAGACTTCAGTAAGGGTGTAACATGTAGCCTCAAGTCTTGCAGGCTTCAGTAAGGGTGTGACATGTAGCCTCAGTCTTACAGGCTTCAGTAAGGGTGTAACATGTAGCCTCAGTCTTACAGGCTTCAGTAAGGGTGTAACATGTAGCCTCAGTCTGACAGGCTTCAGTAAGGGTGTAACATGTAGCCTCAGTCCGACAGGCTTCAGTAAGGGTGTAACATGTAGCTTCAGTCTGACAGTCTTCAGTAAGGGTGTAACATGTAGCCTCAGTCCGACAGGCTTCAGTAAGGGTGTAACATGTAGCTTCAGTCTGACAGGCTTCGGTAAGGGTGCATCATGTAGCCCCAGTCTAACAGGCTTCAGTAAGGGTGTAACATGTAGCCTCAGTCTGACAGTCTTCAGTAAGGGTGTAACATGTAGCCTTAGTCTGACCAGCTTCAGTAAGTGTGTAACGTGTAGCCTCAGTCTGACAGGCTTCAGTAAGAGTGTAACATGTAGCCTCAGTCTGACTGGCTTCAGTAAGAGTGTAACATGTAGCCTCAGTCTGACAGGCTTCAGTAAGGGTGTAACATGTAGCCTTAGTCTGACATGCTTCAGTAAGGGTGTAACATGTAGCCTCAGTCTGACAGGCTTCAGTACGGGTGTAACATGTAGCCTCAGTCTTACAGGCTTCAGTAAGAGTGTAACATGTATCCTCAGTCTGACAGGCTTCAGTAAGGGTGTAACATGTAGCCTCAGTCTGACAGGTTTCAGTAAGGGTGTAACATGTAGACTGTCTGACAGGCTTCAGTAAGGGTGTAACATGTAGCCTCAGTCTGACAGGCTTCAGTAAAGGTGTAACATGTAGCCTCAGTCTGGAAGGCTTCAGTAAGTGTGTAACATGTAGCCTCAGTCTGACAGGCTTCAGTAAGGGTGTAACATGTAGCCTCAGTCCGACAGTCTTCAGTAAGGGTGTAACATGTAGCCTTAGTCTGACCGGCTTCAGTAAGGGTGTAACATGTAGCCTCAGTCTGACAGGCTTCAGTAAGGGTGTAACATGTAGTCTCAGTCTGACAGTCTTCAGTAAGGGTGTAACATGTAGCCTTAGTCTGACCGGCTTCAGTAAGGGTGTAACATGTAGCCTCAGTCTGACAGGCTTCAGTAAGGGTGTAACATGTAGCCTCAGTCTGACAGGCTTCAGTAAGAGTGTATCATGTAGCCTTAGTCTGACCGGCTTCAGTAAGGGTGTAACATGTAGCCTTAGTCTGACATTCTTCAGTAAGGGTGTAACATGTATCCTCAGTCTGACAGGCTTCAGTAAGGGTGTAACATGTAGCCTCAGTCTGACAGGCTTCAGTAAGAGTGTATCATGTAGCCTTAGTCTGACCGGCTTTAGTAAGTGTGTAACATGTAGCCTCAGTCTGACAGTCGTCAGTAAGGGTGTAACATGTAGCCTTAGTCTGACCGGCTTCAGTAAGGGTGTAACATGTAGCCTCAGTCTGACAGGCTTCAGTAAGGGTGTAACATGTAGCCTCAGTCTGGAAGGCTTCAGTAAGGGTGTAACATGTAGTCTCAGTCTGACAGGCTTCAGTAAGGGTGTAACATGTAGCCTCAGTCCGACAGTCTTCAGTAAGGGTGTAACATGTAGCCTTAGTCTGACCCGCTTCAGTAAGGGTGTAACATGTAGCCTCAGTCTGACAGGCTTCAGTAAGGGTGTAACATGTAGCCTCAGTCTTACAGGCTTCAGTAAGGGTGTAACATGTAGCCTTAGTCTGATCGGCTTCAGTAAGGGTGTAACATGTAGCCTCAGTCTGACAGGCTTCAGTAAGGGTGTAACATGTAGTCTCAGTCTGACAGTCTTCAGTAAGGGTGTAACATGTAGCCTCAGTCTGACCGGCTTTAGTAAGGGTGTAACATGTAGCCTCAGTCTGACAGGCTTCAGTAAGGGTGTAACATGTAGCCTTAGTCTGACATGCCTCAGTAAGGGTGTAACATGTAGCCTCATTCTGACCGGCTTCAGTAAGGGTGTAACATGTAGCCTTAGTCTGACATGCTTCAGTAAGGGTGTAACATGTAGCCTCAGTCTGACATGCTTCAGTAAGGGTGTAACATGTAGCCTCAGTCTGACATGCTTCAGTAAGTGTGTAACATGTAGCCTCAGTCTTACAGGCTTCAGTAAGGGTGTAACATGTAGTCTCAGTCTGACAGTCTTCAGTAAGGGTGTAACATGTAGCCTCAGTCTGACCGGCTTTAGTAAGGGTGTAACATGTAGCCTCAGTCTGACAGGCTTCAGTAAGGGTGTAACATGTAGCCTTAGTCTGACATGCTTCAGTAAGGGTGTAACATGTAGCCTCATTCTGACCGGCTTCAGTAAGGGTGTAACATGTAGCCTTAGTCTGTCATGCTTCAGTAAGGGTGTAACATGTAGCCTCAGTCTGACATGCTTCAGTAAGGGTGTAACATGTAGCCTCATTCTGACCGGCTTCAGTAAGGGTGTAACATGTAGCCTCAGTCTGACAGGCTTCAGTAAGGGTGTAACGTGTAGCTTTAGTCTGACATGCTTCAGTAAGGGTGTAACGTGTAGCCTCATTCTGAGTCTTCAGTAAGTGTGTAACATGTAGCCTCAGTCTGACATGCTTCAGTAAGGGTGTAACATGTAGCCTTAGTCTGACATGCTTCAGTAAGGGTGTAACATGTAGCCTCATTCTGACAGGCTTCAGTAAGGGTGTAACATCTAGCCTCAGTCTGACAGGCTTCAGTAAGGGTGTAACATGTAGCCTCAGTCTGACAGGCTTTAGTAAGGGTGTAACATGTAGCCTCAGTCTGACAGGCTTCAGTAAGGGTGTAACATGTAGCCTTAGTCTGACATGCCTCAGTAAGGGTGTAACATGTAGCCTCATTCTGACCGGCTTCAGTAAGGGTGTAACATGTAGCCTTAGTCTGACATGCTTCAGTAAGGGTGTAACATGTAGCCTCAGTCTGACATGCTTCAGTAAGGGTGTAACATGTAGCCTCAGTCTGACATGCTTCAGTAAGTGTGTAACATGTAGCCTCAGTCATACAGGCTTCAGTAAGGGTGTAACATGTAGTCTCAGTCTGACAGTCTTCAGTAAGGGTGTAACATGTAGCCTCAGTCTGACCGGCTTTAGTAAGGGTGTAACATGTAGCCTCAGTCTGACAGGCTTCAGTAAGGGTGTAACATGTAGCCTTAGTCTGACATGCTTCAGTAAGGGTGTAACATGTAGCCTCATTCTGACCGGCTTCAGTAAGGGTGTAACATGTAGCCTTAGTCTGTCATGCTTCAGTAAGGGTGTAACATGTAGCCTCAGTCTGACATGCTTCAGTAAGGGTGTAACATGTAGCCTCATTCTGACCGGCTTCAGTAAGGGTGTAACATGTAGCCTCAGTCTGACAGGCTTCAGTAAGGGTGTAACATGTAGCCTCAGTCTGACAGGCTTCAGTAAGGGTGTAACATGTAGCCTCAGTCTGACAGGCTTCAGTAAGGGTGTAACATGTAGCCTCAGTCTGACAGGCTTCAGTAAGAGTGTAACATGTAGCCTCATTCTGACCGGCTTTAGTAAGGGTGTAACATGTAGCCTCAGTCTGACAGGCTTCAGTAAGGGTGTAACATGTAGCCTCAGTCTGACAGGCTTCAGTAAGAGTGTAACATGTAGCCTCATTCTGACCGGCTTCAGTAAGGGTGTAACATGTAGCCTTAGTCTGACCGGCTTCAGTAAGGGTGTAACATGTAGCCTCAGTCTGACAGGCTTCAGTAAGGGTGTAACGTGTAGCTTTAGTCTGACATGCTTCAGTAAGGGTGTAACGTGTAGCCTCATTCTGAGTCTTCAGTAAGTGTGTAACATGTAGCCTCAGTCTGACATGCTTCAGTAAGGGTGTAACATGTAGCCTTAGTCTGACATGCTTCAGTAAGGGTGTAACATGTAGCCTCATTCTGACAGGCTTCAGTAAGGGTGTAACATCTAGCCTCAGTCTGACAGGCTTCAGTAAGGGTGTAACATGTAGCCTCAGTCTGACAGGCTTTAGTAAGGGTGTAACATGTAGCCTCAGTCTGACATGCTTCAGTAAGGGTGTAACATGTAGCCTTAGTCTGACATGCTTCAGTAAGGGTGTAACATGTAGCCTCATTCTGACCGGCTTCAGTAAGGGTGTAACATGTAGCCTCAGTCTGACAGGCTTTAGTAAGGGTGTAACATGTAGCCTCAGTCTGACATGCTTCAGTAAGGGTGTAACATGTAGCCTTAGTCTGACATGCTTCAGTAAGGGTGTAACATGTAGCCTCATTCTGACCGGCTTCAGTAAGGGTGTAACATGTAGCCTCAGTCTGACAGGCTTCAGTAAGGGTGTAACATGTAGCCTCAGTCTGACAGGCTTTAGTAAGGGTGTAACATGTAGCCTCAGTCTGACAGGCTTCAGTAAGGGTGTAACATGTAGCCTCAGTCTGACAGGCTTTAGTAAGGGTGTAACATGTAGCCTCAGTCTGACAGGCTTCAGTAAGAGTGTAACATGTAGCCTCATTCTGACCGGCTTCAGTAAGGGTGTAAAATGTAGCCTTAGTCTGACCGGCTTCAGTAAGGGTGTAACATGTAGCCTCAGTCTGACAGGCTTCAGTAAGGGTGTAACGTGTAGCCTTAGTCTGACATGATTCAGTAAGGGTGTAATGTGTAGCCTCATTCTGAGTCCTCAGTAAGTGTGTAACATGTAGCCTCAGTCTGACAGTCTTCAATAAGGGTGTAACATGTAGCCTTAGTCTGACCGGCTTCAGTAAGGGTGTAACATGTAGACTCAGTCTGACAGGCTTCAGTAAGGGTGTAACATGTAGCCTTAGTCTGACCGGCTTCAGTAAGGGTGTAACATGTAGACTCAGTCTGACAGGCTTCAGTAAGGGTGTAACATGTAGCCTCAGTCTTACAGGCTTCAGTAAGGGTGTAACATGTAGTCTCAGTCTGACAGTCTTCAGTAAGGGTGTAACATGTAGCCTCAGTCTGACCGGCTTTAGTAAGGGTGTAACATGTAGACTCAGTCTGACAGGCTTCAGTAAGGGTGTAAAATGTAGCCTTAGTCTGACATGCTTCAGTAAGGGTGTAACATGTAGCCTCATTCTGACCGGCTTCAGTAAGGGTGTAACATGTAGCCTTAGTCTGACATGCTTCAGTAAGGGTGCAACATGTAGCCTCAGTCTGACATGCTTCAGTTAGGGTGTAACATGTAGCCTCTGTCTGACATGCTTCAGTAAGGGTGTAACATGTAGCCTCATTCTGACCGGCTTCAGTAAGGGTGTTAACATGTAGCCTCAGTCTGACAGGCTTCAGTAAGGGTGTAACATGTAGCCTCAGTCTGACAGGCTTCAGTAAGGGTGTAACATGTAGCCTCAGTCTGACAGGCTTCAGTAAGGGTGTAACATGTAGCCTCAGTTTTACAGGCTTCAGTAAGGGTGTAACATGTAGTCTCAGTCTGACAGTCTTCAGTAAGGGTGTAACATGTAGCCTCAGTCTGACCGGCTTTAGTAAGGGTGTAACATGTAGCCTCAGTCTGACAGGCTTCAGTAAGGGTGTAACATGTAGCCTTAGTCTGACATGCTTCAGTAAGGGTGTAACATGTAGCCTCATTCTGACCGGCTTCAGTAAGGGTGTAACATGTAGCCTTAGTCTAACATGCTTCAGTAAGGGTTTAACATGTAGCCTCAGTCTGACATGCTTCAGTAAGGGTGTAACATGTAGCCCCATTCTGACCGGCTTCAGTAAGGGTGTTAACATGTAGCCTCAGTCTGACAGGCTTCAGTAAGGGTGTAACATGTAGCCTCAGTCTGACAGGCTTCAGTAAGGGTGTAACATGTAGCCTCAGTCTGACATGCTTCAGTAAGGTTGTAACATGTAGCCTCATTCTGACCGGCTTCAGTAAGGGTGTTAGCATGTAGCCTCAGTCTGACAGGCTTCAGTAAGGGTGTAACATGTAGCCTCAGTCTGACAGGCTTCAGTAAGAGTGTAACATGTAGCCTCATTCTGACCGGCTTCAGTAAGGGTGTAACATGTAGCCTCAGTCTGACAGGCTTCAGTAAGGGTGTAACATGTAGCCTCAGTCTGACAGGCTTCAGTAAGAGTGTAACATGTAGCCTCATTCTGACCGGCTTCAGTAAGGGTGTAACATGTAGCCTTAGTCTGACCGGCTTCAGTAAGGGTGTAACATGTAGCCTCAGTCTGACAGGCTTCAGTAAGGGTGTAACGTGTAGCTTTAGTCTGACATGCTTCAGTAAGGGTGTAACGTGTAGCCTCATTCTGAGTCTTCAGTAAGTGTGTAACATGTAGCCTCAGTCTGACAGTCTTCAGTAAGGGTGTAACATGTAGCCTTAGTCTGACCGGCTTCAGTAAGGGTGTAACATGTAGACTCAGTCTGACAGGCTTCAGTAAGGGTGTAACATGTAGCCTCAGTCTTACAGGCTTCAGTCAGGGTGTAACATGTAGTCTCAGTCTGACAGTCTTCAGTAAGGGTGTAACATGTAGCCTCAGTCTGACCGGCTTTAGTAAGGGTGTAACATGTAGCCTCAGTCTGACAGGCTTCAGTAAGGGTGTAACATGTAGCCTTAGTCTGACATGCTTCAGTAAGGGTGTAACATGTAGCCTCATTCTGACCGGCTTCAGTAAGGGTGTAACATGTAGCCTTAGTCTAACATGCTTCAGTAAGGGTGTAACATGTAGCCTCAGTCTGACATGCTTCAGTAAGGGTGTAACATGTAGCCCCATTCTGACCGGCTTCAGTAAGGGTGTTAACATGTAGCCTCAGTCTGACAGGCTTCAGTAAGGGTGTAACATGTAGCCTCAGTCTGACAGGCTTCAGTAAGGGTGTAACATGTAGCCTCAGTCTGACATGCTTCAGTAAGGTTGTAACATGTAGCCTCATTCTGACCGGCTTCAGTAAGGGTGTTAGCATGTAGCCTCAGTCTGACAGGCTTCAGTAAGGGTGTAACATGTAGCCTCAGTCTGACAGGCTTCAGTAAGAGTGTAACATGTAGCCTCATTCTGACCGGCTTCAGTAAGGGTGTAACATGTAGCCTCAGTCTGACAGGCTTCAGTAAGGGTGTAACATGTAGCCTCAGTCTGACAGGCTTCAGTAAGAGTGTAACATGTAGCCTCATTCTGACCGGCTTCAGTAAGGGTGTAACATGTAGCCTTAGTCTGACCGGCTTCAGTAAGGGTGTAACATGTAGCCTCAGTCTGACAGGCTTCAGTAAGGGTGTAACGTGTAGCTTTAGTCTGACATGCTTCAGTAAGGGTGTAACGTGTAGCCTCATTCTGAGTCTTCAGTAAGTGTGTAACATGTAGCCTCAGTCTGACAGTCTTCAGTAAGGGTGTAACATGTAGCCTTAGTCTGACCGGCTTCAGTAAGGGTGTAACATGTAGACTCAGTCTGACAGGCTTCAGTAAGGGTGTAACATGTAGCCTCAGTCTTACAGGCTTCAGTCAGGGTGTAACATGTAGCCTCAGTCTGACATGCTTCAGTAAGGGTGTAACATGTAGCCTTAGTCTGACCGGCTTCAGTAAGGGTGTAACATGTAGCCTCAGTCTGACATGCTTCAGTAAGGGTGTAACATGTAGACTCAGTCTGACAGGCTTCAGTAAGGGTGTAACATGTAGCCTCAGTCTTACAGGCTTCAGTAAGGGTGTAACATGTAGCCTCAGTCTTACAGGCTTCAGTAAGGGTGTAACATGTAGCCCCAGTCTGACATGCTTCAGTAAGGGTGTAACATGTAGCCTCAGTCTGACATGCTTCAGTAAGGGTGTAACATGTAGACTCAGTCTGACAGGCTTCAGTAAGGGTGTAACATGTAGCCTCAGTCTGACAGGCTTCAGTAAGGGTGTAACATGTAGCCTCAGTCTTACAGGCTTCAGTAAGGGTGTAACATGTAGCTCCAGTCTGACATGCTTCAGTAAGGGTGTAACATGTAGCCTCAGTCTGACATGCTTCAGTAAGGGTGTAACATGTAGCCTCATTCTGACAGGCTTCAGTAAGGGTGTAACATGTAGCCTTAGTCTGACAGGCTTCAGTAAGGGTGTAACATGTAGCCTCAGTCTGACAGGCTTCAGTAAGGGTGTAACATGTAGCTTCAGTCTGACATGCTTCAGTAAGGGTGTAACATGTAGCCTCAGTCTGACATGCTTCAGTAAGGGTGTAACATGTAGCCTCATTCTGACAGGCTTCAGTAAGGGTGTAACATGTAGCCTTAGTCTGACAGGCTTCAGTAAGGGTGTAACATGTAGCCTCAGTCTGACAGGCTTCAGTAAGGGTGTAACATGTAGCCTCAGTCTGACATGCTTCAGTAAGGGTGTAACATGTAGCCTCATTCTGACAGGCTTCAGTAAGGGTGTAACATGTAGCCTCAGTCTGACATGCTTCAGTAAGGGTGTAACATGTAGCCTCAGTCTGACTGGCTTCAGTAAGAGTGTAACATGTAGCCTCAGTCTGACATGCTTCAGTAAGGGTGTAACATGTAGCCTCAGTCTGACATGCTTCAGTAAGGGTGTAACATGTAGCCTCATTCTGACCGGCTTCAGTAAGGGTGTTAACATGTAGCCTCAGTCTGACAGGCTTCAGTAAGGGTGTAACATGTAGCCTCAGTCTGACAGGCTTCAGTAAGGGTGTAACATGTAGCCTCAGTCTTACAGGCTTCAGTAAGGGTGTAACATGTAGTCTCAGTCTGACAGTCTTCAGTAAGGGTGTAACATGTAGCCTCAGTCTGACCGGCTTTAGTAAGGGTGTAACATGTAGCCTCAGTCTGACAGGCTTCAGTAAGGGTGTAACATGTAGCCTTAGTCTGACATGCTTCAGTAAGGGTGTAACATGTAGCCTCATTCTGACCGGCTTCAGTAAGGGTGTAACATGTAGCCTTAGTCTGACATGCTTCAGTAAGGGTGTAACATGTAGCCTCAGTCTGACAGGCTTCAGTAAGAGTGTAACATGTAGCCTCATTCTGACCGGCTTCAGTAAGGGTGTAACATGTAGCCTTAGTCTGACCGGCTTCAGTAAGGGTGTAACATGTAGCCTCAGTCTGACAGGCTTCAGTAAGGGTGTAACGTGTAGCTTTAGTCTGACATGCTTCAGTAAGGGTGTAACGTGTAGCCTCATTCTGAGTCTTCAGTAAGTGTGTAACATGTAGCCTCAGTCTGACAGTCTTCAGTAAGGGTGTAACATGTAGCCTTAGTCTGACCGGCTTCAGTAAGGGTGTAACATGTAGACTCAGTCTGACAGGCTTCAGTAAGGGTGTAACATGTAGCCTCAGTCTTACAGGCTTCAGTCAGGGTGTAACATGTAGCCTCAGTCTGACATGCTTCAGTAAGGGTGTAACATGTAGCCTTAGTCTGACCGGCTTCAGTAAGGGTGTAACATGTAGCCTCAGTCTGACATGCTTCAGTAAGGGTGTAACATGTAGCCTCAGTTTTACAGGCTTCAGTAAGGGTGTAACATGTAGCCCCAGTCTGACATGCTTCAGTAAGGGTGTAACATGTAGCCTCAGTCTGACATGCTTCAGTAAGGGTGTAACATGTAGACTCAGTCTGACAGGCTTCAGTAAGGGTGTAACATGTAGCCTCAGTCTTACAGGCTTCAGTAAGGGTGTAACATGTAGCCTCAGTCTTGCAGGCTTCAGTAAGGGTGTAACATGTAGCCTCAGTCTTACAGGCTTCAGTAAGGGTGTAACATGTAGCCTCAGTCTGACAGGCTTCAGTAAGGGTGTAACATGTAGCCTCAGTCTTACAGGCTTCAGTAAGGGTGTAACATGTAGCTCCAGTCTGACATGCTTCAGTAAGGGTGTAACATGTAGCCTCAGTCTGACATGCTTCAGTAAGGGTGTAACATGTAGCCTCATTCTGACAGGCTTCAGTAAGGGTGTAACATGTAGCCTTAGTCTGACAGGCTTCAGTAAGGGTGTAACATGTAGCCTCAGTCTGACAGGCTTCAGTAAGGGTGTAACATGTAGCTTCAGTCTGACATGCTTCAGTAAGGGTGTAACATGTAGCCTCAGTCTGACATGCTTCAGTAAGGGTGTAACATGTAGCCTCATTCTGACAGGCTTCAGTAAGGGTGTAACATGTAGCCTTAGTCTGACAGGCTTCAGTAAGGGTGTAACATGTAGCCTCAGTCTGACAGGCTTCAGTAAGGGTGTAACATGTAGCCTCAGTCTGACATGCTTCAGTAAGGGTGTAACATGTAGCCTCATTCTGACAGGCTTCAGTAAGGGTGTAACATGTAGCCTCAGTCTGACATGCTTCAGTAAGGGTGTAACATGTAGCCTCAGTCTGACTGGCTTCAGTAAGAGTGTAACATGTAGCCTCAGTCTGACAGGCTTCAGTAAGGGTGTAACATGTAGCCTTAGTCTGACAGGCTTCAGTAAGGGTGTAACATGTAGCCTCAGTCTGACAGGCTTCAGTAAGGGTGTAACATGTAGCCTCAGTCTGACAGTGTGGATGGGTTCGGTTGGCCACATTCCAACTTGAGTAGGATTTCAGCGGAACTTGAACATAACTCTTACAAAACATGAACTGCATTTATTTGCGAACGAAACTCTTCAACGAACTGATAAATACATAAACTTGTAGAACTGACCCACAGTTGAGCACTAACTAACAAACTGGAACACAACTACCGTTCAACTTTAAAAGTGAAATAGAACATTACGGCATTTTCCACGCAGACGGAGATTAACCAATCAGTGACTGCGTTTTGAATCAATAATGGAATGTCAGTCAACACCTATGGCTTATTATGGTTTCAACGATAGACAGTCTTCAGTAAGGGTGCAACGTGTAGCCTCAGTCAGTTAATTTTTTATTTATTTAATGTATTAAAAAAAGCTACAAGTCTATTCATTTAAGTAAAACATCAAGAAATAAGTTGTACATTACAATCACCATTACAAACATACATCTTCTATTTCAGTCAAATATAAGATAATACAGTGCTGATGAAATGAACATCTCAACTGCAAGGCCATCTTGTAGGAACACATCTTGGTCAAAGTACATGCTTACTGAACTGCATTGATTCAAACTTTTTAAAAATATTTAGGTTAAAAAGTAGAAACCTGATGTTTGAAGAATTGCTAGTTGACATCATATGCGATCCACTAACATAACACAGCATGACAACTGTAGTGCTGATAGCATTTACTCGACTCTTGATATGCAGTCTCCAACTGCCAAGATTTGTTGTATTAAATTTGAAGATTAACATTTTGTATATTTGCATGCAATTTATAATTTCTTAGTTAACTCCCAACCAATGGATGAATTTCCCATGAACTGCAGGTCAAAACTTCATATCTTCAAAATTAGACAATAATTTACCCATCAATGTGGTTTATAATAAATTGATATCAATATTCATAAAAAAAAAAAGCTTTGAACAAAAGGGTGTATCACTATTTCCAATCGAGAGTGGTGATTCAAAGGATACAGTGATGAAAGATTGTCTCTTCAAGATATTGCACCCAAGTGATATCATCTAGGCAATCATGATTGCATTGACCATTTTTAAATGTTATTTTTAATTTATAAATTAATATTAAAAATTAACATTAGCTGAAATAATAGTAAATATTTAATTTTAAGCAAAATGTAATCTGCAAAAATACTTTTAAAATGTTTTTCTTGCATCCAGACAAAAACAGAAACATAAAAGGTAGTCAGAGTAATTAATTTCATAATGCGAATTTACAGATGTCGGGGGGGGGGGGGGGGAATTGCAGAATTTTGTAATCACAAATAAACAATTATCAAAGAATGAAAATTGATAAGGCCAAATTCAGTATTTTAGAGTGCTGGACTGGAAATGTAAAAATACAAAAATACCAATCTAATAATTCACAAATTGTACAAGAAGCAGATTTATTGAGAGTATAATTGTTCTGAAATACATTTTTATTATCTATTTTCATGAATCATTCATTCCTTTGGTAATTTTTAAATATCCATGAGTTAAATTATGCATATGAACAGTGATCATTCAGTACTGTGATGCCTTTATCACAAGAATATCAAGATGTTGATGTCATCCTGTACTGTCTGCGTACATACTTTGCAGTATTCTCAAGATAACAATATTATCTTACATCTGCTTTCATGTTGTAGAAATAATAGAAATATAATAGTGTGAAATAACGAAGTGTTACCATCTGCGTTCAATATGTATAATATTGCATTGAAGTGTACAAGTTGCCGGCCCTGAAGAAAAAAAAACCAATACAACTAAACTTTAAACATTATCATTGAAATAACAGAATTGGTGAGCAAACAAATAACATACATACATACATGTATGGACCCCTGAATACATCATTACCTGAAAGAATCTAAAAATAATATTTGAAGAAAATTTTAACTTTGGAATTTCATATTTTGTGAGAGAAACAAGTAATTAATTAGTCCTGTTCTCTGCCATTGCACCGTACCAAATCAAAGTTACGATATAAATTCTAGTTAGCTGTAGTATTTACACTAAAACTGAAACCTTTGATTTTTCATCACTCACTGGTGAGAAAACGTATAAAGAAAAAATGCTGATCAAAGTATTTGAGTAGTACAAAATATTTCCCATATGAACAAAAAGAACCATTCAAATTGTTGAACCGCGACAACCCTCTAATATTAATTCCAATATTTATTTACATTAATTGGAGGCAACATGGTTGTAAGATTAGAAATTATGAAAGCTGTCACCACTATTCCAGAAGAGATGTACTCTACACATGGTTTATACATGAGACCCATAATAAACACTATATTTATAGTGAATTGCAAGTGCCAGATCACAATCACGGTATTCATAAGATAACTGGAACAGAAGTTATTTGCTAATAGACAAACATTTCAGTAGATTTAGTTGAGTAATTATTTAGCATCTTAGAAATTCAAGTCCAATAGAAAATGGGATTTTCCAAACAAACTATTTAAAAATAGCTTTCTTGATGAATCAAAAGTTGATTGAAACATTACCCATAGGATGGTTTACAATAAAGAGTAGTTTTCAGTATTTGTGAACTGTAGATCCACTTCACCTCAATTTGTTTGACATTTGTAATCACTGCTTCTAAACCCACTTTGTACATCGACTGTTCTAAAAACTGATGATTTGAGGTTGTCCACTAAACAACAAATTGTGACACTTACAACTCACAATAGAGTTCTGATATCATGTTATCACATCTTTCAACTAAGTTTAGCAGACAATACAACATGAAATGAATTCAAATATAATCCAATATTGGTTTTTCATTAAATATATTTACATTTGACCTTGATCAGCAATGACCAGTATATGTACAGAGATTTGTCATTTATAAATTCACACAGCTTTTATGGAATGGATATACAATACAAGGGAACACTCCAAATATAATATTGTTGTGGGTTCTTGCCGTTCTATATGGTAATATTTTTCACAAATATTTTCAAGACATGCATTGCATTGGTCCAGTTTGCCCTCTAAAGACTTCTTTCCAGTTTATCTAAACAGTACACAAGCATGGCCAGCCTATCAGAAATGCAGCATTCATTCTATTTGGTGAGTGAGTGCCATTCATGGCATGACTTGCAAATGAACATTTCCACTGAAATTGTATGAAAATACATTTTATGTACTTGATGTGATTATAATAAAAAGATTTAAAAAAAATAACTATAGTTTCTAATATCTAATATATCCCACACAATAAATAAGAGAAATTATAGTGTTTGATATAAATTGCACTTTTGGAAAAGTACATCCTGGTATTGGAGTAATAAGTCAACAAACTAATGCATCATACACATTAGTTTAACAAGATGATGAAGCAGCTGTAATAAATCAGTAACATCTTTCTAAATTAAATCGGTTACAGTTATAGTTAATACATTGGACAAGTTATCAACATGATTGTATAATATAATACATACTCTTCTGGAGATGTAATATTTGTGGGCATTTAAGTGACTTTCTAATTCAACTTTAATTAGGAGAATATATTGGACACAAGCACAATCAACTTATTTACAAGACAAAAAAAAACTTTTCCTGGCCTTGATCATGGTCACTTAGGCTTGGCACAACTAATAACATGGTTTGGGAATTATCTGAGAGAAAACCTTAATGGCAGTGATGCATAGTTTTTGATATTAGAAAATTCACAAAATAATATTACTAACAGAAACAGTCTGAATTATTTATTAGGGATCATTTCATCTCAATACCATTAAAATCGAAAGAGGCACAAACATAGAAGCAGTGATTAAGAGTGGACGGAACTATTAGTTGAGTCAAGCCTTGGAACAGAGTGGATGTAAGGTTTATCCGGTGCTTTGAATTCTTAAATGTCAGTAAACATAGTGATTTAAATCTACCTGAATATAACAGTTTTCACATTAATTCTGTACTGTTACTTGCATGTAATTAAAATTATTTTAAAAAATAGCGTGAGGCACTTCATTTGCATATACTCATAAATATTCATTGGCATCTGTCACATGATTCAAACCAACCAATACAAATTTGTTTGTTTCTTTGGATGACATTACACATTCAAATGGTTGTATTCATTTAGATGACATCACATAATATAATATAAATCATCCAATCAAATATATTGTTACATTCATTTACTGGTAGATGACATCACATAATATAATCATCCAATCAGATATACTATTACTGGCACATTAATTAGGAAAATATTCAATTAAATATATTTTTGATTCTTTTGATGTTTCAAAACTGTGTTTAGAATATAGTATGATTAGTGCGTAAGATGACCCTCCTGGCCTTCCTCGACAGCAATAATTTTTAGTACATCATTTTTCTTTATTTCCTTTCTTTGCTCATAGTCTCTTGCTCTGTTGTACAGAAACACACCAGCGACCACAACTGCCGTACCCAGGCCACTCAACAAAGACACAGGATTGTTAAATACTACCACAGACAGCCAGATTAATAAAGCCCTTTTTGCGGTGTTTGCAACACTAGAACAAATCAAGAAATAAAAACATTTATAAAATCAACTTGTATTTTAGCAAATATAAGCTTATGTGTATTTTATTAGCTAATTTAAAGATGCTGTATTGTTTTTGATATTGAATTTCTAAACCAAGTTTTCATATAAAATATTTACCATACAAACTACATATTTGATGGGAAGCTTATTTCACACTGGATGTGAAATTGACAAGATATTGTGTGTATGGACACTTATATTCATATGATCTCTGTGTACACAGAGGCATCTTTGGTAAAAAAAAATTTTTTTAAAGAAACACAAATTTAGAGAAACATTTGCAACAAAACAGTTTTTCAGACAACACTCGCCACCATTCTGCACTGTTTGATATATCTACATGATAGTTGGGGGGAAAATGTAATAACCTAGCTATTTTGTATAACTGTAACTACATACCTATGTGTAACCGGTGAAATTCTTCTCATTAAGGCATAGGCAGTTATACTTTGTAAATGAAAGAATAATCCATCGATTATCAGAGCAAATAAAAGAACATGATCAGGATATTTCTTGTCAAATGGCAGCCCCTAGAAATAGAAATTAATATTTTTAATGCAAATACGATAGGATTGGTTTAATTGCATCATGTGACTTTAAACCTGATGATAGGATTGGTTTGAATGCATTATGTGACTTTAAACCTGATGATAGGATTGGTTTGAATGCATCATGTGACTTTAAACCCAATGATAGGATTGGTTTGAATGCATCATGTGACTTTAAACCCAATGATAGGATTGGTTTGAATGCATCAAGTAACTTTAAAGCCAATGATAGGATTGGTTTGAATGCATCAAGTGACTTTAAACCTGATGATAGGATTGGTTTGAATGCATCATGTGACTTTAAAACCAATGATAGGATTGGTTTGAATGCATCAAGTGACTTTAAACCCAATGATAGGATTGGTTTGAATGCATCAACTGACTTTAAACCCAATGATATGATTGGTTTGAATGCATCAAGTGACTTTAAAACCAATGATAGGATTGGTTTGAATGCATCATGTGACTTTAAACCTGATGATAGGATTGGTTTGAATGCATCAAGTGACTTCAAACCCAATGATAGGATTGGTTTGAATGCATTATGTGACTTTAAACCTGATGATAGGATTGGTTTGAATGCATCATGTGACTTTAAACCCAATGATATGATTGGTTTGAATGCATCAAGTGACTTTAAACCCAATGATAGGATTGGTTTGAATGCATCAAGTGACTTCAAACCCAATGATAGGATTGGTTTGAATGCATCATGTGACTTTAAACCCAATGATATGATTGGTTTGAATGCATCAAGTGACTTTAAAACCAATGATAGGATTGGTTTGAATGCATCATGTGACTTTAAAACCAATGATAGGATTGGTTTGAATGCATCATGTGACTTCAAACCCAATGATAGGATTGGTTTGAATGCATCATGTGACTTTAAACCCAATGATAGGATCAGTTTCTTAGTAATTATCATAACCGGGTACATGTATTATGCATATCATACACCATAAGAATCAAACTTTTAACCCCTACGTTATATCAAATTTTTCTACCTGTATTTCTATAACAAACAAGAAGTTATGCAAATTAGGTTGTTATTGTGATCAGGTAATGATGCATACTAATTTAGGCAGATGATTTTCAACCCACCTATTCACATAGTTCATACCCACCATAGACTCTGGTCAGTACAAATGATTACCTCATAGATTTCCTTTCACGTCACGTAACACAACACCGAGAGGTGGCGGGTTTCAGAGCAAAACAGAAAATAAAAGAGTACTCGAAGATAAAATTACTTATGACTACCCCACCTACATGTAGCTATGACTAGTGAAATCGGTGTCTTACCTTACCAGTGTCCTCCGCATAGTAAAAGTATACTGCTGATAGGGTGACGGGGGTTGGCATTGCCCCAGGACACTAGATCCATGGGGGTAACTAGTATTCCAAAACAGAGGCCGAAACAGTTCTGCATGAGGGCATAGGCCAAAAGCGAGACCTAGAATTTCCAAGGAGCACTGACAGGAGAAATTTCTCCGCACAAATTTGTGATTGCCGAAACTGCTCTATCGCCTATATGCAGGAGTCCATGTGGCCATTCAGGCAGGGTCAATAATTAAAGTTTGACCCGCAACAAGGGGACCCACCCTAAAAAGACCTTCCTCAATAGATTGTGTGTCTCTTAGGTAATAATTGATTAAGATGTTTTGCATTCTCCAGAAGCCTGTCCTAAATACATGTACGAGGGGGCACCTGATGTAAGAGCTAATGAGTTTGCGATCACACGAATCTCATGCACTCATACTTGGTGACTCTGTTGACCATGTGCTGAGGACGCCAACCGGTCATAAACCTC
Organism: Saccoglossus kowalevskii; assembly: GCF_978046115.1. Lineage (NCBI taxonomy): Eukaryota > Metazoa > Hemichordata > Enteropneusta > Harrimaniidae > Saccoglossus > Saccoglossus kowalevskii. The sequence goes on along the minus strand of NC_140655.1, from coordinate 34,368,400 downwards.
AAACACTGTTGAGGTGATCCACCTAGAAATGGAAGTCGGGGAGGCTGTTGCCCTGCCTCGACTCCCTAGTACGTCTTTCATAGCAACTCAAAGCTTGAATCGTGCAACTCCTTCTGATCCTCCAGGCTGACAATATTGGCCAAACAGGGGATGACGATCAGCTATGGATCATGCCCTGGAATTTGGTTCTTGGTGAGAAACCTGATTCATGTCTTTAGTACAGCTTGATTGTCCATAAAGGCGGCACAACCATCCTAACTTAGAACAATGCCTACTACTGTTTTCCACGTCAAATATTTCAATGGTGCTGATTCCAGCGTTTCAAAGGAAGGTTCCCTAGATTGGGATCTAGGCCTTCGATTATGAAAAGCAGTAAACAGTCTCCTTATAATAGAACAATCGGCTAGTCTTGTCCCCAAAGAATTCTTAATGGCGGGTGACAAGGCTGACCTATAACTAACGATTACTGCATAGGATAAACCTAACTCGTCAAACAGATGGACAGCAGCTACTTGGCCAACAGTGGGGTGGCATGGATCAACCTCCCTTCCACTACACCAATGAACGTATGCCTGCCACTTTGAGTCATAAGCTGTGTTGGTGGAACCTCTATTCGGCCCGGCCAGGATGTTGGCAGCCTGCTAAGATAAACCTTCCGTCTGTGCAAGTCTACTGAGAGACCCCATGCGTGTGGTACACTGCTTGGCTCATTGGTAGTGTGCCATCTGGTCAGGACAGCAGATCAGATATATCCGGAGGCACTACCAGTGTCTCGACTGACATTTTCAACAGTAGTGGAAACCAGGCCTTGGTTGGCCAAATGGGCGCCATCAGCGTCAAGATACAGTGGTGGTTTGCAATTAGCTCCACATTGCATTCCAAGCACCAATGGAGAATTTGCTTTGCTATAGCTGACAGCGATGGGGATCACCACCACTGTGTTGTCCGTGCGGAGCAAGACTGTGTTGTCCGTGCGGAGCAAGACTGTGTTGTCCGTGCAGAGCAAGACTGTGTTGTCCGTGCGGAGCAAGACTGTGTTGTCCGTGCGGAGCAAGACTGTGTTGTCCGTGCGGAGCAAGACTGTGTTGTCCGTGCGGAGCAAGACTGTGTTGTCCGTGCGGAGCAAGACTGTGTTGTCCGTGCGGAGCAAGACTGTGTTGTCCGTGCGGAGCAAGACTGTGTTGTCCGTGCGGAGCAAGACTGTGTTGTCCGTGCGGAGCAAGACTGTGTTGTCCGTGCGGAGCAAGACTGTGTTGTCCGTGCGGAGCAAGACTGTGTTGTCCGTGCGGAGCAAGACTGTGTTGTCCGTGCGGAGCAAGACTGTGTTGTCCGTGCGGAGCAAGACTGTGTTGTCCGTGCGGAGCAAGACTGTGTTGTCCGTGGACTTGTTTGTCCATTGGGTGCACTCCCCAACGTGTGAGAGAGGCAACCGTTATCAGAGTCATCGCCGTGACGAGTGGGTCCAAGGAGACCTCCTGCCCAAGGTTGGTAATTTCCACCCACCAGGGCAAGGCATCACTCACTTGGTCTGAGAGAATAACTCACCTCTCCAGTTCCCGTAGGTGAAACCGGTGTTGCAACAAAGTGCGTTGCACCGGGTGGCTGCACAATGCAGCTTGGGGAACTACCCTACAAACTGACGTCAACCCAATGATGCACATCAGTTCTCTGAGAGACACAGAGGGACTAGACGCTGACTAGACCAGTCAGATAGACTGCTTATTGCTAATTGCTTCTGTGTAAAACTCCATGCCTAGAAACACCAACTGACATGTCGGGTGTGGATGGGACTTTCTTCAGATTTACTAGAAAGCCTAATTGGTGAAGTAAATCCTGTGTTAGCCTTACCTACTCGGCCAACAACCCCTTGTTTTGGTTGTGTAAACCTTGCTCACTTCCTTATAAGTGAAAAGGGGGGGTTAACGATGTTCAATGGAGAGGTCTAGCTGGGGTTGGGATCGGGGGAGGGTTCAGACCGGGGGATACAAGGAGGAGCCACTCTTTGAATGCGAACTTCCTGGAGTGCTTTCTCCTGCTTGCCGCCCAAGAGACGTCTGCAGTGGAGGAATCACTCTCTGAGAAACCTTAGTTCCACCACTGCCGGGCTCCCACTGGACAATGCAGCATCCTAGATACTGGTAGTCGAAAATGAGGACCTCCCATGCATACATGTACTAACACTCATCTCACCTATGCTGGGAGAGCCATCCAAACAGACAGTGCGACTAGCCTGAGCTTCGGCAATCAGTCTCGACATAAAGGCGGTTTTGAAATTCCTAGAGATTTGGATCCCAATTAGAGCACATGCACTCATGGCAAAAACCCCGAACCCCAAACGCATTCTAAACAAAGGTGACATTTGATGTGTGGCAAGATCGAGTTGATTTTTTTGGGCGACGACCCGGGAGGTGAGGAGCTCTTCTTGGAGTGCTTTCCTTCCTTCTAGTTCATTTTAACTACGCTAAGAAATGAACAAGGCATGCATGAGTGGAAGAAATTACAGTTGAAACTGACACAATGAAGCCCTACAAAAGTCAGTTAACCACTTTAAGTGGTCAAGTGCGTCATCCGAGTTTTATTGCGTGCTGTACAAAAAGAATACAGGGCTCCCAAAGACAAATTTTATCCTCCCAGACACCACATCTTACTGTTACCAACGGTCACAGGAGTACCTCAGAAAGCTCAGTCGAAAAACTACTGACTGAACAACACTGTTTCGTAATATGCACACTCGAAGTAAACAGAGAGAGTGAACATAAGGCAAGATGGTGAAGACCTTTTGATCTTGGTCATGTGTTACGTGACGTGGAAGAAACATGGAAGAAAATCTATGAGGTCATGGGGCTTCTCCTGATCTAGATTTCTCTCTCCGCCGTTGGCTGAATTACAGATTAATGCCTACAGTTCAAAATAGTCATTTTGACTGATCGAGTCTATGGTGGATAATTCAACATAGTGAATTGGTTCCTGGATGTCCAATCCTGAGGAGGTAGACTCACCATAAACAATACCCATACAGGAAGCTGAACTATGATGGCAGCAATACTCGTGTAAAACTGTAATTCTGTAGCACTGAAATAACAAATTTGATGAAGTGATATTTAGCTGTGTGAAGTAAAGGTGAAGTTTAGCTATGCAACAATGCTAAACATGTGAAGTTAAGGTGACGTTTAGCTATACAACAATGCTAAACATGTGAAGTTAAGGTGACGTTTAGCTATGCAATAGTGCTAAACATGTGAAGTTAAGGTGAAGTTTAGCTATACAACAATGCTAAACATGTGAAGTTAAGGTGACGTTTAGCTATACAACAATGCTAAACATGTGAAGTTAAGGTGACGTTTAGCTATACAACAATGCTAAACATGTAAAGTTAAGGTGAAGTTTAGCTATACAACAATGCTAAACATGTGAAGTTAAGGTGAAGTTTAGCTATACAACAATGCTAAACATGTGAAGTTAAGGTGACGTTTAGCTATACAACAATGCTAAACATGTGAAGTTAAGGTGACGTTTAGCTATACAACAATGCTAAACATGTGAAGTTAAGGTGACGTTTAGCAATACAACAATGCTAAACATGTAAAGTTAAGGTGTAGTTTAGCTATACAACAATGCTAAACATGTGAAGTTAAGGTGACGTTTAGCTATACAACAATGCTAAACATGTGAAGTTAAGGTGACGTTTAGCTATACAACAATGCTAAACATGTGAAGTTAAGGTGACGTTTAGCAATACAACAATGCTAAACATGTAAAGTTAAGGTGTAGTTTAGCTATACAACAATGCTAAACATGTGAAGTTAAGGTGACGTTTAGCTATACAACAATGCTAAACATGTAAAGTTAAGGTGAAGTTTAGCTATACAACAATGCTAAACATGTGAAGTTAAGGTGACGTTTAGCTATACAACAATGCTAGACATGTGAAGTTAAGGTGATGTTTAGCTATACAACAATGCTAAACATGTGAAGTTAAGGTGACGTTTAGCTATACAACAATGCTAAACATGTGAAGTTAAGGTGATGTTTAGCTATACAACAATGCTAAACATGTGAAGTTAATGTGACGTTTAGCTATACAACAATGCTAAACATGTGAAGTTAAGGTGAAGTTTAGCTATACAACAATGCTAGACATGTGAAGTTAAGGTGAAGTTTAGCTATACAACAATGCTAAACATGTAAAGTTAAGGTGAAGTTTAGCTATACAACAATGCTAAACATGTGAAGTTAAGGTGACGTTTAGCTATACAACAATGCTAAACATGTGAAGTTAAGGTGACGTTTAGCTATACAACAATGCTAAACATGTGAAGTTAAGGTGACGTTTAGCTATACAACAATGCTAAACATGTGAAGTTAAGGTGACGTTTAGCTATACAACAATGCTAAACATGTGAAGTTAAGGTGAAGTTTAGCTATACAACAATGCTAGACATGTGAAGTTAAGGTGAAGTTTAGCTATACAACAATGCTAGACATGTAAAGTTAAGGTGAAGTTTAGCTATACAACAATGCTAAACATGTGAAGTTAAGGTGACGTTTAGCTATACAACAATGCTAAACATGTGAAGTTAAGGTGACGTTTAGCTATACAACAATGCTAAACATGTGAAGTTAAGGTGACGTTTAGCTATACAACAATGCTAAACATGTGAAGTTAAGGTGAAGTTTAGCTATACAACAATGCTAAACATGTGAAGTTAAGGTGACGTTTAGCTATACAACAATGCTAAACATGTGAAGTTAAGGTGATGTTTAGCTATACAACAATGCTAGACATGTGAAGTTAAGGTGATGTTTAGCTATACAACAATGCTAAACATGTGAAGTTAAGGTGATGTTTAGCTATACAACAATGCTAGACATGTGAAGTTAAGGTGATGTTTAGCTATACAACAATGCTAAACATGTGAAGTTAATGTGACGTTTAGCTATACAACAATGCTAGACATGTGAAGTTAAGGTGACGTTTAGCTATACAACAATGCTAGACATGTGAAGTTAAGGTGATGTTTAGCTATACAACAATGCTAAACACGTGAAGTTGAGGTGATGTTATCTACATATAACAAAACTAAACATGTGAAGTCAGACTGTGACAGGGGCCAACTAGATCAGTGATTATTTTCACATGCACAAAACATTAGTCCACAAGGTGATACCTTTACTTACGAATAATTGTATTTCTCTCCACTCAGCAATTTTTTGGAAAAAACATTTTGGAAACTGCAACAAAACGAAATAAAGATGATCAAAGTGACACTCTAGGGGATGCTGAATTGTTCATGTTATGAACATCAAGTTACAAATATTAAGTCAGGAAAACATTTTAGTTACAAAAATAACCATGCCCTTATTCTTAGAAACCACACCCAAATTGTAACTATGTTCAATTACTTTCGGCACTTTGAGTTATGGGCAACATATATTTTTGCTTTATTTGAACATCCACGTTTAGTAACTCAAATTTTAATTAACAGTTAACCAAATTTCGAGTTACTTGCAACATACATCATTGAACATAACAAAAAGTTTTGTTAACTGTTAATTTGAGTTACTAAATGTGTACGTTCAACAAGAATAGCAATTTATATTGTCCGTAACTCAATGTTCACTAATTAACTAATTAAACACTGAGTTACAATTTAGAGGTGGTTTGGCAAAAGAGGCCATAGTTTCTAAAATGAGGGCATGGTAATGTCTAACAATTCAGCATCTCCATTCTGAATAGCAGCTAGTTTTAATATTATTGTTTAGCTATTAAGATCAGTTATTCATGTTCTTTGATCAACAGCATACATAGCATAACTTACCAATCAACAAAATTAGTTGATATAGCTGCAGCAAAACCAATAATATTGAAATTAATTTCAAATGCACTTGTTAAAGCCAGACCACCCATGACTGGTATTAGGGATAAATTGACGAGTAATCCAGTCTTCTCTCGTAACACAACGAATGCTATGAGTACCGTAAATAGAGGGGATGTACTTTTTATCGTCTCTGTAAATGACACTGCAATATTCTTCAGACTAACTAAACCTAGCACTACCGTTGTGAACCTACAGGGAGAAAAAAGAAAAAATACACTATTTAAAAAAAAATGTATACACAGATTAACACAAAAGGAGAAACACAAAAGGAAACAACCTACCTCATTATACCTAGAAAGAACATTGTCATTAAAAAATGCGGAGGATTTTCTTCCCTTTTGACATGTTGATAAAAACAGCATGGTACATATAGTTTAAAAAATCCACAGCATGTTGTCACTAACATTTGAACAGCACCTAGAATGTATGTAACCAAACAAAAGTCAGATTGAATTTATTGGACAACTCCATTTTACGGGCCAGCTTCAATAATACTGCCCTCAGTGTCAACTAATGCAAAAAAAGATGACATCACATCAATTGGAACACAAATACTGATTAAATTACTCCAACTGAAACTGTATGATGACATTAAATGCATGACAACACAACGAATGACGACATCAGATGAATGACAAGACAAAGAATGATGACATCAGATGCATGACAAGACAAAGAATGATGACATCAGATGCATGACAACACAAAGAATGATGACATCAGATGCATGACAACACAAAGAATGATGACATCAGATGCATGACAACACAAAGAATAATGACATCAGATGCATGACAACATAAAGAATGACGACAACAGATGCATGACAACACAAAGAATGACGACATCAGATGCATGACAAGACAAAGAATGATGACATCAGATGCATGACAACACGAAGAATGATGACATCAGATGCATGACAACACGAAGAATGATGACATCAAATACATGACAACACAAAGAATGATGACATAAAATGCATAACACAAAGAATGATCACATAAGATGCATGACAACACAAAGAATGATGACATAAAATGCATAACACAAAGAATGATGACATCAGATGCATGACAACACGAAGAATGATGACATCAGATGCATGACAACACGAAGAATGATGACATCAAATACATGACAACACAAAGAATGATGACATAAAATGCATAACACAAAGAATGATCACATAAGATGCATGACAACACGAAAAATGATGACATCAAATGCATGACAACACAAAGAATGATGACAACAGATGCATCACAACACAAAGAATGACGACATCAGATGCATGACAACACAAAGAATGATGACATCAAATGCATAACACAAAGAATGATGACATCAAATGCATGACAACACAAAGAATGATGACATTAAATGCATGACAACACAAAGAATGATGACATCAAATGCATGACAACACAAAGAATGATGACGTAAGTTGTCCTAATACACACTGCACCTTTTTAAGCGAGAAACTAAGGCTTGGTAAAAAATAATCTGGTTTTCAATCATTGTGTGAATATCAGTTTTTTTCAGAAAAAAAATCGAAATAAATGTCAATGATAACTTTTGAATATAAATGAAAAGCTAAATAAACATCAATTTCAGAAAACAATCATCAATTTAGACGCAATGTAAAAAATACTGAATTTTTATTAAGATGCACCATAGGAATCCCACAATGCACCATATGAATCCCACAATGCACCATATGAATCCCACAATGCACCATGAGAGTACCACAATTACATTAGTGTTTATTGATTTAACAATACATCAAAAATGAGTTGTATAACAAAGAATACATCAAAAATGAGTTGTATAACAAAGACCACTTTTAGCGTTTACTTCCTGAAATCTAATCTTGTATGGTATTCCAACAACTTGATTTCAATACAAATAACAGATGTTGTGGTGTCAAAATTTTTATGAGGTAAACTGACACAGAATACTATTTACAAGACACAGTTAAATACAGATGTAATAATTCATGATGTATAGAAACCAAACATTCCAGAAACTACAAATGTACCCAAATTAGGTCACAGTTTTTGCAAAAGAACTATGTGTCAATAAAAAGGTCAGACTGCTGAATTTAAGTAAGACAGTTCAAATTGGTGTTACTTACCTAACAGACTTGGATCGCCACCGAGAACTGATAATATATACTTATTTAGGAACAGTGTACAAAAACTGAACAAATACCACAGTATAAGATATACAAAGGCTGTAAAGTTGAGAAGACCATCTTTGCTTTCTCCCTTCTTAACAACAAGTGTTCTTGGTGCTTCTATGAACTGTTCAACAGATTTGCCACTATTTGGGGTGTAGTTTTTAAAATCATCTTTCAAGGTTTCTCTAGTGGCCTCGTATAATTTTAATGCACCTTTACCAGTTGGTATGGCACTGTTAGTAAAACTATGCGCCCGTTCTCGGAATGTATTCTCATTTTGGCTACTATCTGATTTAAGTCTATCTCGTGTTTGATTTGATTCATAATTTGTCACACTCGCATTCAACTTGGCTGCGAGTTTTTGTTGACCTATTTCTTTTTCCTTTTCTGAGTCAGAAATAGTTCTATGCCTCCCTCCATTACGAGCAACACTTTTAATTGCCTCAATATCATACTGAAAAATATTACGGATTAACGGTTTATTATCAGATTGTCTGGATGAATCTGTACTTTGCAGCGTGTCTTCTAAGAATGAACAATCTTGGGCATATCTTGACAATGATGATGGAGAAAGATCTTGAAATCGTCGTGGTGATGATGGCGGAGTAGAAGAATGTCTCCTTTGGACAGAAGTCAAAAGATCTGTATTACTTACAGATGTTCTTGTAGATTTTTTACCACCATGCCAAATACCATCTTGGTTATTCATCTCAATAATACAAACACCTTTTCACTTCAATAACGTCACGACTCCATGATCAGTGATGCAGTTTCCTAATAACATAACAAGTAAAATAAATTAAACATTTAATTTTGTTTATAAATAAGAAAGTCACATAAACAAGTTTTAACAAATAATTCCATTACTTAATGTCTGTTAGTAATTGCATGTTTTAAACATTAACGGATAGAGCATGTCACAGATATTGCTCCAGAACAGAACGAGTAGACAAAATGGCCACCAGTCAGCCATTTTGAATCCTATGAGAAAAACAAATAAAGGTCCAATCATGTTTACTGTACATACAAAGTTCGAACAATTCAGGTCATGGACTACTGAGATTCAGATCCGGAACTGCAAAAATTCTAAAATTAATTCTAAAATGGCTGCCATTCAGGAATGTTGAACTGTGAATGAATGCACGTGCATATGTGTGACATGTATGATAAATAAATTAATTTTGAAAATGAACGGTCATGACATCACAGATATGGACCTAGAAACAAGATGGCTAACAGTCAGACATTTTGAATCTGATCTGAAAAACACACAATGAAGTACATCAAGGTCCTACAATGAACAATGTATGTACCAAGTTTGAATATACATGACCATGACCAAGATTTGGTTCCAAAATAGAAGAAATGCTTACTGGTAATTTCATCATAGACTTTAGAAAGAGAGGGACAGGCAACTACATTATTTCTTTTGTTTTAACCTGGGTTATAATCCTCTTCTAAAGTCATCAAATTAAAACACCCTAGTTACTTCGAAAATAGCACAACTCAAGTAAAACGCACAATAATTTGAACAACAGACATTTTATTTTTGAGAAATTGGGCGAAAATAAAGCCATCTAAAAAAATTATGGACGAGCTCTGGTCCTCAGACAGTTAGGAAATTTCAGGATTATGACTTTAAAATATAAACTAGCAAAACCGAAATATGCGAGTATCCTTGAAAATAGTATGATTTAAGTGAAACTGTGAAATCAAAGAAAGCTTAGAAAGAACTCCCATGTGCTGAGAGCATTGGAGACACATTAAATATAATTCGAAATTACTTAGCTGAAAACTAATTATGCAAATCAGAAAATTAATATGACCAGATTTGAGTGTAAAACTAATGAGGTCTGCGCAATGTAACAGAAAATCTATGTCTCCAAGTTTAATTGAAATGTGATTAGAACCAAAAAATTATGAATTATTATGCTTATTAGGGAATTAATATGAACAGATTTTTACCCCAAACTAATTAGGTTTGTACATTGTCCTAGAGCATCTTTGTACTAAGTTTCATTGAAATGGAATAATTAGTACCGTGAAAACTTCAAAATTTCGACCCCTCTTAAAATTCGTCCGCCTATTTATTTGCCGGGTTTTCGGTGTTTTATTTACTTCCAAATTTTCGACTCCACTAAAAATTGCCGACTCATTCTTATTCGAAAATTGCGACCAGTTTTAGTTTTCCCCCAAACGAAAAAAACAACGATGTGAGCGTTCAAACGGGACCTTCCTCGAAGGCATGAATCCGAGTTTCTGATTGACTGAGAGATTTTTATTTTATTGGTAACGAAAATATATTCTAAATAAAGTTTCAAATAAAAACGAACACAAAAATCTCGGCATGCTGCGTTTCTGAATTGTTGATTATTACTGTACTCAGTAGTGATTATAATAATGTACACAAAATAAATTTGTTGAATGGTTATGAAATACAAATAAAAGTCAACTTAGTTTCATCGTAAGCGAATGATTCCGGTCTCGTATAAACGTTTGATGCTGTAGGATATCCGCCATGTTCTCTTAGGTCAAATAGGTCAAATCGCTAATTAACCAATCAAAAAGCTGGATGATGCCAATGTGTTCAAATTACCATAGCTTATTTAAATATGTTAATGTTATTGAACGCAATGCGGAAGAGATTGATGTTGTAGTACGATATTTTGGCTTGGATTTTGATGCGAAAACGGCATGATTTTTTTTAAATAAAAAAATTAGTTGTTTTTAAAAAATAAACTGGTCATCTGAAGAATAATTTAACATTGTTCACAGTGATAACAGCTCATTCTCGAAAGGAAGCTTACCCACTCACGCTAGTCACGATAAAAATCATACACGTGTACTCTTGAATAGACAAACGTCAATGACTACGGTAAAACTTAGACTATTTTAGCCGGCAGGATTGATTGAAATGTCCGAAAAATGATGCCAAAATACACCTTAAAAGTCCCATTTTATTTTCTTAAATCCCATTTTATTTTTTAATCCAAGGGCGAATTTACGGCAGAATTTGGTCCCTCAAATAAGGGACACGTGTGCTTTGATTCTAACCGGATACATTGCACTGGGTCGGGGAGATAGTTTGCTAAACTTCCATGCATCTTTTGTCCAATGGGTACCTGTACTTCGAACATTCGCAAGTTTTTCTAGGTAGTGCGAGACAGCTTTGTCTTTTGACCTATTAGTTTTGTGCTGACCTCTTCTCCGCGTCTTGATGTTTTGTTTTGCTTGTCATAATACTCACTGATTGATGACTTTGTTTAGATTTTGAGTTACAACTCGGCCACGACCTTTGCTTTTACCGTGAAACATGAGGAAGTTTACGTCAATTGACGGACATTGCATTTTTTAAAAACTAATGAAGCACACTGTCTATCATCCCCATTTTTCATTTGCTGATTTCTATTCTGAAAAATTCCACCGTCCGAAAATGCACCTTAATTTTGACTCTAAAAACACGTCACATATCTAACACCAATTATTAAAAACCGGTCGAAATTTTGGAGTTTTTACGGTACTTTAGATATCAGTGTGAAAGCTTAAAATTGGTTAATTATGCAAATTAGGTAATTAATATGTACAGATTTTAACCCACAATTATTCAGGTCTGTCTATTGTCCTACAGCATCCATGTACATTCATTGATATGTGATGTATAGTACCTGAGATATCAGTGTGAAAGTTGGTTAATTATGCAAATTAGGTGATTAATATGCACAAATATTTACCGGAAACTAATTGGGTCTGCATAATTCTAGATTCATTGAAATGTGATGATTAGTACTTTAGATATCAGTAGAAAAGCTGAAAATTAATTATGCAAATTAGGTAATTAATATGCACAATTATTTACCCTAAAACTAATTAGGTAATTAATATGTACTGATATTACCATAAAAACTATCAGGTCTGTGCAGTGTCGTATGACATCTATGTACCAAGTTTCATTGAAATGTGATGATTAGTACTTGAGATATCAGTGGAAAAACCGAAAATTGACTAATCATTAGGCAAATTAAGTAATTAGTATCCACGGATTATTACCAAAAACTAATCAAAATCTAGCATTAGTTCAGAGCATCTATGTACCAAGTTTCATCAAAATCCAATGAGTGGTTCTTTAGATATCAGTGGAACAGTCATAGAACAGCTAAAAATTAGCTAATTATCATGCAAATTAGGTAATTAACGAGCATGGATTTTTACCAAAACCTAATCAAATCTGCGCATTGGCCCAGAGCATCTATGCACCAAGTTTCATCAAAAACTGATGTATGGTTCTTGAGATAGCAGTGGAACAGTCGGACACACATACACACACACACACATACACACACACACACATACACACATACACACATACACACACACATACAGACACACTAACTGCAAAGACTCCCATTTTGTGCTTCGCACATGGGAGTCAAAAACATAATCATGTTTTTATTTTCCCGAAAACGGGCGAAAATGTGGCAGTCACAGGATAAGTATTAGTCAGCCATTTTTGATCTAATTGTAAAACAAATTGTCATGAACGGGGACTAAAAAGTGAGTGACTGAAGTCACAATGTATCAAATTTAAATATTCTGTAAATATTCTGTTAAATATTCTGAAGAACCCGGATGTTGGTAGAGAGCTAGTACACACGTGTGTGAGCTGACCTCCGCAACCAGCACTATTTTCAACGATAATTTCTACAGCAATCGGTTCGCCTAGACTACCTATTACAAACACGTGTAAATAGGTTTACCAAGCCGTTTTTTTTGGGTGTATTTATGGAACGTTTAGAACGGAAAAGACGCAGAATGCAGTCATCAACCAGCTCCACGTGTAGTTCTGAAGCGATGGACATGACGGCCAAGGAATGTTCAGGTACTGTTGTACAAAACAATGCTTCGCAACAACTTTTGATTGATCCTTTTCCTGACCTCACTACGCCAGAATTGAAAATATTAGCAAGCATTTTTACGAAACAAAATAATGATCTTGCTAATAAGATAACTGAAGTTAAATCGGAATTGACGGATAAAATCTCGGCCATGGCGACACAGCTGGAGCTTAATATTCATGAAGTAGGCAGTTTGAAAGTTAAAGTCAAGGAAAATGATACTAATATTGAACATTTGCACTCTGAAATTGAAATTTTGTGTGGAAACTTGGAAAAGGAGCGATATGATCGGGAAACAGCCCAAATACAGCTTGACAGATATAGCCGAAAATGCAATGTCATTGTTCGTGGTATGCAGTACGAAGCAGGTGAGGATATAACAGAAAAAATTCGAAAACTACTTATTGAGGAATTGAAAATTGCTACTGCTGACAAAATGCTTTTTAGCAGTTTACACCGTTTATTTAAACCAAGTAAAGAGCGTCCATGTCCGCCAGTTGTTATCCGATGTGTATTTCTCAAGGACAGAGACGAGATTCTTGGAAGAGGGTCGCTATTGAAGGAAACTAACTTTATTATTCATGAACACTTGCCACCAAGTCTACAGAAAGCACGGAATAAACTATTACCAGCATATTATAAAGCTAAAAAGAATAATGCTCGTGTTCAGATTCGTGTACCACAGGGTGACGTTTGTGCACTCCTCGTGGTTAATGGGAAAATAACTAAACGTGTTGCAGCTGTAAACTGATGTAACTATTTGGTTTCAGCCTTCCTTAGATAATGTAATGATATTCATAATGCAACACATTGTACTCAGTAATATTGCTGTACTAAGGTTTTGATTTGTGGGGGTCATAGCTTCGTTGCTCACATATTGTTTGAAAATTTACATGTGCGGTTTTTTAATTTCAACACCGCTGTTACTAGTATTTGCCAAAATTCTATGGTGTATATGTTTGCTTGTATTATATTGGTTATATGTGGTTTTTAGTCGTTTATTAATGTTTTATTTGTTTTTTATTGTCTTCTTCTGTTATCTTTGTCCTTATCGTTTCATTTTTCTACTTACCGGTATTTTTGTTTGTTCCCATGAATATACATGTATGGTAATTTGGCCCAGAAACACCTGTGGCTGGTATAAATTAAACTGTCGTAGTATATGGCCGTAGCTCTTAAAGTCGAAATTGCTTCCTTTAACTGTAATGGTATAGCCAATTCATTAAAAAGACGGGAAATGTTTACTTGGATGAGGAATAAAAATCATAATATATTTTGTTTGCAAGAAACACACTCTATATTGGACCAAGAATGTCTTTGGAATTCTGAATGGGGCGGGGATATAATTTTCAATCACGGTACGGGAAACCAACGTGGTGTGGCTATTTTTATAAAGAATAATTTATCTTACGTTATTCATAATCAAAGAAATGGTCAAGATGGGAGATGGATTATGATCGAAATGACAGTTGATTGCTTACGTTTTACCATAGTATGTTTATATGCTCCAAATAATGACAACGCAAATTTTATAGATAACATTATTTCCAATCTTGGCGATTTTTGCAATTCTACGGAAATAATTATCTGTGGAGATTTCAATACGGTCCAAAATGAAATAGTTGACAGGGCGGGTAACACAAGACGTAACTATCACCCCCGGGCAAGAAATAAAATTCAACAATTAATGTTAACTTGGGATTTAGTTGATGTTTGGCGACTGCACAATCCAGATGTTAGACGATATACTTGGAGGAGGGGTAAACAAGCTAGTAGAATTGATTATATCCTGGTACCTTTTTCACTTGTATCCAAAATTACTATGACAACAATTGGAGAGAGTTTTCACTCAGATCATTGTTTAATTAGTATTGGTGTCGAAACCAGTACGTTTCAACGAGGGAAAGGGTATTGGCATTTTAACACTTCCTTGTTGAGTGATGATAAATTTGTGAATCAGACTAAACAATTTATTACCGACTTTTTCGATAACAATATTGGAACTGCAAATCCTCATTATGTATGGGACTCGTTTAAGTGTGCTTTAAGGGGTCATTGTATAAAGTTTGGTTCAATTAAGAAAAAAAAATATAAAGAAAGGGAAAACTCGCTACTCTTCGATATTAATAAGCTACAATGTTTGATTGATTCCACTGATAGCCCATCCACTTATAATTTACAACAACTTTCTTCAAAACAGGAGGAACTTGAATTATTGTATTCTGAAAAAACTGCTGGTGCAATGATTCGTTCTAAAGTTCGCTGGTCATTGAAAGGTGAACGCCCTAATAAATACTTTTTAAATTTGGTGCATAGGAATTATTCACGTAAAAATGTAACTAGATTGATTTTGTCCGATGGCACGGTATTATCTAATCCTGGTGATATCTTGAAAAAGGAAGTAAAATTCTATGCTAATTTATACTCTTATAACGGTGCTGAATCGCCGAATAACAACCAGAATGATAGTTTCTATCCACACAATTATAAACTATGTTTGGACGAAAAGAGGCAATTACTATGTGAAGGCTCCATTACACCAGCTGAGCTTTTGAATGCCATTCAATCTTTTCCAAATGGAAAATCGCCAGGTTTGGATGGTATTCCCATCGAAATATACAAAACGTTTTATCCACAGCTGTGTAGTCATATAATACAATGTTTTAATTATTCGATGGAGTGTGGGAGAATGTCACTTTCTCAGAGAGAGGGACTTTTAACATTGCTTTTAAAACAGGACCCTCAGGGGCATGATAAAACCCTACTCTTTTAAAAAATTGGCGGCCATTAACTCTACTATGCTGCGATTACCGCATTTTAGCAAAATGTCTTTCACTTCGAGTTAAAAAAGTTATTTCTGATATCGTCGGGCATGACCAAACTGGGTTTATTCATGGGAGGTTTATTGCCGACAACATCAGAAGAATTTTAGAAATTATTGAATATTATGAGCATGAAAATGAACCTGGGCTTATATTTATAGCTGACTTTGAAAAGGCATTTGATAAGCTAAGTTGGAAGTTTATAATTCGAAGTCTAATTTTTTTCAATTTTGGTTCCTCATTCATTTCTTGGGTAAAGGTTATATATAACAGTATTTATAGTCGTATTATTAATTTTGGTAATATTTCAGATACATTTCACCTTTTTCGAGGCGTTCGGCAAGGGTGTCCGTTATCGCCATATTTATTTGTCATTAGCGTAGAACTACTAGCTATTCGGGTGAGAAGTTGTGTCAATATTAAAGGTTTATTCATAGGACCAATAGAAAACAAAGTGTCACAATACGCAGACGACACAAATTTTCCAATAGAAGCTAGTTATGATTCGTTTATTGCTTTATTCAATATCCTTGAAGAATTTTCTAAGATCTCTGGTTTATCGCCTAATTATGATAAATGTAAGGTGTTGCGCATTGGTTTTTTAAAAAATACAGACTTTCATATTGACACTCCGTATCCCTTAGTATGGATTGATGGTGCTGTCGATGTTCTTGGTATTCCTGTTGATTTATCTCAATTGACCTATGTAAATTTTAACTATCGCATTGAAAAGGCGAGGAAGATACTGCAACCATGGTACGGAAAGGGTCTGACTATATTTGGAAAAATTACAATTATAAAATCTTTGATAATTTCTCAGTTCACCCATCTTTTTATGTCTCTACCATCTCCTGGTGATGAGTTCTTTAAGAAATATGAAAATATTGTTTTCCCGTTTATTTGGGGTGGGAGGAGAGACTTTGTTAAACGAAATGTACTGTACAAGTCATATGAGAAGGGTGGTGTTAAACTTACTAATTTAAGAGCATTCAATAAAGCTTTGAAAGCAGTTTGGATTCCGCGTATTTACCATAATGATACTTCCTTTTGTAGTAAAATATTTAAATACTTTCTCTCCGACTTTGGTGGTGCCCTGGTTTACTTCGCTAAGCTGGGTAAACCAGACCTATTTAAGTTCGACCCTTTTCGATCAAGTTTTTTAAAAGATATAATTTCAGCATGGTTGCAGTATAATTATATGAGTGCAAGTAACATAGAAAATATACTTCAAGAACTAATATGGAATACCGGTAATTCTAATATTCGGATTGACAACACGACTGTTGCTTGGAAACGTTTTATACAACACGGTATAATATTTATTAATGATCTTTTGAATGCAGACTGTACTTTTTACACGTTTCAAGAATTGGTATCAAACTACGGGAATGTATGTATTCAATTTGAATATCGACAGTTATTATCAGCAATTCCATCTATGTGGAAGCGCAGTGTTGTTGAATCTAACATGTCAAAACTAATGGTCTGTATGCCAAACATGCATAACAATATCTGGCTGTCAGGAACTAAGGTTAATAAAAATATTTACCTTTGGTATTGCCATGAGGAATTTCCTGATTTAACCCCCTCAGCTATACAGCAATATTGGCTGGACATTTTGAACACCCCTTTACCTTGGCAAAATATTTATCTTGCTCCCTTTTCTATTACTACCGATGCCAAATTACGCTATTTTCAATATAAAATTAATATGAAAATATTGCCTTCAAACAGGTTGTTGTGCTTGTGGGGCTTAATTGATTCCCCCCTGTGTTCATTTTGTGGAGAAGTTGAGGAAGACTATTTTCATTTATTTTGGGACTGTAGATATGTATTTGTATTTTGGACATCAGTCAATGAATGGTTTTCTTTCATTACAGGTGATACTTTGACGTTAAGGGCAGTAACATGTATTTTGGGGGATGTATACAATGCTAGACCATTACATAATACTATGTTATTATTGACACGCTATTATATATTTAAATGTAAAATTGTTGGGACAAAACCAGACATTGGTGGTTTTAGATCATATATCAAATTAATTTATCATACAGAGAAGAAAGTCGCAATTATAGAAAACAGACAGGGAAGTCACAATAAAAAATGGGGAGAATTCATTAATTATTTTGAAGCATAAGTCTGTATTTGTGTAGTAACCTGTAATGTTTTTGTGTATTGTATCTTTGTTTTGTTAAGCATATCAATAAAAAAAAAATAAAAAACATTACATCAGCAAAAAAAAAAATTAAAAAAAAAAAAAAAAAAAAAATATTCTGTACAGTACTGTAACACAGTTATTGACATGTAATAGACAATAAGTTATTGTGATGTTTACTTTTGATGACATGTATTTAAACAGTCTTCTCAGAATACTTGCTTAAAATTTGTTTAGGTCGTTTAAGGTGGGGATGCAGGGAAGAATACATTTAGAGGTGGAATTTCACTTTTTTAACTTTTTATATAGCAGAAAACGTCCTTGTTCTTGAGTGAAAATTTCAAAATTCTATTATGAGTAGAACACCTTACAAACTAAGTTTAAATTATTACAAACAAACACATGTGCCATGGTCTTACTTTAACTCTTTAATTTGTATAAATCTGGCTTAATTAATGTTGATTGATTGCTGGAACTTAACAGTAGTATGCAAATCATGTTTCGAGAAGACCAGTTACGCTTCCTGTGTACATTTTTCACCATGGAGCTAATTATGATTTCACATCACATTTTCACATCAGCTATCTTATATCCCGAGATTTAATTATTATATACAACAATGCCACAAGGAGTAAAAAGGAGAACAGGTGCGGAAAAAGAAAGACGGACAGTATGTTAAGAGAGAAAAAGAATGTTACTTTAGGAATCAGAGCGTGGTTCTTATCATAACCAGAGAGAAGACGCGATTTTTAGTGCATACTGTACTGAGTCCGACACAGAGTATGAAACGGACACAGAGTATGAAACGGACACAGAGTATGAAACGGACACAGGATCATACGTCCGTCCGTACAACTGATGAAACAGATACGCCTCGTCAAAAAAAGTGGGCCGTAATGACAATACAATGGAAGAAGATTCTGAAGTTCAGAGAAAAATTGACCTAATGTCTCTGAACGAATGCTTGGATTTTGAAAGTAACTTTGACCCTGCATGAAAAGACGCGACAAGGCTGGGGAGGTTTCTCGAGTTTGAATGGTGACTGTCATCGAGCTGTGGAGATGACTTCATCAAAACAAAAGGGAAACATTTCGAGATTAAATGAAAGAAAATTCTGGGAATGAGAGCAATCGGCAAAGGAAGACAGGCGCTCCATCAAACCAAGTTTTGTTGGACTTCCGCCACCAATTTCCATACAAAAACCACACCGCCATTTTGGCTTCAAATAAGTGAGGAGACAACCAAACAAAAATTTCTGTTGGCTGTCAGAAGAGTAACAATAAAAACATTTTTTCCAGAAATTAGGGAGACAATACTATTGCGATGCATAGTATACTTTGACATAGTCTATTAACGTTATTTTATTTTTATTATGACATCTGCGGGTCGGATTTTACCCCGGGCCCCTGGCGAGTCGTGATTTATAAACAATCAGCTGATCAGTAGGATGCATACATGTGCGTACAAGCTCCACCCACTGATGACTTTATAAACCGAGCAGGACATCAGAAGCTTGACTCACGAAGGCAGTTTCACCGACTCTGCGTTTTGTAGAACAAAAACGCAATTTTTTTAAAAAACAGTGTTGTTCCAGTTGTGGTACTCGATCTTTTCGTGGTGTTTCGACAGTGTCCAAAAGGTAAAGCAAAGCGTCATTCGTGGTTTCACGTAACTTTAAACAAAATGGCGATTATCTCAACTTCATTTTCGACTTCAGCCATGTCCCTCAAAACTATTTAGTTCCCAGACTATTTTGCCTTTGAAATTTTCAGGAACAATAGTTCGGGTCTGGCACAGTTCCGGTCTGGCACAGTTCCGGTCTGGCACAGTTCCGGTCTGGCACATTCAAAGTGCGTCAGTGGATTTATTGTTCTGAGAAGAAAAAAAGTAACCGCATTGTCAATCAGCAATAGAGTTAATTTTAAAATTCTAAAATCTTAGTGAACATATGTTTTAAACAAACCATTCGATAAACCTATGCGTTCGTAAGTTAAATAGTTTTAAACACAATTTAACTAAAAACGGACATTTTCAACCCATTTTCAATACTGTTAGCAACCACAAAAAATGCACCATACTGTCGAAAAGCTGGCTAAATAAATGTGGTGTATAACATGACAAAATTAACATATTTGTTAGTAGTGTAATTTATTGTTTAAAATTCCTAATATTAATCATGGGTACACACTGTTACCAAATGTATGTTTTCTTATTCATTTCTGCACCTTTATCTTATAATAAAATTGTTCAGAGCTCTGTAAAAAAAAAAAATTCTACTAATGTTTAGAGTAACATTTACAAGCACTAGCCCAGTAAATATCACACGCAACAAATATGTTTAAAATGTGAAGCTTGTGGATGAGCTCTAAAAACACCCATAGAGCTTCATCAAGGGCAATATTATGTGAAATATTTAACAAACTGAATTTGCGCAAATTGTACAAAATATTTAATAAACAATCAATTGTTTTCAGCACAGATATGTATGAATGCTTACAATCATTTTGGATTCAAATTTGATCATGTGTTCAAGGTTTTTTTGGACAGTGTTCCAACATCCATGAATTAATAAAGATTTGCTTCTGTTCTGAATTACTGTGGCCTGTAGAAGTTCAAATCAGAATTCTGGTGAATTCCAGCATCCGAATCATGGTGAATTCCAGCATCAGAATCCTGGTGAATTCCAGCATCAGAATCCTGGTGAATTCAGCATCAGAATCATGGTGAATTCCAGCATCAGAATCATGGTGAATTCCAGCATCAGAATCCGGGCGAGTTCCAGCATCAGAATCTAGGTGAATTCCAGTATGAGAATCCTGGTGAATTCCAGCATCAGAATCCTGGCGAATTCCAGTATCAGAATCCTGGCAAATTCTAGCATCGGAATCCTAGCAAATTCTAGCATCGGAATCCTGGCAAATTCTAGCATCGGAATCCTGCTGAATTCTAGCATCGGAATCCTGCTGAATTTTAGCATCGGAATCCTGCTGAATTATAGCATCGGAATCCTGCTGGATTCGAGCAATGGAATCCTGCTGAATTCGAGCAATGGAATCCTCCTGAATTCGAGCAATGGAATCCTGCTGAATTCGAGCAATGGAATCCTGCTGAATTCGAGCAATGGCATCCTGCTGAATTCGAGCAATGGAATCCTGCTGAATTCGAGCAATGGAATCCTGCTGAATTCGAGCAATGGAATCCTGCTGAATTCGAGCAATGGAATCCTGCTGAATTCGAGCAATGGAATCCTGGTGAATTCGAGCAATGGAATCCTGGTGAATTCCAGCATCAGAATCCTGGTGAATTCCAGCATCAGAATCCTGGTGAATTCCAGCATCAGAATCCTGGTGAATTCCAGCATCAGAATCCTGGTGAATTCCAGCATCAGAATCCTGGTGAATTCCAGCATCAGAATCCTGGTGAATTCCAGCATCAGAATCCTGGTGAATTCCAGCATCAGAATCCTGGTGAATTCCAGCATCAGAATCATGGTGAGTTCCAGCATAGTATGAGAATCCTGGTGAATTCCAGCATGAGAATCCTGGTGAATTCCAGCATCAGAATCCTGGTGAATTCCAGCATCAGAATCCTGGTGAATTCCAGCATCAGAATCCTGCTGAATTCCAGCATTGAAATCCTGCTGAATTCCAGCATTGAAATCCTGCTGAATTCCAGCATTGAAATCCTGCTGAATTCCAGCATTGAAATCCTGCTGAATTCCAGCATCAGAATCCTGCTGAATTACAGCATTAGAATCCTGCTGAATTACAGCATTAGAAAACTGGTGAATTCTAGCATCAGAATCCTGTTGAATTCCAACATCAGAATCCTGGGGAATTCCAGCATTAGAATACTGGTGAATTCCTGTATCAGATTCCTGGTGAATTCCAGTATCAGAATCATGGTGAATTCCACCATCAGAATCCAGGTGAATTCCACCATCAAAATCCTGGTGAATTCCAGCATTGAAATCCTGGTGAATTCCAGCATTGGAATCCTGGTGAATTTAAGCAATGGAATCTTGGTGAATTCCAGCATCAGAATCCTGGTGAATTCCAGCATCGGAATCCTGGTGAATTCCAGCATCAAAATCCTGGTGAATTCCAGTAGCAGAATCCTGGTGAATTCCAGCATCAGAAACCTGGTGAATTCCAGCATCAGAAACCTGGTGAATTCCAGCATCAGAATCCTGGTATATTCCAGCATCAGAATCCTGGTATATTCCAGCATCAGAATCCTGGTATATTCCAGCATCAGAATCCTGGTATATTCCAGCATCAGAATCCTGGTATATTCCAGCATCAGAATCCTGGTGAATTCCAGCATCAGAATCCTGGTATATTCCAGCATCAGAATCCTGGTATATTCCAGCATCAGAATCCTGGCGAATTCCAGCATCAGAATCCTGGTGAATTCCAGCATCAGAATCCTGGCGACTTCCAGCATCAGAATCCTGGTGACTTCCAGCATCAGAATCCTGGTGAATTCCAGCATTGGAATCCTGGTGAATTCAAGCAATGGGATCTTGGTGAATTCCAGCATCAGAATCCTGGTGAATTCCAGCATCAGAATCCTGGTGAATTCCAGCATCGGAATCCTGGTGAATTCCAGCAATGGAATCCTGGTGAATTCCAGTAGCAGAATCCTGGTGAATTCCAGTAGCAGAATCCTGGTGAATTCCAGTAGCAGAATCCTGGTGAATTCCAGCAATGGAATCCTGGTGAATTCCAGCATCAGAATCCTGGTGAATTCCAGCATCCGAATCCTGGTGAATTCCAGCATCCGAATCCTGGTGAATTCCAGCATCAGAATCCTGGTATATTCCAGCATCAGAATCCTGGTGAATTCCAGCATCAGAATCCTGGTGAATTCCAGCATCAGAATCCTGGTGAATTCCAGCATCAGAATCCTGGTGAATTCCAGCATCAGAATCCTGGTGAATTCCAGCATCAGAATCCTGGTATATTCCAGCATCGGAATCCTGGTGAATTCCAACATCAGAATCCTGGCAAATTCCAGCATCAGAATCCTGGTGAATTCCAGCATCAGAATCCTGGTGAATTCCAGCATCAGAATCCTGGTGAATTCCAGCATCAGAATCCTGGCGACTTCCAGCATCAGAATCCTGGTGAATTCAAGCAATGGGATCTTGATGAATTCCAGCATCAGAATCCTGGTGAATTCCAGCATCGGAATCCTGGTGAATTCCAGTAGCAGAATCCTGGTGAATTCCAGTAGCAGAATCCTGGTGAATTCCGGCATCAGAATCCTGGTGAATTCCAGTAGCAGAATCCTGGTGAATTCCAGCATCAGAATCCTGGTGAATTCCAGCATCAGAATACTGGTATATTCCAGCATCAGAATCCTGGTGAATTCCAGCATCGGAATCCTGGTGAATTCCAGCATCGGAATCCTGGTGAATTCCAGCATCTGAATCCTGGTGAATTCCAGCATCCAAATCCTGGCAAATTCCTACATCAGAATCCTGGTGAATTCCAGCAACGGAATCCTGGTGAATTTCAGCATCAGAATCCTGGTGAATTTCAGCAACGGAATCCTGGTGAATTTCAGCATCAGAATCCTGGTGAATTCCAGCAATGGAATTCTGGTGAATTCCAGCCTGTGAATTACAGGCTTGGTATATATGTGCTTCTATTAGAGATATGCTTCTAATAGAGAAAATGCAATATATTTTCAAATTAAAATTTTGCATGGAAATTGTTTGGTTTGTTGGACAGTAATACAGAATTAAAATATAATGAAGATCTACAAAATGACAAAATTAATGCGAAACTGAATTACCTAATGGAATCTTATAATACAATAACAGCTGAAAATAATAGCAGAGATTTTGATTTACTAAAACTTGAACTGACCAGAACCAAAATCCCAAACAAATATTTTTTCAGTGAGCCATATTTTGCTTATCTGGATGTACCAAATAATTCATAAAATGTCTATAGTTACTTGCATTTAGAGAACTGCTATCAGTGGTGGATTTCAGCAGCTAATCAAATATTGTTGAGTCACAACAATAGAATATATATAGATTCTACAGCCCTTGTGGAATATGTCTTCAAGAATTTATAAATATATTCACTTACACACGTTTTACCAGACAAAGTCTGATTCTTGCATAAGTTTATTATTATAATTCTAGATGATAAATAGGACATAATCATATCATCATAGATGTGCAATTTCAGTGTTATTATAAAAAGTAATACCGTAATATCTGTATTAGAAGTCGCAGTCAAGTCGCACACATTGTTTTTGAACAATTGAGAACCAAAAATTCATCCTTTCTCATATGTGTAGATGCTCTAATAGAAGCCGTATTTTCTTTGTTGCTTTGTACCATTTTAATAGTAGCAGCAGATTCAAATACAGATTTTACAGTACCCAATTTTACAAAAATCTATACAGATGTTATATTTTATTTGCAGTCAGTGTGTTTATTTGTGTGTTGGTGTTAGTTGCATGCAAGTGTTTTAGTTTATTTTCCAGGATGGCTGCTAAGTAGTTGAACTGATGGTAACACCATGTCATGCAGCCAAGCTATAAACATGGTGACATGTAATATAAATTTACATATATCTATTCATGTAGAAATTTCATGTAAAATGGTTACATGTTGTAGGTGTCAGCTGTGAACCGGGTTTCATTGTGAGAATTGGACAATATAAGTTATTTTACTGGAATAATCCTTGTTACGCTATTGTAATCATGCTTTTAAATAAAACAAAATATAACATTTTTAAATTTAGATCATGTAATAAAAATCTTCAGACCAAGTTTCAAATGTGATGATCAATACTTGAGATATCAGTATTAATTAATTATGTTAATTAGGTGATTAAGAAGCATAAATATTTACCAAAAACTAATATGGTGCATAGTCTTAGGTTCATTGAAATGTGATGGGTACTCTTTAAAAGTTTCATTGAAATCCAATGAGTGGTTTTTAGACATCAGTGCAACAGCCATAGAACAGCAAAAAATTAACTAATTATGCAAATTAGGTAATTAATAGGCACAATTATTTATCCCAAAATTAATCAGGTCTCTGCATAGTCCTAGAATATCTATGTCGCAAGTCTCATTGAAATGTGATGATTAGTACTTGAGATATCAGGTGAAAAGCTGAAAATTAACTAATTATGCTAATAAGAAGATTAATATGCACAAATATTTACCCAAAAACTAATTAGGTCTCTGCACAGTCCTCAAGTAACTATGTACCAAGTTTCATTGAAACATGATCATTACTACTCGAAATATCAAAAGCTGAAAATTAATTAATTATGCAAATTAGGTAATTAATATGTACTGATATTACCCTAAAAACTATCAGGTCTGTGCAGTGTCATATGACACCTATGTACCAAGTTTTATTGAAATGTTATGATTAGTACTTGAGATATCAGTGGAAAAGCCGAAAATTGATTAATCATTATGTAAATTAGATAATTAATAATATTAACAGATTTTTACCCAAAACTAATCAAATCTGCGCATTAGTTCAGAGCATCCATGTGCCAAGTTTCATTGAAATCCAATGAGTGGTTCTTTAGATATCAGTGGAACAGTCTTGGAACAGCTAAAATCAGCTAATTATCATGCAAATTAGGTAATTAATATTCATAGATTTTTACCAAAACCTAATCAACTCTGCGCATTATCCCAGAGTATCTATGTACCAAGTTTCACCAAAATTTGATTAGTGGTTCTTGAGATAACGGTGGAACAAAAAAAGTGACATACATACATACATACAGACAGGGTAACTGCAAAGACTCCCTTTTGTGCTTCGCATACGGGAGTCAAAAATGGAGTCAGAAACTAAAGGTATAACACTATTTATTAGCAAGATTGACAACTTGAAAACCCATTTATAGATTTTGGAAAAGGGACAAAAAGTAAGAGAAAAATACAAGAAAAAATAAATTTTGCTAATTTAAAGATGTAGATAGGTCAATAAAAACAGACAAACACCCTATCATAGTTTCATGTCTACACAACTGACAGTCTTGCACTCTGGTTTAAAAAAACATTTACGTCTTATATATTGACTGGGTGTGTATAACCAGATATTGCAAAGAATAGAAGCAAAGAGTGGTCCATTTTCAAAGGTCTGATCTCTTCATGTGTACCAAAATTAAAATTAAAGTAATCACGCAATATTTCTATGTATTTGCTAATAATGTACGAGATACAAGTAAATAATATGACATGCCTGTATCAACACATGAATAATTAGAAAATAAATATAAATATGACATGCTTGTAACATACAGAATTTTCATGGCCAAAACTTGAAAATAACTGATCAAAAATAGAATTGTTGACAACTGACAACAGATAAAAACCTAGGGTAACAGCTCTGCTTGGTCTTCATTAATGACAGCGAAGCTAAAAACATGTAGCTTAGTGTCAACAAATTAACACTGAATATTAAGAACACCAAATGGTTGCTTGTTGGCCACTCATAAATAATAAAATAGAGTAGTAATATTGAAATTAAATATTTGTGGTGTTTACTTCTTGGTGTTTATATTTAGAGAATCCACTGCTAATATTGTGTGCAATATTATGCAAGAAACAAAATTTAATACAGTGGTACAGTAGACAACAGAAATTACATGTAAATGATTTACTTTTGAATTAAATTAAGGGTCAGCTAGAAAAAAGTCATAGCCTACATACATGTAACAATGTATTCAGATGTAGTGTTCAAATACCCACTTATCTTCTGTTTTCTATTTTATAAAAACATGTGAATTCATAATTACAATACCCAGCAAGCTGATCACATGTGCCAGTAAATAACTCAGACCTTTCATATGATTATGTTCAATGTTTTTCCTAGCTATTTTAGAGCTACAGAGTAATTGATATATTCAACCTATACATGGAGGTTTTCTAAAGCTTCAGCTTTTTATACTATTTATATTTTATTTAATAGGATTTGACAATCCATGACCATCTGTAGAGATTTTCAGCAGTCCATGTGTTAAATACATGTAGTCTTTTTAGTAGATAATATTTAAAATTCTGTCTGTGTATTTTCTATGTTGGTATTATTACTGCTATTATTCGTTACCTTCAATTTGTATTGTACTTTATTTTTCAGGTCCTTCCTGGAAAGTAGGTGAGAATAACTACGATAAATAGCATAATAAATTTATATTACACAAAACAATATAATACGATATACGATACGGTACGTTACCATATAATGAGGTATGGTTCGGTACGATATGATATAATCACATTACATAGTGCCATCAATAAAAACTAATAGTATTACAGTATCCAATCACAACAGTCTAAACTAATGGTATTACAGTATCCAATCACAACAGTCTAAACTAATGGTATTACAGTATCCAATCACAACAGTCTGAACTAATGGTATTACAGTATCCAATCACAACAGTCTAAACTAATGGTATTACAGTATCCAATCACAACAGTCTGAACTAATGGTATTACAGTATCCAATCACAACAGTCTGAACTAATGGTATTACAGTATCCAATAACAACAGTCTAAACTAATGGTATTACAGTATCCAATCACAACAGTCTAAACTAATAGTATTACAGTATCCAATCACAACAGTCTGAACTAATGGTATTACAGTATCCAATCACAACAGTCTGAACTAATGGTATTACAGTATCCAATCACAACAGTCTGAACTAATGGTATTACAGTATCCAATCACAACAGTCTAAACTAATGGTATTACAGTATCCAATCACAACAGTCTAAACTAATGGTATTACAGTATCCAATCACAACAGTCTAAACTAATGGTATTACAGTATCCAATCACAACAGTCTGAACTAATGGTATTACAGTATCCAATCACAACAGTCTAAACTAATGGTATTACAGTATCCAATCACAACAGTCTGAACTAATGGTATTACAGTATCCAATCACAACAGTCTGAACTAATGGTATTACAGTATCCAATAACAACAGTCTAAACTAATGGTATTACAGTATCCAATCACAACAGTCTAAACTAATAGTATTACAGTATCCAATCACAACAGTCTGAACTAATGGTATTACAGTATCCAATCACAACAGTCTGAACTAATGGTATTACAGTATCCAATCACAACAGTCTGAACTAATGGTATTACAGTATCCAATCACAACAGTCTGAACTAATGGTATTACAGTATCCAATCACAACAGTCTGAACTAATGGTATTACAGTATCCAATCACAACAGTCTGAACTAATGGTATTACAGTATCCAATCACAACAGTCTAAACTAATGGTATTACAGTATCCAATCACAACAGTCTAAACTAATGGTATTACAGTATCCAATCACAACAGTCTAAACTAATGGTATTACAGTATCCAATCACAACAGTCTAAACTAAGAGGATTTGGAGATTCATCATGTTTATTGTTAGATTTCAAATCATTGATTCTCTCATATTAATTATTTACTGGGTTTCATTATTTCATTAGTTAAAATCCAGGAAAATTAACCATAGAATAATCAGTAATAATATTTATAATATAATATTTATGCCCACAAGTAACTAAACCCACCTGTAACTTCAAAGTTGTGACCCTAGAAACAGGATTTTGTACAGTATATATTTGTTGGTTGTATGGTAAGAATGTTCAAGAATCAGCAAAACATTACAGCCATTTCAACATTACAGCCATTTCAACATTACAGCCATTTCAACATTACAGCCATTTCAACATTACAGCCATTTCAACATTACAGCTATTTCAACATTACAGCTATTTCAACATTACAGCTATTTCAACATTACAGCTATTTCAACATTACAGCTATTTCAACATTACAGCTATTTCAACATTACAGCTATTTCAACATTACAGCTATTTCAACATATTAACAGCTATTTCAACATATTAACAGCTATTTCAACATATTAACAGCTATTTCAACATTACAGCTATTTCAACATATTAACAGCTATTTCAACATTACAGCTATTTTCTCAACACTGAGTTGATTTTCTTAGAACCACTGTTTCTAAGAAAAAGACAAGAAAGACACTGACAGAAAGCATTTGTGAATTTACAGTGCTGCTTGCAGACTGAGAAACACATTCATTCTTCGACATAAAATATGAAATTATTTTACCGATTTGAGTTCTCTTGTTGTATGGAACACAATAATGCCAGATTTACAATCTGAAAATAATCAAGATAATGCTATTTTGACATAAAAAATGATAGGATTAAATGCATATGCTAGTTCTGTTCAGCATATGCTCATATATAAACTCCTCACCCTACTAAGTCTTTTACATTGATGTGACCAGCCCCAAGTACTTTTACATTGATGTGACCAGCCCCATGTACTTTCCAAGCTCAAACAAATCCTAACTGAAGTTTAAAACTCTGAGTCAAATGAAATTTATTCAGTAATGAACAAATGCTTGGTAAATGGCAACATGTGCTTGTCCGATCATGAAAACATGAAATCTAGTTTCCGTGATACATTATATACTACAAATACTTGTACAATGTAACCATTGAGAAAAACAACAGTGACATTATGTGTCGCAGACACTGGGACAAAAATATAAAAAAAAAAAACTTGCCTACCTCTGTATGATTGTGATACATCAAGGTTTGTATCAAAGTACAACTAGAAGTGTACTTTGTGCAAAGATCAACAATAGACAAAATGATCAATATTCAAAACCTACATGTATATGGGGTTAAAGGGAATTCAAGAGCATTTTTAAATTTTTTGATATAATAGGTCAGACTTTTATTATCCCTTGTTTCGCGAACCCGCTGAACGAACAGGAGCCGAAAATGAAATAAAAATAAAATATAAACAAGTTTTGGGGTTGAACCAACAGTGGGGAATCAGTCTACCGAATGTCCTTAAAAGATGTAAATATCTTACAAAAACATTGGTGCCTTATTTGTTTAATAATTATTTTAAGGGACATAATTTCCAGCTTTATTCAAAGTAATTCAGATATTTTAGTATAAAAACAAATGCCTCATCGCAAAAAAAAAAAAGTGCTGCATTTAGATGTGAATAGATTCATAAAACATGCAAGATAACAGAAAATCTTAGCTGGCTTTTGTCCAATTTTTTTGTACAGGTGTCTGTCAAAAATTAATGATTCACTG
This sequence comes from Saccoglossus kowalevskii, assembly GCF_978046115.1. Lineage (NCBI taxonomy): Eukaryota > Metazoa > Hemichordata > Enteropneusta > Harrimaniidae > Saccoglossus > Saccoglossus kowalevskii. Next base: position 34,338,300 of record NC_140655.1, on the reverse strand, counting down.
AGACAAATATGAACTGCCTCATTGTGTGGCTACTGTATTATATGAAAAGTAAAAAAAAAAAACACCCTTTATGAATAGCTGTCATGTTGCAAGCTCTGCTTGGTATGCAAATCAACTTAAATAGTTACCGTAGTTGGTGTCCAGTAGAGGGAGAAGTCAACAGTACTGTTACCTCCTGAGAATCTACATCTTCAAACACTGCAATATTTGAAGTGCGTTTTTAAACCAGTATTATAAAAACTATATCATTCTGTTCTAATAGCTGAAACATATTCCTGTGAGTTTTCATTTGTCGAATGAACTGTTTGTCAAATACAGAATACATATATTTTAGAACAATTTTCTTTTTAAAATGTGGATGAAATGTTTTGATTTTTATGTATTTTTTATGTATTGTTTTTGATTTGATAACTTTGAACTAAACAGATTTTCTATCAGCTTCAGATCTTGATCAAAGTTTGGCACCCAGTTCATAAGAGTGCTTATATTGATTTTCTGACATCTTGTTTTCTGTAAAGAATTTATTGGTAGGTTTGCAAATGTGTATCAGACTGTGCAATCTCTCCATGAGTTGGTTTTAAAACCCAGTATGGGATTCTGAGATACATTACCAAAGATATTATTACAAGATAAATCATTTACTTCATTGAACACATACAACAATGCATATTTCCACTGAGATCAGTGACCTTTGATGTGTATCACCAGTGATCAGTCAAGTAGAAACAGTCAAAATATTTTATCAGATTTTCTCAATTTTTGCATGATATTTTCATACAGGACATCTGTTGTTCAAACTCAGGGAAGACTTTAAACTGATGAATAAGGTGACCAAGTTTGATAAAGTTTGGAATAGAATTAGTAAAGTTATTATGCACACAATAACAATTATTAACGATGACAACGACAACAATAACGACAGACAAAAATTTTCCCTTAATATACCTTTCCCTTCCATCTTTGATGGTACAGGCAAGGTAAAAATTGCCTTATAAAAACTTGAGAAACAAGAAGTAAAAAAAGTCTGGCTAAAATATAAATATGATCATGTCTAGGTGCTGTTTACATAAATTTATTAGGTAATTCAAAATTCAAAATATTTCAATATTTTAAACTTATTGCAAAAATTCCAGTTACAATCACATTCACAGTTTGTATTTATCTTTGAAATTTGTTGAAAATTCTGGTGGTATTAAAACTGAAATGCTGGGTTTCACTCACCTAATATTTAATTTACCAGTTTCTAGAATTAAGCGTATTAAAATCCCATTGACACAGCTTGTAAAATTCTGTTAATGCTCTTTATTATTTTCCATTCTGAGTATGTAAATCTGAAACAGGAATTCATTACACCTCCAGACTGATGTGTGCGTGACTCATTATGTAATAGTCCCAGCTTAATCAGTTTCATTCACAGCTGATGCAAACAGGTACGACTTTTTCTGCACTCAAAACACTAACCAAAAAAACCATTTAACTAAATAGGAAAGATATCGGAAATCATTGACAATTTTCACAAAAGCATATTTTTTGGTATTCAGAACTGCATGGTGTTTCAGTTCAATTCAAAGCTATAATTATGGGCAACAATTATACGTTGAAAAATATGTTCTAGCTACTGTATTTATTCTATTAGAAGCACATCCCAATAAAAACACATGTAAACCATGTTGCATGTATTGTTTGCTGATATGAATTATTTTGACCATCTGCAGGCCTTTGTCATTTAAGTAAATGCACATGCTACTTACTACTAATAGAGCAACTATGATATTTACATGATATTATCATAAATACACACAATTTGCTACCATATAGGTAATGTTGGCTAAGTGTTACATAGATTAAAAAAAATGCAGATCACTGAAACAGTAAAATCATTATATTTTGTACATGCCATCAACAACACAACACATACTTTTGAAAAGAAATGAAAGTAGAATTATTATACAATCATATAATCACTGTTAACACTCTTTTTGCTCTTCGCACCCTTCTCTATCAACCATTTGAAACAAATTTATTTTAAAATTAAATGTCTTTGTAAACTTTGGATAAAATGGACAATATTTATGGCTACATGTACATGTAGATCTTGATTGAAGTTGTTGAATTTATGGGTTTATTTTGTGAGAAGTGACAAACGTTTACATCTACATCTATGTTAAATCTGGTTACATCTAAGCTTATTTATTAAACAAAATTAATTTATTAACCAAAGTTTTATAAATAAATTATAAATTTATTAAACAAAACCTTGACTAATTATTGTCAAAAGCAAGATGAAACTTTTCATTGATTTTTCATGGTTATTCAGTAAATATGTTTAGCTTTGAAATCAATCAAGACCGTAATTCTCAGCATTTGAGCTTCCAACATGTTCAAATTTTGACATCTCTTTTAGTGAGAAATACTAGAAAATAAGCATATGATAATGTTGATTTGTGTGATAGTTATACTGAATCTAATCTAGTGATGTTCAGAGTTAATTTTTTGACTGATAACATCATTTCATCTGTCACATTACAGCAAGTCTCACAAGTATTAGGGCAGCAAGTTAGCTCACTAATTTGCTGACGTCTTTGGATTTGATTTAAGCAGATTTGACCAACAAAACAATTTGCATAGTCTCTGTATTATAATTTATTCAATGTTTCATTTCAATCAGCCCATTTTTCAATGAAGCATTCTTAAAGTCATGCAACAATAAGTGCTGTACAGTCTACACAGCTGATCGCTGACCATGTACATGTACCATATATAAAGACAAATTTGAAAATTTTATAATAATTGATGTAGCGTTTGCATTACATAATACAAATAAAATTGCCACCCCCCCCCCAAAGCACTTTACTGCAGACTACTATCATGATTGTCTGTAGGTCCAAGCTATTATTTCCATCGCAACAATTCAGTCTTTATTATTAAGATTATTATTACATCTTAATTATTATACATTTGATTGTTTAAGTAAATATATCTCAATTTGTTTTGATACGAATCGAATACATGTAAACTAACACTGACTAACACTGACTAACAGTCTGTTACTGAAACCACGGTTACTAGTAACCGTGCTGAAACCCAATGAGGGTCATTTCACCAATGTCCATAAGTTATTGCAATTAATCCTGTAAAGTTGACAAATCACTATTAAATAAACGAAATGCCTTGGATAATAATTGTTATGTTAACGTACGATAAAATACGTCAATAGAACCATAGTCACGAAGTGTACTGTATGGCTTCTAGAATCGGGAAAGAGGTCTCTGTTTTTTTATCTTTGGTCCATGGTCTGGAAGTGACTCAGCAAAAATCCCCCAGTTAAAAAAATAAACTCGGTTCACAATAAACAGTAATGATAGAGATGTTTAAACAGGTTGGCGTGATATAAACATAAGTACCTACCTTATATGTTGGCCAGATTTCAATGACAAATAAACAGCGAGGAATATGCAATGAAAAGTGACATGCCACAACATAAAGACCCTCTAACTAAGTGTATAATAATGGACTGCCTAAATACATTTTTCTCACAATATTATTTCAAAATTATGTAATCCACGATTTATTGACTGTATATATTAGATTGATATTTTCATAACAAATCATTATATAGCGGCTAAGTGGCAGAAGACAAATAACACATTTCGAGTATATTCATTTCAAAAAACTTACGTGGACCGATCTTCCTGGTGTTTGTTTGTTCGTTGTTTATTCGACCTCACGTGTGATAATCAGAGTTACGCTATTTGGTGTTTTGTGTGATTGTTGCAATTTAAAAAGTGTCCTGGTCAGGTCGGTAATGGAATTATCAATCTCTCTAGCTCAACATTCATTATAATATGTCATTACCATTCATGATAATATTTAATTTTCTACACTTTCATCAATAACAATTTCATCGCTCTTAAGGTAGAAGCCTACTCATAAATTTAAAAACCCAGAATTTATTCATTTTGCAATAAATTGTACTCCAAGGCAATATAAGGATATTGACCTAAAAAAAAGTTGGGGGTCACCAGCCTTTTTTTCGAGAAATTGATGGTTGTAATTTAGTGGAAAGTCGCCATTTTGACACTATTATAACACTTTTACCATAGGTTCCTATGGTAGATATATTATGCAATATCTCAAAATCTAGCCTGGTGACATAGGCTGAAAAAATTATATATTGTTAATGATGGAGTACTTTTTGTTGTTCTGAATTATTTAAAAAATCTGGGTTTTAAAAAGTGTAAAAAAATGCAATTTTTCTTTAACATTGTGTTCTATGGAATTGTTCTAAAAATTGCAATTTTCAAGAAATATTAGGACACGTTTCTCAAAAAGCATAACTATAACACACAAAATAATGCTATTTCACTGTAACATTAGACATTAGTTTCATGATTGTACATAATAAACTAATGAACATTGTCATGCGATTTATGACCAATTTTGTCAAAAATTATGACTAGGCTTCTACCTTAAAGCATCCACCATTTGGATCTGAGGGGGGTGTAATATTGAATGAAGAGTATCGGGTATTTTCCCCCATTTTAATATATTATGTAATATAATATTTATGAAAATTTAAATCCAACTATATAGGAATTTCAGTTTCCTAATAGGCACTTAAAATGTAATAATTAATAATGACAAAAAACATGAAATGGATCTGAGGTGTACATATACAAACAAGCCGATAGGCTGGTTGGCGATCCGCTCCGCTCAAAAACAAGCAACATGTTTTTGGTTGTTTCCATAGTGTGACATAAACATGAAGCTAACGTCGGTTTATAACTAAATGGACTCGTATACGAAGTTTGCAAAAAACATTCAGTCTTTAGAAGTCACTTAGTTTATTACTAGGACGTATTCTTCTGATACATAATTTATTATTTCCATTCGTTTTGCGATAGTATTTTCTAGATTGCAGGCAGCATTTACAGTTCATTCAAAGTTCAAAGTTGTGTTGGGATTACGTTGATACAGTGTAACAATGTCAGTGCCGGAGATCTCCTACCAGTGCGCAACATAACCAAAATAAAAAGCATGGTCATTTGAACACTGCTATTACAAAACCACAGTCAGCTGGCATCAGTGTCACTGGGTGTATATGATACTATCATTGATCATTGATAGAGGGAAGTTGTGCAACCAAATTTGCCGAGTTCGCAGTTTTTCGCCAATAAAAAAATAACTGAGGCAAAAACCCGCTGTTAATTTTTCACCCCCTCCGGAATGTTCTACTTTCGCAGGCTAATCGCAGGTTTTTCGAATAACGTCGAAAAAACACAATAATTAGTAGAAACGTTCCTGTTTTGGGCGGTTTATTGATAGAGAATTATGTCTTTATTACAAAAATGCTGAAAAACCGTGAGTTTTTGCCTTAGTTATTTTTTTATTGGCGAAAAACTGCAAACTCGGCAAATTTGGTTGCACAACTTCCCTTTATCATATACACCCAGCGAGATCGATGCCAGCTGACTGTGTACAAAACACAGGTAATACATTTGGGGCGAAAGTATTCAAAAATCAGTTTTTGGATGTTGCAATGGCAGTGGTGGGCCAGGATTTTTTTCCAATTAGTGACGGCATGACCTACCTGTGAAGTATTAACAAAACCAGCCGAGCCGAAAAAATCACAGAGGAGTCAAAAGCCGTTGCTGGTGAAAAGTTACCCCAACTTTTGGGTCAAATTTCTCGATAATGAAAAAAGATAACAAAAATTCAAATAGAACGAGCTATGTCTGAAGTGTTTTATCCCACGGGAAATCATGCACACAGACACACACACACACACAAAACGACAAAAGTGATTATAAGGGCAATCCTAGCGGAGCGGATCGCCAACACATTTGTTATCGTCATGATTACAACTTCAGTTCATTTAACCAGACATGTTGAAACTCTCACTTTATTTTTTATTTATTTATTGGAAAGAGTTCCTTAAAGTGAGGGAGTTGTCACCTGTGCATGCGTCAGATGGTCATAGCGTGTCATTGTTTAAAAACAAGCGTCTACCCATGAGCCTTTGCGTTTTTAGCATGTGTTGTAATCGTCGCTTGGGACTCAATTCCCACGCGTGTGCAGGTGACAACCCTCTCGCTTTAAGGCCTGTCATACCAACCCACCTAACCCTAACACTCCAGCACCCACACCAACCCCAATGTAATTCAATAACCCCCCCCCCCAATAATCATAACTGACCAAAAAGGGGGTATATATAATTGAAATGGAGGAGGGGTACTGGAGGCGCAAGGTTAGGATTAGAGTTATGAGCAAGGGGTCCTAGGAAACTCTTACCATTTTGTTCTCCTTTTTGTTAAAATTATTTCTTTATTACTTTTGTGTTGATCGTTACATTATAATAAAAAATACTATTGTAGAGATCTATTATAGTTATATTTTTTGTTGTCAAATAGATGCCTTCCCAATAAATGATGCTGAAATCAGCTCCAGAATTGTTTGTGCTTTGTATCATGGTCTTCTAAACACATGCTTTCTAGGAATTTGAAGAATGTAATCTCTTCACAGCGTATTAAAGCTTTGTACTTGTTTGATGCTTTGATGACGAGATACAAACAATACAACCTGTATATAAGCTTTATTATTGCAGTATTGACACTAGTCAACGTGATACTTTTAAACTTAAACTGATTTATAATACTAAAACATACATAATAGAATTTAAAAACTACAGAGTTATGATTTGTATTGTTTTGGAGAGCTGAATTTTATGTTTATAAATTTATAAGATAATGTCAGGTAAATAGTTCATGAACTAGTGAATGAAGCTGAACCCAAATCCAGAGCCAAGTTAAGAATTATCACCATGGAAAGTGGGATAGAATAAAAGTATTATCATCTACATATTTAGTAAGACACTGTTACCTGGAGTTACCAGTTATTGTTTGATATTCTTATAGGTCCTGCCTCTTACTCTACATGATCAGCTGATTGGTAACCATAGTAATAATGTTGTTAACTATTCTTACTGTAATGTGTACTGCTGTTATTGGTTCATTGTTCATATGGTTGGTTTTCATCAGGTGAGTGACCTTATGCCATGTAAAACCTGTGTTCATGGTTTGAGTCAAAGTTCAGTTTCTTAAAGAAATGACAATGATGTTGATTTGGCTTATAGCAAATCAGTTGTTTATATTAAATTACTTGCCATATTTCTACATCAGATGTACACCTCTAATAGCGTGTGTAAAGTTTGACTTGATTTGTTTACCACTTAATGATGTACCCAATGTTGCTTCTGCAGACATCCAAGTCATGTCAAAGTAAACTGTTGGTTCTGTAATGAAGACACCATTGTGCCTTATGGAAATAAAAACTGCTGGGACTGTCCACACTGTGAACAATACAATGGTTTTAATGAGGTAAGATTGCAATCCCTGGAATTAATCTAAATTTTTGAAAATTAAAATTATTAACAATTATTTTTACATGAAAGTATAATGCATTACTATGGCAAAGCAGGACCTTACTGACCTTTAATTTATGAACTTTGACCTCTTTCAGGATGGGGACTACAATAAACCAATACCAGCACAGCATCTTGAAGAACTTAACCATAGTATTCTTATAGAATCTCAACAGCAAAATTCATCAATTAATCATGACAGTACTACAAATTTGTTATGTCAGCAGTGTAATAGGAATCAGTTATTGAAAGTGAGACAACTAGCAGTATTTGTACCTCGAAACGAGGTATGTTTTTGACTCCCATGTGCGAAGCACAAAATGGGAGTCTTTGCAGTTAGTGTGTCTGTGTGTGTGTATGTGTGTATGTGTGTCGGACTGTTCCACTGCTATCTCAAGAACTATACATCGGTTTTTGATGAAACTTGGTGCATAGATGCTCTGGGCCAATGCGCAGATTTTATTAGGTTTTGGTAAAAATCCATGCTCGTTAATTACCTAATTTGCATGATAATTAGCTAATTTTTAGCTGTTCTATGACTGTTCCACTGATATCTAAAGAACCACTCATTGGATTTTGATGAAACTTGGTACATAGATGCTCTGAACATATGCGCAGATTTGATTAGTTTTTGGTAAAAATCTGTGCATATTAATTACCTAATTTGCATGATAATTAGCTGATTTTTAGCTGTTCCATGATTGTTCCACTGATATCTAAACAACCACTCATTGGATTTTGATGAAACTTGGTACATAGATGCTCTGAACATATGCACAGATTTGATTAGTTTTTGGTAAAAATCCGTGCATACTAATTATCTAATTTGCATGTTAATTAGCTGATTTTTAGCTGTTCCATGATTGTTCCATTGATATCTAAACAACCACTCATTGGATTTTGATGAAACTTGGTACATAGATGCTCTGAACATATGCGCAGATTTGATTAGTTTTTGGTAAAAATCTGTACATATTAATTACCTAATTTGCATGATAATTAGCTGATTTTTAGCTGTTCCATGATTGTTCCACTGATATCTAAACAACCACTCATTGGATTTTGATGAAACTTTGTACATACATGCTCTGAACTAATCCTAGGTTTTGATTAGTTTTTGGTAATAATCCGTGGATACTAATTACCTAATTTGCATAATGATTAGTCAATTTTCGGTTTTTCCACTGATATCTCAAGTACTAATTATCACATTTCAATGAAACTTGGTACATAGATGTCATATGACACTGCACAGACCTGATAGTTTTTATGGTAATATCAGTTCATATTAATTACCTAATTTGCATAATTAATTAATTTTCAGCATTTGATATAAGTACTAATCATCGCATTTCAATGAAACTTGGTACATAGATGTCATATGACACTGCACAGACCTGATAGTTTTTATGGTAATATCAGTTCATATTAATTACATAATTTGCATAATTAATTAATTTTCAGCATTTGATATAAGTACTGATCATGACATTTCAATGAAACTTGGTACATAGATGTCATATGACACTGCACAGACCTGATAGTTTTTATGGTAATATCAGTACATATTAATTACCTAATTTGCATAATTAATTAATTTTCAGCATTTGATATAAGTAGTTAGCATTACATTTCAAAGAAACTTGGTGCTTACATACTCAAGGACTATGCAGAGATTGATTGTTTTCGATAAATATTTGTGCATATTAATCACCTAATTTGCATAATTAGTTAATTTTCAGCTTTTCCACGGGTATCTCAAGTACTAATCATCGCATTTCAATGAAACTTGGTACATAGATCCTTTAGGACTATGCAGAGACCTGATTAGTTTTAGGGTAAATAATTGTGCATATTAATTACCTAATTTGCATAATTATTTTTCAGCTTTTCTACTGATATCTAAAGTACTAATCACATTTCAATGAATCTAGAATTATGCAGACCCAATTAGTTTCCGGTAAATATTTGTGCATATTAATCACCTAATTTGCATAATTAACCAACTTTCACACTGATATCTCAGGTACTATACATCACATATCAATGAATGTACATGGATGCTGTAGGACAATAGACAGACCTGAATAATTGTGGGTTAAAATCTGTACATATTAATTACCTAATTTGCATAATTAACCAATTTTAAGCTTTCACACTGATATCTAAAGTACCGTAAAAACAAAATTTCGACCGGTTTTAAATAATTGGTGTTAGAAATGTGACGTGTTTTTAGAGTCAAAATTAAGGTGCATTTTCGGACGGTCGAATTTTTCAGAATAGAAATCAGCAAATGAAAAAATGGGGATGATAGACCATGTGCTTCATTAGTTTTTAAAAAATGCAATGTCCGTCAATTGACGTAAACTTCCCCATGTTTCACGGTAAAAGCAAAGGTCGTGGCCGAGTTGTAACTCAAAATCTAAACAAAGTCATCAATCGGTGAGTATTATGACAAGCAAAACAAAACATCAAGACGCGGAGAAGAGGTCAGCACAAAAGTAATAGGTCAAAAGACAAAGCTGTCTCGCACTACCTAGGAAAATTTGCGAATGTTCGAAGTACAGGTACCCATTGGATAAAAGATACATGGAAGTTTAGCAAACGATCTCCCCGACCCAGTGCAATGTATCCGGTTAGAATCAAAGCTCACGTGTCCCTTATTTGAGGGACCAGATTCTGCCGTAAATTCGCCCTTGGATTAAAAAATAAAATGGGATTTAAGAAAATAAAATGGGACTTTTAAGGTGTATTTTGGCGTCATTTTTCGGACATTTCAATCAATCCTGCCGGCTAAAATAGAGTCTAAGTTTTACCGTAGTCATTGACGTCTGTCTATTCAATAGTACACGTGTATGATTTTTATCGTGACTAGCGTGAGCGGGTAAGCTTCCTTTCGAGAATGAGCTGTTATCACTGTGAACAATGTTAAATTATTCTTCAGATGACCAGTTTATTTTTTAAAAACAACTAATTTTTTTATTTAAAAAAAATCATGCCGTTTTCGCATCAAAATCCAAGCCAAAATATCGTACTACAACATCTCTTCCGCATTGCGTTCAATAACATTAACATATTTAAATAAGCTATGGTAATTTGAACACGTTGGCATCATCCAGCTTTTTGATTGGTTAATTAGCGGTTTGACCTATTTGACCTAAGAGAACATGGCGGATATCCTACAGCATCAAACGTTTATACGAGACCGGAATCATTCGCTTACGATGAAACTAAGTTGACTTTTATTTGTATTTCATAACCATTCAACAAATTTATTTTGTTTACATTATTATAATCACTACTGAGTACGGTAATAATCAACAATTCAGAAACGCAGCATGCCGAGATTTTTGTGTTCGTTTTTATTTGAAACTTCGTTTATTTAGAATATATTTTCGTTACCAGTAAAATAAAAATCTCTCAGCAATCAGAAACCCGGATTCATGCCTTCAAGGAAGGTCCCGTTTGAACGCTCACATCGGTTTTTTTTTTTCGTTTGGGGGAAAACTAAAACTGGTCGCAATTGTCGAATAAGAATGAGTCGGCAATTTTTAGTGGAGTCGAAAATTTGGAGGTAAATAGAACACCGAAACCCGGCAAATAATTAGGTGAACGAATTTTTAGAGGGGTCGAAATTTTTGAGTTTTTACGGTACTAATTATTCCATTTCAATGAAACTTAGTACAAAGATGCTCTAGGACAATGTACAAACCTAATTAGTTTGGGGTAAAAATCTGTTCATATTAATTCCCTAATAAGCATAATAATTCATAATTTTTTGATTCTAATCACATTTCAATTAAACTTGGAGACATAGATTTTCTGTTACATTGCGCAGACCTCATTAGTTTTACACTCAAATCTGGTCATATTAATTTTCTGATTTGCATAATTAGTTTTCAGCTAAGTAATTTTGAATTATATTTAATGTGTCTCCAATACTCTCAGCACATGGGAGTTCTTTCTAAGCTTTCTTTGATTATTATTTCCTTGGTTTCTTAAAATGTACATGTCATCCCATACCCCTTTATCTATCCTATATGTCAGTCAGTAATCCATGATCTAGTCCGTCAGTAATCCATGATCTAGTCAATCAGTAATCCATGATCTAGTCAGTCAGTAATCCATGATCTAGTCAATCAGTAATCCATGATCTAGTCAGTCAGTAATCCATGATCTAGTCAGTGAGTAATCCATGATCTAGTCAGTCAGTAATCCATGATCTAGTCAGTCAGTAATCCATGATCTAGTCAGTCATGAATCCATGATCTAGTCAATCAGTAATCCATGATCTAGTCAATCAGTAATCCATGATCTAGTCAGTCAGTAATCCATGATCTAGTCCGTCAGTAATCCATGATCTAGTCCATCAGTAATCCATGATCTAATCAATCAGTAATCCATGATCTAGTCAGTCAGTAATCTATGATTTAGTCAGTCAGTAATCCATGATCTAGTCAGTCAGTAATCCATGATCTAGTCAGTCAGTAATCCATGATCTAGTCAGTCAGTAATCCATGATCTAGTCAGTCAGTAATCCATGATCTAGTCAATCAGTAATCCATGATCTAGTCAATCAGTAATCCATGATCTAGTCAGTCAGTAATCCATGATCTAGTCAGTCAGTAATCCATGATCTAGTCAGTCAGTAATCCATGATCTAGTTCGTCTGTAATCCGTGATCTAGTTAGTTAGTTAGTAATCCATGATCTAGACAGTTAGTTAGTAATCCATGATCTAGTCTGTCAGTAGTCCATAATCTAGTCAATCAGTAATCCATAATCTAGTCAATCAGTAATCCATGATCTAGTCGATCAGTAATCTATGATCTAGTCAGTCAGTAATCCATGATCTAGTCAATCAGTAATCCATGATCTAGTCAATCAGTAATCCATGATCTAGTCAGTTACTAATCTATGGTCTAGTCAGTCAGTAATCCATGATCTAGTCAGTCAGTAATCCATGATCTAGTCAGTCAGTAATCCATGATATAGTCAATCAGTAATCCATGATCTAGTCAATCAGTAATCCATGCTCTAGTCAGTTAGTAATCTATGGTCTAGTCAGTCAGTAATCCATGATCTAGTCAGTCAGTAATCCATGATCTAGTCCGTCAGTAATCCATGATCTAATCAATCAGTAATTCATGATCTAGTCAGTCAGTAATCTATGATTTAGTCAGTCAGTAATCCATGATCTAGTCAGTCAGTAATCCATGATCTAGTCAGTCAGTCAGTCAGTAATCCATGATCTAGTCAGTCAGTAATCCATGATCTAGTCAGTCAGTAATCCATGATCTAGTCAGTCAGTAATCCATGATCTAGTCCGTCAGTAATCCATGATCTAATCAATCAGTAATCCATGATCTAGTCAGTCAGTAATCTATGATTTAGTCAGTCAGTAATCCATGATCTAGTCAGTCAGTAATCCATGATCTAGTCAGTCAGTAATCCATGATCTAGTCAGTCAGTAATCCATGATCTAGTCAGTCAGTAATCCATGATCTAGTCAGTCAGTAATCCATGATCTAGTCAATCAGTAATCCATGATCTAGTCAGTCAGTAATCCATGATCTAGTCAGTCAGTAATCCATGATCTAGTTCATCTGTAATCCATGATCTAGTCAGTCAGTAATCCATGATCTAGTCAGTCAGTAATCCATAATCTAGTCAATCAGTAATCCATGATCTAGTCGATCAGTAATCCATGATCTATTCAATCAGTAATCTATGATCTAGTCAGTCAGTAATCCATGATCTAGTCAGTCAGTAATCCATGATCTAGTCAGTCAGTAATCCATAATCTAGTCAATCAGTAATCCATGATCTAGTCGATCAGTAATCCATGATCTATTCAATCAGTAATCTATGATCTAGTCAGTCAGTAATCCATGATCTAGTCAGTCAGTAATCCATGATCTAGTCAATCAGTAATCCATGATCTAGTCAATCAGTAATTCATGATCTAGTCAGTTAGTAATCTATGGTCTAGTCAATCAGTAATCCATGATCTAGTCAGTCAGTGACTCCTGACAGACAGACTGTTCTAAGATTTATACTGCTGTGTGAATAGAACTTGTCTGGTGTGAAGCGAATACGCCATCCACTGTACAATCACCCACCTCTCTAGTTTTCTGCAGACCATATAAATTATTCACTTATCACTTCTCAGGAAACATTTGATGAAGAAATAGAAGTGTACGAGCATCGCTTGGAGCAAGTTTACAAATTGTGTTTGCGATGTGAGACTGCTTTACGAAGAGAATTACGAACACAAAACAGAAATTTGAAATCTAAAATGTTGGGAAAGCGTTTGAAAGAATCAAGTTTAAAAAATGTTTCTATTGTGAGTATATATAGTTTTGTTTCAACTTTTCATTTTTTCATGACCGTCAAATATAATGGTCTCAAGACCCCATTAAAGCTTCAGGTATGATTCCAGAGTAAAACTTTATATTAGAAATAATATTACCAATTATTAAAAACTTTTAAGCACCATTATTGTTTCTGTCAAATTTAAAGTAATAAATTTAAAGTAAAATATTCGTCAGAATTTAGACTTTTGTCAGTTATTTAAGAAATTTATGTATGGAGGATGAAATGAACAGGAGCCGAAAATGTGAGCGCAAAAATAATGCTAAAAAAATATTATTTTTATCTTAATTTTTTTGATGCCCGCCGCATAACAAATCCAAGTTGCATTTTTGTGGGAGTATCATGATCATCAAAGTACCAAATCTAATGGGAAAAAAGAATTAATTTTATTTTTTTTCTGCCCTCCTCAAAAAAATTGCCTTATAAAAGAAACAAGGAATAAAAAAAAGTCTGGCCTTACATCCAACTTGTTCACTTGTGTGACAATATTCTGATTTCTGTTTATTTCATTTTATCCAAACTGTTAATATTGTTTGCAGTGGGTTTGAAAAAAATACAGAAATAATTAATATGCAAATTTTTAGAGTTAAGTAAATTGAATAACTTAACTTAGCCTGTACTTATGATCTGTCAAAATATAGAATGTTGAGGAATGTGGCAGTCGTCTCCGTAGTTATATTTGTAGCAGATTTTCTGTTCAATTTAAAGTTGATTTGTTTTGTGTTATATAGAGCATATACCATCCAGTATTATCTCTACCATGGAAAGTCAAGCTCGTGCGTGCTTGTACAGTTATTATTAGTTTATTGTGTTTCCTTGGTAACATGGGAAGTAACCATGGCAATGCTGATGGATCAACAAAATATGATGCAATAAAAGGTGAATAAATCATTTTCTTTACAAGAAGAAAAAAAAATAAAGGATTGTTGTTGATGGTCTTGATTTTTATTGTAATTTTCTTTTTTTGAGTCAATATCCAAATAAGAATACGTTTATGCAATAAAGATTATTATAATTATTATTACATTTCACTTAATGGTATATTTCAAAATTTAGCTCAGGATCCCAATTTTTTTGGGACTTCTCAAAATGTAAATTGTGGAGAGTAGCCTTTAAAATCCTCTATTAAAAATTTCTCAGTCATTGCTATACATGTATGATTGATATTCTATAATTAACAACATTATGGTATGTCAATACACCTTGTATATTTGACAAGTATATGGAATTACAGTTATACATGTATAGCTATTTTGTCAATAATGATATTTCTTGTCGTGTCATATGGCTTACAGTACATACATAGGATTCCATTAGTACATAACGTCAGTTTGTGTTGACTGGCGGCCATTTTGTTGTTTTTCACTCCCGTGTGCCAACGGGAGTCTTTGCGGTTAGCCTGTCTGTATGTGTTTGTGTTCGTCTGTTCCACTGATATTTCAAGAACCACACATTGGTTTTTGATGAAACTTGGTGCATATATGCTCTGGCATATGCGCAGATTTGATTAGGATTTGGTAAAAATCTATGCATATTAATTTCCTAATTTGCATGATAATTAGCTAATTTTTAGCTGTTCCATGACTGACCGCTGATATCTAAAGAACTACTCATTAGATTTTGATGAAACTTGGTACATAGTTGCTCTGAACTTATGTGCAGATTTGATTAGTTTTGGATAAAAATCTGTTAATATTAATTACCTGATTTTCATAATTAGTTTTCAGCTTTTCCATCAATATCTCAAGTAATTTTGAATTAATTTTGAATGTGTCTCCAATACTCTCAGCACACAGGAGTTCTTTCTAAGTTTTCTTGTATTGACTTCCCTCTGTGTTGTATGTATGTCTGTTCTACGGGTATCGCAAGAACCACTAATCAGATTTCATCAATTTGCATATTAATTACTGTGAAATACTTTATTTTCGCTGGAATTTTCGCTGAAAAAGCTTTTTGGGCGTTTTGTATGGACTTTATTTTCACTGATTTTTGATGAGTTTAATGTGAAATATAGGAAAAAAAGTATATTCGCTGGATTTTATTTTCGCGGAATCATCCTTTCAGTGAAAATAAATTCCAAGCAAAAATAAAGTATTCTACAGTTGTCAGTTTTTTTCCACTGATATCATCACATTTCAATGAAAATTGTTACATAGATTCTCTAGAACAATGCACAGATCTAATCAGTTTTAGGTAAAAATCTGTGCATATAAATTTCCTAATTTGCATAATAATTAGTCACTATTTGACTTTTCTGCTGATATCTCAAGTGTTAAACATCTTATTCTAATGAATCTTAGTAAATAAATGCTCAATCTCTAATGTGATGACCCAATTAGTTTTAGGTTTAAATACGTCTATAATAGTTTTATGTTGAAATCTAAACTAAATCATGAATATTAGTTATCTAATTTTTATAAGCCAATTTCCAATAGTTCGCTAAATTGAACTTGTGGTACAGGTGCACTGAAATAAATCAGACTACAAATCACAGAATTTTCTGTGAGTGATTATAAATACTGTAGAATACATTGTTTTCATTTTGTGTTTTCATTTTGTGAATCAGACCAATATTAATCGTCAAGCTTCTTATTTGAACGGCTAATCTTAAATTTTGAATATATTTAAAAGTACATAGGAGATCTTTCTGAGTTTGTTTTTTTCAACTCCACTGTTATTGTAGATGACAGGGCGGAGCTGTTCGTATAGGTCATATAGTTGTCCATCATCCGTCAAAAATTGCATTTTTGACTTCTTGAAAACTACCAGCTCAGTTTTTTATTTCTTGGAAACTATTTTGTGACAATATCTTCAATTTCCTGTTTTGGGTGAATATTTGTCATTTTTGGTAAAAAAAGCTATTTTCAACTACTTGAAAACTACCAGCTCAATTGCTTTGATACTTGGTATGGTAGACCTCTGTCAGATTTGTTCTTCTCAACAGTCAAGATGTGTGTTGCTCAACTTGGTTACCACAATGTTTTTGTAGAACAGCTAAGCTACTTCAGCTGTCAGGTTGCTTGTTTATTTTACAAATCTCATTTCTCAGATAAACATTCACAGATTTTGGTCAAAAGACATGACAAGGCATAATAAAATGCATGATTCTCTCAGCTACTTTTGAATTCTAATAAAATTTAACCCACTGGCAGCTATTCCTGTCAAAAAAATAAATTCACAAAATTTGAACTTGTCATCAACAGTGATGTGTTACTGATGTGCTTCAGTTTGTTTAGTAATTTGATACAAAATGGCCGACTGGTGGCCATGTTTATCATTTTCATGGGTCCATTTCCATGGCATGTTTTGACTTTTTTTGTTCAAAGCCAAGTACAAAGACATGGTGTTCATTTGCATATTTGTTTCAACATGTCATCAACCATTTTACCTAGTGTAGCAATTACAGTGTCTGTGTAAATAATATTAAAATGGACATCATATGGACTGAACAATCCTAGAGATACATTGTACATGCAATAAAACATACTCACTTTATTTAGTTATTCATAATAATAGTAATGATATCTTAGACTATGTATTCCTTTTTTCAAAAACTGGGACTATGACATTTAAGTTTTATTATTCCAAAACTAATATGGGCACCCCAAAATTTGTCTTAAGACTTTGAAATAGCCATTCATAGGGAATCACTTTTAGGAAGTTTATGCATGTTAGTCTCATTCATTCTGAAAGCATTTTTTTTTTTTCAGATGTTTGTTTTCCTTCAAAAGATATTTTATATGTATATATTAATATGGGACTTTTCACGTCTGTTATAAGCAGTTTTATTGCTGGCAAAGACAGGTATGTTTATTGAATATAATACGACAACTCTAGAAGAGCAGACAGTTGATGAAATTGCCATGACAACAGTGCCCTAGACTGTGCCAGGACCTTTAGAGCTTGCAGTCTTGCAACTCTTATGATAGGATTTGTTAACCAATCACTGAGTACTTATTTTGCAATGTAGGATGTAACATGGATTCTGATTGGTTAATTGTTGTCAGACAACTATACTGATGTCTAAATAAAGAAACTTCTATTTTGATTCTTCTAGAATAAGTGGTGCTGATGCAGGTCTACCGTTTCTATGGTTACTGTTGCTATGTATGCATTCTGGAGCTAATGAGTGGTTTCCGTCTTTACTTATTCTTGTGTTAGAGAAGGTTTTGATGCCTTTACTGTGTTTGTTTGTTTCACTACTTTGCCTGTTGCAGAACAGAACGATTCAACCTCCTCGGTCTATGAAAAAAAGGTATTTGTATAATTATCTGTCTTCTTGAAAACTATTTCCACTTAGGCAATCTGAATTTTTTATATAATTAATTATTCACTGGGTTTTAATTTCACTATTTTTGCTGACAGTAAAATTCACAGAATTAAATTCACATGGACATGTAAAATAACAATAGAATTTGTTGCAAATTTGTTCACATTATCAAAATAGTGAAAATAAATGGTTTTACAATAAATTTATACATGACAATTTCCCATTCGCAATGTATACTTGACAGATTGCACACTTAGTTCATTGTGGGAGTCCCATGGCTAGTTTTCCCTTGTATCTCAGTTCCATTGAATGTGTCATCATCTCCATAAAAAAATCTTCCAATAATAACATGTCATCAATTGTTTCTTAGGCATACCAAACACCATACTGAAGGATCACTACCAACTGCCAACAGGGATTGTTTCATTGTTTGTAATCATTTTTTTTTTTTTGAATTTTACAGGAAAAGTTTCGACTCATTCTCCAATATGTCTTCCCTGTCATGTGATAGCAGTCTCTGTAGCTCATTGGCTGATGATTGTGAAGCCTCAGTGAGGAATGATGACATATATGCACCTTCATCCAATCACGAAAATAGTGGGTATCTAGAAACTGCTTCATTGAAATCATTTGTGTCTACCAATCCAAACAAACCATGTTATGGGTATGCAGAAACAGGATCATTAAACTCACTTGCATCAGCCAATCAAAAGACACAGAAC
This sequence comes from Saccoglossus kowalevskii, assembly GCF_978046115.1. Classification (NCBI taxonomy): domain Eukaryota; kingdom Metazoa; phylum Hemichordata; class Enteropneusta; family Harrimaniidae; genus Saccoglossus; species Saccoglossus kowalevskii. The sequence goes on along the minus strand of NC_140655.1, from coordinate 34,319,514 downwards.
TATGAACACCTAGAAACAGCATCCACAAAATCCTTTGCAGCAACCAATCACAGGGGATTGAACAGTAGTTTTTTGGAAACAGTACCAACAACTCCTAAAAAGGGCTTATTTGATGAGCCATTAGACGCATTGTCACTGGGGCCTCCTTCAAATACTAAGAGAAGAGACTTGGGTAAGTTCCATTTCTACTAGTTGTAATGTTCAATCAATGTTCTGTGGTTCACAGTAATCAGATAAATCGATTCCTATTAAGGATTCAAAATATTACACAAGCTCTCCTTTCCTGCTTGACATCCAGCTGTACAAATTTGATGGGTGCTAGCTTTCAATGTGTCAATGATGTCTTTGTCTTTTACAAAATATTATAAACTTTCTCTTTAATTTGTGCACGTTTCTATGGTAACAGCATCATAATCTGTTTTCATGCTTTACAGGAATGTGGTCATCCCATGCTGTGAAATGTGGAGAAATTACAACTAGACCTGTTACCATGGCAATGGCATCTTCATCAATGTGTAAACGCACATCTATTCTTTGTCCCTCAAGGTTCAACTTCTCCTCTCCAGCGCAAGACTCTAAAATAACTACATCAAAAGAATTGTTTTCATCACAGGAGACTACAGGTAAGAATCAACACAATCTATCATGTCTAACAAGTTAAAGATGTACATAGAGCTTCTGAATTCCATCACAATGACAGACTGGTCTGACAAATGTTCTCTCAATCTTAACTTATTTGGTATTACTTTGATTTCAGAGCAACCCAACTCTGATTCATCTTCATCTTCATCATCCATTGGTAGTCATAGTAACCAGATGACTAATTCTGAAAATGCTGTCAACTGTATAAAGCAAGGTGAGTCATCCTGGATCAGTTTGTGGGAGAGATTTAAATTTCTTTGAATGGGAAATATTCATGGTCATCAACTATGTTAGATTTATTTTATTTTTAACACCATGGAATTTGTATAAATCATAAGTCTGTCATCTTCACATTTCAACTCTGAATTTTTTTGGCTGGGCTGTTTTCATTTAAACTTGGTCACATCTTTATTCTTGGTAGGTGATAAAATCTGAAAAAATTCCTACCCCACCATTCCCTTTCAATTCCATGGCAACAGCCAAAACACTGAAAAAGCGCCAAATGTATCTCCTCCTTTGTCTTGGAGTGAAAACTTATCTCAGCTTGAGTGTGGACCCAAAGTTACTATTACATTTTTTTTTGATAATTTCTTCTGTGATTTTTTTGGGGGCCTGGGCCAATATTGGTCAAACTTGACAGGCCCGTAACACCTGCACACTAACTAGAAAGGTAGACAAATTTAAAAAAATAGTTCCACTGTTGCCATGACAATGATGGTCGTAGCTTTGCGCTAAATGTATCCTCATACAAATCTTTGAGTTAAAATTTCGGATATACCTTCTAATTTGCTTGAGTGTGTGCCTAAAGTTACTATCTTGTTTTTGAGTTGCCGCCAGTGATTTTACTGACTGCACACAAACAAGATGTGCATTCAGTGCTAGCCTGAGTCGCTATTTACACTCAACTTCATTGGTTAAAACTGTTGTTAATAAACCTCTATAGAAGTCTCTTGTCTGTATTGATAAGCTGGTCACACCTGGACTCTAGTTCTGTCCTACCATTACCATTGACATCACATGTAAAAATGATCAACCTTCCAACTTGTCCAATTATTTGTTTATTATTATAATCTGATCATATCCATTTGCCTGTCCAAAATAAGTAACCTGATTTTATGTGTGTTTTTTTCCCTTTCAGGTGTTTTCAGTCGGTCATACATCTGGCAGTCTTTGCTGGCATTGAGTGCTAGTGTTAATCTGGTAGTTCTTAGCTATGTTGCCATCAATTATACATCCATCTTAGGACAATGATATACATGTATAGAAATATTTAAATATATATATCTATGGTCTTTGGTGGGAATGTTTATTTTTTGAATTAAGAAACATCACCTGTGTCCTCTAATATTTGTCATGTATTTTTCTCCATCATCTTTTTCATCCTATTTATGTTTTGTAAATAAAAAAATGTTTAATATGTACAACTGAAATTGTTGTCAGTTTGTGCCTCAGAAGTGACCTTTGTTGACTCGTCTCCTGATGTCATGGTTACACCATTCAGTAATTTATTTAATCAAAAATATAAGCTTCTGAGTATTAAATAATTTGTTGAACCTACATATGGGTAATCATGATGTAACCATAACGATACATGACTGGCCAGTATGCTTTAGATGTATATTGAATTCCACATCTCCTATCACGCAAACGTTTGCATAGTGTAAAACATAAACAACAGAGAGCAGTATACAGGCAGAATTTTCAGATGGGACTTAGGGTAGGTTGGTTGGAGTTTGGAAAATACATGTATGAACTACAGAGGGCAGTATACAGGCAGCATTATAGGGAGAGACATGGAAATGGCAGGTTGGTTTAATCATAGTCCCTCTATCCCCGGTCTGGAAACGGTCATTGTATTAGGTGTGAATTGCCTCCTTCCCTGGCAAAGGCGCATTGCGGGGTTGGGCAAAGCATTGTCACGTGATCAGTACATGATTTGACATCGTCAGTGTTGTGTATTTTTTTACAACTTAGTTGTTTATTCCAGAATTCGTGCTTTTTCACATAATTTTTTAATCAGGATATCTTTATAAGGTCATATTTTAGCCGGTGAGTAGTTCTTTAATTCATCTATTTCACCAGCAGCGACACATTTTCGCAACAATTTTACAAACCTTTACCCAGATATTTGTCGTTTTTTGATTTTGGGGTGATTGAAATAATCTCTATTTTATTTACCATACTCCTCGGCGCGAAACCCATATTTGTCTTCGATTTTGACATTTTATGATCGAAATATATCATCAAAAATTGGTGGGTTAGTTTGTTATTTGTCACACCGCATTTTATTAATGTTGAATTGAGCGACTTTTATGGATGCCTTTTAGATCGTAAATGCAAATGGTGACGTTTTGAAATGACAATGTACTCGATTCTGTGCTAAAAAAAATCATTTATATACAACATTAAAGCATTGTTATATACTTTTGCATAGAATAAAGTTATTAGTTGTTGTATAGTTGACTTGAACTGTTACAAACCCCCCAAGAATCAGAAATATCACAGGTTTTTCGATCGACAACGTGAACGACGCCATTTTGACAAGATTTGTTTAGCGATGTCAGCATGTTGGCACGCCAAGTTTTTTCCCCATTAAAACGAAAATGATCATAATTCCCGATATTAATCTTTGCATTGCAGGAAGTGGATGTTTATGAGTTGGTAGGCTGGTTGTATCAGGGTTCTAAAAACCCAAATTTCATAGTGATAATTTTGTTTACATGTTTGTTTATGTTGTGGTTGCCCGAATTTGAAGGCAAAGTGAAGTCATACAATAAGGTATCGCTTTGCATGACGGTAAATTTTCCGATTTTAATGAATATTTTGACGATATTGTAATCTGTCTGACTTCCTGACTCCCTCGGCCCGAGTGTGAAGGTTTGTTTACCCGCACCGCGGCTCCAGACAAAAGAACGCCAGTCGTTTCCAGACCGGGGATAGAGGGACTGTGGTTTAATGCTCATTCTCGCGCATTCACCAACCTGCTGGTGTGAGAATGTCACTCCTGAAAATGTTTGTATACCGCCCTCTCTAGTTCATATAAATGTATTTCTCAAACTAACACCAATTAGGGATTGTTCAGTTACTTCGGCCTGGGGGGGGGGATCGGCAGATTCCATTTTGCCAGCTCTAAATCTCAGTCGACCCACCCCCTATCAAATAAAAAAAAGTGGGTGACCCCCCCCCCCCCCCCAACATTATATTATTATGTGCTTATGAAAACAAAGGAAACCTTGATTTTGCTTAAATTTGTGTTGGATTTTAGTATTTTACAGAGCAAACTATTTATTTTTTCATCATTTATTTTAATTTATATATCAGCATTTTCACAAATTTAACTTTTTTGATTTGCTGAACAAAAACTGTCACTGCTCTTTGTACTAATTGCTGTGTTGTCTTTCCGTCTCCTGTTATAATTGGATAAATCCAGTAAATATCTTATACAATGGTGACTTCAGACTTTAAATAAAATAATCTGATATCAGCAGCACATGGACTTGGGATGTGTTTAAAACTTAACTGTATAATTGGGGTTCTAGCCGCATTGCATAATCTGTTAGTTATTTGGCAACTTTAACCTCAAAATATTTAGCCTATAACATTTTTTGCATCAACAAATTTATAGGCAATATAGGTAATAGTTATTATTAAGAACACATTTGTACGATTAACTTTTTTTATCATTTGTTCTGAAATAAAATTTAAAAAAATATATGCATGAGTGCGTGTGTGAATTCTGGAAAACATGATATCAAAAACAAGGTGACCCCCCTATTCGCACAATCAAAAACGGGGTAATCCCCCCTACTGATCCACCGACACCCCCCCCCCCTAGGCCGAAGTAACTGACTAATCCCTTAGACTGTTGACAGTCCTCGGGGCTAATTTGTTAATATACTGATCAGCAAATGGAAAAGGCATTTGCAAGAAATGCTGGAGGCATTTCAGCGAAGGCCTGAGGACTGTTAACACTTGTAAATGCCCTCGCGCAACATTACATGGTTTTCCACCGGTACTGAACTGAGAAAGATTGACAGCTGAAGCAACCAGCCAATCACAGATTTGATTAAGTGATTGCGCAATTTATTCACTTCGGCCATGACTAGTAAAATATGCGATACTGCAGTGATAATAAATACACGTTGACGTTTATGAATGTTACAGGTCTCTGGTTTAAAACTCTGAAAATATCTGCTGATCACAAGCACGAAAGAACAACGAAAAAAACACATGGATCCATGATCTTTGTTGACTTCTAAACAGGAAGTTAACGGAGCCATACTCTGCCTATTATTATAACCCAGTGATGTCATTTCCTTGTATGCATAATTAATATCAAGGGAAACTATGCCTTCACTGAATTGTCTGCCACATTTCTTGCAAATGCCTTTGTCATTTTTTAAATTAATATACCAACAAATTAGGCCTGAGGACCTGATGCTGGTTTGAGAATGTCACTCTCCTGGAAATTCTGCCTTAATACTTCCCTCTGTAGTTCATATACATGTATTTCTTAAACTTTCACCAACCTACTGGTTTGAGAATGTCACTCTCCTGTACATGCCTGTATACTGCCCTCTGTAGTTCATTTACTGGCAAACTTTTAATTTTTATGGTGTTTGTGAAGACAAAATGTGTCGCTGAACCAAGAGAAATTTCACTGCTAAATAATTATTGATTTTCACTCGCACTGGGTTTTATCAAATCTACTTCGAATCTATTTTATCAAATATATAAAATGTTTTATCTCCATTAAAACAAGCTGAACTCTGAAATCCAAGTTACTTGGTAGATTCTCTTGCAGTTGTTGCATAAAATCTGGCGATTGATACCCAAATTTGCATATCCAAAGACACTTCATACTTTACCCATAATCCTTTGCTTGAGAATCAAGATGGCTGACTACATAATACTGATATAAAGTTGAATATCTAGAGAATGAAAAGTGATATAAAAAATTTGTAAATTGCATTCTTCTACATTTGTGGAGCTTTTCCTTTAGGGGTCATTATGTTGTTTATATTGATGTTTCCTTTAAGTTTTGTTACTCATCTTTGTAAATCATCTTTGTGTATTTCCATTTCTTTGCAGGCATCCACTAAAAAGTGTCAATTTATAAGTGTTTCGTGTCATAAAAAGTGTCAATTTATAAGTGTTTTGTGTCATTAAAAGTGTCAATTTATAAGTGTTTCGTGTCATAAAAAGTGTCAATTTATAAGTGTTTCGTGTCATAAAAAGTGTCAATTTATAAGTGCTTCGTGTCATAAAAAGTGTCAATTTATAAGTGTTTCGTGTCATAAAAAGTGTCAATTTATAAGTGTTTCGTGTCATAAAAAGTGTCAATTTATAAGTGTTTCGTGTCATAAAAAGTGTCAATTTATAAGTGTTTCGTGTCATAAAAAGTGTCAATTTATAAGTGCTTCGTGTCATAAAAAGTGTCAATTTATAAGTGTTTCGTGTCATAAAAAGTGTCAATTTATAAGTGCTTCGTGTCATAAAAAGTGTCAATTTATAAGTGTTTCGTGTCATAAAAAGTGTCAATTTATAAGTGCTTCGTGTCATAAAAAGTGTCAATTTATAAGTGTTTCGTGTCATAAAAAGTGTCAATTTATAAGTGTTTCGTGTCATAAACAGTGTCAATTTATAAGTGCTTCGTGTCATAAAAAGTGTCAATTTATAAGTGTTTCGTGTCATAAAAAGTGTCAATTTATAAGTGTTTCGTGTCATAAAAAGTGTCAATTTATAAGTGTTTCGTGTCATAAAAAGTGTCAATTTATAAGTGTTTCGTGTCATAAAAAGTGTCAATTTATAAGTGCTTCGTGTCATAAAAAGTGTCAATTTATAAGTGCTTCGTGTCATAAAAAGTGTCAATTTATAAGTGCTTCGTGTCATAAAAAGTGTCAATTTATAAGTGTTTCGTGTCATAAAAAGTGTCAATTTATAAGTGCTTCGTGTCATAAAAAGTGTCAATTTATAAGTGCTTCGTGTCATAAAAAGTGTCAATTTATAAGTGCTTCGTGTCATAAAAAGCAACTGTTGGGGGAAAAAATCGTCGAAGTGTACTGTGAGTTTTAAAAATATGATAAAACACATTTCTATGCACCGACCTTAAAATGTTCATATGTAACTAGAATAATCTATGGCGGGTTTCGACATTTTTTGCGGGTATATGACAGATTACGTCACAACGACTGAATGTTCATTTTTAATTCACGTGTAAACATGCATATAGTCTCGTCAAAGACTATCGCAGTTATGACGGTAGATCTTAACTCGCAAGCATCGTCAGACGTTTTACGCAGAGAAAGGAGTTTTGTGGGGGGAAAAGATGCAGAAACATAAGAGAAATCTCCACTTGCTTCAAAACAGAGTTTAGCAAAACCATATTTGAAAAGTAAGTTTTTAGCCCAATATCTATATCAGTCCCCCCATTTCGAAACACAACAATTTTCGAGTCTAAATTAACCTCCATCGCCCAGTGTCTGCGAAATGTTTGTAATTTATTCAATTTGCACTGTAAGTAAATTGATATATCGGTATACTATTATTAGGGATTCGTCAGCTTGTCTGCCACCAACGTCATTCATGTCATTGATAAATAATGTAATCAGAAATGGCCTTAACATATAGCCTTAAACCACTAAAACTACTAAGGACATATTAATTGGACGTGTATTACCTTACCATGAACATTACGTAGTATAATCCTACGTCATACGTAATCGAGTTTACCTTCCCAAATGCCTTTGTGAAATTAATATAAACATGATGCATTCGACCAACTTTACGAGGTATTGTTGAACAAGCAATTGCCAGCAAAATAAATAATCAACATTCGTCGACGAAAGTTTCCTACAAAATCGCGTTTGAATCTCTCGGATATTATCTGCCAAACTAACTAGCCGATCATTTAAAACTTTCATGAAAATTTTGATAACATAAAGTAGGGTTGTTGTTATTATCCTGAAGAGAGATGCGTCTTCTAATAGTCGTACTATTGTGGTTGGAGATGTACAGACTGTGACGTCTGAATAGCCATGGTGTTCATACTTATGGTATACAGACTGTGACGTCTGAATAGCCATGGTGTTCATACTTATGGTATACAGACTGTGACGTCTGCATAGCCATGGCGTTAATATTATGGTATACAGACTGTGACGTCTGCATAGCCATGGCGTTAATATTATGGTATACAGACTGTGACGTCTGAATAGCCATGGTGTTCATACTTATGGTATACAGACTGTGATGTCTGAATAGCCATGGTGTTCATACTTATGGTATACAGACTGTGACGTCTGAATAGCCATGGTATTCATATTATGGTATACAGACTGTGACGTCTGAATAGCCATGGTGTTCATATTTATGGTATACGGACTGTGACGTCTGAATAGCCATGGTGTTCATACTTATAGTATACAGACTGTGACGTCTGAATAGCCATGGTGTTCATATTATGGTATACAGACTGTGACGTCTCAATAGCCATGGTGTTCATATTATGGTATACAGACTGTGATGTCTGAATAGCCATGGTGTTCATACTTATGGTATACAGACTGTGATGTCTGAATAGCCATGGTGTTCATATTATGGTATACAGACTGTGACGTCTGAATAGCCATGGTGTTCATACTTATGGTATACAGACTGTGATGTCTGAATAGCCATGGTGTTCATACAGACTGTGACGTCTGAATAGCCATGGTGTTCATATTATGGTATACAGACTGTGACGTCTGAATAGCCATGGTGTTCATACTTATGGTATACAGTCTGTGACGTCTGAATAGCCATGGTGTTCATACTTATGGTATACAGACTGTGACGTCTGAATAGCCGATGGTGTTCATACTTATGGTATACAGACTGTGACGTCTGAATAGCCTTGGTGTTCATACTTATGGTATACAGACTGTGATGTCTGAATAGCCATGGTGTTCATACTTATGGTATACAGACTGTGACGTCTGAATAGCCATGGTGTTCATACAGACTGTGACGTCTGAATAGCCATGGTGTTCATATTATGGTATACAGACTGTGACGTCTGAATAGCCATGGTGTTCATATTATGGTATACAGACTTTGACGTCTGAATAGCCATGGTGTTCATACTTATGGTATACAGACTGTGACGTCTGAATAGCCATGGTGTTCATATTATGGTATACAGACTGTGAAGTCTGAATAGCCATGGTGTTCATACTTATGGTATACAGACTGTGATGTCTGAATAGCCATGGTGTTCATATTATGGTATACAGACTGTGACGTCTGAATAGCCATGGTGTTCATACTTATGGTATACAGACTGTGACGTCTGAATAGCCATGGTGTTCATATTATGGTATACAGACTGTGACGTCTGAATAGCCATGGTGTTCATACTTATGGTATTACAGACTGTGACGTCTGAATAGCCATGGTGTTCATATTATGGTATACAGACTGTGACGTCTGAATAGCCATGGTGTTCATATTATGGTATACAGACTTTGACGTCTGAATAGCCATGGTGTTCATACTTATGGTATACAGACTGTGACGTCTGAATAGCCATGGTGTTCATATTATGGTATACAGACTGTGAAGTCTGAATAGCCATGGTGTTCATACTTATGGTATACAGACTGTGATGTCTGAATAGCCATGGTGTTCATATTATGGTATACAGACTGTGACGTCTGAATAGCCATGGTGTTCATACTTATGGTATACAGACTGTGACGTCTGAATAGCCATGGTGTTCATATTATGGTATACAGACTGTGACGTCTGAATAGCCATGGTGTTCATACTTATGGTATTACAGACTGTGACGTCTGAATAACCATGGTGTTCATACTTATGGTATACAGACTGTGACGTCTGAATAGCCATGGTGTTCATACTTATGGTATACAGACTGTGACGTCTGAATAGCCATGGTGTTCATATTATGGTATACAGACTGTGACGTCTGAATAGCCATGGTGTTCATACTTATGGTATACAGACTGTGACGTCTGAATAGCCATGGTGTTCATATTTATGGTATACAGACTGTGACGTCTGAATAGCCATGGTGTTCATACTTATGGTATTACAGACTGTGACGTCTGAATAGCCATGGTGTTCATATTATGGTATACAGACTGTGACGTCTGAATAGCCTTGGTGTTCATACTTATGGTATACAGACTGTGATGTCTGAATAGCCATGGTGTTCATACTTATGGTATACAGACTGTGACGTCTGAATAGCCATGGTGTTCATACAGACTGTGACGTCTGAATAGCCATGGTGTTCATATTATGGTATACAGACTGTGACGTCTGAATAGACATGGTGTTCATATTATGGTATACAGACTTTGACGTCTGAATAGCCATGGTGTTCATACTTATGGTATACAGACTGTGACGTCTGAATAGCCATGGTGTTCATACTTATGGTATACAGACTGTGATGTCTGAATAGCCATGGTGTTCATATTATGGTATACAGACTGTGACGTCTGAATAGCCATGGTGTTCATACTTATGGTATACAGACTGTGACGTCTGAATAGCCATGGTGTTCATATTATGGTATACAGACTGTGATGTCTGAATAGCCATGGTGTTCATACTTATGGTATACAGACTGTGACGTCTGAATAGCCATGGTGTTCATATTATGGTATACAGACTGTGACGTCTGAATAGCCATGGTGTTCATACAGACTGTGACGTCTGAATAGCCATGGTGTTCATATTATGGTATACAGACTGTGACGTCTGAATAGCCATGGTGTTCATACTTATGGTATACAGACTGTGACGTCTGAATAGCCATGGTGTTCATATTATGGTATACAGACTGTGACTTCTGAATAGCCATGGTGTTCATACTTATGGTATTACAGACTGTGACGTCTGAATAGCCTTGGTGTTCATACTTATGGTATACAGACTGTGATGTCTGAATAGCCATGGTGTTCATACTTATGGTATACAGACTGTGACGTCTGAATAGCCATGGTGTTCATATTATGGTATACAGACTGTGACGTCTGAATAGCCATGGTGTTCATACTTATGGTATACAGACTGTGACGTCTGAATAGCCATGGTGTTCATACTTATGGTATACAGACTGTGACGTCTGAATAGCCTTGGTGTTCATATTTATGGTATACAGACTGTGACGTCTGAATAGCCATGGTGTTCATACTTATGGTATTACAGACTGTGACGTCTGAATAGCCATGGTGTTCATATTATGGTATACAGACTGTGACGTCTGAATAGCCATGGTGTTCATATTATGGTATACAGACTGTGACGTCTGAATAGCCATGGTGTTCATACTTATGGTATACAGACTGTGACGTCTGAATAGCCATGGTGTTCATACTTATGGTATACAGACTGTGATGTCTGAATAGCCATGGTGTTCATACTTACGGTATACAGACTGTGACGTCTGAATAGCCATGGTGTTCATACTTATGGTATACAGACTGTGACGTCTGAATAGCCATGGTGTTCATATTATGGTATACAGACTGTGACGTCTGAATAGCCATGGTGTTCATACTTATGGTATACAGACTGTGACGTCTGAATAGCCATGGTGTTCATACTTAAGGTATACAGACTGTGACGTCTGAATAGCCATGGTATTCATATTATGGTATACAGACTGTGACGTCTGAATAGCCATGGTATTCATATTATGGTATACAGACTGTGACGTCTGAATAGCCATGGTGTTCATATTTATGGTATACGGACTGTGACGTCTGAATAGCCATGGTGTTCATATTATGGTATACAGACTGTGATGTCTGAATAGCCATGGTGTTCATACTTATGGTATACAGACTGTGACGTCTGAATAGCCATGGTGTTCATATTATGGTATACAGACTGTGACGTCTGAATAGCCATGGTGTTCATACTTATGGTATACAGACTGTGATGTCTGAATAGCCATGGTGTTCATACAGACTGTGACGTCTGAATAGCCATGGTGTTCATATTATGGTATACAGACTGTGACGTCTGAATAGCCATGGTGTTCATACTTATGGTATACAGTCTGTGACGTCTGAATAGCCATGGTGTTCATAGTTATGGTATACAGACTGTGACGTCTGAATAGCCGATGGTGTTCATACTTATGGTATACAGACTGTGATGTCTGAATAGCCTTGGTGTTCATACTTATGGTATACAGACTGTGATGTCTGAATAGCCATGGTGTTCATACTTATGGTATACAGACTGTGACGTCTGAATAGCCATGGTGTTCATACAGACTGTGACGTCTGAATAGCCATGGTGTTCATATTATGGTATACAGACTGTGACGTCTGAATAGCCATGGTGTTCATACTTATGGTATACAGACTGTGACGTCTGAATAGCCATGGTGTTCATATTATGGTATACAGACTGTGACGTCTGAATAGCCATGGTGTTCATACTTATGGTATTACAGACTGTGACGTCTGAATAACCATGGTGTTCATACTTATGGTATACAGACTGTGACGTCTGAATAGCCATGGTGTTCATACTTATGGTATACAGACTGTGACGTCTGAATAGCCATGGTGTTCATATTATGGTATACCGACTGTGACGTCTGAATAGCCATGGTGTTCATACTTATGGTATACAGACTGTGACGTCTGAATAGCCATGGTGTTCATACTTATGGTATACAGACTGTGACGTCTGAATAGCCTTGGTGTTCATATTTATGGTATACAGACTGTGACGTCTGAATAGCCATGGTGTTCATACTTATGGTATTACAGACTGTGACGTCTGAATAGCCATGGTGTTCATATTATGGTATACAGACTGTGACGTCTGAATAGCCATGGTGTTCATACTTATGGTATACAGACTGTGACGTCTGAATAGCCATGGTGTTCATACTTATGGTATACAGACTGTGACGTCTGAATAGCCATGGTGTTCATACTTATGGTATTACAGACTGTGACGTCTGAATAGCCATGGTGTTCATATTATGGTATACAGACTGTGACGTCTGAATAGCCATGGTGTTCATACTTATGGTATACAGACTGTGACGTCTGAATAGCCATGGTGTTCATACTTATGGTATACAGACTGTGACGTCTGAATAGCCTTGGTGTTCATATTTATGGTATACAGACTGTGACGTCTGAATAGCCATGGTGTTCATACTTATGGTATTACAGACTGTGACGTCTGAATAGCCATGGTGTTCATATTATGGTATACAGACTGTGACGTCTGAATAGCCATGGTGTTCATACTTATGGTATACAGACTGTGACGTCTGAATAGCCTTGGTGTTCATATTTATGGTATACAGACTGTGACGTCTGAATAGCCATGGTGTTCATACTTATGGTATTACAGACTGTGACGTCTGAATAGCCATGGTGTTCATATTATGGTATACAGACTGTGACGTCTGAATAGCCATGGTGTTCATACTTATGGTATACAGACTGTGACGTCTGAATAGCCATGGTGTTCATACTTATGGTATACAGACTGTGACGTCTGAATAGCCATGGTGTTCCTATTATGGTATACAGACTGTGTCGTCTGAATAGCCATGGTGTTCATATTTATGGTATACAGACTGTGACGTCTGAATAGCCATGGTGTTCATATTATGGTATACAGACTGTGACGTCTGAATAGCCATGGTGTTCATACTTATGGTATACAGACTGTGACGTCTGAATAGCCATGGTGTTCATATTATGGTATACAGACTGTGACGTCTGAATAGCCATGGTGTTCATATTATGGTATACAGACTGTGACGTCTGAATAGCCATGGTGTTCACACTTATGGTATACAGACTGTGACGTCTGAATAGCCATGGTGTTCATATTATGGTATACAGACTGTGACGTCTGAATAGCCATGGTGTTCATACTTATGGTATACAAACTGTGACGTCTGAATAGCCATGGTGTTCATACTTATGGTATACAGACTGTGGCGTCTGAATAGCCATGGTGTTCATACTTATGGTATTGAGACTGTGACGTCTGAATAGCTATGGTGTTCATACTTATGGTATACAGACTGTGACGTCTGAATAGCCATGGTGTTCATATTATGGTATACAGACTGTGACGTCTGAATAGCCATGGTGTTCATACTTATGGTATACAGACTGTGACGTCTGAATAGCCATGGTGTTCATACTTATGGTATACAGACTGTGACGTCTGAATAGCCATGGTGTTCATACTTATGGTATACAGACTGTGACGTCTGAATAGCCATGGTGTTCATATTATGGTATACAGACAGTGACGTCTGAATAGCCATGGTGTTCATACTTGTGGTATACAGACTGTGACGTCTGAATAGCCATGGTGTTCATACAGACTGTGACATCTGAATAGCCATGGTGTTCATATTATGGTATACAGAGTGTGACGTCTGAATAGCCATGGTGTTCATACTTATGCTATACAGACTGTGACGTCTGAATAGCCATGGTGTTCACATTATGGTATACAGACTGTGACGTCTGAATAGCCATGGTGTTCATACTTATGGTATACAGACTGTGACGTCTGAATAGCCATGGTGTTCATATTATGGTATACAGACTGTGACGTCTGAATAGCCATGGTGTTCATATTATGGTATACAGACTGTGACGTCTGAATAGCCATGGTGTTCACACTTATGGTATACAGACTGTGACGTCTGAATAGCCATGGTGTTCATATTATGGTATACAGACTGTGACGTCTGAATAGCCATGGTGTTCATACTTATGGTATACAAACTGTGACGTCTGAATAGCCATGGTGTTCATACTTATGGTATACAGACTGTGGCGTCTGAATAGCCATGGTGTTCATACTTATGGTATTGAGACTGTGACGTCTGAATAGCTATGGTGTTCATACTTATGGTATACAGACTGTGACGTCTGAATAGCCATGGTGTTCATATTATGGTATACAGACTGTGACGTCTGAATAGCCATGGTGTTCATACTTATGGTATACAGACTGTGACGTCTGAATAGCCATGGTGTTCATACTTATGGTATACAGACTGTGACGTCTGAATAGCCATGGTGTTCATACTTATGGTATACAGACTGTGACGTCTGAATAGCCATGGTGTTCATATTATGGTATACAGACAGTGACGTCTGAATAGCCATGGTGTTCATACTTGTGGTATACAGACTGTGACGTCTGAATAGCCATGGTGTTCATACAGACTGTGACATCTGAATAGCCATGGTGTTCATATTATGGTATACAGAGTGTGACGTCTGAATAGCCATGGTGTTCATACTTATGCTATACAGACTGTGACGTCTGAATAGCCATGGTGTTCACATTATGGTATACAGACTGTGACGTCTGAATAGCCATGGTGTTCATACTTATGGTATACAGACTGTGACGTCTGAATAGCCATGGTGTTCATACTTATGGTATACAGACTGTGACGTCTGAATAGCCATGGTGTTCATACTTATGGTATACAGACTGTGACGTCTGAATAGCCATGGTGTTCATACTTATGGTATACAGACTGTGATGTCTGAATAGCCATGGTGTTCATACTTATGGTATACAGACTGTGACGTCTGAATAGCCATGGTGTTCATACAGACTGTGACGTCTGAATAGCCATGGTGTTCATATTATGGTATACAGACTGTGACGTCTGAATAGCCATGGTGTTCATACTTATGGTATACAGACTGTGACGTCTGAATAGCCATAGTGTTCATATTATGGTATACAGACTGTGACGTCTGAATGGCAATGGTGTTCATACTTATGGTATACAGACTGTGACGTCTGAATAGCCATGGTGTTCATACTTATGGTATACAGACTGAATAGCCATGGTGTTCATATTATGGTATACAGACTGTGACGTCTGAATAGCCATGGTGTTCATATTATGGTATACAGACTGTGACGTCTGAATAGCCATGGTGTTCATATTATGGTATACAGACTGTGACGTCTGAATAGCCATGGTGTTCATATTATGGTATACAGACTGTGACGTCTGAATAGCCATGGTGTTCATACTTATGGTATACAGACTGTGACGTCTGAATAGCCATGGTGTTCATACAGACTGTGACGTCTGAATAGCCATGGTGTTCATATTATGGTATACAGACTGTGACGTCTGAATAGCCATGGTGTTCATACTTATGGTATACAGACTGTGACGTCTGAATAGCCATGGTGTTCATATTATGGTATACAGACTGTGACTTCTGAATAGCCATGGTGTTCATACTTATGGTATTACAGACTGTGACGTCTGAATAGCCTTGGTGTTCATACTTATGGTATACAGACTGTGATGTCTGAATAGCCATGGTGTTCATACTTATGGTATACAGACTGTGACGTCTGAATAGCCATGGTGTTCATATTATGGTATACAGACTGTGACGTCTGAATAGCCATGGTGTTCATACTTATGGTATACAGACTGTGACGTCTGAATAGCCATGGTGTTCATACTTATGGTATACAGACTGTGACGTCTGAATAGCCTTGGTGTTCATATTTATGGTATACAGACTGTGACGTCTGAATAGCCATGGTGTTCATACTTATGGTATTACAGACTGTGACGTCTGAATAGCCATGGTGTTCATATTATGGTATACAGACTGTGACGTCTGAATAGCCATGGTGTTCATATTATGGTATACAGACTGTGACGTCTGAATAGCCATGGTGTTCATACTTATGGTATACAGACTGTGACGTCTGAATAGCCATGGTGTTCATACTTATGGTATACAGACTGTGATGTCTGAATAGCCATGGTGTTCATACTTACGGTATACAGACTGTGACGTCTGAATAGCCATGGTGTTCATACTTATGGTATACAGACTGTGACGTCTGAATAGCCATGGTGTTCATATTATGGTATACAGACTGTGACGTCTGAATAGCCATGGTGTTCATACTTATGGTATACAGACTGTGACGTCTGAATAGCCATGGTGTTCATACTTAAGGTATACAGACTGTGACGTCTGAATAGCCATGGTATTCATATTATGGTATACAGACTGTGACGTCTGAATAGCCATGGTATTCATATTATGGTATACAGACTGTGACGTCTGAATAGCCATGGTGTTCATATTTATGGTATACGGACTGTGACGTCTGAATAGCCATGGTGTTCATATTATGGTATACAGACTGTGATGTCTGAATAGCCATGGTGTTCATACTTATGGTATACAGACTGTGACGTCTGAATAGCCATGGTGTTCATATTATGGTATACAGACTGTGACGTCTGAATAGCCATGGTGTTCATACTTATGGTATACAGACTGTGATGTCTGAATAGCCATGGTGTTCATACAGACTGTGACGTCTGAATAGCCATGGTGTTCATATTATGGTATACAGACTGTGACGTCTGAATAGCCATGGTGTTCATACTTATGGTATACAGTCTGTGACGTCTGAATAGCCATGGTTTTCATACTTATGGTATACAGACTGTGACGTCTGAATAGCCGATGGTGTTCATACTTATGGTATACAGACTGTGATGTCTGAATAGCCTTGGTGTTCATACTTATGGTATACAGACTGTGATGTCTGAATAGCCATGGTGTTCATACTTATGGTATACAGACTGTGACGTCTGAATAGCCATGGTGTTCATACAGACTGTGACGTCTGAATAGCCATGGTGTTCATATTATGGTATACAGACTGTGACGTCTGAATAGCCATGGTGTTCATACTTATGGTATACAGACTGTGACGTCTGAATAGCCATGGTGTTCATATTATGGTATACAGACTGTGACGTCTGAATAGCCATGGTGTTCATACTTATGGTATTACAGACTGTGACGTCTGAATAACCATGGTGTTCATACTTATGGTATACAGACTGTGACGTCTGAATAGCCATGGTGTTCATACTTATGGTATACAGACTGTGACGTCTGAATAGCCATGGTGTTCATATTATGGTATACCGACTGTGACGTCTGAATAGCCATGGTGTTCATACTTATGGTATACAGACTGTGACGTCTGAATAGCCATGGTGTTCATACTTATGGTATACAGACTGTGACGTCTGAATAGCCTTGGTGTTCATATTTATGGTATACAGACTGTGACGTCTGAATAGCCATGGTGTTCATACTTATGGTATTGCAGACTGTGACGTCTGAATAGCCATGGTGTTCATATTATGGTATACAGACTGTGACGTCTGAATAGCCATGGTGTTCATACTTATGGTATACAGACTGTGACGTCTGAATAGCCATGGTGTTCATACTTATGGTATACAGACTGTGACGTCTGAATAGCCATGGTGTTCCTATTATGGTATACAGACTGTGTCGTCTGAATAGCCATGGTGTTCATATTTATGGTATACAGACTGTGACGTCTGAATAGCCATGGTGTTCATACTTATGGTATACAGACTGTGACGTCTGAATAGCCATGGTGTTCATATTATGGTATACAGACTGTGACGTCTGAATAGCCATGGTGTTCATACTTATGGTATACAGACTGTGACGTCTGAATAGCCATGGTGTTCATATTATGGTATACAGACTGTGACGTCTGAATAGCCATGGTGTTCATATTATGGTATACAGACTGTGACGTCTGAATAGCCATGGTGTTCACACTTATGGTATACAGACTGTGACGTCTGAATAGCCATGGTGTTCATATTATGGTATACAGACTGTGACGTCTGAATAGCCATGGTGTTCATACTTATGGTATACAAACTGTGACGTCTGAATAGCCATGGTGTTCATACTTATGGTATACAGACTGTGGCGTCTGAATAGCCATGGTGTTCATACTTATGGTATTGAGACTGTGACGTCTGAATAGCTATGGTGTTCATACTTATGGTATACAGACTGTGACGTCTGAATAGCCATGGTGTTCATATTATGGTATACAGACTGTGACGTCTGAATAGCCATGGTGTTCATACTTATGGTATACAGACTGTGACGTCTGAATAGCCATGGTGTTCATACTTATGGTATACAGACTGTGACGTCTGAATAGCCATGGTGTTCATACTTATGGTATACAGACTGTGACGTCTGAATAGCCATGGTGTTCATATTATGGTATACAGACAGTGACGTCTGAATAGCCATGGTGTTCATACTTGTGGTATACAGACTGTGACGTCTGAATAGCCATGGTGTTCATACAGACTGTGACATCTGAATAGCCATGGTGTTCATATTATGGTATACAGAGTGTGACGTCTGAATAGCCATGGTGTTCATACTTATGCTATACAGACTGTGACGTCTGAATAGCCATGGTGTTCACATTATGGTATACAGACTGTGACGTCTGAATAGCCATGGTGTTCATACTTATGGTATACAGACTGTGACGTCTGAATAGCCATGGTGTTCATATTATGGTATACAGACTGTGACGTCTGAATAGCCATGGTGTTCATATTATGGTATACAGACTGTGACGTCTGAATAGCCATGGTGTTCACACTTATGGTATACAGACTGTGACGTCTGAATAGCCATGGTGTTCATATTATGGTATACAGACTGTGACGTCTGAATAGCCATGGTGTTCATACTTATGGTATACAAACTGTGACGTCTGAATAGCCATGGTGTTCATACTTATGGTATACAGACTGTGGCGTCTGAATAGCCATGGTGTTCATACTTATGGTATTGAGACTGTGACGTCTGAATAGCTATGGTGTTCATACTTATGGTATACAGACTGTGACGTCTGAATAGCCATGGTGTTCATATTATGGTATACAGACTGTGACGTCTGAATAGCCATGGTGTTCATACTTATGGTATACAGACTGTGACGTCTGAATAGCCATGGTGTTCATACTTATGGTATACAGACTGTGACGTCTGAATAGCCATGGTGTTCATACTTATGGTATACAGACTGTGACGTCTGAATAGCCATGGTGTTCATATTATGGTATACAGACAGTGACGTCTGAATAGCCATGGTGTTCATACTTGTGGTATACAGACTGTGACGTCTGAATAGCCATGGTGTTCATACAGACTGTGACATCTGAATAGCCATGGTGTTCATATTATGGTATACAGAGTGTGACGTCTGAATAGCCATGGTGTTCATACTTATGCTATACAGACTGTGACGTCTGAATAGCCATGGTGTTCACATTATGGTATACAGACTGTGACGTCTGAATAGCCATGGTGTTCATACTTATGGTATACAGACTGTGACGTCTGAATAGCCATGGTGTTCATACTTATGGTATACAGACTGTGACGTCTGAATAGCCATGGTGTTCATACTTATGGTATACAGACTGTGACGTCTGAATAGCCATGGTGTTCATACTTATGGTATACAGACTGTGATGTCTGAATAGCCATGGTGTTCATACTTATGGTATACAGACTGTGACGTCTGAATAGCCATGGTGTTCATACAGACTGTGACGTCTGAATAGCCATGGTGTTCATATTATGGTATACAGACTGTGACGTCTGAATAGCCATGGTGTTCATACTTATGGTATACAGACTGTGACGTCTGAATAGCCATAGTGTTCATATTATGGTATACAGACTGTGACGTCTGAATGGCAATGGTGTTCATACTTATGGTATACAGACTGTGACGTCTGAATAGCCATGGTGTTCATACTTATGGTATACAGACTGAATAGCCATGGTGTTCATATTATGGTATACAGACTGTGACGTCTGAATAGCCATGGTGTTCATATTATGGTATACAGACTGTGACGTCTGAATAGCCATGGTGTTCATATTATGGTATACAGACTGTGACGTCTGAATAGCCATGGTGTTCATATTATGGTATACAGACTGTGACGTCTGAATAGCCATGGTGTTCATACTTATGGTATACAGACTGTGACGTCTGAATAGCCATAGTGTTCATATTATGGTATACAGACTGTGACGTCTGAATGGCAATGGTGTTCATACTTATGGTATACAGACTGTGACGTCTGAATAGCCATGGTGTTCATACTTATGGTATACAGACTGTGATGTCTGAATAGCCATGGTTTTCATATTATGGTATACAGACTGTGACGTCTGAATAGCCATGGTGTTCATACTTATGGTATTACAGACTGTGACGTCTGAATAGCCATGGTGTTCATACTTATGGTATACAGACTGTGACGTCTGAATAGCCATGGTGTTCATACTTATGGTATACAGACTGTGACGTCTGAATAGCCATGGTGTTCATATTATGGTATACAGACTGTGACGTCTGAATAGCCATGGTGTTCATACTTATGGTATACAGACTGTGACGTCTGAATAGCCATGGTATTCATATTATGGTATACAGACTGTGACGTCTGAATAGCCATGGTGTTCATATTATGGTATACAGACTGTGACGTCTGAATAGCCATGGTGTTCATACTTATGGTATACAGACTGTGACGTCTGAATAGCCATGGTGTTCATACTTATGGTATACAGACTGTGACGTCTGAATAGCCTTGGTGTTCATATTTATGGTATACAGACTGTGACGTCTGAATAGCCATGGTGTTCATACTTATGGTATACAGACTGTGACGTCTGAATAGCCATGGTGTTCATACAGACTGTGACGTCTGAATAGCCATGGTGTTCATATTTATGGTATACAGACTGTGACGTCTGAATAGCCATGGTGTTCATACTTATGGTATACAGACTGTGACGTCTGAATAGCCATGGTGTTCATATTATGGTATACACACTGTGACGTCTGAATAGCCATGGTGTTCATACTTATGGTATACAGACTGTGATGTCTGAATAGCCATGGTGTTCATATTATGGTATACAGACTGTGACGTCTGAATAGCCATGGTGTTCATATTATGGTATACAGGCTGTGACGTCTGAATAGCCATGGTGTTCACACTTATGGTATACAGACTGTGACGTCTGAATAGCCATGGTGTTCATATTATGGTATACAGACTGTGACGTCTGAATAGCCATGGTGTTCATACTTATGGTATACAAACTGTGACGTCTGAATAGCCATGGTGTTCATACTTATGGTATACAGACTGTGGCGTCTGAATAGCCATGGTGTTCATACTTATGGTATTGAGACTGTGACGTCTGAATAGCCATGGTGTTCACATTATGGTATACAGACCAGACTGTGACGTCTGAATAGCCATGGTGTTCATATTATGGTATACAGACTGTGACGTCTGAATAGCCATGGTGTTCATACTTATGGTATACAGACTGTGACGTCTGAATAGCCATGGTGTTCATACTTATGGTATACAGACTGTGACGTCTGAATAGCCATGGTGTTCATACTTATGGTATACAGACTGTGACGTCTGAATAGCCATGGTGTTCATATTATGGTATACAGACTGTGACGTCTGAATAGCCATGGTGTTCATACTTATGGTATACAGACTGTGATGTCTGAATAGCCATGGTGTTCATACTTATGGTATACAGACTGTGACGTCTGAATAGCCCTGGTGTTCATACAGACTGTGACGTCTGAATAGCCATGGTGTTCATATTATGGTATACAGACTGTGACGTCTGAATAGCCATGGTGTTCATACTTATGGTATACAGACTGTGACGTCTGAATAGCCATAGTGTTCATATTATGGTATACAGACTGTGACGTCTGAATGGCAATGGTGTTCATACTTATGGTATACAGACTGTGACGTCTGAATAGCCATGGTGTTCATACTTATGGTATACAGACTGTGAAGTCTGAATAGCCATGGTGTTCATACTTATGGTATACAGACTGTGATGTCTGAGTAGCCATGGTGTTCATACTTATGGTATACAGACTGTGACGTCTGAATAGCCATGGTGTTCATATTATGGTATACAGGCTGTGACGTCTGAATAGCCATGGTGTTCATACTTATGGTATACAGACTGTGACGTCTGAATAGCCATGGTGTTCATATTATGGTATACTGACTGTGACGTCTGAATAGCCATGGTGTTCACATTATGGTATACAGACTGTGACGTCTGAATAGCCATGGTGTTCATACTTATGGTATACAGACTGTGACGTCTGAATAGCCATGGTGTTCATACTTATGGTATACAGACTGTGACGTCTGAATAGCCATGGTGTTCATATTATGGTATACAGACTGTGACGTCTGAATAGCCATGGTGTTCATACTTATGGTATACAGACTGTGACGTCTGAATAGCCATGGTGTTCATATTAATGGTATACAGACTGTGACGTCTGAATAGCCATGGTGTTCATATTATGGTATACAGGCTGTGACGTCTGAATAGCCATGGTGTTCACACTTATGGTATACAGACTGTGACGTCTGAATAGCCATGGTGTTCATATTATGGTATACAGACTGTGACGTCTGAATAGCCATGGTGTTCATACTTATGGTATACAAACTGTGACGTCTGAATAGCCATGGTGTTCATACTTATGGTATACAGACTGTGACGTCTGAATAGCCATGGTGTTCATACTTATGGTATTACAGACTGTGACGTCTGAATAGCCATGGTGTTCATACTTATGGTATACAGACTGTGACGTCTGAATAGCCATGGTGTTCATACTTATGGTATACAGACTGTGACGTCTGAATAGCCATGGTGTTCATATTATGGTATACAGACTGTGACGTCTGAATAGCCATGGTGTTCATACTTATGGTATACAGACTGTGACGTCTGAATAGCCATGGTATTCATATTATGGTATACAGACTGTGACGTCTGAATAGCCATGGTGTTCATATTATGGTATACAGACTGTGACGTCTGAATAGCCATGGTGTTCATACTTATGGTATACAGACTGTGACGTCTGAATAGCCATGGTGTTCATACTTATGGTATACAGACTGTGACGTCTGAATAGCCTTGGTGTTCATATTTATGGTATACAGACTGTGACGTCTGAATAGCCATGGTGTTCATACTTATGGTATACAGACTGTGACGTCTGAATAGCCATGGTGTTCATACAGACTGTGACGTCTGAATAGCCATGGTGTTCATATTTATGGTATACAGA
Source organism: Saccoglossus kowalevskii (assembly GCF_978046115.1). NCBI lineage: Eukaryota > Metazoa > Hemichordata > Enteropneusta > Harrimaniidae > Saccoglossus > Saccoglossus kowalevskii. The sequence continues at coordinate 34,295,748 of NC_140655.1, read as the reverse complement.
CTGTGACGTCTGAATAGCCATGGTGTTCATACTTATGGTATACAGACTGTGACGTCTGAATAGCCATGGTGTTCATATTATGGTATACACACTGTGACGTCTGAATAGCCATGGTGTTCATACTTATGGTATACAGACTGTGACGTCTGAATAGCCATGGTGTTCATATTATGGTATACAGACTGTGACGTCTGAATAGCCATGGTGTTCATATTATGGTATACAGGCTGTGACGTCTGAATAGCCATGGTGTTCACACTTATGGTATACAGACTGTGACGTCTGAATAGCCATGGTGTTCACACTTATGGTATACAGACTGTGACGTCTGAATAGCCATGGTGTTCATATTATGGTATACAGACTGTGACGTCTGAATAGCCATGGTGTTCATACTTATGGTATACAAACTGTGACGTCTGAATAGCCATGGTGTTCATACTTATGGTATACAGACTGTGGCGTCTGAATAGCCATGGTGTTCATACTTATGGTATTGAGACTGTGACGTCTGAATAGCCATGGTGTTCATATTATGGTATACAGACTGTGACGTCTGAATAGCCATGGTGTTCATACTTATGGTATACAGACTGTGACGTCTGAATAGCCATGGTGTTCATACTTATGGTATACAGACTGTGACGTCTGAATAGCCATGGTGTTCATACTTATGGTATACAGACTGTGACGTCTGAATAGCCATGGTGTTCATATTATGGTATACAGACTGTGACGTCTGAATAGCCATGGTGTTCATACTTATGGTATACAGACTGTGATGTCTGAATAGCCATGGTGTTCATACTTATGGTATACAGACTGTGACGTCTGAATAGCCCTGGTGTTCATACAGACTGTGACGTCTGAATAGCCATGGTGTTCATATTATGGTATACAGACTGTGACGTCTGAATAGCCATGGTGTTCATACTTATGGTATACAGACTGTGACGTCTGAATAGCCATAGTGTTCATATTATGGTATACAGACTGTGACGTCTGAATGGCAATGGTGTTCATACTTATGGTATACAGACTGTGACGTCTGAATAGCCATGGTGTTCATACTTATGGTATACAGACTGTGAAGTCTGAATAGCCATGGTGTTCATACTTATGGTATACAGACTGTGATGTCTGAGTAGCCATGGTGTTCATACTTATGGTATACAGACTGTGACGTCTGAATAGCCATGGTGTTCATATTATGGTATACAGGCTGTGACGTCTGAATAGCCATGGTGTTCATACTTATGGTATACAGACTGACGTCTGAATAGCCATGGTGTTCATATTATGGTATACTGACTGTGACGTCTGAATAGCCATGGTGTTCACATTATGGTATACAGACTGTGACGTCTGAATAGCCATGGTGTTCATACTTATGGTATACAGACTGTGACGTCTGAATAGCCATGGTGTTCATACTTATGGTATACAGACTGTGACGTCTGAATAGCCATGGTGTTCATATTATGGTATACAGACTGTGACGTCTGAATAGCCATGGTGTTCATACTTATGGTATACAGACTGTGACGTCTGAATAGCCATGGTGTTCATATTATGGTATACAGACTGTGACGTCTGAATAGCCATGGTGTTCATATTATGGTATACAGGCTGTGACGTCTGAATAGCCATGGTGTTCACACTTATGGTATACAGACTGTGACGTCTGAATAGCCATGGTGTTCATATTATGGTATACAGACTGTGACGTCTGAATAGCCATGGTGTTCATACTTATGGTATACAAACTGTGACGTCTGAATAGCCATGGTGTTCATACTTATGGTATACAGACTGTGACGTCTGAATAGCCATGGTGTTCATACTTATGGTATACAGACTGTGACGTCTGAATAGCCATGGTGTTCATACTTATGGTATACAGACTGTGACGTCTGAATAGCCATGGTGTTCATATTATGGTATACAGACAGTGACGTCTGAATAGCCATGGTGTTCATACTTGTGGTATACAGACTGCGACGTCTGAATAGCCATGGTGTTCATACAGACTGTGACATCTGAATAGCCATGGTGTTCATATTATGGTATACAGAGTGTGACGTCTGAATAGCTATGGTGTTCATACTTATGCTATACAGACTGTGACGTCTGAATAGCCATGGTGTTCATATTATGGTATACAGACTGTGACGTCTGAATAGCCATGGTGTTCATACTTATGGTATACAGACTGTGACGTCTGAATAGCCATGGTGTTCATACTTATGGTATACAGACTGTGACGTCTGAATAGCCATGGTGTTCATACTTATGGTATACAGACTGTGAAGTCTGAATAGCCATGGTGTTCATACTTATGGTATACAGACTGTGATGTCTGAATAGCCATGGTGTTCATATTATGGTATACAGAGTGTGACGTCTGAATAGCCATGGTGTTCATACTTATGGTATACAGACTGTGACGTCTGAATAGCCATGGTGTTCATACTTATGGTATACAGACTGTGACGTCTGAATAGCCATGGTGTTCATACTTATGGTATACAGACTGTGACGTCTGAATAGCCATGGTGTTCATACTTATGGTATACAGACTGTGACATCTGAATAGCCATGGTGTTCATACTTATGGTATACAGACTGTGACGTCTGAATAGCCATGGTGTTCATACTTATGGTATACAGACTGTGACGTCTGAATAGCCATGGTGTTCATACTTATGGTATACAGACTGTGATGTCTGAATAGCCATGGTGTTCATACTTATGGTATACAGACTGTGACGTCTGAATAGCCATAGTGTTCATATTATGGTATACAGACTGTGACGTCTGAATAGCCATAGTGTTCATATTATGGTATACAGACTGTGACGTCTGAATGGCAATGGTGTTCATACTTATGGTATACAGACTGTGACGTCTGAATAGCCATGGTGTTCATACTTATGGTATACAGACTGTGAAGTCTGAATAGCCATGGTGTTCATACTTATGGTATACAGACTGTGATGTCTGAATAGCCATGGTGTTCATACTTATGGTATACTGACTGTGACGTCTGAATAGCCATGGTGTTCACATTATGGTATACAGACTGTGACGTCTGAATAGCCATGGTGTTCATACTTATGGTATACAGACTGTGACGTCTGAATAGCCATGGTGTTCATATTATGGTATACAGACTGTGACGTCTGAATAGCCATGGTGTTCATACTTATGGTATACAGACTGTGACGTCTGAATAGCCATGGTGTTCATATTATGGTATACAGACTGTGACGTCTGAATAGCCATGGTGTTCATACTTATGGTATACAGACTGTGATGTCTGAATAGCCATGGTGTTCATATTATGGTATACAGACTGTGACGTCTGAATAGCCATGGTGTTCATACTTATGGTTTACAGACTGTGACGTCTGAATAGCCATGGTGTTCATACTTATGGTATTACAGACTGTGACGTCTGAATAGCCATGGTGTTCATACTTATGGTATACAGACTGTGACGTCTGAATAGCCATGGTGTTCATATTATGGTATACAGACTGTGACGTCTGAATAGCCATGGTGTTCATATTATGGTATACAGACTGTGACGTCTGAATAGCCATGGTGTTCATATTATGGTATACAGACTGTGACGTCTGAATAGCCATGGTGTTCATACTTATGGTATACAGACTGTGACGTCTGAATAGCCATGGTGTTCATACTTATGGTATACAGACTGTGACGTCTGAATAGCCATGGTGTTCATACTTATGGTATACAGACTGTGAAGTCTGAATAGCCATGGTGTTCATACTTATGGTATACAGACTGTGACGTCTGAATAGCCATGGTATTCATATTATGGTATACAGACTGTGACGTCTGAATAGCCATGGTGTTCATATTTATGGTATACAGACTGTGACGTCTGAATAGCCATGGTGTTCATACTTATGGTATACAGACTGTGACGTCTGAATAGCCATGGTGTTCATATTTATGGTATACAGACTGTGACGTCTGAATAGCCATGGTGTTCATACTTATGGTATACAGACTGTGACGTCTGAATAGCCATGGTCTTCATATTAAGGTATACAGACTGTGACGTCTGAATAGCCATGGTGTTCATATTATGGTATACAGACTGTGACGTCTGAATAGCCATGGTGTTCATACTTATGGTATACAGACTGTGACGTCTGAATAGCCATGGTGTTCATATTATGGTATACAGACTGTGAAGTCTGAATAGCCATGGTGTTCATACTTATGGTATACAGACTGTGACGTCTGAATAGCCATGGTGTTCATATTATGGTATACAGACTGTGACGTCTGAATAGCCATGGTGTTCATACTTATGGTATACAGACTGTGACGTCTGAATAGCCATGGTGTTCATACTTATGGTATACAGACTGTGACGTCTGAATAGCCATGGTGTTCACACTTTACATGGTTATCATCATAAATATTACGAAGCCGAAGAGGTTATAGATGCTGACTCCCAATACCAAAGTCGTGATTAGAAACTAGTATGACTAACTTTTTCAATAGTTGAGGATATCTGCTATTCGCCCCTAAAATTCCAAACCTTGTCACAATTTACCAAATTCTAAATTCAGACACTAGAAAGTGTCCAAATTACTACTGTAAAAACTGCGATTATTTTTGCATATGCATATATGTGTTTCTAAACAGGCTTATCAGCAATCACCATAGAAACTAATGATTAAGTTTTGAGCCTCGGAATTAAACACATACCAGGACGGTGGTCACGTGAGCAGGTGTGGTATAAAGCACTAAATTGTGTTCTTATTACATGAATGTTTAATAACTTTCTCATTTGTGGTAGTCTTGAGAAATACCTAAAATGAACCGACAAAAGTCGGTACAAATAAACTTCAAATCTGCATTGCGTTATATTAATGTTATATGTATAACAAAGGGTTACAACACTGTACTTACTTGTACATGACTCCAGCATAATTCGGTAATGCTTTACAACCATTGAAAGAAATGCAAATGAGTCATCTGCATCCAGACTGATTCAGGTGTTAGGTAGTTGCGCGTTTTTCAGTTTCTAACGAATCATGGTAAAGATCTATAAAACCACATGAAAAGGTCACTACAAAACTGTTGTTAAAATGAAAATTAATTTAATGATAAACTAGAATGGTAAAGTGGCGAAAGCCGGAAATATAAAATTGTGATGATAAAAATCCTAGATTTCAACTTCGTATGAAATATATGCAAATATTCACGACTAATATAGGGTTGGGCAGTGAGTATCACACAGCATTGTAATCGTCTTAAGTTTTTGTGTGTGTTTTTTCGGGTGGAAATGACAGGTGACAAAAATTTAGTCGTATGCCTATTTGCCAGGATAAAGCGCGTCAAATTATTCCTAGAGAATGTTATCAGCATTGTTGATGTTGAAAGAATCGCCCACTGAGTCCTCATGTAAAACAACAAACTCTAAACGATGGTGTGATGAACTACAGCGCCCTGACATGATTGCAGTCACATGGCTGCAGGTGTTTCCCTGCATATGTCGGTGAAATAAACCACAGGAAATCAAACTAAGACTCTTCGACTCTTCTCGAGTTTGTCGTTATTATGGTTTTCCAGTCACGCTGGTATCACAGAGTTGCCGGTCGCACTGGCCTCATATTATTTTAGCAAAGTAGATATATATCGTCGTTTCTCTTTAACGGTTTTCTGTATTGTGGTGCAAAGACAATATATAAAGTAGAGTTGAGATACCTCGTACCTGGGAAAGTATTACAGAAAATAAATCTGCCGTTACATATTACGTGATATACAATTATTTCCACGGAGGAGGAGAGAAACGTGTTAGGAATGATTTCATTTACTGGAGGATTCTGTCAAAAACGAGAAGTGCAAAAATTACACGTGGCTGCAACTTAAGAGAACGGGGGAATGCGAATATGAAATGTTGTAATGCACATGCGTAAAAAGGTAAAAACGAGATTCATCAATACATACAATTAAATTAACACAAATATACAACGTTAATTCATTTGTATGTCGTCAGCTTATTTGTACTGATCATGAGAACATATCGGATGAAATGCCTTTGTTTATAATATATAACAAACAATTAGTTTTCTGCAAAATAGATATAACCAGGGTCTGCCGCCTCATTTAATAAATCACATGACGTATGAATTACGTCATCTCTGACGTTATATTGCTAACTGAATTAATGAATATATAATATTTATTACATTATTTTAATTTATAAAATATGATGATTCATTTTCTTTATTCTATTATATTAATGTGTTTATGCATTAAAACAATTGTACCGGTAGTTGGTGGGAGCAAGGCTGTCTTTAATCTGAACGTGTTTTCCCCAATGTGGGTTAAAACTACAAACATTTAAAGTGCAGTTAGCGACGTGACCCCAGAATATAAACACTCGTGCTTACTTATATCGGTAGTCAGTGTCTTAGAATAAAGTCTAAAGACATTGTTTAAAAGTAGAACTGTATGAATACTAGTAAAATAAACGATGGTAGATAAACTAGAAACTCTTATAAACAACAGCTGACATTGGAGCTACGCGAAGAACGGTATTTAAACACTGATGAAGACAGAGTTTTATATTCTTGTTTGCCGTTTAAGCGATTCATTGAATAATGTTTAACAAATTCAAATACATATATGCGATGTGGTTGTCACAACAATATCAATTATGTTATACAATGTTCAACAGCCCAATCACCATTCGAACCCCCTGTGAACAATCTCCATGGAAACCACATAAGTGTGTGCTACCAAACAGATGATCCTCTCTCCAAAGCCATCTACAAATTTAAATTATATCTTTATGTCTCGGTACTTGAATATCAGATGTTCTCGGTCAGGTATTATTGCTACTTTTAATAAGAATCTTTCCAAACTTCAAAGGTGTTAAAATCAATTAAAATAAATTTAGTTTTTTGTTTAATGTGCGCATGCTTGGAAATATTCGCATTCATTTGACCAGCACAAAACATTATAAACATTCTTTAAAGCCGGGCTGAACGTGGGAACGTTTGTAAGATTTAACTCATTTTTCGTGATCGAGTGGTGTAGCACTTGGGTTGTTAAAAATCACAAGAGAATTGTTTACTTCGTTTAAAATAACAACAAACAACTGATTACGGTTAGTCTGGGGTTAGAAGTGTAATATTTAGTATTAACAAATCTGAAATTGATAAATCGCATGTGTAATATTTAGTATTAACAAATCTGAAATTGATAAATCGCATGTGTATATAGTCAATTTATATGCCAGTTCAACGTTCAATCAAAATCAATATTTCCGGGGTTTTCATTAAATTTTCAAGATAATAAGCGATGTTTCCAATACATGAAAACATCCTCATTCGTGTTTTGCTTGCACATATTAAATACTATACTGTAACCAATTGGAATGACGCACATTATTATACCGTTGTTATTGTTATCGCATATCTGAAATCAAGTAATATTTCTCTCTGACTAATATTTCCCATAACATCCGCAGCCAACATTCTTTGGGACTATTTAAAATGTTCATCAAATATTTTGCGCGGAGTGATAGTTTATGTTTAAATCGTCATGTATGCGTGTTTGCATAACCTGGCTATTACTACTGGGAGTGTTATGAAAACATATTCACACGATCCCGGACTTGTTGATAGCGTTCATGTAAATATTGTTATTTTTAGCCAGACAACATTATTTTTCTGTTTAAATGTAAACATTACTAGTCATGGGAAATGCTCGTTTGGTGTCTTCAACACCTGACTGGCATGTGTTCGTAGGATTTGGGTTCCCACTGTGTGTATACTGGCGCACGTGGCTAACTACCTCGCCTCCCCGGGGCGAATAGTTGACAGTGGCCTCTGCCATGTTTTCTCCGTTCTTCTATAGAGCGTGAAAGTTTGATCGTATTTAAATTCCCATTAAATGGTATGGATACGGCGTTAGTGTGACCATCCCTGTCATCACCGCCATTAAAACTACCCAACGTCATCGGAATCCAGAATACATTCGTGAAAATAAACTCCCTAAATCGCAGTTGTTTTCTGAACCAGAAACGCGGTAAACGTTTTTAAACAATCGAAGTATGTTTCGCCATTTGTTCTCATGGCTTCCATGTTGGTGTGTTTAATTACATACCAGAACGACAGGAAAATAAACATCAAGTTGTATTTACATGCGTCATTAGGTTTTGAAGAAAAGATGCGACTATTTTATTTTGATCTTAGCGCTATTTTTATCTGTAGCTCAACTCGAGCAAAACAGCATGATTATTTTATAAACAGACGTGATTGGAACAAATTAAGTATCTAATCTCATGTTGTAAAGGGTTGATATTTTAAATTATGGAAGGGTAGATGAAGGCAAAACGGCTTTTCCTTCACCTTAATGTTGATTTATTTTCTGGACGGTGTTTGTGAGTGTGCGTGTCCGAGTTTCTAACATTCTGAGACTGTAATGACATTTCACAGATTGAAATAAACTAGGTTTTGTAACAAAAGTGGCAAGTGCTCACGATATGATACTGTAAAATAGATTATTTTCGCTTTGAATTAATTTCGCTATTTTCGCTGAAGAAATGATTCAGTGAAAATAAAATCCAGCGAATATACCTTTTTTCCTATATTTTACATTACTTGTCAAAAATCAGTTAAAAACAAAATTCCATACAAAACATTCAAAAAGTCGTTTCAGTGAAAATGAATTCCAGCTAAAATAAAGTATTTTAGAGTAATTGATATTTCTAGTGACGTCACTCAATTTGTCTAGCATTTATAACATGAGTAATACTAAATGCTGTCACCATCTGAATACCGAAGCCAATTGTTGTCAAATAAAACTACGTAACTATTTTTTATTTATTTTTTCAATAAATTTGATGAAGACCTTAAAATTATGTCTATTGGGTCCAAAATTAACTAGTAATTAATTTTAGAAAAAAACTAAGAAAATGTGAAATATTTTGCACAGTCAATTTGGCTTTTCCATGCTTTCCTTTATCAAGTGTGGAATCCATTTTTATAAATTTTGTTTTTTTCGTAATTTTCCCTGTAGAAATATCGTTTAAACCTTTTGTATGTGCAAATATTGATCTGCGATTTTACGTATTTTTCTCCAGAGAGTATTGGATACTATTTGATTTTATTGACCAGTCTGGATGCGTCATTTATAGCACCCACCCGAATCATAGTCAACCTCACAGGGATTGCAGCGAGCTTAAAATCAACTAGTCTGTGAACTACGTGGCGTCCCACTCTCTATATGTTACACATGGGAGTTGAGTGTATTACGTTTTTGTATACACAGATGTTCGACTGAATCAGAATTATTTTTGCCAAGTTCTTGCAGGTACCATAATGGCGCAAACCTAAGTCGGGATACAGATAAACGCCACGAATGGACGAACATAACATTTTCAAAATTTTCAAATTTTATTTTGTAAATATTTGCGTCCGTTGTTCACAGTGTCACGATAGTCGAACCAGATAACGCGATCACAAAAGATCGCCACGAGGCTGCAACTATCATTCATTTTCTGGATGAAACTTACAATACCCTTATCTCGGTCCCGGCGCCTGTGTGCGTCTGTTCATACCAATACGATGAAACACTCACACAAACGGTCACGGACTTCCGTAGACTCGTGCTTCGTTTCAAGATTTATTTCCTTCGTTACTTTTCGTTTCACTCCGAGACAGTCACTTTCGTCACTTGGCGCCTCGAAAACGCTAAACATGTCGCCAAAGTATTGCAATTCGTTATTATCACTAATTTTATGCCAACATTTCCGGATCTTTATCATAATCACGCCTCATTTCTGGAGTATATCCGGACCAACTTTGACACCCTTACTTCGCTTTAATTTCGTTTCCGGTTACAGCAATCTCCCGCGCTTGGCTGTGATAACCACATAAAGCTGATTAATCATGCCATTCAATCGGTTTAATAGGGGAGTTTTTATGTCTGATTGTATTCTCGTGGTCGTAATTTTCACCAATTGAAAATATGTCGATTCGCTCAAGTTAAAAAATTGTCGATATTTGGCCAATCAACATTTACACATTATCAACATTTACACAGGTACTGAAATCGGGATAACATATTTCAGAGAAACTAGTGACACACAACGGACTTGAATATGCGATGACCTATAAAGGTCCAACATCCATGTACTTTTGGGGGTAGTAATAAAAACAGCAATAATTGCAATTATATCTCATTTATCGTCAAATATAACTTGCATTTTGCAAAGAAAATAATTGGAAAAGATCATACCAATAATAAATCTATACTCCCAATAACGTGTCATGACCTTGGAAGTGAAGGGTCCTCATAAAGAGTAGCCGGTTAATGGTGGAAAGTGACACTTATCAAAAAGAGTAACAAATGTCAGATCGTGTCTAAAAGATTTCCTATCCTAAATTAGTGCCTTTGAATGTGAAAACCCCAACGCAAATGACAAAATATCAAAGATATAATATAATCTGTCCATTGTGTTTCAGAATACAAGGTTAAATATAGTAGACGGACCATAACATCCCTTCTTTTGAAATCTTTTTTTTTTTTATTATTAACTAATTACTGATATATGATCAGGGATTGACTACATTTGGGGCGTGAACACAGAAAAATATAAAACTGACAAAGAATACTTTTTAAAATCTCATACACAAATGATAGAACCAACCAACAATTTCTCAAACATATCCTGAAAATAAAGAAAAATACGGTATAGTCAAGATTTTCAACTCTATCTGGCCACAAAGAGCGTATAACAATTCTCCACCCCTTAGGACATGTTGAAAATGTCGTAAACTATTGAGTTAGGGGGTCATCCATCTGTAAACTGGATGGGTAAAAAGCAGAACAAACTTTGCAATGGCTACACCACAGTCCCTGCTGTACATTGTAAAATATTAGTAGTATGGTAGTATGGTAGTATCATGGTGACGATTTAAGTGCGTGCTGGTCGACCGTGTAGTTTTCGGTATGGAACCCTTTCAAGTACAGGGCGGATTTTAGGGGTGGGGTCAGAACTCAAAAGAAAAATAATATTATGACTAAAAGCAAGCAGCTTGTTAAAAAGTAGGTACAATTATAATAATTCGGAAAAAATGCTATTCAAACTGAGTTCCATGCATCGTTGCATTTATGTTGGCATCACGACACGAATTAAACCGAGACAGTTGTCCCACGAAGTGCTTTGAATAACTTTGTGCATTTTGCACTCGCGCTGTACAGCACACGGACCCATGCTTGGATCCGTGTATAACACGGTGTAGCACGATGGTTGTGGTACTTGTTACTTTAATCAAAAGTCTACTCATAAACCTGGAACATGGCTTTGTTTCCCGGATGAAGAATACCGCTGTAAACAAAGTTGGGATCACAGTAGTATTTTCCCAGAAATGCTGGTAGAAATGTATTTTGGAACCGCATTTTTTATTGGTTTCAAAAGTAACGACGGTCTCATTATATCTGAAAGCCCAATGTAAAACAGTGTTTATATGGTAACATGGTAAAACAAGTAATAGATGGGGTTTAATTTTCAACTGCTATTCACAAATATTATGATTATCATCATATTACTGTAAAATACTTTATTTTAGCTGGAATTAATTTTCGCTGAAAAGACTTTTTGGGTGTTTTGTATGGAATTGATTTTCATTGATTTTTGACGAGTTGAATTAAAATATAAGAAAAAAGCGTATATTCGCTTGGTTTTATTTTCACTGAATCAGTCCTTCAGCGAAAATAGTGAAAATTAATTCTAAGCGAAAATAAGGTATTTTACAGTATGTACTTAAAGTTAAGTACGTGTAAGTGACAATTAAGTAAAGATATAAAAATATCATGAAATGTCAATTTCAATATTTGTCCATACAGTTATACGTATATCCCACTCAATATTTATATCTCAAATTGTACACAGTGATAAGGATGATAACAGATTGCTTAGTTTGACGTTGAAATTCATAAAATAATGTTTGGACCATTTTCCCTTTTTCTTGAAAACCTAATATTTTGATACTCGACATGTGTAAATATTGATATCTCATTTCACAATGGTAAGCGAATTAAGCTAGAAATCTAATATTTTTTACAGCTATCGATAAGTGATTGCTTAGTTTGACGTTGCAATCCATTCACATTAATTACCTAATTTGTGTAATGAATTTAGCTATTACACTGATGTGAAATCAAAATTCTTTCCTTTGTTATAATATATCTAGTTTTCTGTTAATACTTTGGATCGGATTGCTTTTATATTGTCCGACTTAAAGAGCACAGCTTTATCAAGTCGATATGAGTCTTGTTTAATAGACTAATCTTAAAGTTTTTAATCATTTTAAATAGTTCCTATAGCTATGTCATGCTTCCAAAACCGCCATCATACCATAGTTCTTAATCCTTGGGACACTTTTGTCACCGCATTTTAATAATGTCAGAAAACTAAAATTCTTCAATACGTCCAAACTATTTTGCATTGACATACTAAATCAGAATTGTGAATGAATATACGGTATGTACTTATGCGTGTTATAAATTATGGGCGAAGGCGATTGTAAAGTTTTGGAGTTTGTGCACGGTTAACTAGATAATACCCGTGATGCCCTGTTTTCTTTTTATATTTTGCTATTTTCTGTATTATGAACGAGGTAATGCGAATATTTGAACAATGTCCAAATACATCGTTTGTTTACACGAAATTCGAACATGCTGCAGATCGACCAAATTGCTCTTTGTATAGTTGTTATTATTATTATTGTTGTTGTTGTTACTATTATTATTTTTGTTGTTGTTGTTGTTGTTGTTGTTGTTGTTGTTGTTGTTGCAATTAGTGTTGTTGTTCAAGTTGCTGTTGTCTTGTGAAAATCCAATGTTGCAGTGACTTATTACAATGGCGCGTCAGTGGACTACACATCTGACAGTCACGCTAATCTCAGTTTGGCATGGAGCTGGGTTAACTATTTATATTATAGTTATTCGATGTAACTTTCACGAGTTGTCATTCTTGATAACCCGATACATGGCAGGTGAAGGAAGTAATAAAGATGACGTCTACGGAAACTGCTTGGTGTGGTGAAAGTTAAAGTAAATATGAGATATACAAACAATGGCCAATTATAATTTATCGTGAAATGCGACCTGTCGTAATCACCATCTGACCCCTAATATCAAAATGTCCATCGTGGACTCCACTTACATTTGAGATAATTGACAAGGGTTTGCTGAAAACATGATGAATGTTTTTTTTCACTCAAGTTTTTGGTAGCAGGGATGTGTAATTGAAGCTACAATATACGTCGACTAAACAATTTGTGGGACTAATGCGCATGCGCAATGTTAGTATGAAATGGGGATATAAGAGTAATGTTGTTAAAACTCAACAAGAAGTTTGTGTTCGATGCATGTAGTGTGTAGAAACATGGAGAATAGCGTAACAAAATAACAAAGATGGAGTGTACAGAAGAAGAAAAATATTTTAGCTCTAAACGAAAAAATATACAAATAACTTCAGCGTAGTTCTGTTGAATTTGAGAACTCATCATATTCCTTGTCACAGCTTGGCGCAGAGAGACGGGTCATGGAATTGTACCTCCCATATCAGTAGACTATGCTTAACAACCTCACTATAAGATCGATGTTTCCATATGAACCACCGCCTAACTTTAAAAGCACCATTCATGGATTTCTTTTCAGAAATGTGACAGCTATATCAGGAAACAGTAGATTTTGAAATATATACATAGATTATTTTAATAAACATATTCTATTGGAAAAATAAGAGAAAAGTCATAGCAACATCATTCTTAAAGTGGAGATAATACTTTGCAGTTTTTCTACCAGCTCCTGTCCTAGAGATTTATGGCAAACTCGACCGCATGTATTTGTAGTTGACGTAATGCCATGCATGTATTTGTAGTTGACGTAATGCCATGCATGTATTTGTAGTTGACGTAATGCCGTGCATGTTATCTATAAAACAACGTGGTTTGTCAAAATTAGCACTGAGTCACACAAGTATTAGGGCTAAAGAAGCACCAACAAGTGATGTCACCATCACTACAGGGTCGGCGTACACCGTACCAATTTATGTATCAATGCGCGTACAGTTGTTTTCTGTAAAACAATTTATAAACATTTTTGTGGTTTTTCACAATTAACATTTATTTAAAATTTGAATTCCATAATATTATAATGATTGACATATGCTTCCCTGGGAATCAAATATTGTTTGTTTTAGTTTGTCTTCTGGGATTACTTTTAGTGTAAAGTTTTCCCTGCGTATGTAGACACTCTGTCCGTGTTTGGGTTAGCGTATTTTAAAACACAGGCGCTCGAAGTTTACATGAAAGTGGCTGTATCCTATGATCGGTGAACATTGACGGAGCTGTCACCAACGCTGTAACATCATCTTTATATCAAACAGAAAGACATGGAGAACGTGATCAACGATTTACGAGTTAACATCAAGAAGGAGCCCGATGCCGAAAAGTTCCGATGCAACGGACTGGAAAGTGATGAACATCTAGCCAAGGTTGTGGAATTGAAACCGATCGGCAGTATCCAGACCATGAATGAGGCGGTCAAAAAAGAAACAGATACTGACAAGAAATCGGAGGAGAACCACCCCAAACCACCGTATTCATATGTTGCTTTAATCGCAATGGCAATACGGGAAAGTCAAGAAAAACGTCTGACTTTGAGTCAAATCTACGACTTTATCGTGAACAAGTTCCCATTCTATGAAAAGAACAAGAAAGGTTGGCAGAACTCAATCAGACATAATCTAAGTTTGAATGAATGTTTTATCAAGATCCCGCGCGAAGGAGGTGGGGAGAGGAAAGGAAATTTCTGGACGCTAGACCCAGCGTGTGAAGATATGTTCGAGAAAGGAAACTATCGTCGCCGTCGCCGTATGAAGGCAAGACCGTACAGGACATCGGCGCAATCAGCATGCTACGAACCCAAGTCGCTGCTGACAGCTGATCCGACCTATGGAGGGGGATACCCACTATCGCATAAATATCTACCAAGTGCTTATAACAATTGGCCTGCGGTTCATCATGGCCAAACTACACCAAGTCAACTCGGTTATAGCAGTTGCCAAACTCCTTCGCGATTACCACAGACTGTAGAAATAAACTACCCAAGCAGCGGCTCGATGCAGCTCCCCGGCTATAGCCAAGTGGATCTGAGTCCAATGTCAACAATGAATGGTTCCACCCCGGGTAGCGTGAGTTACAGTGCTTACGCGTTCCCCTGTCATCGCAATGCCGCTGAATCCGCTATGTCCTCGTACGCTTACTGGACCGCCGAGAAGCAACACGTCGGTAATCACCTCATTAATTGACAATCGGATTTTAATTGTTTAGAAGCATTCAATACTGCGACCTAGCAAGTATAAACTCTTGTTACCATTTAATGAGCGTGTCGATTGATTATTTCATGCCGTTATGTTTGTGTCAGTTAATAATTTGTTCTAGGTTTAACATTTGTGTTATTTCACTCTTATCGAAGTTGTTAGGGACCAATTTTATAAATTACGTGAAACAGTTTAAAGTTTAAAACTAGCACCAGAACATTTTCTGGCTAAAATAAATCATATATTCATTTTCATAGTATTTTCATGTCAGAAAGACTTTATTTGTTTGTGTCTGTTGTTAAACTTGGGAAATGTCTGGACCAAGCCCACAAGTTCAAAACGAATATGATTTATGTAAGTTTAATATTTCAAAGATGAGAGATGGTTATTATACGTAACCAGATTTATAAATTCATGTTTATTATATACTGTTGATAGATTAAAACATATTTTTATTGTGAACACGGATCGAAGAGTATTGTTTAATATCTTTGTGAAAGTTTGAAAAGTGTGTTCTAAGTTGGTTGTAATTATCGTTCATTGAGTATACTATCATGTGGTTGTGTTACTACTGCCCGGAAATATGCACTTGAAGATCGTTCTTTACGCCTAGTAATTACTGTATTCTCCGCCTCAACACTTACGGCTGAACATGCCTCGTTCAACTAATTCTCTCAATTGTAAACCTATATCCTAAAAATCGTGCCCAAAGTAAAACAAAATTTGTGTTCAAACAGATTGTTAGGTTAGCTTTGATGATAATCTCACGCGGTATTACATATTATTATTGTTAGTGCTCGCCATGAAAGCCCGCAGTATATGGTGTAAATGTCATGTTTAACATTGATATATGAGTGATTGGGTCAGTTCTAATGGATATACTAGAACATAACTTTGGCAGTATTTAGCGATTTCTTCACATTTCATACAGCCAGTCATCTGATCATACTGAACATATACTTTGCGAATAATTCTCTGTTAGTATTTGGTGATTTAGACTCATTTAGATGAGTGGAGTGTTTATTGAAGTACTTATTTTAAAATGATGACTATATGCTCGTTAGTTCGATGCCTGCCCAGACCATGTGGGAGCTGAAACTTTCTAGTATGTGAAAGTCCAGCTTCCGTGGACCCAGCGGGAGTTGTGTTCTACTACTGTAGTAATAGTTGCCTCGAAAATATGACTTTCATTATCGCAAATCTTATCAATCCCTCGTACTTTTTAATTGACTTGACCATGTAAGGGTTATAAAGATTAAAAATACATGTTTAAAAGATGACAATTATCCCCCTATCAAAATTGTTCGCAATCGAATCGCGCGAAGTTGAGAACTGGGAATTCAGTCAGATTCGAAGGAGCCCGAAAAAATGGATGTCAAAATTATCCCAGATCGCAAGCAATTCAGTCATTTCAGGGAACGCCGTAATGGTTAAATAAACAAATTAAATAAGTTCTATTTGTTTTCTGTTTTCATCGCTACACTAAGCTGTTTAGTGTAATATAGTAATGTTAAAAAATACAACATGTGTTTATTTAATTATTACGATTTTCAACACTCAACTGATCTTTAAATCGTCGACTTTAATCTTAACGCTGTTATGATCATGGTAACACAATTAATTGTAAAACTCAACACAATTAAACAACAACACGCTTACATCACCATTTTCATGAAAGTTTGAGTCTTCGACGTGTGATAATGCATGTTTTCACAGAAATTAATATGCATTCTGTCTTAATCAATAGGTTGCATTTGGTCTGATAATTTCGTGGAAATTAAATAATAAACTCTCTTTCGGTTGTGGTGGTATTGGTGCAAATATTTCGTAAATTGTAGTCACTGTATTCTGGAAAGTGATACTCATAACCCACTTTCAGCATGGGACAGCAGAATGATTCAAACCCGGTGATTTCTAGTGGTAATTCGGTGTATTGGCCTGCCAATCTTACGGATTTAACCGGTCTGTAGTGGTAATTCGGTGTATTGGCCAGCCAATGCCGAATAAATTCTTGTGATACTAGTATAGGAAAAAAAACTATCAGTGAACTACTGTCTGCCTTGTTTGGACAATTGGATACAGTATAACATTGGTTTTGTATTGGGGCCATTTTAATCAAAATAAACTCTCCTTTTTAATGCAGTGATTCGCGGAGTAAACTATGCCAGTGAATTGTTTCACGTCCCCCGTGGCCGAAAATACGAAAAAAAAACCTCGGTTATCTCGAGCGTAGAGTCTGAATCCACCCTACAGACGTGTTGTTTGTTTGGTTACATATATTTGGAAAATAAGCACTGGAGGATGTTTAGTAAATATGTCATTAATCGTTAGATAAATGGCAATAGATCGGACCCCGTCAATCAAATTCAATTGTCCACGTGAACACGCCCTGCATTTGCAAAATATGTTATGAATTTATTAAATACTGACTTTTTAAAACGGAGGTCGGTACGAATGGGCCGGCTCCGTGAGAGAGTATGCTGTGTTTAGTTTGTAGATCGGGTTTGTTTACAGATATGCGTACTGGGAGGAATATAAACACAGAGACAGTACTGTCATTAGGGCGACTTTGTCTTCATATTGCATTAACCACTGCCGTTACTTGTACTAATTTAATATACCACAAAAATTAGAAGTCTTGTCTATCTGTTCTAATTCCCTCTGCTGCCACACAGAAAGACGTGTACGCATGATACGCTCTCTGCCCCGGAAAGTGATTCGGAAGTGTTTTCATTCTGACATTATAATCATTTAGCCTGATTAATGCGTGCAATTAAAACCGATTAAGGTTGACCGAACAGGTCACACATGGATGTGCCAAGTTCAGCTGAAATTATCTCCGACTAGACTTGTTTCAAGACGGTGACAGCTGGTGGTAGCTGTCTTATTTTACTTCTCAAACTTTGGGTGGTAGTTTTGTGGTGTAATCTATATCTACACAGAACCGAGTTAAAAGCAGTAGTCGTGTAAAAACTTTGAAGTAAACGGCAAGTATCACGTGACAATATGGCTCATTTCACCTTCATCTAATATACCATAAACCTAAAAATAGAGATAAACAGTCTAAAACTTGTGATGTTGGAATTAACGCGACATTTTTGAATTGCGTGATATATTTATTTAATTCGGCATGGCTCCTGTTTCTGTTCTGTCAGTGCGGCTATTTGAACAGGTTGTACAAGTGTTCCTGTCTTCTGTCTCTATGTTGTATCCATCATCGAACACATAGCTTCATTTACGATGTGTTGTGAGCGTGTAAACACATTACATATCACACCCACAATGCGCTAATAATTTAATGAGACAATTTAGTTAGCATTTCTTTTGCCACGATTTACAAAGTTTCCCCGGCTTTTCCCACAATTGTTTGTTATTGTTTAAAGTTCGGGTATCGTTTACGTTATTTAGCACTTAGCGGCGGTATAAATTGACTGATAGAACTGTCAGAGTCACCGATTACTTGCTTATTTACATTGCTAACCTATTTCAACACCTAACACGCTGGGACAAAGATTGTTGTTAAAGGAATGTAATTTTAAAAGAATTACACACTACGAAAATGCGATGTAGGGATGTATGCAGCTCAAATTGTTCAATAAAATATTTATTCGGCCAACTACCTTGACAAAATGCTTTTACGGTAAAATTGTTGTTTTTCTAACACCTAACCCCCCCCCCCCCCACCTAAAGTGAGTAATAATATTGGTCATTCCTAAAGACGTTTAGATAACTCCAAGCTACCTTTGGTTAATCGGTCCTAAGTTCGTCTATAATGTTTGGGTCAGGTACCGAACGTGCCCGGCGGCTTCTTGACTAGACCACCGTAGTAACTTCCATCATATTCAAATATCACATCGCGCACCTATTAAAAAAAACAATTTCTCCGTCCAAAACAGCAATCAGTAAGTTTTACATTGGGTGTGTAAGACGCTCGGTTCAACTGTCACTAAATTCTACGATAACCGTCTTTACGGAAATGAATGGAATTTTCACGTTGCAATTCGATTAAAGTATGGTGTAGGTATATACTCAGGTCGTCTTTTATATGGGTCCCCGTGTGTACAAAGCCGGTCACATGAAATACTAGTAAATTTTCACAATTCAAGTTCAGAAAAAGTTAGACCAGCGCTTTCGGCTTTACTTACGTCGGAGTTTAATCAGATTTGTTTTGAGTGACTGGATTAGCTGTAATAATCTGATTAGTCGAACTTTAATTAAATTTAATAAGACATGCCTCATAAACTTCGGAAGTGAATGGCAAAACAGATTTTATAGATGTCGGCGGTGCTACGCAATGCGATGGGCTGGTGTTGGGAATGCATATTTCTTCCAGTTTCAGCCGGTGTTTATGTGAAATGACAGGCGAATAATAAAATGGCAGTTGACACCTGGCAAGTACTCTCATGGCCGACCGACCACGTACCAAACTCCACACTGCATAATATGGTAGATCCCATAACTTGAGAATTCGGGAGGTCAAGTATTTGGGCCGGTCTCTTCTGGGTCCACCTTCTGAGAACGCGGCTACGCCCCAACCCAACCATCATCATTCCACTTTCACCCGAATGAACCCCTCCTGCAACTTGTCAAAGAGGTAAAAGTTTATTTTTGAAACACAACCCATGTTCAAATGAGCAAAAAATAAGTGAAGGGTGGCGTTTATTAAGGTAGAATTATTGGTACGAACAAGCCGGTCTTCACTATACTATGTTTTTTTTTTATTTTGATTCTTAAACACAAATTATCACATATATTATTTTTTACTGTAAATGGAACTTTCATTTTATTTGCTGTAAAAACGTAAAATGCCTTTTTTATTTTCTGTATCCAGCTATCCTCTCTCTTAGGTTTGTGATATATCTATGTGTATGGACTGTCTTCATTTCAGAACAAAATTGATAAATAATATCAATAATGTTAATGATTTTAGTCTGAAAAGTATAAGTATGGAGTGTCTTACTATACCCATCCACATTGCACGAGAGTGCCAAGTACTACTAGTAGTCGATTTTCAATTCACTGCTTTCATCCATAGTGACGTGTCCCTTTAAGGAAATGCCATACCGTTTAGCCATTTTTTTTGTTATGAGACCAGAACAACCGTGACCCCAAATTACACGTACAAAATATGGCACCTTGTGTAATCAGAATTAATTAATTAATTAATTAATTAATTAATTAATTAATTTATTTATTTATTTATTTATTTATTTATTTATTTATTTATTTATTTATTTATTTATTTATTTATTTATTTATTTATTTATTTATTTATTTATGAAATCCTGGAAATGCACGCCCGATTACGTGACATTGATATTCTATGTTATAAAATATCGAAACTACCACGTGACAGAAACTGGACACCATGAAGACTACATGTTGAGCTGCACTCTAAAGCCCAGGGGACATAGTTTTGCTCAAGCTCCATGTAAACGGTATCAACTGTCTCGAGATTGACATTCATGCTTATTTCTGTAATCTTTCTTTTTTCACTCACTCTACATGCGGCGCATAGCAATCTGGACTACAGGGTCGTCATCTCTTTCGTCAGTGTCCAATTGATGCGTCAATTGAAAGTCTTTATAACCGTGTATGATGACAAACGTTCTTGCTATAAATATGTTCCAGTTTTTCTCGAAGGAACCCAGATATGTGTCATGTGCTAAATCAGAGCGCAAGTTACACGTGCACAGTCACGTGATCGTCGAAGTGTGGACGTTCAAAAAGATGTACATTTCCCCTACAATTATTATCCGTTCCCTCATTGGCTAGCCTGCCCAACTTATAAATATATCTAACCAATTAGGGAACACCTAGTAGATTTATGATGAACTTATCAATACTTTATTAATTTAACAATAAGAGGTAACTCTGCCGAGAATTTTAGATTTACTTCGCTTCTGCACTTCTTGTATTATCGTCATAGCAACCAGTTACAGAGATGCAGGCACGGCTGTGTTCCCATATGTCGGCACTCATCACACAACGTTCACATTCAAACTGGCTATAATTACAACCATTGTGGGTTCATAGTTTGGTCTATCTGGACGTTGACTTTCTCGAAAGTCCAAAATATCATTTTACGAATACTAGAATATATTTTTAATGCGTCATTGGCTCCATTCAAAGTATACAACGCGTGTAATGTACATTGTTTACACGGAATTAAAAGACACGCTGACCATGGTGCTCATAACATACAGTAAAGTCCCATGTATCCTATTAAATGGTAAAACTAATACAAACATAATAAAAACAATACAAAATGCGGGAAGGATGCAAAATGTTCGATTAGGAGGGCACACTTTTACATTATTGCATTGCATTATGGGATACTTCCATATATACCTGACACTGAAAATCAAACAAAGCATTGCATGCCAATTTATTCTATTGTTCACTTAGTGTGCAAATATTTTTAACAAGTTCTAAATCTATCTTCTTCATTAGATATCTCGCGATCTCTCTGACTGTTATGTAAACGTGACATTAGCTAATCTAAGTGTGGCCATCTTGAGATTCGATTACATGACTAAGTTCAACTTTTTTGGTCAAAATTTATTCGAACAACTACATACTAATAGACTTAATATTTTTGCAATATTAAACAAAATTACGAAATATGATGAAATATTTAAGAGTTGACATAAACATTTTGACAACCTGATTTATGTTGGTTATGGTTAAATTTAGGATGTTTCATTACTTTTTTCTGAAAACAGATTCTATTTTTATTTTACCTGAAAATAGCGTACTGTTTGTTGTTGTAGCTACGACAGAAATGCGCATTCATAACAATATAAATCATGTTATAATAACTTTATTTAAACTTAATAAAATGAATGCTAAAGATGGAATGAATTCGGCGATGCACTTATAATATTGAGTTAAGTAAAGACATCATAAAACCATGGTAATCACTAAGCGAAAAGTTCCATCAAAAGTTTTGACCTATAGCATTCCATGTTCTGTATCATTTTATCTCATAAATGCATATTCACCAAATTCGCATTTCTAGTTGTTTTTAGTTGTAGGCCAGGATTCAATGATTGACGTTGCTTAGCAACCAGGGTTCAGGCTCGCATCCTGCTGAGTGCCTCTGGGCGTAGCTGTTAGGCCGACGCCTAGAGACTAAATCATGTACCATTTGCCAGTATTGTATTTCTTACCATCCGAAGCCAAGTAATGAATATCCTGAATCACGCCAACAACAACAATGAACCGCTCCAATTTGAGATTATCTGCAATCCAATCCTGTAATAAAGTAATTTTTCTTACCAGTCACATGGACAAGCTTCCAAGTATTCCTGTGCCAAACGCCATGGTGTTAATAACCTGGACGCGAACATGATTAAAAGCACTCCCCTACAAATACAGAGTATGACATAAACGCACATATATTAGATTATATTATAGTGATATATTTATACTGAGTGGTAAATATTAGATCTACTGATGAAATAAATCACGTATTTGGTTCGATGTCCGAAGGAATCTAAGTTGATGGACGCCCTTCATATCGACCACCATGCTATGTTTATTCTTTCATTTATACTAAACACTTCAAAAGAAAGAGCATTTTCTTGTTCCCAACAAACATTCTTTCTGTTTATTGATTCAGCTAACAGAACGTAGTCCCACGTGACCCAAGAAGTTCGTTATATATTTTCTGTGTCAAAAAGGTGTGAATATTTTGAGGCAAAATTGCATTGAATTGTTTATTTTTAAAAATAGGATGTAATGTAATCATCGGGTTCATCGTGTATAGTGTGTCAATTGTTTCTAGTTTGAGCGTAAGTGGTACAAACGTTATCGACAGTAATTTTACTCAAGATGTTAAGGATAATACGAGTTTTAGAAAACGCAGAAGTTATGCTAGAATTTGTTACGTCGGTTTGGTAAATGTTCTGTTGACGTGAAGTGTTTGATATATTTCGTAGCTATTGCTAGAATTTGTATTGTTTATTTATGTTCAGATTTTACTAGAGCAGATATTCATCGAGTAGCTCATAATAATACAATGTTATATATCCCGCATTTTATTAGTCAATCTTTTGTAACATTGTATGTCGATGACTTGCATGTTATGTTACACAAGATGAGATTTAGCTTTGCAACGTACTTATTCTGTGCTAAAGAATTTGTTGATCTAAATGAAATTAATAATAAAAAATAACAATAGTCGAACAGAATAAGAAGGAATTCATTTGCACAAATCTTCACAGTGTGTTCATTAAGTGCTCTCGGCCCGAACCTCGTCATTCTCACGTGACCATCGGAGATTGCCATTGAATATTTATATCCATATAAATATTTATCACAATTCAAACTGAAATGAGAGGTTTCTATTGGCCGAATGAATAACGTAAGAACGTTTTTAAATGACGTCATTGCGCACTACAGTCGTTGATTGGCTGGTTGGATTCAACTGCCATTGCAATGGCAAATTTATAAAGATGAAGAGAATGCTTTTGTTGCGCTGGTAGTGTTCGTCTATCTTTAACAAGATGGGGGAAATGATTACTCTAGTCTTTCCGGACTCTTGAAAAAAGGATAGTCGTTTGTCTTACGTGAACAAAAATAGTGAGAGTGGTTTTCCGCGAAGCAATAAATTGTGCTGATGAGTCAACAACTCACCTAAAACAAAGGAATTGTACTAAACGACCACAATGTTTATTACTATATTTTGCTTTTTTTAGATAAAACTTGATTTTTGAGAAATCACAAAGAATACCACGATTGCCACAAATAACCTATCAACACCAGGCCCACAATCACGTGACTATGATGTAATGTTCCTTGTCAATCACTGAAAGCAATGAAATTAGCCACAGAGTTCAGGGAGATCACCGTCTTCCTCAATTCTCAGGGGTACACACACTGATTTTAACGTAAACCATCGACATTCCCATCTGTTCACTGTCTATATATAGTGTATCGTTCAGTCAGACAGCTCACGAATACATCAAGCTATCAGATGAAATAATGTGTGACTGTCAGCTGGATATAATACTTTGAAAAAAGCACCAACGAAAGAATCGGGTAGCATATCTGTTTCAGAGGGTTGTATACAGTGGGGATTTGCCAAACTCCATTGTCAAGACGATAATTGCGCATGCGTATTGCATGTTGAAAAAGTCTATATCAATACTTTTGGTCACCTGTACCTAGGGTGCCAAACGCTCCGAATTGAGTGAATATGGTATACTATGTTATAAGTTACGTCTATTAAGACTGAATGGAATATCCGATCGAGACCTTTCTTTCCAATAATTATTTATTATTTATTTATTTATTAAGGATTACAAAAGTTATGAGCGTATGTATCATGAGTAACTAGGTTACTATGGTAACAAGCTATGACTGTACAGTTCTCAGCTCTCTAAGTGTAGTATAGACATCTTGAACAATTTATGTGTTTATATTGTACCACAACAAATGATTTTGTCTCAGTATTACGTCATAGTATATTTGTGGAAACAGTTCACTGTGTAAATTGTCAAGTATGGTCGTAGTCAACTGACAACGTAGTAAATAAGATTTGGTGACTCGAAGGGGGGTAACTCAGTGCGCACAATGTTTTGATCTTATTCGCAGTTGTTAACAAGATTTCTGTTTTGGGTGTAATTTTGATTTGAGGTTGATTGAGCCTGAGTGATTTAATTGTCCATTCTTTATCTTACTAGTAAGTAATTTGATTTGGAATTATACCTATGGTAGATAATGATTACTAATTGTCAGATGATAATGTAATAATTAAATAGAAGCAAACAAATCTCTGTCTACACCTGATTATTCAGATTCCTGCAATTGCCCCAGAAGCATCAGCTTTATGGTTTGTTTGTTTCTTTCCTCCTGTATTTGTTTATACTTTAAAAGGATTAATTATTCACCGGGTTTTTGCTTATTTCATTGATTAGAAAATGAACTAAATTAAAACCCAGCAAACTTGTAAAATTTAGCATATCTAAAAGATAAAACCGTGATTTTAAAACCAACTGAATATGCCTGAAATTGTAAATCAGCGAAATTTAAACCCAGTGAATATTTGTCATTTTACAGTAAATCTGCGATCCTCTCTACTTTCTACCGGCACGCCATTTAGGTGTAAGAAGCACGTGATGTTAACCATCATGGTAAGAGCTGCTCCACTATTCAACTTTGCTTTAATTTTATAACTTATTTTGTTAATTTTCTGTAACTTGTTTTTTTCTGTTTTGTGTTTTTTTAGTATTTTTTACAATAAAAATGGGCCGGTGGTATTTTCTTAGTATTTAATAAATTATTGTTTTAATTTTATTGAAAATGAACACAAATTAGTAGACTATCTGCTATAAATTATGTAATGTTATAATAACGAAATATAAAATACCTAATTACAATATTAATTTTCTAACTATTCCAAATAACATACTATTTTCTACATCGTGTTTTCTCATCCTTTAACGAGTTCGTCAATTTGTACTCGGGCTGCATTTTCCCAGGCAGCATTAATTTGTCTCATGGCTTGAACGCTAATCGTAATCTAGGCACCGATCTCCAAGTTCCACCCGATAAAACTCATACCCATCAGAGAGTATGTACGTCTACGACGTCTGTATGTCATTAGTAGGACGACATGGGGTTCGTACAAGTGTTGGTTTCTTCTACTGCATTCCACATTAAATATCTCAATTATCGCTTGATTGAAAAGGCGAAACAAAAGATAAATTAACTGCAGTCTCAAAATCGTGGCCACGGACAAGTAAGTATCCACATCTTAGAAATTTAAACAAATGACCAATACATAGGAAGACACAGATTTAAACCAGTGTCCACTGCATACAAAGGCACGGGATTTAAACCAGTAACCACATACTACAAAGGAATACAAGGGATTTAAACCAGTAACCACATACTACAAAGGAAGACAAGGAATTTAAACCAGTAACCACATACTACAAAGGAAGACGAGGGATTTAAACCAGTAACCACATACTACAAAGGACGACGAGGGATATAAACCAGTAACCACATACTACAAAGGAAGACGAGGGATTTAAACCAGTAACCACATACTACAAAGGAAGACGAGGGATTTAAACCAGTAACCACATACTACAAAGGAATACGAGGGATTTAAACCAGTAACCACATACTACAAAGGACGACGAGGGATATAAACCAGTAACCACATACTACAAAGGAAGACGAGGGATTTAAACCAGTAACCACATACTACAAAGGAAGACGAGGGATTTAAACCAGTAACCACATACTACAAAGGAATACAAGGGATTTAAACCAGTAACCACATACTACAAAGGAATACGAGGGATTTAAACCAGTAACCACATACTACAAAGGACGACGAGGGATATAAACCAGTAACCACATACTACAAAGGAAGACGAGGGATTTAAACCAGTAACCACATACTACAAAGGAAGACGAGGGATTTAAACCAGTAACCACATACTACAAAGGAAGACGAGGGATTTAAACCAGTAACCACATACTACAAAGGAATACGAGGGATTTAAACCAGTAACCACATACTACAAAGGACGACGAGGGATATAAACCAGTAACCACATACTACAAAGGAAGACGAGGGATTTAAACCAGTAACCACATACTACAAAGGAATACGAGGGATTTAAACCAGTAACCACATACTACAAAGGAAGACGAGGGATATAAACCAGTAACCACATACTACAAAGGAAGACGAGGGATTTAAACCAGTAACCACATACTACAAAGGAAGACGAGGGATTTAAACCAGTAACCACATACTACAAAGGACGACGAGGGATTTAAACCAGTAACCACATACTACAAAGGAAGACGAGGGATTTAAACCAGTAACCACATACTACAAAGGACGACGAGGGATATAAACCAGTAACCACATACTACAAAGGAATACGAGTGATTTAAACCAGTAACCACATACTACAAAGGAATACAAGGGATTTAAACCAGTAACCACAGACTACAATGAAATACGAGTGATTTAAACCAGTAACCACATACTACAAAGGAATACAAGGGATTTAAACCAGTAACCACATACTACAAAGGAATACGAGTGATTTAAACCAGTAACCACACACTACAAAAGAATACGAGTGATTTAAACCAGTAACCACATACTACAAAGGACGACAAGGGATATAAACCAGTAACCACATACTACAAAGGAAGACGAGGGATTTAAACCAGTAACCACATACTACAAAGGAATACAAGGGATTTAAACCAGTAACCACATACTACAAAGGAATACGAGTGATTTAAACCAGTAACCACATACTACAAAGGAATACAAGGGATTTAAACCAGTAACCACATACTACAAAGGAATACGAGTGATTTAAACCAGTAACCACACACTACAAAGGAATACGTGTGATTTAAACCAGTAACCACATACTACAAAGGAATACGTGTGATTTAAACCAGTAACCACATACTACAAAGGACGACGAGCGATATAAACCAGTAACCACACACTACAAAGGAATACAAGGGATTTAAACCAGTAACCACACACTACAAAGGAATACGTGTAATTTAAACCAGTAACCACATACTACAAAGGACGACGAGGGATATAAACCAGTAACCACATACTACAAAGGAATACGAGTGATTTAAACCAGTAACCACACACTACAAAGGAATACAAGGGATTTAAACCAGTAACCACACACTACAAAGGAATACGTGTGATTTAAACCAGTAACCACATACTACAAAGGACGACGAGGGATATAAACCAGTAACCACATACTACAAAGGAATACGAGTGATTTAAACCAGTAACCACATACTACAAAGGAATACAAGGGATTTAAACCAGTAACCACATACTACAAAGGAATACGAGTGATTTAAACCAGTAACCACATACTACAAAGGAATACAAGGGATTTAAACCAGTAACCACATACTACAAAGGAATACGAGTGATTTAAACCAGTAACCACACACTACAAAAGAATACGAGTGATTTAAACCAGTAACCACATACTACAAAGGAAGACGAGGGATTTAAACCAGTAACCACATACTACAAAGGAAGACGAGGGATTTAAACCAGTAACCACATACTACAAAGGAATACAAGGGATTTAAACCAGTAACCACATACTACAAAGGAAGACGAGGGATTTAAACCAGTAACCACATACTACAAAGGAAGACGAGGGATTTAAACCAGTAACCACATACTACAAAGGAATACAAGGGATTTAAACCAGTAACCACATACTACAAAGGAAGACGAGGGATTTAAACCAGTAACCACATACTACAAAGGAATACGAGGGATTTAAACCAGTAACCACATACTACAAAGGAATACAAGGGATTTAAACCAGTAACCATGTATTACAAAGGAATACGAGTGATTTAAACCAGTAACCACATACTACAAAGGAAAACGAGGGATTTAAACCAGTAACAACATACTACAAAGGAATACGAGTGATTTAAACCAGTAACCACATACTACAAAGGAATACGAGGGATTTAAACCAGTAACCACATACTACAAAGGAATACAAGGGATTTAAACCAGTAACCACATACTACAAAGGAATACGAGTGATTTAAACCAGTAACCACATACTACAAAGGAATACAAGGGACTTAAACCAGTAACCACACACTACAAAAGAATACGAGTGATTTAAACCAGTAACCACATACTACAAAGGAAGACGAGGGATTTAAACCAGTAACCACACACTACAAAAGAATACGAGTGATTTAAACCAGTAACCACATACTACAAAGGAAGACGAGGGATTTAAACCAGTAACCACATACTACAAAGGAAGACGAGGGATTTAAACCAGTAACCACATACTACAACGGAATACGAGGGATTTAAACCAGTAACCACATACTACAAAGGAATACAAGGGATTTAAACCAGTAACCACATACTACAAAGGAATACGAGTGATTTAAACCAGTAACCACACACTACAAAGGAATACGAGTGATTTAAACCAGTAACCACACACTACAAAGGAATACGTGTGATTTAAACCAGTAACCACATACTACAAAGGACGACGAGGGATATAAACCAGTAACCACATACTACAAAGGAAGACGAGGGATTTAAACCAGTAACCACATACTACAAAGGAATACAAGGGATTTAAACCAGTAACTACGTGCTACAAAAGAAGACGAGGGATTTAAACCAGTAAGTACGTGCTACAAAAGAAGACGAGGGATTTAAACCAGTAACCACATACTACAAAGGATGACACGGGGTGCATTATCCGTTAGTACACAATGACGCAATCGTACAGAAATATTCCCAAGAAGAAGAAGATTAGAGAGTGTAAGTGGGATTGTAACGATGGGAAAGGTCGTCAATTTAGACCGTGTTATCATCGTTGCTAAGGTATTGATACGCCTTGATCAAATTGTTTATGGTGTAGCACTTATGTACTGTAACAATCGATTTTGCTCGAGACATAACAAACCCGTTCCTATCATTATAAATACTAAGTAGTTAAAGGCGGCAGTCGTCCCGCTGCGCATGTGCAACATTTGAGTATGAGGTTTGCCTGGGCGCAATTTGCCCTAATTACTGCCAGTGAGTCTTTCGATGCCTTCCAATCACCTAAAACATATCTAATTGGAGCTTGGTATGTTTGTATTCGTTGATCTGCGCAACAGTCAAAGTCGCCATCTTTGTTAATATGAAACCCATATATCTCGCGCATGCTTGGCGCAACGACTACCGCCCTTTAAATGGCAATGCCAGTAGAATAAAACCAGCTAATCAACGTCGTGTGCAACTATGTCAGTTGAAAACATGATATCATATTTCGAAATTTATGAATACATAAAAATATGAAGGTAATGGATTTGTTGTGCTCAGAGTATTGTGTATATCATCGCATGTGAATTATTGAAAAATTAGTTTATTGTCAAAACCACAATGTAGAAGCCCATGAATACATACTTATTAAATAATTTAAAAATGACAACGGACGTTGTGGCATAGTGGGCGTAGTGGGGTGCGTTTGCGTTCCGTGCTGAGGTGCATTTGCCAAGTTTGAATCTCGTATTTCATGTCCATATATTGTATGTGTACCTGTAATTTTGATTGAACAGCGGTAGTATAGTGGCTGGGAATTGGATAACACTGGGATGTCGTTAGGTACGCCGCTTATTGATTGGCTGGTTGCGTTCACCTGACACTGAGATTCATAAAGATGAAGAGAACGGGTTTGTTGCGCCGTTAGGTACGCCGCTTATTGATTGGCTGGTTGCGTTCACCTGACACTGAGATTCATAAAGATGAAGAGAACGGGTTTGTTGCGCCGATAGTAGCATAATTGACTTTGGAGCAGAAATAAGTTAATATTATAATATGAGGTATATTCACAATGACCGTTCGCACCCTGGTTCAACATTGTTGACTCGATGTGAGACAAAATATCTAAATGTTGAATGAATCACTAAAAATTACAGACATCAACAGAAATGTTTGTCTGGGACGCAACCACGATGTATCAACATCTGAGTTGAATTCACATACATCGATTATACCGTGCAACCACAGGACATATGATGTATGTAACTTTTAATTTCCGGTTTTCATGAAATTCTTTATGTCATTTTAGATGAATGCTGGTTTTAATTTAGGTAAATATCATGGTATTTTGTATACAAATTAGTGTTATGGTGTATATGTTTGTCACAACACAACTTGTTACTATAAAATACACGCTGTCAAGTATTAAGGTTTGAGCATTACTAATTCCGGAATTGTGGATTTAAAAAAAATAAGAAAACTTTGAATATACATGGAAAACCTGAAGTATCTGAAAGATAAAATTAATAAAAAAAAGTGGAAAAAATATTGCAGACTACTAGTATTAGATATACTTTGTTTAGTGGACACCCCCCCCC
Source organism: Saccoglossus kowalevskii (assembly GCF_978046115.1). NCBI lineage: Eukaryota > Metazoa > Hemichordata > Enteropneusta > Harrimaniidae > Saccoglossus > Saccoglossus kowalevskii. Next base: position 34,264,421 of record NC_140655.1, on the reverse strand, counting down.
CCCCCACCGTGAGATGCGAATATTGTAAGACAATGCAATTACTTGATTGGTACATACACGTAATATAAATAATATAACATAGTGCATATTTTCATGGCAAGGTCTGCACATATGAATACATTTTCTTGAAATATTGTTACAATGATTTTTTCTTTCACTTTCTAACCGCGAATTTAATGAATGATAAACAAACTTACCCATGTTTAGAGGGATTTCTACATATGCAGTACATTCCCGCACACCAAGTTTCTGCCCCGGGACGACTAGAATACTGACACGTGTGTTAAGCCACTATTTTGGTATTTGCCACTATTTTGGTACCGTGTCAATAATGAGCGGCCTAGGAGGTGGCAGTAAAGCCTATTGAATACTACTAATGAGCAAGCGGACAATAACTATATCGACAATAAAGACCGCCACTAGTAACCAAAATATTTGCAGCTTCTTTGGACATTGGTGGATTGTAAAAGTATCAACGTTTAGACTGAAAATAAAATAAACTGAAGGTGTGTTCCAAATTAAATGTTTCTTGAAAATGGATTTAATGACAAAAATTCTTTAACAGTAAAATTGCACACAAATTATACTTCACTATAGGGATGGTACCAACATAGTGGAACATATGATTTAGTTGGCGGGAACTGCTATACCTCACTATAGGGATGGTACCAAAATAGTAGCACATATAATAAAGTTGGCGGGAACTGCTATACTTTACTATAGGGATGGTATCAAAATAGCAGCACATATAATTTAGTTGTCGGGAACTGTTATACTTCCCTATAGGAATGGTACCAAAATAGTAGCACATAGTTGGCGGGAACTGCTACACTTCACTATAGGGATGGTACCAAAATAGTAGCACAAATAATTTAGTTGTCGGGAACTGTTATACTTCCCTATAGGAATGATACCAAAATAGTGGCACATATAATTTAGTTGGCGGGAACTGCTACACTTCAATATAGGGATAGTACCAAAATAGTGGCACATATAATTTAGTTGGCGGGAACTGCTATACTTCACTATGGGGATGGTACCAAAATAGTAGCACATATAATTTAGTTGGCAGGAACTGCTATACTTTACTATATGGACGGTACAAAAATAGTAGCACATATAATTTAGTTGGCGGGAACTGCTATACTTCACTATGGGGATGATACCAAAATAGTAGCACATATAATTTAGTTGTCGGGAACTGCTATACTTTACTATAGGGATGGTACCAAAATAGTAGCACATATAATTTAGTTGTCGGGAACTGCTATACTTCACTATAGGGATGGTACCAAAATAGTGGCACGTATAATTTATTTGGCGGGAACTGCTATACTTTACTTTAGGGATGGTACCAAAATAGTAGCAATATATAATTTAGTTGTCAGTAACTGCTATACTTCACTATAGGGATGGTACCAAAATAGTGGCACGTATAATTTAGTTGTCGGGAACTGCTATACTTCACTATAGGGATGGTACCAAAATAGTGGCACGTATAATTTAGTTGTCGGGAACTGCTATACTTTACTATAGGAATGATACCAAAATAGTAGCACATATAATATAGTTGGCGGGAACTGCTATACTTCCCTATAGGAATGATACCAAAATAGTGGCACATATAATTTAGTTGGCAAGAACTGCTACACTTCACTACAGGAATGGTACCAAAATAGTGGCACATATAATTTAGTTGGCAGAAACTGCTATACTTTACTATAGGGATGGTACCAAAATAGTGGCACATATAATTTAGTTGGCGGGAACTGCTATACTTCACTATAGGGATGGTACCAAAATAGTAGCACATATAATTTAGTTGTCGGGAACTGCTATACTTCACTATAGGGATGATACCAAAATAGTGGCACATATAATTTAGTTGGCGGGAACTGCTATACTTCACTATAGGGATGGTACCAAAATAGTAGCACATATAATTTAGTTGTCGGGAACTGCTATACTTCACTATAGGGATGATACCAAAATAGTGGCACATATAATTTAGTTGGCGGGAACTGCTATGCTTCACTGTAGGGGTGGCACCAACATAGTGGCACATATAATTTAGTTGTCGGGAACTGTTATACTTTCCTACAGAAATGGTACCAAAATAGTAACACATATAATTTAGTTGGCGGGAACTGCTACACTTCACTATAGGGATGGTACCAAAATAGTGGCACGTATAATTTAGTTGGCGGGAACTGCTATACTTTACTTTAGGGATGGTACCAAAATAGTAGCAATATATAATTTAGTTGTCAGGAACTGCTATACTTCACTATAGGGATGGTACCAAAATAGTGGCACGTATAATTTAGTTGTCGGGAACTGCTATACTTCACTATAGGGATGGTACCAAAATAGTGGCACGTATAATTTAGTTGTCGGGAACTGCTATACTTTACTATAGGAATGATACCAAAATAGTAGCACATATAATATAGTTGGCGGGAACTGCTATACTTCCCTATAGGAATGATACCAAAATAGTGGCACATATAATTTAGTTGGCAAGAACTGCTACACTTCACTACAGGAATGGTACCAAAATAGTGGCACATATAATTTAGTTGGCAGAAACTGCTATACTTTACTATAGGGATGGTACCAAAATAGTGGCACATATAATTTAGTTGGCGGGAACTGCTATACTTCACTATAGGGATGGTACCAAAATAGTAGCACATATAATTTAGTTGTCGGGAACTGCTATACTTCACTATAGGGATGATACCAAAATAGTGGCACATATAATTTAGTTGGCGGGAACTGCTATACTTCACTATATGGACGGTACAAAAATAGTGGCACATATAATTTAGTTGTCGGGAACTGCTATACTTCACTATAGGGATGGTACCAAAATAGTGGCACGTATAATTTAGTTGGCGGGAACTGCTATACTTTACTTTAGGGATGGTACCAAAATAGTAGCAATATATAATTTAGTTGTCAGGAACTGCTATACTTTACTATAGGGATGGTACCAAAATAGTAGCACAAATAATTTCGTTGTCGGGAACTGTTATACTTCCCTATAGGAATGATATCAAAATAGTGGCACATATAATTTAGTTGGCGGGAACTGCTACACTTCAATATAGGGATAGTACCAAAATAGTGGCACATATAATTTAGTTGGCGGGAAATGCTATACATCCCTATAGGAATGATACCAAAATAGTAGCACATATAATATAGTTGGCGGGAACTGCTATACTTCCCTATAGGAATGATACCAAAATAGTGGCACATATAATTTAGTTGGCAAGAACTGCTACACTTCACTACAGGAATGGTACCAAAATAGTGGCACATATAATTTAGTTGGCAGAAACTGCTATACTTTACTATAGGGATGGTACCAAAATAGTGGCACATATAATTTAGTTGGCGGGAACTGCTATACTTCACTATAGGGATGGTACCAAAATAGTAGCACATATAACGTTGTTGTCGGGAACTGCTATACTTCACTATAGGGATGATACCAAAATAGTGGCACATATAATTTAGTTGGCGGGAACTGCTATACTTTACTATAGGGATGGTACCAAAATAGTGGCACATATAATTTAGTTGGCAGGAACTGCTATACTTCACTAAAGGGATGATACCAAAATAGTGGCACATATAATTTAGTTGTCGGGAACTGCTATACTTTACTATAGGGATGGTACCAAAATAGTAGCACATATAATTTAGTTGTCGGGAACTGCTATACTTTACTATAGGGATGATACCAAAATAGTAGGACATATAACGTTGTTGTCGGGGACTGCTATACTTTACTATAGGGATGGTACCAAAATAGTATTATTCTGTAGACGAGGTCTGTTATTATTCGATATAGGATTGGAACCAAAATAGTGGCATGTAATATTCTGTTGTTGGGATCTGTTATTATTCGATATAGGATTGGTACAAAAATAGTGGCATGTAATATTCTGTTGTCGGGATCTGTTATTATTCGATATAGGAATGGTACAAAAATAGTGGCATGTATTATTCTGTTGTCGGGATCTGTTATTATTCGATATAGGAATGGTACAAAAATAGTGGCATGTATTATTCTGTTGTCGTGAACTGTTATTATTCGATATAGGAATGGTACAAAAATAGTGGCATGTATTATTCTGTTGTCGGGATCTGTTATTATTCGATATAGGAATGGTACAAAAATAATGGCATGTATTATTCTGTTGTCGGGATCTGTTATTATTCGATATAGGATTGGTACAAAAATAGTGGCATGTAATATTCTGTTGTCGGGATCTGTTATTATTCGATATAGGAATGGTACAAAAATAGTGGCATGTATTATTCTGTTGTCGGGATCTGTTATTATTCGATATAGGAATGGTACAAAAATAGTGGCATGTATTATTCTGTTGTCGTGAACTGTTATTATTCGATATAGGAATGGTACAAAAATAGTGGCATGTATTATTCTGTTGTCGGGATCTGTTATTATTCGATATAGGAATGGTACAAAAATAGTGGCATGTATTATTCTGTTGTCGGGATCTGCTATTATTTAATATACGATTGGTACGAAAATAGTGGCATGTATTATTCTCTTTCAATATACGAAAGGTTCCAACATAGGAGTGTGCATTCTTTTGTTGTCACATGACCCCTAACAATTTTTAATTCCCTTTGTTAATGTACTGATCATTGCATTATCAGATTCCCGGGGAATTATTCGAAATTTTGCATAGTGAAGCCATACCTACCTTGCCAAAACCAATGTATTGTATGTATGTTCAATGGATACAAAGTATACCCTGGTGGTGGCTGAACTGCGGGAGTTCATTAGTGACCCTCAAGTAAATCCCAAAATGGGGAAAGGGGCGCAGCTAAATAATTATCTATTCAAAATTACAGGCACATATATGAACATATAAACTGAAAAACGAGATTGGAATGTGAAACACGGCATTGCGTGTTGTGTTGGCCACACTGTTTCTAATCCCTGCCAGGTGGGCTTCAGCTCTATTTCCCACTCTTTATCTCCTCCACTAGCTGGCTAGTTTGTGGGATTTGTCCACCCATGTTTTGTAATATATGCTAATACAGTTGTGTTGTCGAAATGGATGGGAACTGTTTTATTCTATACTTCATCTAGAAAGCAATCTAATGCCCCCCCCCAACATATTAGGTATGTTTATGTGGAGCTGTGCTTTGCAAGGGAGCCACTCCCCATTCTATTTTCAAGGCGTCCATGACCAGTGTTATAGCCGCAGTTGATGGAGCAATCTGTTATCTCCGTCTTATGTTGGTTAAGTCCATCCACTTGATGGCAGTCAAGCTTTGTGGGGTCCATGATATTTCTCATGTGGCGATCCACACAACTGGAGTGTGTGGACCTGGACGAGCATACCTTTGAGAGCTGTTTGAGGCACAAGGCCTCTCATAGATGAAGCCATTTCCAAAAAGCTCAATAATTGTCTGAGCTGTGCATGCATGCAAAAAGTGTGGCTGCCGGGTCTCTCAACCTGAAACACTCCCAAGAATACATTCCCGGAAATACTAAATGTGGGATATGATTGTTTGAAGGATGTGTGCTAAAATTACTGCTCTTGTATCAACCAGATATTGATAAAATGGATTCACATTGTTGGCCTGCTGTGCAGCCACAAAACTGGCACTGCCATTAATTTTGGGAAAAAAAACTGTGAGGCTACAATGGGCAAACATTGAACTAATATCTTGAATCAAATGTTTGAGTGATATCAGGAAATCCCCTGATGTACACAGCAGTGTACCTCTGCTGGAGTCACCATCACATAAAATGCTCTGAGAGAATATACTGATTCAGTTGGCTTGGGTCTATATTGTTCTTTATTGTTCACCAAAAATATGGGGGAATAACAGGCACTGCACTGCTGCCATTTGCCAATAATTCTCTCACTTCCTGGAAAATCATGCCTACCATTACTCGTGGCAGAGCCATTGACACTGGTGATGGAGTCAACTGAAGCTTTTTGGCCAACTTGATCTTGTAGCTGTGCTTGACTTCTGAAAGATCCTACAGGGTCATTGTGGTAGTTTGCTACGGTAACCGAACAATTTAACGTCACAGGAAATAAGGGTTGGGAAACAAAATGAATCCTTTAATTCATACCACTGAAAACACCTGACCCCAACCACATCCACCTCAACGATCATTTCCTTGGTTGATATGTTTGTTCCTGTATTCCCCTCGACCAGACTGTCATTATTGGGCATTCTGACCCTATGAATGAGATTATTGTTCGTGTGTATCTGTCTTCAGTTTATCATATTTAGAACACGTATTATATTGGTGCATCTATGCCTAGCATCATTGGTTCTGGCAATATGTTTGACTGCTGCCTCTGTTGAGGCCCTCAAAATGGCAAACTACCTAGGCAGAACTGGGCTAAACTAATTCCTTATATTTGGTCCCATTGAATCAAAATAGTTTTGCAGGCCCCTGTTCAGTGAATATCCTTTTACCATAAATACAACATTCTGGGTGATGTTAGCCATGTAAAAAAAGGGACACGTTACGATCAGCAAATTCTTGTATTGTCCATTGAGTGCCAGCTTAAAGCCAGAGACTGCAGCAAGCACTTGGTACATGTAAATCAGAAAAATGCAACTTATGTGGAAATTAAAATTTATTTAACATGGTGCCCAAGGTTAGACATTCTTCCTTGCAAAAGAATGGTACATCTGGGCCCACCAACAGTACTGGATCATATGATACAGGGTCCCCTTTACAATCTGGTTTGTCACCAGAAATACAGTACTGATGTTCCCACTTGTAATCAAATGGTGCTTTGGCGTGGTGTGGAATTTGCAACCCTACCTAATATCCCTGCCCTCTGCTCGACGAATGAATCAACAGCAGGTGGCAGTGGTATAACAGTGGATCTACACTGAGGTTATTGTACCATCTCAGTCACCTCATATACTTATCTATCCCAAGAATTTTTCTATTTGGGCTACATTTTTTGAGTAGACTTGACTCATCAGAAAATATAGAACTAAACTAAAGGGCACTGGACCCCACACATGATCAATTTTATTGTCATATTGGATGATCCCATGTTTAAACCAAATTTGAAAGAATCCCATACACACGACCAAGATCTGGTTTCAGGACAATGTATATATCAGTATATACATATTGATATATACCGGTATATCACAAGATGTTTGATGCATGTGTACAGTTAGAATGTTAGCAGTCCTGGCATGTTAACGATGCAGCTGGAGATGTACGCTTGTACACACACACAAAGATCAATCCCAATCAGTTCCCATTTTTGAACAAAACAATGTGACATAACAACCCACTATGTATGATGCTCATATCAAGTTTGTTGTGATCTGCCTTTACACTGCTGGGAAATTAGTGTGACCATGCCAACCACAATTAGTGTACACCATGAACCTAGGTCAAACTGTAAGCCCCTAATTTGTGCTACACATGAACAGTTGTTTTTAAATCATTAGACATAAATCATAGAGATCAAAGCTTTATGCTTCAATCAAGTTTAAATTTTTAAAGCAAACATTTTGTAGAATATAAACACAACACAATGTGGTATTGCAAGAAGCAGAAATAATATATTTTTGTCTTGTAGTTGTACAAACTATATTATTTGCCCAATTAAAGAATCTAACACTGCAATTTCAAATATTATAGAATTTTCCATAGTACTGAACAATTTAATATATAGCATGTTTGAAAATAAACAATGCACCATCTTACTTATCATCTCACTCATTTGGAAAATATTGAGAGTTCAAATATTATAATTGTTGACAATATGCATAATGCTGACATGATCACATGCTTTACTACAAAGTGACCAACACTGACAAGGGTCCAGAAGAGAAACGTTATTTCTAAATTAAGTATAAATTTATAATCACACTTTAATTCTTGTTGTTATACTGTATGGTACCTTTGTAATACAGTTTTATAATATTTTTGTTATTATCATCATGTTATAACAAAATACACCATACAGTCATGAAATAATCAGAAAACTGAAAAAGTGGTATACAAATACAATTACTAAAAAGTCATAAATCATTGTTACAGGTACTGAAGCCATTGATACCATATTCTTTCATTTCTCTGTATAGTATTTCCAAGTTTCCTACAATAATAAAAAAAAAAATTGTTAAAATATCTATCAAAATACAAAACTTGTATGTTATGCTAATTTATCCCAGTACAGGGCCTAAGGGTTATCGGTAACAAGTCTTCCATTAGTAGTTAGTGTAGTGAGTCAGGTCAGGGAATTAATATTAATACCGGTAGTACCCAGTCCTAATTATAGGTAACAAATGACTCATTGGTCATTAGTGCAGTGAGTTAGGTCAGGTTCTCTGGGATTAATAAAACCCAGTCCTCAATAACAAATGCCAGAACAGAGCCCCAGGGATTAATAATACCCAGTATTAGTATAAGTAACAAAAGTCTGATTTGTACATGAAATTAGTGCAGTGAGTCAGGTTAGGTTCCCTGGGTATAATAATGCCTAGTCCTAGATATAGGTAACAAAAGTCCCATTGCTAGTTAATGCAGTGAGTTAGGTCAGGTTCTCTGGGTATAATAATGCCTAGTCCTAGATATAGGTAACAAAAGTCCCATTGCTAGTTAATGCAGTGAGTTAGGTCAGGTTCTCTGGGTATAATAATGCCCAGTCATAGATATAGGTAACAAAAGTCCCATTGCTAGTTAATGCAGTGAGTTAGGTCAGGTTCTCTGGGTATAATAATGCCCAGTCCTAGATATAGGTAACAAAAGTCCCATTGCTAGTTAATGCAGTGAGTTAGGTCAGGTTCCCTGGGTATAATAATGCCTAGTCCTAGATATAGGTAACAAAAGTCCCATTGCTAGTTAGTGCAGTGAGTTAGGTCAGGTTTCCTGTGTATAATAATGCCTGATCCTAGATATAGGTAACAAAAGTCCCAATGCTAGTTAATGCAGTGAGTTAGGTCAGATTCCCTGGGTATAATAATGCCCAGTCCTAGATATAGGTAACAAAAGTTTCATTGCTAGTTAGTGCAGTGACTTAGGTCAGGTTCTCTGGGAATAATAATACCCAGTCCTGGTTATAGATAACAAATGACCCATTGGTAGTTAGTGCACTGAGTCAAGTCAGGTCCTCTGAAGGTCTCATGCCACTAATTAACCAATGGCTGCTCGTAGCCCTCAATTTAAATGCCCAGCAAGAACCAATGAAATTTTTTAAATATTATTTTTCTCAGGTGCTCCCTGTTTGAGGGCGTAATCACCTGGGTCAGAGGCGAGACCAACATGTGGTCTTTTGTTTACTACTTAGCGGCTGTGTACCTGTGGGTTTATTCTGTGTGTTAATGGATGTTCTAATCTTGGTGTTTTTCCAGTGATTTCTCTTGGTGCAATCCAAATACAGTAGGTGTGTCTTGTTTACCTGAGATTTGCAAGAGTTTGAGCTGGCCAACATGTTAGTTTTTTTCATATGGTTGATTACTGGCATGTTGATTTCCCATTTTTGAGCCATATTTTCAACTTTCTTCGTCATTTTCATATAGCAATCTCGTCATATGTTAACATTGTCGTCTATGGAAATTCAATTAGTGGTATGAGCCCTGAAACTAATATACCCAGTTCTAGTTATGTGTCCCATTGGTCATCAGTGCAATGATTATGGCCATGGCCTCAGGATTAATACATGTAAAACCCAGTTCTAGTTATAGATAACAAATGTCTATCTACTGAAGCCAGACAAAACATGGCAGATAAAGCCAACAGAGCCTTATATGCAATGTTAAGACACATTCCACCTGAATGCGACTGTAAAACATTTATCTATCTGTTCAGAACATGTATTCTTCCGGTACTCATTTATGGTTCAGAAATTTGGGGAATTGAAGTTTTGGATGAAAACAAATGGGACAAAACTACAAGTGAAAAACTACATTTGAAATTCTGTAGAAATAGTCTAGGCCTAAATAAATTTGGTGCAAATTTAGCTTGTAGGGCAGAGTTGGGCTGTTTCCCATTACTAATAGACACCAAGAAAAACCTTATCAAGTATTGGTTACGCATACAAGGGCTTCCAGATAAATGTCTTACAAAACAAGCATATTATGAACAAATGAAATTCAATTTACCATGGTGTTCATCGGTTCAGAATTTAGTTATTGACTCAAGAATTCAAACTAGTAAAACAGATTTGAATATAAAGAACATTGATAAGACTTTAAAAGAAAACTATATTACATTTTGGAAACAGAATGTCAATCAAGAAAACACAAAACTAAGAACATATGCAAAATTCAAAAACACTTATAATTTTGAGTCATACTTAAATTGTCTTCCGAAAAACATCAAGTCTGCATGTCACGCTTCCGAACAAGTAACCATTGTTTGGCTATTGAAAAAGGAAGGCACACACAGCCAAAAACTCCCATTGAAAAAAGAATTTGTAATTTATGTTCCCAAAATAAAATAGAAGATGAAGTTCACTTCTTTTTAGAATGTGATCGGTACAAATATATTAGACATGAATTGCTCACAGAAATTACATTAACTAATGCAGGAGATAAATTGAGTAATTTTATATTTTTGATGAGCAACAAGGACTCCAAGGCAATTAAATGTATGGGAACCTATCTACTTAAAGCCATGGAATACAGAAAACTTTAACGTATCTATTTATATTGTATTGTAATTGTGTTGTGTACGGATATATTTATTGCTTTTTACCAAAAGAAATATTGTAATTTCTAAGGATGCAATAAATTTGATTATTACTCCAAAAAAAAAAAAAAAATGTCTCATTGCTTGTTAGTGCAGTGATTCAGGTCAGGGCCTCAGGATTAAAAAAATCCAGTCCAAGTTCAGTGTTCTCCCCAGACCCCAAGTCAAACACTGTATCTAATTTGCATAATTTTCCCATTGAATATTGTGATACAATAACTGTGTTAGTATAAAATTAGTTAACAATCTATCTACAATTAATTAAAGACGAGACAGTCTGATATTTTATATCATTTTACTCCATTGTCTTTTATGTATTTATCAAGTCAAATAAAGTTTGAAATAGAACAGCAAAACAAGCAGCCTATCGGCTGAGATAGCTCCGCTGTTAGCAAGGCACATTTCAATTAAAGAACTGAGGATATCATATAAGATCAAAGAAAGCTTAGAAAGAACTCCCATGTGCTGAGAGTATTGGAAACACATTAAATATAATTCGAAATTACTTAGCTGAAAACTAATTATGCAAATCAGAAAATTAATATGACCAGATTTGAGTGTAAAACTAATGAGGTCTGTGCAATGTAACAGAAAATCTATGTCTCCAAGTTTAATTGAAATGTGATTAGAACCAAAAAATTATGAATTATTATGCTTATTAGGGAATTAATATGAACAGATTTTTACCCCAAACTAATTAGGTTTGTACATTGTCCTAGAGCATCTTTGTACTAAGTTTTATTGAAATGGAATAATTAGTACCGTGAAAACTCCAAAATTTCGACCCCTCTAAAAATTCGGTCGCCAATTTATTTGCCGGTTTCGCTCCAAATTTTCGACTCCACTAAAAATTGCCGACTCATTCTTATTCAAAAATTGCGACCAGTTTTAGTTTTCCCCCAAACGAAAAAAAAACCGATGTGAGCATTCAAACGGGACCTTCCTCGAAGGCATGAATCCGGGTTTCTGATTGACTGAGAGATTTTTATTTTATTGGTAACGAAAATATATTCTAAATAAACGAAGTTTCAAATAAAAACGAACACAAAAATCTCGGCATGCTGCGTTTCTGAATTGTTGATTATTACTGTACTCAGTAGTGATTATAATAATGTACACAAAATAAATTTGTTGAATGGTTATGAAATACAAATAAAAGTCAACTTAGTTTCATCGTAAGCGAATGATTCCGGTCTCGTATAAAACGTTTGATGCTGTAGGATATCCGCCATGTTCTCTTAGGTCAAATCGCTAATTAACCAATCAAAAAGCTGGATGATGCCAACGTGTTCAAATTACCATAGCTTATTTAAATATGTTAATGTTATTGAACGCAATGCGGAAGAGATTGATGTTGTAGTACGATATTTTGGCTTGGATTTTGATGCGAAAACGGCATGATTTTTTTTAAATAAAAAAATTAGTTGTTTTTAAAAAATAAACTGGTCATCTGAAGAATAATTTAACATTGTTCACAGTGATAACAGCTCATTCTCGAAAGGAAGCTTACCCGCTCACGCTAGTCACGATAAAAATCATACATGTGTACTCTTGAATAGACAGACGTCAATGACTACGGTAAAACTTACTCTATTTTAGCTGGCAGGATTGATTGAAATGTCCGAAAAATGACGCCAAAATACACCTTAAAAGTCCCATTTTATTTTCTTAAATCCCATTTTATTTTTTAATCTAAGGGCGAATTTACGGCAGAATTTGGTCCCTCAAATAAGGGACACGTGAGCTTTGATTCTAACCGGATACATTGCACTGGGTCGGGGAGATAGTTTGCTAAACTTCCATGTATCTTTTGTCCAATGGGTACCTGTACTTCGAACATTCGCAAGTTTTCCTAGGTAGTGCGAGACAGCTTTGTCTTTTGACCTATTAGTTTTGTGCTGACCTCTTCTCCGCGTCTTGATGTTTTGTTTTGCTTGTCATAATACTCACTGATTGATGACTTTGTTTAGATTTTGAGTTACAACTCAGCCACGACCTTTGCTTTTACCGTGAAACATGAGGAAGTTTACGTCAATTGACGGACATTGCATTTTTTAAAAACTAATGAAGCACACTGTCTATCATCCCCATTTTTTCATTTGCTGATTTCTATTCTGAAAAATTCGACCGTCCGAAAATGCACCTTAATTTTGACTCTAAAAACACGACACATTTCTAACACCAATTATTTAAAACCGGTCGAAATTTTGGAGTTTTTACGGTACTTTAGATATCAGTGTGAAAGCTTAAAATTGGTTAATTATGCAAATTAGGTAATTAATATGTACAGATTTTAACCCACAATTATTCAGGTCTGTCTATTGTCCTACAGCATCCATGTACATTCATTGATATGTGATGTATAGTACCTGAGATATCAGTGTGAAAGTTGGTTAATTATGCAAATTAGGTGATTAATATGCACAAATATTTATCGAAAACAATCAATCTCTGCATAGTCCTTGAGTATGTAAGTACCAAGTTTCATTGAAATGTAATGCTAACTACTTATATCAAATGCTGAAAATTAATTAATTATGCAAATTAGGTAATTAATATGTACTGATATTACCATAAAAACTATCAGGTCTGTGCAGTGTCGTATGACATCTATGTACCAAGTTTCATTGAAATGTGATGATTAGTACTTGAGATATCAGTGGAAAAACCGAAAATTGACTAATCATTATGCAAATTAGGTAATTAGTATCCACGGATTATTACCAAAAACTAATCAAAACCTAGCATTAGTTCAGAGCATCTATGTACCAAGTTTCATCAAAATCCAATGAGTGGTTGTTTAGATATCAGTGGAACAGTCATGGAACCACTAAAAAATAGCTAATTATCATGCAAATTAGGTAATTAATATGCACGGATTTTTACCAAAAATTAATCAAATCTGCGCATATGTTCAGAGCATCTATGTACCAAGTTTCATCAAAATCCAATGAGTGGTTCTTTAGATATCAGTGGAACAGTCATAGAACAGCTAAAAATTAGCTAATTATCATGCAAATTAGGTAATTAACGAGCATGGATTTTTACCAAAACCTAATCAAATCTGCGCATTGGCCCAGAGCATCTATGCACCAAGTTTCATCAAAAACCGATGTATGGTTCTTGAGATAGCAGTGGAACAGTCGGACACACATACATTTACACACATACACACACACATACACACATACACACATACATGTACACACATACAGACACACTAACTGCAAAGACTCCCATTTTGTGCTTCGCACATGGGAGTCAAAAATGAACAATATGTATGGTATGTATAGCAATCGGACTTGCTGTTTCAACAAGAATTCAAAAATATCACTTTTTACTAAAAATGACAAAAATATTCATCAAAATTAGATAATTGAAGATATCATCATGAAATGAACAAATCTGAGGGAGGTTTACCTGAGGTACATATATGTATAGTATCAAAGCAATCAGACTTGCGGTTTTTAACAAGAAGTCGAAAATATCACCTTTTATCAAAAATTACAAAAATATTGACTAAAATCAGAAAATTAAAGATATCATCACAAAATGAACAAATCTGAGAGAGGTCCATATGTAGTACTTATATATATATAATAGCAAATCAATCAGACTTGCTGTTTTCAACAAGAAGTCGAAAATATCACTTTTTACCAAAAACTACAAAAATATTCATCAAAACTAGAGAATTAAAGATATCATCACAAAATGAACAAATCTGAGAGAGGTCCAGGTGTAGTACCTATATATGTAATATCAAAGCAATTGGACTTGCGGTTTTTAACAAGAAGTCAAAAATATCACTTTTTACCAAAAATATTCACCAAAATTAGAGAATTTAAGATATCATTATGAAATGAACAAATCTGAGAGAGATCCACATATAGTACCTATATATGTAATATCAAAGCAATCGGAATAGCGGTTTTTAACAAGAAGTCGAAAATATCACTTTTTACCAAAAATGACAAAAATATTCACCAAAATTAGAGAATTTGAGGTTTTGACAGTCTGCTATGCGCCATTCCACTAATGCCTAGCTGTGTCGACTTTGTCGACAGCGGAGCTAAAAAGCAATAGAAATAGTTAATATGTTATAGCCAGTCAGTAAATATATTGTTATCCATGGAGATAACTGTTTATCATTATTTCGTGTCAACAAGTACAGTCAGTTTTAGTGCCCATGTCACTGTCTGTTCATGAGACATTAGGGCAAACATTTTTTTGTTGTGAGATTGCGAGTTATCAAAATAGGATGAAAATAATAAATCAATAATGACAAAATTTCAAACTAAAGTCAACGATTTTTCATTGATCTATACCTTATGTGTAATGCTATGATTACCCTAACTTTGTCCGCTAAACCGTAACATTCTTGCATTGAACAAATTTAGAATGTTTTGTTAATTAAAATCAGGGTTTTTTCTTGAAAAAAACTGCAAGAGGGAGCACTGCAATTCAGCGGCACCATCAAGTAGGGGAGATGGGGTTTTCCCTATCAGGGTGTGGAGCATTCTCTGGCTTCCTTTGGGCCAAAATTTCTGTCAGACAGGTCAAAGTTGAAGACTGAAGCCACTTGTGATCCCTTGTCATTCAGAATTTTGTGGTTGCCAGAAAATCTGCCCCCTAGGGTAAGGGGCACATGGCCATGGCATGAGGGCGATGCACCCCTGTTTCTTGTTTAAAAAAAATCCTGAAAATGATTCATTGGCGATTATCTTAGAACCACTAAGAAACAGACTGGCAATCCAGGTATTTCTTTTGATCTAACGTGTGTCTCGAGTTAATGTTTTAATCTTAGAAAGAACTGGGGATGATAAAAAAAAATGTCCACAAAGTCATGCGATAACATACGACTTTGTTAGTGTTTCAACAGGAAGTGATGCAAAAGGTCAGACCAAAGTTTCAAATTTTATCTTACATTTTGCCCTAATGTATCATATTTTCAAGAGTTTTTTAATACATGATCGGCAAAATACAGTAACATAATACCAGCTCTGTTGTAGACATGGCGACGTCAACTATCCTAGAAAAATCGACTAACTATCAGAAAAAATAGTATGGTAAAAGTCGTTCATTTTTCTTTATTATACATTCAAGAACATTACTATAAAGATTCAAATAATCATTACTTTCCTAAAATATGGTCAATTTTGGCTATAAAATATATTATTTGGCAAATCAACTTAAAACTCAACTCGCCATTCGGCAAAATTTGGCAAAGCATGAGCCACCAGCGTAGCCGAGACACACAATCGTTGGGCAGATTGACACCTCCAAACAACAGTGTTACCAGTCAGTTTTTTTTCTTTGGCGACGCCTGCAGTTGAATAATTTTTGCTTCGATTTATGTACAGTTTTATTTTCAATGGGACCTAATTTCACTTGTTTTTTTTTTTGAATTAAAGTACAAACTGCAAATAATAGCAGTGTACCAAATCAGTATATTTTCCGGACATGTGCAATATTTGTGATTTGTGAGACTTGTTTTGTCACATTGTTGCTGTTACGTGCAATGGGCAAATTATTAATATTCTAGTATTTGATTTGGATTTAGAGGGGCCACACCCTTGAAAGAACATCTCACAGGGTCACATCACTGTACCATTACGCTTTAGAGGTGTGGAGAGAACACTGTTGTTATACATGTAGGTAAAAATGTCCAATTTGTTGTTAGTGCAGTGAGTCAGGTTAGGTTCTAGGGGAATAATAATACCTTATTATTAGTTTTATAGTTAGTGCAGTGAGTCGGGTCAGGTCGTCTTCGATTACCAGGTAATAATACCTAGTCCTACCGGTCACTGGTAGTATACCGTAGTGGTTGTCGCATCAGACTCATGATTTGTAGACCCAAGTTCAAATCCTACTAAGGCTGAACACGGAAAGCCCAATTCCACTGGCCAAGATTTATTCACTAACGAATGCGACTTTGGGGGAACTTTGATTAAGGTCGGATAGTGCATTAAATTGCCATTTGATAGGAAAATGGCCGCACAGCCCTGTCATGTAGTCCCAAACTTGAAGATGACTTCTGTGGCAAAAATGCACTATGTGTCAGCACTTGCAATTTACACATAAAAAAAGTCAGGAGAGTCAACAGTGAAATTTAATGTCCGGAACTGTTGCCTGGCACAACAAAATTATTAAAAATAATAATAATACCTAGTCCTAATTATGAGTAACAAATGTCTTATTGGTTGTTAGTGCAGTGAGTCAGATTAGGTTCTAAGGGAATAATTATACCTTATTATTTGTTTCATAGTTAAGACAGTGATTCATAATATCCAGTTTTAGTTATACATGTACATGTATAGGGAAGAAATGTGTTATATACATGTATAGGGAAGAACTGTGTTAACTCCATATTTGATTTTGCAAAAAGTTGTGAGATAGAAAATTGAACTGTAGATGGCATTTGGGGGGCTCACATCTTTTCCATAGAGCCCTCCGTTAAAATAAGCTTTTTACCTCTCCTGTTTTCAAGCAACGTGCAAGTTATTTTTAAAAATTTTATGGTTATATTGTTCAGTTCAATTTTCAATCCCACAATTCTTTGCAAAATCAAATATTGAGTTAACACATTTCTTCTCTATAGGAAGCCATTATCCCATTGATCATTAGTGCAGTGAGTCAGGACAACGTTGTTAGATACAAATAGATTGAATGGTAAACTTTTGATTTTCAAAGGATTTTTTTAGTAATATTATTTATTCACTTATGGAACATGTAAAAATGATTGTTTAAACATTCATCTATCACAGCAAGTATTTGGAAATGAAATTAAGAAAGCATTTCTGTGAATTCATGGCGTCCCAAAATTCAGTAGGAATTCCAAGTGGTTACTCACATTCTGGAGCTACATTTATATCCACAATGCAGCAATAATAAAGATGGTTTTTGTATTGTAAAACTTACTAAACAAATTAAAATGTAATACAAAAATTGAAATAACCATGAATGGTTGTTATTAGTGAGATTAATAACAAGTGTATAATGAGATTAATAACAAATTGTATGTCTTTTCTAAATGACTATAGTATTGCCTAGGCTGTTTTATAGCTGTGGAATCATAGCCCTATGTTGCCGACCGCATTATTTACGTGACTGACTCTGGCCGGCCCATAGGGCTATGGGGCCTTGTGCGACTGAATACCGGTTAAAATCCACATGCCAAATTTGGTCGTCGCGAAAATCACATTTTAAGACCTTCGAAAGTACTCACTATGTTTATTTACTTCCAAACAATGACCAGAACCTATTTGCGCTGTGAAATGATGACGGTGGTCATAAAAAATTGACTTTATTTACCGTACACCGAGTCGCAGAAAAATAACAAGACGAAAGACGCCATTTTGTATTCCAGGGTTTATAGCAAATTACGCGAGACCTATAATTTTGTACCACGTGACCGATATCAGTAGATAAATTGCGTTTATGCAACTAGTTTCTATTATTAAACAAATATCATACAATTATAAATACTGTATGTGATTGCTTTCTTGGAACAATTAGAATAACGGGAAGAGTGAGTTTTATTCTTCCACCACTGTATCACATGACCGCCAAATGAGATTACATTTATTCTGTGCTAGGGAGTGTGGGATGTCAATGGCTGCCGTTTTCTCGTAATTTGCTTGGTTTCCGCGGTAATTGTAAAATATCACAAATTATTGCTTATTTATAAACACAAATTGCAAACAAAAGTTTGTATGTTATTCATCCAGCAATCAATTCACAATAAAGGTACGTCACACCATAGTAATCGAAAGCAAAAGCGATTTAATTTACGTATGCCAGATTTCTGTTATTAAACTGTGATAGATCCCGTAGCTCTATGTTCGACGTACAACTACAAAATTAAAAAAAAGACGTCCAAATGAAATTGTTAGGGCGAAATTCGATTGTAGGTCGCACCAAAGAGCTACGGAACCGCAGCTAGCTGTTTTATTGACTATTGACACACCTTTGTCATTTACGCAAGTGTAAAATATATTATACAAATTGTTCTATCTCGTCATGTTATAGAGAAAAAATATGATAAAATAAGAAAGTGACTGACATGTTTTATACATGTTTTATTCAGGTTATGGGTATAAATTACTAATATCAAGACCTCATTAATTACTTAAATCTTGCGTATTAAAACATTTTAATTTCAAGAAAATAAATAGCTGCTAAAATATAAAAATTTCCAGAATGGATGCTACAACTTGACAACACCAGCGAATTCTGTCATCATATACGGAATATTTTACAGAAATGCATCTCAAATGGAAGAAACACAAAACGGAAAAATAGCATATCGCTCGGTGGCTCTGTTGTTGTCCGCCTGCTCAACGTCCGCATATAGATTATTTAAATTCAAGCTGGACATGTACATGAAGTTTAAACTATCACTTTCTGGATCAGATGAACTATATACATGTCTATAAATTACTGTTTTGAGAAATCGATGCACATTCGAAATTGGAATTGAACACAACATGATGATGATGATAGAATCAAATGGACGACTCGAGACGCCGCAGCAGTCTGAGCAGGCACACTAAACAAGTCATAGTGCGATAGCTAGCTAGTAAATATCAATATTAGTATTGAATCGTCATATACTTACCTAGCAGCTTCGCCGAACAGTTTCGATGCACTAACACCATTTCAATCGGCGACGGATATGCTATGCAATTGATTTTTAAAAGTACGACAGTTGAATTGAGCTCCGCGATATGGCTGTTAGGACAGCCGATTGTAATACCCCCTAAGTTAGCGTCACTGTGTCTGCGTCAAAAAGATGACAATTCGGGCTGAAAAGATGCGCAAGTAAAGAAAACTTAAATTAAACACAACAAATTACTCCAAATTATACACAAACTGTCCAGAATTATTCAGAATTATGAGATTTATTGACTTGTGAAGAAAAATAATAACAAAGAGCAAGAGAACGTTGGTTTTAATTTTCGCGGGTACCAAAATAGTGGCAAATACCAAAATAGTGGCTTAACACACGTGCATACACACTTTATTGTATGCATGAGTGCTTGCGTGCAGTGCTCACAGTATGCGATTCAACGTCTTCATCTGTACAACAGATGTCGTCACATCGCTAACTGGTCCACCACAGTGCAACGCTAACCGATCTCATCTACACGGTATTACATTCTAATCACATTCATTAAGTACCGCACGTCCTGTTAAAGTCAGGACCACATTTGTGAACAAGAATGCAACACTTTCATACAATTATTTTTGAAAAGAAACATTATTTATACTAAATAACTGTGTGGGAAAATAAAGCAAACATTGACAATAAAGCAGTAGTGTTTGCTGCTTTCTATACAGTCTCTTATCTGTCTTTTTATTTAAGTTTGGGAAATTAAGTATGCAAATAATTAAATCAACATCGCTTCTTTTTTCGCATTTTCATATAGCAAAGAAATGAAAAATAAACAGAATTACTTCTAACAATCAATTTTTAAAACCAATCTGCCAATATATTTAAAACTAAATATGAATATAATATTGCATACATGCTCCGCGTACAAACAACTAATTTAGTTATGACCATTGGGACGCGGTTGTTATCATTGACGGGACATGTGTTTTAGACTTTTTCAAAGGGAAATTATTCAAACCATTTGATTGGATAAATCAGTCAGAATTTCTGACGTAAATAATCATGACAATTTCAGGGGAAATAGTGAATGGTTTCAGACGTGTATAATTTCCTGGCATAAGGTGACGACTGAGGTCACGGTGCTGTACACTCGAGTTGTTGACCACTGGTGCTAGCGGATGGAAGCCATTATGTACTGTGTTTATTTTAAGACCAGTGGGTCAGTGATTTTATTTGTTGACATACTAATTAATACCAAATTAAACTGGTGTGATGACATTGATAAAAACTCTGTTGGATTCCTACTCCGATACTATAATGATGTAGCAAACGTACGTTACAAAGCTGTGTCAATGTATCACGTTACATCAGTGGTGCTGCATAACATCAGGTTTCAACTACGAACTCACAAGCGTTGCCGTGGCATCGGGAAATTAAAATAGTACCTTACTAACTTAGTTGGTGCTAAGGAAGTAAGCTAATTCATAAGGGTGAAATAATGAAATTCAGATATGAGTTCTGGGCATTTATAAGTAATACAGTGTTAAAACTGTTGAAATCTCTATCTATTAGTAAGATATTGCAGCCTTGTTTAAAAGCTGCATTCAATACATTTAGCTGTTTCTTTTTGTCGTATTACTTCGTAATAATTGGGTTGTGTTTTGTCGTATTACTTCGTAATAATTGGGTTGTGTTTTGTGCTTACTGATATCAATAGTCGTTGTTGTCCCTGGGTCAAAGTACAATTAATGCAGTGGAAATCATCTCAGATTTTCTGTTGGCTATAGCAGTGTGGGGTTTTGTGTAGCCGCACTTTTCGGCTAATTGATATCTGCTTAAATGTTTTATTTTTTGAAATTATTTTATAGGTTCTTAATCCATACTATTTGACTATTTTATATACGTGTTTATTATATTTTATATACTGTATACTACAGCCGCATAGGAAAAATGGTCAGTGCCATCAAAATTTGCACACATATTCCCCGTCCGATTCACAACACCACTTTGCTACATTTTTGGGTAATGAGTTTATGAATGTACGTTATACAACTGAGAAATTTCGAGCCTTCAAACTTGATACAAATGTTTCCATGGTATAAATTATTTCTTTTTTTTCTATTTTAGCGCTTCCATTTTGCTACTTCCTCAATTTGTCGTCTTTATTGTAATTTTCTTTTTTTTTGAGTCAATATTCAAATAAGCATACGATTATGCAATACAGATTATTATTATTATTATTATTATTATTATTATTATTATTATTATTAGGTGAAGATCACAGTGTTGGTGTACGACGAACAAGGCAGACGACAAAGATTCAGTATTGACACACAGGTTTCCTGACGTGTTACAATTTTGACGTGTTACAATTTTGGGTCAAAGCTCAGTACGTTTCTGTGTTTAAATCTAGCGCAGGTTGACATCTCCATTGAGTGCTGTTTAGGAACAGTTGCACTATCACTGTGTGCTATGTTTGTTCATTAGTGCAGTCTCTCTGATTTCTTAATGCTTAATACACGATTGCAATATTTAATTGAATTTGTTGTCTTTTCATAATATATCTAGAGTAAATATCTCCATGGAGACGCATTATGGGTGTATTTCAGTCACGTTGAGTATACTATGACGAAATGGGATAATTTATGGATTTTTTTCTCTGATGTTTGATGACATCTTTATACGATGAAGAAATTTTCATTCAAACAATAACATTTACAGTCAAAAACTTAGTATAATTGTGCTCATGCTTTGACTGCAGAACGAAGACAACACAGCGACCGAATTATCTCTACTGGTAAATGCATTCATTGTACTTTACTGAGTGCTTAGTTTGCAATATTCTTGTAAGAAGCTTTATGTTGTTAAAAATATTCTAAATTTCTTTTGCAAAACATTCATTTTTTCTAAAACTTCAACTATTTTGTTTCTTTTAATGCGGCCGTTGAGGGCGCACAATCCTTTCACGTGTAATGATGGGTCATCTACTTGTCTTTTACGGTCGCTGATAATTCGGTAAATATCTAATTTTGTTTTCAATACGCAATTTTGTTTCCAATACGCAATTTTGTTTTCAATACGCAATTTTTGTTTTCAATATGCAATATTGTTGTTCAATACGCAATTTTGTTGTTCAATAAGCAATTTTGTTGTTTAATATGCAATTTTGTTGTTTAATATGCAATTTTTGTTTTCAATAAGCAACTTTGTTGTTTAATATGCAATTTTGTTGTTTAATATGCAATTTTTGTTTTCAATAAGCAATTTTGTTGTTTAATATGCAATTTTGTTGTTTAATATGCAATTTTTGTTTTCAATATGCAATTTTGTTGTTTAATATGCAATTTTTGTTTTCAATATGCAATTTTGTTGTTTAATACGCAATTTTGTTGTTTAATATGCAATTTTTGTTTTCAATATGCAATATTGTTGTTCAATATGCAATATTGTTGTTCAATATGCAATTTTGTTGTTCAATACGCAATTTTGTTGTTTAATATGCAATTTCGTTGTTCAATACGCAATATTGTTGTTCTATATGCAATTTTGTTGTTTAATATGCAATTTTTGTTTTCAATATGCAATTTTGTTTTCAATAAACAATATTGTTGTTCAATATGCAATATTGTTGTTCAATACGCAATTTTGTTGTTTAATATGCAATTGTGTTTTCAATATGCAATATTGTTGTTCAATATGCAATTTTGTTGTTCAATACGCAATTTTGTTGTTCAATACGCAATTTTGTTGTTCAATACGCAATTTTGTTGTTCAATATGCAATATTGTTGTTTAATACGCAATTTTGTTCAATAAGCAATTTTGTTGTTTAATATGCAATTTTGTTGTTCAATACGCAATTTTGTATTCAATATGCAATATTGTTGTTCAATATGCAACTTTGTTGTTCAATATGCAATATTGTTGTTCAATATGCAATTTTGTTGTTCAATATGCAATATTGTTGTTCAATATGCAATTTTGTTGTTCAATATGCAATTTTGTTGTTCAATATGCAATTTTGTTGTTCAATACGCAATTTTGTTGTTTAATATGCAATTTTGTTGTTTAATATGCAATTTTTGTTTTCAATATGCAATTTTGTTTTCAATATGCAATATTGTTGGTCAATATGCAATTTTGTTGTTCAATACGCAATTTTGTTGTTTAATATGCAATTTTGTTTTCAATACGCAATTTTGTTGTTTAATATGCAATTTTGTTGTTTAATATGCAATTTTTGTTTTCAATAAGCAACTTTGTTGTTTAATATGCAATTTTGTTGTTTAATATGCAATTTTTGTTTTCAATAAGCAATTTTGTTGTTTAATATGCAATTTTGTTGTTTAATATGCAATTTTTGTTTCAATATGCAATTTTGTTGTTTAATATGCAATTTTTGTTTTCAATATGCAATTTTGTTGTTTAATACGCAATTTTGTTGTTTAATATGCAATTTTTGTTTTCAATATGCAATATTGTTGTTCAATATGCAATATTGTTGTTCAATATGCAATTTTGTTGTTCAATACGCAATTTTGTTGTTTAATATGCAATTTCGTTGTTCAATACGCAATATTGTTCTTCTATATGCAATTTTGTTGTTTAATATGCAATTTTTGTTTTCAATATGCAATTTTGTTTTCAATAAACAATATTGTTGTTCAATATGCAATATTGTTGTTCAATACGCAATTTTGTTGTTTAATATGCAATTGTGTTTTCAATATGCAATATTGTTGTTCAATATGCAATTTTGTTGTTCAATACGCAATTTTGTTGTTCAATACGCAATTTTGTTGTTCAATACGCAATTTTGTTGTTTAATATGCAATTTTGTTGTTCAATATGCAATATTGTTGTTTAATACGCAATTTTGTTGTTCAATAAGCAATTTTGTTGTTTAATATGCAATTTTGTTGTTCAATACGCAATTTTGTATTCAATATGCAATATTGTTGTTCAATATGCAACTTTGTTGTTCAATATGCAATATTGTTGTTCAATATGCAATTTTGTTGTTCAATATGCAATATTGTTGTTCAATATGCAATTTTGTTGTTCAATATGCAATTTTGTTGTTTAATATTGTTGTTCAATATGCAATTTTGTTGTTCTATATGCAATTTTGTTCAATATGCAATATTGTTGTTTAATATGCAATTTTGTTGTTCAATAAGCAATTTTGTTGTTCAATATGCAATCTTGTTGTTCAATATGCAATATTGTTGTTCAATATGCAATTTTGTTGTTCAATACGCAATATTGTTGTTCAATACGCAATATTGTTGTTCAATATGCAATTTTGTTGTTCAATATGCAATTTTGTTGTTCAATACGCAATTTTGTTGTTTAATATGCAATTTTGTTGTTTAATATGCAATTTTTGTTTTCAATATGCAATTTTGTTTTCAATATGCAATATTGTTGGTCAATATGCAATTTTGTTGTTCAATACGCAATTTTGTTGTTTAATATGCAATTTTGTTTTCAATACGCAATTTTGTTGTTTAATATGCAATTTTGTTTTCAATATGCAATATTGTTGTTCAATATGCAATTTTGTTGTTCAATACGCAATTTTGTTGTTCAATACGCAATTTTGTTGTTCAATACGCAATTTTGTTGTTTAATATGCAATTTTGTTGTTCAATATGCAATATTGTTGTTTAATACGCAATTTTGTTGTTCAATACGCAATTTTGTTGTTTAATATGCAATTTTGTTGTTCAATACGCAATTTTGTTTTCAATATGCAATATTGTTGTTCAATATGCAATTTTGTTGTTCAATATGCAATTTTGTTGTTTAATATGCAATTTTGTTGTTTAATAAGCAATTTTTGTTTTCAATATGCAATTTTGTTGTTTAATATGCAATTTTTGTTTTCAATATGCAATTTTGTTGTTTAATACGTAATTTTGTTGTTTAATATGCAATTTTTGTTTTCAATATGCAATATTGTTGTTCAATATGCAATTTTGTTGTTCAATACGCAATTTTGTTGTTTAATATGCAATTTTGTTTTCAATACGCAATTTTGTTGTTTAATATGCAATTTTGTTGTTTAATATGCAATTTTTGTTTTCAATAAGCAACTTTGTTGTTTAATATGCAATTTTGTTGTTTAATATGCAATTTTTGTTTTCAATAAGCAATTTTGTTGTTTAATATGCAATTTTGTTGTTTAATATGCAATTTTTGTTTTCAATATGCAATTTTGTTGTTTAATATGCAATTTTTGTTTTCAATATGCAATTTTGTTGTTTAATACGCAATTTTGTTGTTTAATATGCAATTTTTGTTTTCAATATGCCATATTGTTGTTCAATATGCAATATTGTTGTTCAATATGCAATTTTGTTGTTCAATACGCAATTTTGTTGTTTAATATGCAATTTCGTTGTTCAATACGCAATATTGTTGTTCTATATGCAATTTTGTTGTTTAATATGCAATTTTTGTTTTCAATATGCAATTTTGTTTTCAATAAACAATATTGTTGTTCAATATGCAATATTGTTGTTCAATACGCAATTTTGTTGTTTAATATGCAATTGTGTTTTCAATATGCAATATTGTTGTTCAATATGCAATTTTGTTGTTCAATACGCAATTTTGTTGTTCAATACGCAATTTTGTTGTTCAATACGCAATTTTGTTGTTTAATATGCAATTTTGTTGTTCAATATGCAATATTGTTGTTTAATACGCAATTTTGTTGTTCAATAAGCAATTTTGTTGTTTAATATGCAATTTTGTTGTTCAATACGCAATTTTGTATTCAATATGCAATATTGTTGTTCAATATGCAACTTTGTTGTTCAATATGCAATATTGTTGTTCAATATGCAATTTTGTTGTTCAATATGCAATATTGTTGTTCAATATGCAATTTTGTTGTTCAATATGCAATTTTGTTGTTTAATATTGTTGTTCAATATGCAATTTTGTTGTTCTATATGCAATTTTGTTCAATATGCAATATTGTTGTTTAATATGCAATTTTGTTGTTCAATAAGCAATTTTGTTGTTCAATATGCAATCTTGTTGTTCAATATGCAATATTGTTGTTCAATATGCAATTTTGTTGTTCAATACGCAATATTGTTGTTCAATACGCAATATTGTTGTTCAATATGCAATTTTGTTGTTCAATATGCAATTTTGTTGTTCAATACGCAATTTTGTTGTTTAATATGCAATTTTGTTGTTTAATATGCAATTTTTGTTTTCAATATGCAATTTTGTTTTCAATATGCAATATTGTTGGTCAATATGCAATTTTGTTGTTCAATACGCAATTTTGTTGTTTAATATGCAATTTTGTTTTCAATACGCAATATTGTTGTTCAATATGCAATTTTGTTGTTCAATATTGTTGTTCAATATGCAATTTTGTTGTTCAATACGCAATTTTGTTGTTCTATATGCAATTTTGTTCAATATGCAATATTGTTGTTCAATATGCTATTTTGTTGTTCAATATGCAATATTGTTGTTCAATATGCAATTTTGTTGTTCAATATGCAATATTGTTGTTCAATATGCAATTTTGTTGTTCAATATGCAATTTTGTTGTTCAATATGCAATTTTGTTGTTCAATACGCAATTTTGTTGTTTAATATGCAATTTTGTTGTTCAATACGCAATTTTGTTTTCAATATGCAATATTGTTGTTCAATATGCAATTTTGTTGTTTAATATGCAATTTTGTTGTTTAATATGCAATTTTTGTTTTCAATATGCAATTTTGTTTTCAATATGCAATATTGTTGGTCAATATGCAATTTTGTTGTTCAATACGCAATGTTGTTGTTTAATATGCAATTTTGTTTTCAATACGCAATTTTGTTGTTTAATATGCAATTTTGTTTTCAATATGCAATATTGTTGTTCAATATGCAATTTTGTTGTTCAATACGCAATTTTGTTGTTCAATATGCAATATTGTTGTTCAATATGCAATTTTGTTGTTCAATATGCAATTTTGTTGTTCAATATGCAATATGCAATATTGTTGTTCAATATGCAATATTGTTGTTTAATACGCAATTTTGTTGTTCAATACGCAATTTTGTTGTTTAATATGCAATTTTGTTGTTCAATACGCAATTTTGTTTTCAATATGCAATATTGTTGTTCAATATGCAATATTGTTGTTCAATATGCAATTTTGTTGTTCAATATGCAATATTGTTGTTCAATATGCAATATTGTTGTTCAATATTGTTGTTCAATATGCAATTTTGTTGTTCAATATGCAATATTGTTGTTCAATATGCAATTTTGTTGTTCAATATTGTTGTTCAATATGCAATTTTGTTGTTCAATATGCAATTTTGTTATTCAATATTGTTGTTCAATATGCAATTTTGTTGTTCAATATTGTTGTTCAATATGCAATTTTGTTGTTCAATACGCAATTTTGTTGTTCTATATGCAATTTTGTTCAATATGCAATATTGTTGTTTAATATGCAATTTTTGTTTTCAATATGCAATTTTGTTATTCAATAAGCAATATTGTTGTTCAATATGCAATATTGTTGTTCAATACGCAATTTTGTTGTTTAATATGCAATTGTGTTTTCAATATGCAATATTGTTGTTCAATATGCAATTTTGTTGTTCAATACGCAATTTTGTTGTTCAATACGCAATTTTGTTGTTCAATACGCAATTTTGTTGTTTAATATGCAATTTTGTTGTTCAATATGCAATATTGTTGTTTAATACGCAATTTTGTTGTTCAATAAGCAATTTTGTTGTTTAATATGCAATTTTGTTGTTCAATACCCAATTTTGTATTCAATATGCAATATTGTTGTTCAATATGCAACTTTGTTGTTCAATATGCAATATTGTTGTTCAATATGCAATTTTGTTGTTCAATATGCAATATTGTTGTTCAATATGCAATATTGTTGTTCAATATGCAATTTTGTTGTTTAATATTGTTGTTCAATATGCAATTTTGTTGTTCTATATGCAATTTTGTTCAATATGCAATATTGTTGTTTAATATGCAATTTTGTTGTTCAATAAGCAATTTTGTTGTTCAATATGCAATCTTGTTGTTCAATATGCAATATTGTTGTTCAATATGAAATTTTGTTGTTCAATACGCAATATTGTTGTTCAATACGCAATATTGTTGTTCAATATGCAATTTTGTTGTTCAATATGCAATTTTGTTGTTCAATACGCAATTTTGTTGTTTAATATGCAATTTTGTTGTTTAATATGCAATTTTTGTTTTCAATATGCAATTTTGTTTTCAATATGCAATATTGTTGGTCAATATGCAATTTTGTTGTTCAATACGCAATTTTGTTGTTTAATATGCAATTTTGTTTTCAATACGCAATTTTGTTGTTTAATATGCAATTTTGTTTTCAATATGCAATATTGTTGTTCAATATGCAATTTTGGTGTTCAATACGCAATTTTGTTGTTCAATACGCAATTTTGTTGTTTAATATGCAATTTTGTT